>NC_059346.1:57236666-58445000 GCF_019703515.2 Myxocyprinus asiaticus
TTTTTACAACATTTTATCATAAAATTACATGTATATGTTATCACTTTGTACAGTATATATTAAGGTAACTACCCGTTAACCAATTAACTTTTTTTTTTTTTTTTTTTTTTTTTACTGTACCATTTTTACATTCTTTTACTGCTAAAATTACTGACTTTTTTACAGTGTATTAACTATTGAAATAGGAAGTTGGGGCAAATCATATCAAAAGGCTTGTTTCTTTTTCACATATCCAATAACCTTTGGTTTACGTCACAGCCAGTAACCATTAATTGCTACTTGCTATTGCTAATCAGAAGTAGGTGGTATTAGGATGAGGGACATACTCTCTCTAGAGAGCATTTTATTGGATAAAAATGTTACTATGCCCCTGATTGCAAGATGAGTCATAAATATTTTTGTCCCTTCTCCTGGAAAAAAAAGTCAATAAAATTGAAATGCATACTGCTAAAATATACTTTTGTCAACTTTTAGAAATAAACAAACATATTTGACCTGAATATTAACAGAAAAGCTGCTAAACTCCAATTTTGGTTTCATAGGGTCTTTAAGTCCCATTAGTGCAAATTCACCAGGAGCTTATCCAGTCTAATTTTAATTAGTGTGTGTGTGGACGCGTGCATATCTATGTAACCGCAGCAACTGTTTATCACATTGTCCTTCTAACTTCCTAATTCAAACACTCAGAGACCTATATCTTCTATTTTACTTCTGAGCCCCACTGCCACTTATGCCAGCTGTTATTTCCTAATATAGTGGCTTGTGGTTTGCGTATGATTAGTGTGGGTGTGTGTGTGTGTGTGTGTGTGTGTGTGGGCAGGTTTACGAAGACTTTTTTTTTTTAGGTTACAAAACGGTAATTACAAGGGTATTATGCTATAAATGTGGTTTATGAGGACATTTCTAGTGTCCCCATAATTTAAATCACTTAATAAACATACTAAATTATGTTTTATTGAAAATGTAAAAATGCAGAATGTTTTTTGTGAGGGTTAGGTTTAGGGGTAGGGTGAGGGTTAGGGGATAGAATCTATAGTTTGTACAGTATAAAAATCATTATGTCTTTGGAGAGTCCTCATAATGATAGCTGTATCAACATGTGTGTGTGTGTGTGTGTGTGTGTGTGTGTGTGAGAGAGAGAGAGAGAGAGAGAGAGAGAGAGAGAGAGAGAGAGAGAGAGAGATGGAGGTAAAAACTCTCTCTCTTCGTTTGGGACACTGCAAACCTTAAATTAATAGTTTACATAAATATGAAAATTATGTACTAACCCCCATGTATTCCAAAGTGTTTCAAATGACTCATAGCCTGCTTTATGTGAGGAACAGAGTGAAACTGAAGGTTTTAATCTGTGAAAGTCTTCCTCTCCATTAAGGCAGTAACATCTCATTCAGAAGGATACACCCAAACTTTAGTATGTCACAATCCGATACAAGACACGGGAGAGCCAATGGCATTTCACTGATGTCAAAGCCCTCGTAACGCTTCTTAAGGTGCTTAAGTAAGTGCAGGATTTGAGTGCTATGCTGGATGGGGGCAATTATTAATGAAAAAAGATTTAACTTTGGGTCTCTTCCTTACAAAAATGTCTGGACTTTATAAAGAATGTATATTAATAACACTCAAGGCTCTTGCATGATACTACATTCTATCTCTGTGCTGGTAATGTTAAATTTATTATTAGCAGAGTGGGATAGGATCACTTGTTACATGAGAATAAGTGAAAACAAGTTACCTGAGTAAACAGCTATCACTCTATGAACAATAACCCACATGCAAAAATGAAACCTGATCAAAACAAGAAATGCAATACTCCACTGTAAATCTTGCCTATATATATATATATATATATATATATATATATATATATATATATATATATATATATATATATTATTATTATTATTATTATTATTATTATTATTATTATTATTTGATGCTAATAGGGTGTTTCCATTTATCAACTGACCTATTTTGCATGTACACACTGCTTTGCTCCCCAAAACACCCATTAAAAACCTTCTATTTTTCTTCTGATTTCGACCCAAAATTTAACAGAGGTCTAATTGTGAAGGAATTCACTGGGGTAGACTGTGATCAACAGGGGGCTTTGGGTCAATACCCTTTCCAAATAAACACAGATGACTAAGTCAGCAAGCGGTGATCCTCAGAACCCCGAAACATTCCTCACAAGTGTAAACGTGTGTGTGTGTGTGTATGTGTGCAGATGGCAGTTAAGGTAGAAAGAGAGGAGGTCCCCCTTATACACACAAAGCTACCTTTGTTTGAGTTAACTGCATGGACACCAGGAGATCTCGATGACACTAGTTTCAAAATGTGCCTGTGCTTGTTTTCTTAAGGCTTACAGCCCTTGCTTTGCCAGCTAAGCAGTGAACTGACCCAAATTACCTAATGAGCTAAATTAATATAAACTATTTTACAGTATAAACTTATTTAGCTTTTTTCAATTTTGCAAGATTGTAGTGATTGAAGCATTTTTTTGTTA
The DNA here is from genome assembly GCF_019703515.2 of Myxocyprinus asiaticus. Classification (NCBI taxonomy): domain Eukaryota; kingdom Metazoa; phylum Chordata; class Actinopteri; order Cypriniformes; family Catostomidae; genus Myxocyprinus; species Myxocyprinus asiaticus. Next base: position 57,239,170 of record NC_059346.1, read on the forward strand.
AAGGTGCAATAAGTAACATTTGTCTTTGAGTCATCTTGGATTTAAACTGACACCTTGCGTCTTGGATGCAGCATCATTTAAAATCAATAGTTTAGAATTTCAGATGCAATTGTAGAAATGTAGTATTCACAGTCAGCCATGATTACTTTAATCAGTGAGTGAAAGTGTCAAATAACAGGACGGTTAGTGAAATTAAGCGAGTAGTATTCGGCTGGTCATGTGATTCTAACATGGCAGCCCCCATGTGCAGACCCTCTCCATGTAGAATAAACAGCTTTTATAAGGTTACTGTTATGACTGGAGTCTTCATTTTAATGTGAGTGGTCATTATTTCCTACATATATTGCAAAATTACAATTCATGCCTTTAGGAGTTAAACTTTTTTAATGAGGAAAAAGATACTGACTGCACCTTTAATATATAATAATAATAACCCTGCACATTTTATAAAACTCAGTCTAACAATGCTTTTTTGATGGGCAGTGCTCTAAAAATTATACTAAACTGTCTCAAATGGACACACTATGCACTTAAAATATACACTATGCACTCAGCCAAGTGTAATATCATCCCAAATAGAACACTTTTTTTTTTTTTTACTTACACATCTTATGGAAGTGACATTTCGAATGCATGCGATGTGTTGCCCCTAGCTTTGCCGTGTTAGCCAACCTCAGTTCAAAACTTTTGGTAAAGCATTCAACTTGTGTAAGATGCTGTCTTCGCTAGTTATTTACAACTGTTTTGTCAGACCAGCATCGCAGTAACTCCACCCCTTCTGCTACATACGGCAAGCCATGAGTGCTGTGTGCATGAAGTTTCCAAAATTCCACTTTGTTTTTTTCTTTTTTCCTCCCCTTTTCTCTCCAGTTTTGGAATGCCCAATTCCCACTACTTACTAGGTCCTCATGGTGGCACGGTTACTCACCTCAATCCTGGTAGCAGAGGACAAGTCTCAGTTGCCTCCACTTCTGAGACAGTCAGTCGGCGCATCTTATCACGAGGCTCGCTGTGCATGACACCGAGGAGACTCACAACATGTGGAGGCTCATGCTACTCTCCGTGATCCACACACAACTTACCACGTGCCCCACTGAGAGCGAGAACCACTTAATCGCAACCATGAGGAGATTACCCAATGTGACTCTACCCTCCCTGGCAACCGGGCCAATTTGTTTGCTTAGGAGATCTGGATGGTGTCACAGCACACCCTGGATTCGAACTCGCGACTAGTCAGTGGTAGTCAGCGTCAATCCTTACTACCACCCAGTGCATCATACTCATAGTACACTTTTGTTGCATTTTCAGCGTTAACATACTACTAACACTATTTACACTGTAAACTGACATAGAATAGTGCAAAAGTGTGCGGTTTGGGACACACCTTAAAATTGTATTTGAAGCAGTTGGTCCTATGTACGAGTGTGACTGTCTCTAATTTTGCACTCTGCTCTAGATCACTCAAGTCTTGTCAAAAGAAATGCTGGATTTTCCTCTATGATGTTTAAACTGTTAGCATTATTGTGGTAGGGCGGAGAACTTATGAATTAGGTTGATTAAGCCCGAGAGGGATAAGGCCACCCGGAGATGGCAGTGCAACAGAGAGAGAGTTGCGGACAGCTGTCCGACAACTGTGTGTGTTTGTCCTTTTGGTTAAGTTCATTATTAAAATATTATTTATATTGTCAAGCCGGTTCTCACCTCCTCCTTTCCCTTTTACCTCATTACACTGGTGCCGAAACCTGAGAAGGAGGAGGGATGCGCCGTAGTAGAGTCCTCGCCACTACCATCCACCCCAATGGAGCAGCCGTGGCCATCCGCCGGGGGACGGAGGAGCCCGGCCGCCTGAGTGCAGAGGAACGGCCGCTGACTGCGAGGGGAGAAGGGGCTCCTAACCGACCGCCTGGAGCGGTCAGGGCCGCTGCCAGGGGCAGAGGAGACCCCTACCAGCCGCTGAAACGTGGCGAGGTCTGATACCGCTGACTGCGAGCGGGGAGGGGCTCCTGGCCGACCGCCTGGAGTGGGAGGACCGCTGCCAGGGGCGGGGAAGACCCCTACCATCCACTGAAAACATGGCGGGGCATTCCGTCTGCCAGGGGCCAGAGGACTGCCTCCAAGCCGCCCGGGGAGGTGCGGCTGTCGTCCACCAGAGGGTGGAGGAGTGGCCGAGGACCAGGCTACGGCGTATCGGAGAACCGGCGAGTAAATTATTATTATAATTTTTTTCTCTCTCTCTCCTCTCTCTCTCCCGCTGCCGCTCCGTGTTGGCCTTTCCCTCTTTTTTTAAATATCATTATGTTAAGTTGGTATCATCACCGTTATGGTGTGTATGTACCGTGTTTTTGTTTTTTGTTTTTGTAGTTGTTGTTTCCCTCCCCTTGTCCCCTCCCAGTTCCAGGATGATGGGGATGACCTGCTGGCAGACAGGGCCGGAAGGGCACTCCCTTTCCCAGGGAAAGGGGGGGGGGGATGTATGTCATGCCGGGGGCTCCCTGGCCTGAGAGAACGAGGGAGGAATGTGGCAGGGCGGAGGCGAATTAGGCTGATTAAGCCCGAGAGGGATAAGGCCGAACGGAGACGGCAGTGCGACAGAGAGAGAGTTGCGGACAGCTGTCTGACACCTGTGTGTGTTTGTCCTTTTGGTTAAGTTCATTATTAAAATATTATTTATATTGTCAAGCTGGTTCTCGCCTCCTCCTTTCCCTTTTACCTCGTTACAAGTATATTTTCAGAGGCTGTAGAAATACTGCTATATCTGTTTGTTTGTTTGTCCCAAATTTCCTGATGTACCCAATCACCCAAATGTACTCTACATTTAGATAATTTTTTTTTGAAAATCTAGCATCATGGTGAAATAAAGATGTATTATTTTTGTATACATTTTCAGCCCTCTCTGTGTTGCAGTATGGTTAATATAGAGTCGGTTAATGAGCATTGGTTGTACACTAAAAAAAAAAAAACAGAGTACATTAGGGATATCAAATAATTTGGAACTTTCACAAAAAATTTTGATGATATTATGAAATGGCTGACCCCGTGTAGATCACTATATAGGAAGCAATTTAGGACACAGCTTTTTACTTCATGCCCTCAGCAATGCCCATTATTGATGAGTTCATTGAGAATGTGCCCTCTTTGATATTAAAGCATAGTGTGGAAAGCTTAACTTTTTTCTTTTAGCATTTTCTTTTTTGCCACATCTGGTTCATTCTTCTCCTTGCTATTCTTTCTTCCTAATTGAGAAAGCAGCTGGTATTCTCTCTTTCCTCACTTGTGTATTTTCTTGAGTTCTTTTGTTCTGTGGTTTTCATTCACTGGCTTCAACAATATTTTCCCACAGTGAATATATTGATTCTCTTTCAGCACTTTTTTTTTTTTTTTTTTTTTTACATTCAAAGACATGTTTAAAGCTGAAAGCTTTTTTCCCAATTAAACGCTTTTTTCTCTGCATAAAAATGCAGAGACAATTGTAGCTAGATGTAATCCACTGATAGGTTAATTTCCCTGTAATCAAACGAAATGTTGTCACCATGCTCTCCCAAAAATTTCAGGTGCCATGGCCCAAAATTTAAAATCACAAAAATAAAGGAAGTTCTGCACTCTAAAAATGTCTTCATAAGAATTATTATTCTTTTACATCAGGGGAATTAAAACAAACATTTCGGTCAAAAGCCTTCCTTAGTGTGTCAACTCAGTTCTCATTTGCTCTTCTTATAGATGGCCTGTAGGTATTATCAGGTGTCCATAATTGGCAAAACGTTTGTTTTAATTCCCCTGATGTAAAAGAAGAAATAACTCTTATGAAGACATTTTCAGAGTGCAGACCTTCCTTTATTTTTGTAGGGTACGGTAACAAGGTTTAAAATAGGCAAGGAGGAGGTGGGAACCATCTGAACAGTCAAAGTAATATTTAATTTAAACAAAAAAACACAAACATAAACACACACACGGCAGCTGCGTGTGGCTCTCTCTCTCCCGAACTGCCACATCTGGCTGCATTTATCCCTCTCCTCGGCTGATTAGCCCGATAGGGGACCAGGCGTTTGTAGTCACGACCCGGCCCCGCCCTCCTCCTCATCACAGGTACTTTCCCTGAAAACTGTAAACACAGTGGCACTATAAGAAAAAACAAAAACAGTATGGCCAATCCAATGGCACGATTTGGGGTAAGAATATCTGTTCAGCAAAGTTATACACACAGCTAGCTAACTGAATCGCAGTCATGAAATCAGCCTGTTAGGAAGTACTAGCAGGCAGCTCAGCTAAAGATGATGAAATTGGCAAAATGTTATCAAAAAGTGGTCACACACCTACTAAAGGATTAAATCATAATCTGAGTGTACTTTACTCTCTAACAAACATGTGGAATGCAGTTCTGCCCCCATTAATGGTATGAAAATTATATTGTGATTAATATTAATAATGATCAATATGATAAAAATATTGTGATTTTTTTGGCCATAATCCAAATATTAAACTCTAAATCTTTATTAAAATGAGTGGAGGTGCTAAAACAAGTAGTCGGAAAACTTTTAACAGTCAAACAAAAGGGACTGAACAGAGTGTAACAGAGGACAAAAGCAACATGTCTGAACGAGAGGACGATGGCGATGTGATAACATGATAACAGGTGAACGTGAGCAAGATGTCATTCGTGCTAGGCTTGAAAATATAAGCAGACAAATCCGTGACTTGAGAAAAGAAATGAACACAGATCTGAGGTCGTTTAAGGAAGAATTTTGGAAGAATGTGAAATAAGAGTTTGCGGAATTCAAAAAAGAAATACACAAAAAACTCACAACAAACACCATCAAAGTTCAAAAGCAACAAAACAGACTATCTGAAGCTGAACGCAATGTCGAACAGCTGAAGACATGGGCTGTTGAATACACTAAAAAGGGTGATACAAGAAAAATTAACTGACCTGGAATCAAGAAGAAACAACACAGAGTGCCAGAAGGTGCCGAGGATACCAGCTCCATCTCCCAGATGTGGCGACACTTCTCAAAACTGAGATTGGTCTTGACATTGATCTTAGTCCAGAATCCGAATCCAAACTCACCACCAAGATCAATTATTGTAAACTTTCTTCAGTTTTCTATGAAAGAGGTGATTTTGAAGCAGGCCTGGCAGGGACGGATACAGGTGCAAGGCTGCGTGCCGTCATTTGATCATGACTATGCCGCAGAAGTGCTTCAGAAACTTAAAGCCTACTCTTGGATAAAAAAAAAAAATACTGAAAGAAAGGAAGATTCGGTTTTAGACACCCTTCGTGAAAATTTGCATACACTGGAGAGTTGGGCCACAGATACTATACCCCCTGTGAAGCCGAAGACGAGATGGTGAACAATGGAGTGGTCAGGAGTGGGCCTATATGAAGATGGAGATATGGCGGATCCTGAAGCCGATCCTATGGAGAAGTGACTGCAGCGGTGCATGGCCTAGCAATGCATTGGAGGCAAAGACTTGGAGAGAACTCAGTGAGCGAGAGAAAGGAATTTCAGCGCAAGTCTCCAAAATAACTGAGATCAATGGACGATTTACTTACTCCTGAAATTAACATGCGATTCTGTTCACAAAGACTGGTTCATAACACACATTTGAATGGTTCCCTTTAAAATGACTGAGACTTCAAGGTAACTCTGACTAGTAGGGAAAAAGCATGCATGTGATTTGACTTTTGTTGGACATTTAACTAGAGTTTTTGGTGAGTAGCACATTGGCAAAATGCTATTTCACATTTCTAGTGCGGCCCCTCTTTTGCTTTGAGGCAAGACCCATGATCCTCCAACGGGATCCGCAGGGTGTGCATTGACACCCTTTTTGGAAGTCGTTTTTTCCTGTTTTTCCTTAAATTATTAGTACGTTCATTGAAGGTAGCGGGGTACTGCATTCCTAGGTTGTTTATGTTTTAAAATCAAATGAAGGCTGTCTCACAAAATATAAATTGGCTGTGTAACCCAGTAAAACGAGGTAAAGTTGGAGCTAAATTCAAGAAAGATAAGGCGCAGATTGTATTCTTACAGGAAACACGTCTAAAAATTAAAAGAAGTTTGGATTTAGAAATAGCTATTTTTCAAACGGTCAAAGGAGGGGAGTGGCAATCCTTATCCCAAACTCAATTTGAAAGCTGTAAAGGAATAAGCAACAAGGAAGGAAGATATATTATTGTCAGGGGTATAATTGCTAACAAATTGTTTACTATGGCTTGTGAAGGGGTTCTAATTTTTGAAAAGGGGACTTTAATGTAGTAATAGACCACAATTTGGATACCACTAGCTACAGCACCAGCAAAAGACAAGTATCAAAGTGTATTAAGAATTCATTAGAGGAATTGAGTTTAATGGAAGTGTGGAGGGATCTTCATCCTTCAGAGAGGGATTACACTCATTATTCAATACCACACAATGTGTAATCAAATCGATTATTTCTTAATGAATGTAAGAGATATACATAGAGTGAAAGAATGTACAATCGGTGTAGGTGACCTTTCAGATCATAATGCAGTACATTTGAAAATAGAAATGATTACTTGAAAAAGGAACACATTATGGAGGCTTAACCTAGGAATATTAAATAATAAAGAAACTGTGAGACAATTAAAAATGGATATAAAGACATATATGGAAGAGAATGATACAGGGGACGTTGACCCCACTATTTTATGAGATGCTGCTAAGGCAGTAATACGGGGGAAGTTAATCGCTATGACCACTTCCCTAAAAAAAGCTAAATTGGCAACATATGACAGTTTAGTCAAAGATTTAAGAGATTTAGAACAACAACATGAGAAAAGAATGATCCCGAAATATTTAGACAAGTGAAAGAAATAAGGGGAAAAATAGATGGTATTTTAAAAAGTGTAGTGGAGAAAAAGTTTAGATATGTTAAGCAGACATTTTATGAGTCCAGCCCTAAAGCCACTAAGATGTTAGCAAGACGTTTGAAGAAACAACAGGCACTGAATACAGTCCACAAGATCCTAGACCCTAACACGAAACAGAGAGTGTATGAACCAGAAAAAGAATTTAATCTGTTTTTGAGAGCTACTATAAATCTTTATATACTTAACCCCCAGCAGCTGATATAGAAACAATAAGACATTTTCTTAATACCTTAGATCTTCCATTAATTGGCACATCGCAGAATGAAATTCTTACTTCATCTATTACTGTGGAAATGTTGGAGAGTGCAGTTAGCAGATTAAAAAATAACAAATCCCCGGGTAGTGACGGCTTCCAATCTGAATGTTATAAAAGTTTATAGAAGAATTAAACCCTCTATTGTTAAGATCTTTTAACTGGACTCTTGAAGAGGGCAAATTCCCTCATTCATGGAAGGAGGCCATCATAACTTTAATTCCTAAAGAAGGTAAAAAAAAAAAAAAAAAGGATGCTGTACCTCATATAGGCCAATTTCAATTCTTAATGTAGATTACAAGTTATTCACCTCAATTATGTGCACAAGATTTTAAACTTTTATTACCTGACTTAATTGATGAGGATCAGACCGATTTTATTAAAAACAGCCAGACCCAGGACAACATTAGAAAAACTAAAAAAAAATACATATTATTGAAAATATTAAAGAAAAACATACATGTGCAGCACTTTTGAGTCTTGACACAGAAAAAGCATTTGATTGTGTTACTTGGATTTTTTTTTTTTTTTTTTTTATCAAGTGATTGAAAGATTTGGTTTTAGTAAAAAAAAATCAATAAAGTGTATTAAAACAATCTATCAAGAGCCTACTGCTAGAATCAAGGTCAATGGCCATCTGTCGGCCACATGTAGTCTTGGTAGGGGAACGCGGCAGGGTTGTTGTTTGAGTCCTTCTCTTTTTGCTCTCTATATTAAGCATTTGGCTCAGGTGATTTGTCAAAATAAGGACTTGAGAGGGATAAGGATAAGAGATGAGGAGCATATCATCGGACTGTTTGCAGACAATATTATCGTCTATCTTAAAGAACCGGATAACACTCTTCCAATACTTATAAACCTGATAGATGAATATTGCCAACTATCAGGGTATAAACTAAATGTTTAAAAAACTCAGGTCCTCTCTTTTAATTACTCTCCTTCAAAACTAATTAGACAAACATATGACCTAAAATGGGATACCAAATCAATCAAATATTTGGGTGCAACTCTGACAAAGGTCTTCTCAGAACAATATGGTTGTAATTATAATATTATTGATAAGAATATTCAAAATGACATTGAAAGATGTCAACTCTACCAACAGAATTTAGCTCAAGAATAGAGGTAGTAAAAATGAATATTGTTCCAAGGCTGTTGAATCTTTTTCAGTCTTTACTGGTAATGATTCCCCGGAATCAATTCAGGATCATATTTCAAGGTTTATATGGGAGGGAAATAAACCGCGAAAAGGATATGTAACTTTACAGCTGGCAAAAGACAAAGGTGGATTAGCTTTGCCAATCTAAAAGAATATTTCTATGCAGCAGAAATTAGACACTGTGTATGTTGGTGCAGCCCTGATTGTGTGTCAAAATGGAAAGACATAGAAGGTGACAAGCAGGGATTCCCCATACAGACCCTTTTAGGTGATAAAGAACAGGTGCTCGCTTTAAGAAGAGAGTTTGATTCAGTTACAGCTAACACACTTGAACTATGGTTTAATGTGGTTTAAAAGTACAACCTGGAAAATAAATAAATGTTTGAATTGGGTTGCATTTGATCATAAATTTAAACCGGGAACATTTTATTTGAGATTTTGCCATTGGGCAAAGGCTGCATTTTACACTGCTAGAAAGGAAAATGTAAAAGTTTTGCAGATTTAAAAGAAAACTACAGTTTCGAAAATAATGAAGTCTATTACTATTTACATTTATGGGACTATCTTGAGAGGCAAATAAAAACCAGCAAGCTTTAGAATTGAATAAAATGATTGAGCTAATAATAGATACGAAAACAAAGAGTAAACCTAGAATAATTTTTTCACTCTACCACGCTCTGATGGAGAGTAGAGACAACACTTCACTTTATATAAAACAGAAATGGGAGAAATATTTAGAAAAAGAAATCTCGGACAACGTGTGATACGCAGTGTTCAAAACGCAGCATGCATCTTCTTCCTCTCTGAGATGGAAGGAGTTTGGGTGGAAAAATCTTGTATGTTTTATTTTTTTTATAACACCCAAAATAAAAAGTAAGCAATTATCTACCCAACAGCCATGTTGGAGGATGTATGGGCAATTAGATGTTGATCATTTTCTTATATTCTGGAGCTGCCCCAAAATAAAATAAAAATTGAAATATTGTTCTATTAGATTTTAATAGGATTTTGGGTTACAAGATCCCAAGGGATTTTACAATACTGTACCTTGGAACTTTTTCAGACAATGTGCTGAAACTGGATGTGTACCTTGTTAAGATATGTCTTTTTTCGTGCAAAAAAGCCATTACCAGAAATTGGTACAAGCCAGAACCACCTCTACATAGTCAGTGGATAGAAGTTGTCAAAGACATTTTTTGTATGCAGGAATTGACATTTAATTTAAGGCTTAAATGGAGACTGTATATCAGTAAAAACACCAACTAATTATTGTACTGTAAGTCTGTAATTCCATACATCTGTGCAAATGGCTCAATGGATACCCCACGTGTTTTTTTTTTTTTTTTCTTCTTCTTTTTCTTATTGGTTTTGTTTTGTTGTATTTTTTGGCAAACTGATTATAAAAATAAAGTAAAAAAATAAATAAAAATCAGATGCGTTTTATACCGCAGCAAGCGATAACGTTAAGTAACGTCACACTACTTATACTACATACACTGACTTGTAAATCTTATCTGCCACAATTTACACCAGGGTGCAAATAGCATGTATCACTATTTAAACTGTGTGAACAGCATTTACCTTACATTAATTTGGTAATTTAATTATTTCTTATTCATTTGACATTAATTTGGCTTGTAATTTCATTAAATATATTTATTAATTTTGCAAGTGATTGGTGTGTTTGATTAGTTTAAGAGAATATGTTATTTCATTTTTGTACTTCTGAAGCAGTTATGCCTGTGCTAATTATCTACTGTTTATATTTTAGCATTTTTAAGATTTGTACTTTTTAATAAATTAACTTGTTTATTTTCACAATTTTAAGCTTGCTTACTTATTGATGTTGGGTTTGTTTGTTTAGGTGTACATGTAGGTGGGGGGCCCCATTTTGAAACATTGCAAAATGATAGCGCCGGCCCTGCTCTAGATTAAAGGTGCTGTAAGCGATTTTAGACATCCTGTTAAACATGTGTAAATACATTATTCATATACATTATTCATATGTAAATTATTGTCAGACCGCTTCGGAAGCAGTGTATAAACAGCATTGTCACGTGTCACATGTCACTTTTCTCAGCGCTGTTCAGGATGCACCAATCACAGTCATTTGTGATAACTGCATAAAGATTTATTTTTAAATTATTTTCTGGAGATTAAAAGGGTGAATCTGTAATTTAAGTCGGACCCTTAAAAATAATAAATTTAATTAAGCATACTTGTAGTGTGCAAATGTTTTCAGTATAAGTAAAAAAAAAAAAAAATGTCCTGAGTTCAAAGGAGCACCATTGAATTTGAACAACTTTGTAGGCAATGGGGTGGATTAGAGGTGCAGGATTTTTAGATGCTAGTATAACTGCACAGATTGATTTGGGATGGCAATATGAGAAAAGGTTATGTGGGAGTGAGGGGAGTTGGAAAGTAGAAAGTTGGGAAAAATATAAAGTGGAGTCAAAGCTCCATTCTTCCATAATTAGTCTAACTTGTTACCATTTGAAAAGGAGGCTGCGGAACGCTGGAACCAGAATGAAAAAATACAGTTTCTGCTCAGAACAAACCAAAATGAAAAACATTTAGTTTTTAGTCCCTGTTTAGCACTACTACTTTATGATATTAATATTAGTAAAACATTTACAAATTTCAATTATACAGTTCTTCCCACAACTTTCCAGACTTGTTTGTTGTATTTTCTTCATTTTCTGAAAAAGGAATTTAAGAGTAACCTACAGTGCCATCCTTCTCCATCCTGGTGGTCAAGTGATTCAATCTAAAGATATGTCTTTCTGATTCTCAGCATCCTCTTCTCCATTTGGAGCTGTGCATGGTCCTTCTGCAAATTATATTTTGATGAGTCTTTTAAGCTGGACCTTTTACACTTCCCTTTACAATTAGGAAGAGACAAGAATTACTTTTAATTAAGGTTGAGGTCATAACCATCAATAATGTATAATCAGACTAGTGTTCGACCAATATATCGCAAAGGCTGATAACAAAATCGAATCTGCCAAATGGGAAAATGTATCGGCTGATTTAAGATTTAAAAATACCAAATATAGGCAGATACATTTTCCCATTTGGCCATTTATTTTCTTAAGCCATGATGGTCCCAAGAATCGCCTGCTTGCACGTGAAGCCGTCTGAGACATGTAAATGACCAATCACAGTACATTTTGTTGTTACATGCCATCATGTTACCACAATAATAGACCGGATTGCAACACAGTCTCATTTAAATGGTCCCACATATCAGAGACGCAACGTGTATGAGTTCATGTTTGAAGTGCTCAGGTGTTTCATTCTCTCTCTCTCTCTCTCATAGCAAATTTTCTGCAAACTTTCCTCAAATTCACCACTGATAAACTTGCGGCAAATTGTCCATTGTTGCCAAAGGTGTGCTGTAGGTTCACCACGACCGGTAAAGAGCTGCAAACTTCTGGCAAACAACTGTGGTGAATCACAAGCTCATTTGTGTCACAGACGGGTCTGACTGTGCCTCCCCTGACTGTCTTTCTGTCTCGTCTGTGTGCCATGTCTGCATGCGTTTGTTTGTTTCCCTCTCGTTTCTTATAGGTGCTGCCCAGCAGCAATCAACATTGCTATAGCTACGCTGGTTACACTGCTCATTAACAGATCTGCATTACCTGTGTCCCCTTATGTTTTCCTCTATTTAAACTCATCTCTGTCTTGTGTTCCCTGCTCGTTTGTTTTGTGATTTTGTGTGTTCAGTCGGTCTTGTCAGTCAGAATACTACCTTCCAGCCTCTGATCAGTTTTTGTTCCATTTTCTAGTTTTTCCAGCCTTGTTTTGGTTTGCTTTTCCCTCAAATGAGAGGGGTTTCTGTCTTGTATTTTGTTTGTTTTCTTAATAAAGACTTTTCTGCATCTCTGTGTTTGAGTCCTCCATCTCAGCCATTGGTGATCATGACATAACAAACGAGCCACAGATGGACCCAGCAGAGATTGATTTATATATATATATATATATATATATTTAATAAATGGTTCTCATGCACGCCAGCATGCAGAGCGTGTGAGAAAGCTGCACGGGGTACGGCAGGAGGACAAGTCACTGTGGGGGTATGCCCTAGTGTTTTTAGTGTTTTTAGTGTTTTTGTGTTATCTTCGGGTCTGGGATACAATTAGGGCTGCCTTATTGATCTTTTTAAGGCAGGTCTGACTGAACCAATTAAATCTTGTGTCCCAGATGGAGGTGAGGGTGGGAGACCAGGCTAGCCATGAAGTGGGATGAGTTCATCACAGCCTGTGCCTTCCAATCCTCATCCCATCCTGAGGAAGATGGCACCCCCCACATGGAAGTGGACGCATCAGCCACTGCTTCCACACCTCAGAAGAGGAGGAGGAGAAGGAAGAAGCCCAGCCCATCGGCCGAGCCCACTGCGGCTGACAGCCTGGAGGCATTGTTACCTCAGCAGTGCTTCTTACCTCCGGTTACTGCAGCAGTACCGCAGCAGTGCTTCTCACAGCCTGGAAGAGAAGGACGAGGAGAAGGGCACCTACTCCTCAGTCGCTTCCAGCATCCACTGAGGCCATTCCCCTGTCAGCGCTCACGGCCACGGAGGCCATTCCCCTGCCAGCATCCACGGAGCCGTTCCTCTACTGCTGCCAGCATCCACGTAGGCCATTCCCCTGCTGCTGCCAGCGTTCACGGAGGCCATTCCCCTGCCGCTGTCAGCGCTCACGGCCACGGAGGCCATTCCCCTGCCGCTGTCAGCGTCCACGGAAGCCTTTCCCCTGCCACTGCCAGCGTCCACAGAAGCCGTTCCTCTGCCACTGCCAGTGTCCACAGAGGCCGTTCCCCTGCTGCTGCCAGTGGCCACAGCCACGGAGGACATTCCCCTGCCGCTGCCAGCATTACCAACTACTGCGGCCATCAGCGAGCCTGTCCTGTTTTCTATGGTCATCGAGTCTGTCCATTTCCCTGAGGCCATCGACAAGCCTGTCCTGTTCCCTATGGTCATCAAGTCTGTCCAGTTCCCAGTGGCTACAGCACTGCCGGACCCCACACCTACAACTCCCTTCCCTCCTGACCCCTGTCCAGTGGCCGCCACCCAAGTCCAGTCTGATTCCTGTACAGCAGCCATCGCCCAAGCCCAGTTTGCTGACCCCTGTCCAGCGGCCGCCGTCCAGTCTGCTCCCCTTCCTGTCCTTGCCACCCTCCTCTCCTCCCTCATTCCTTACCTCAAACCTCCTCCCAGGCCACCGGATCCTGCCTCTTCCCTGAGGCCTCTCTCCTTAAACCTCCTCCCCGGCCGCCGGACCCTGCCCCTTTCCTCAAACTTCCTTCCTGGTTTCCTTCCCTCCCCTTCTTTTGTTCTTCCTGTTCTGTGTTAGTACATGTTCTGTTTGTCTTGTTTGTTGTTTTATGTTCCCTTTTTTGTGATGCCAGGAGTTGTCCCTTTTAGAGGAGGTAGTGTCAGGATCCTGTCACTTTGTCAGTCTGGGTTTTTTGTTGTGACAGGTTCCTTCTCTCTTGTTCTGTGTCTGTGTTGTGTTTTGTGTTTTTTCTCTGTGTGGGTGCATGGCTTCGGTTTTGGCTTCCTTGCCGTGCGCTCTTTGGTCTGTTTTGCGTTTCATGTTTGGAGTATGGTGTCTGGATCCTGACCCTCCTGTCTGGTTCAGTTTTGGTTCTGGTGTCGGGATCCATACACTCATGTTCCATGTCTTATCTGTCTTCCCACCCTCCCTCCCTCCCTGATCTGTCTCTCTTGTGCTTGGCGTTACTGTTGTAGATGCCAGGAGGGTCTGACTGTGCCTCCCCTGACTGTCTTTCTGTCTCGTCTGTGTGTCATATCTGCATGTGCCTGTTTGTTTCCCTCTCGTTTCTCGCAGGTGCTGCCAGCAGCAATCAGCATTGTTTTAGCAACACTGGTTGCACTGCTCGTTAACAGATCTGCAGAACCTGTGTCCCCTTATGTTTTCCTCTGTTTAAACTCACCTCTGTCTCATTTCTTTTGTGAGTTTGTGTGTTCAGTCGGTCTTGTCAGTCAGAATACTACCTTCCAGCCCTCAATCAGTTTTGGTTTATCTGTTTTCTAGTTTTTCCAGCCTTGTTTTGATTTGCCTTTTCCCTCAACTGAAAGAGGTTTCTGTTGTATTTTAGTTGTTTTCTGAATAAAGACATTTCTGCATCTCTGTGTTTGGGTCCTCCATCTCAGCCATCAGTGATCGTGACAATTTGCATGTGAAAATAACAAGTGGCAAATTTGCAGGAAATTATGTGGCAAGTTTGTGGCTAGATTGCCAGAACTCTAGATTTTTTGCAAGGGATAGGCCTTTATCACACTTCCGTGTTGTAGAGTAGAGGCTCCACTTAGTAGCGTAAAACAACTTCCGCTGCGGCCTGTTTTAATGACAATGCCCACAGCATGGAATTATTATGGACTATTCTATGTACAATTAATCTCAAATACTTAATATAAACAGACCTATATTCAGAGTAAAGTTTATACTGAGTATTTACGATAATGATCACATTGCTTTCATGTACTTATTATAATCTCCATGTATGACATAAGATCTATTTAAAAATGTTCAAATAAAGAAACCTTTCCATCTCAGAGTCCAATTACAGAAAATAACTGGTTTAATTGTTGTAAACGTGGAGTTATATCCTTGTGGTTTGAGTACAATGATTGGGGAAGTGACCATTCACGAGTCACGACCGAATGCAATGTGAATAAAACATAAAGATGAAAATGTCTGAGTGTCTACAACTGTATTATATTTACAATACTGAAAACAACAATATTAAAACACTTAAACTGTCTCTTCGGACTTGAGCTGAGCACAATATTCCTCTGGGAGTAAGCTGAACAGCACGTGCAGCTCCTCATGAACTGGGAAAACTTTGCACTGATAATCACCTTGCTCAGATACTCTTACACATTAAAGTGCTAGATAACACATATGGTGAAATGCTGTGTTGATCCAAAGAAACAATTAAACATCTGATGTTTACCGCCAAGTGCATCCAAGATGGTTTAATTTATTTATAAAAACTGTGATCGTCCATAGACAGATCGATGGGCATGTGTTTGGTTACGCTACTATTCAGAGCTGGATGTGATGACACGCGGACTGTGAAAAAGGCCTATATCGCTTTTTGAGAGCAACTTCAAAATAAAAGCACTTCACTTGCGCTACGAGTAAATGTCATATTCACTGTGCACTTTATGTACAATAAGTGCAATTGCTATGGGCAAATACCGTCCATGGTTGCTGGACTACTGTGTGCACTAAATTGTTATTTCCTTCTTCCTAACGTATTACAATTTCTTTATGTGCAAACAAAATGGAAAGACTGAACAGAAACCAGTAATCAAGTGTGGCCTACTAAAAAGAACTACATACACTACCGGTCAAAAGTTTTGAAACACTTACTCATTCTTTATTATAATTTTATTTCACATTTTAGAATAATAGTAAAGTCATTAAAACTATGGAATAACATAATTGGAACTATGGGAATTATGTTGTGACTAAACAAAATCCAAAATAAATCAAAACTATGTTATATTTTAGCATCTTCAAAGTAGTCACCCTTTGCCTAGAATTTTCAGAAATGTACTCTTGACATTTTCTCAACCAACTTCTTGAGGTATCACCCTGGGATGCTTTTTAAACAGTATTGAAGGAGTTCCCATCTATATGTTGGGCACTTATTGGCTGCTTTCTTTATTATTTGGTCCAAGTCATCAATTTAAAAAACAAAAATTTTTTTAATTAAATTTTAGATTTATAATTAAATAAATTAATATGGTGGCACAATTATATTTTTGTCTACAAAACTAATTTCAAACATTTAAGCATATGCCTTCAGATCAAAAGATTTTTAAGATCATGGGAAACATTTCGGTCAAGTGTTTCAAAACTTTTGACCGGTAGTGTATATGGATTAAAATCATGACAACTGTGGGAGATCATACAATTCGAAGAGGATCAAATAATACAGTAACACCATCAGCAACTGTAAGAAATGGATGATGATATGATGCTAAGTCGAAATAAGTTTTTAGAAACCAACAAATGGGGTTAAAAATAAAAGTACCTACAGTGCAAATAGCATGCAGTAAAATCAAATAAGCATACACACTACATAGTAAAATACCAGCAAAATTAACCTTAAAATAAAAAAACAGTATAACTATATAGGTTATAATTAATAATATTAATATAATATGCATGTTAATACCTACAGTATTTTGAAGTTATGCAGTGGAAACAAATAACATAACGGTTGACCCATTAAACATTAGTGTGGGCGAGAGAGGTCTAATACAAATGTTCAATTATGCTTTTACAAGTACAGTAAAACTTTAGTTTTATGAACTTAAAAACTCACTCACTGATTCAGTATGCTTTTTGTCAAGAACACTTTCACTATTATGCAGTCCGCTTCACTGCTGCGTGTGATGACTGCTTTATAATCCTCTTTCGCAGTTATTAAATCTCCAAATTCTGCGTCACTCAAGTATGGTGCGCATTGCTTCTCAATGTACATTTCCGTGGTGATTTGTGAATTCGCCGCTCTGCTGAGAATGCCTTTTTGAGTTCACCATGAATGCGCATAAACTCTGAGTTTCAAACTCAGGGTTGAGTGAGCAAACCCCAAACGGGTATTCTGACACAAATAACCGTGAGTAAGCAACTTTAGGTATGCAACCTCAAGCTTTAATCAACTCAGAATTCATTGTGTATGTCAGAGCTGGTTAACATTTTTTGAATGCCCCCCAGTACACATTAAAAAGGCAATAACTTCAGCACCTAAAAACATTCAATCTGAAGTGTGTTTCTGCAACACTAGTACCACCAAGCAGAATTACAAAAATAAGCACACCATTGGTTGAGTTATGTTGTTGGGGTGGGTCTAAGCGGGTCACTCAAAACATACACAGGAATTTTATAGCACTACAGAAACAAGGTGTTTACAATTTTCGAGAAAATTAACCTATGAATGGTTTACTTATAGTTGTTCTACATATTAAGCTGGGACAGAAGAAAGTATTTTAACAATGTAAAAGTTACATACTTCAGCTTTAATGGCTAAACCCTGAGTCTGTAATTAGTTATCATGAAACCAAAGTGAATGTTTCCTTTATGTTAGTGGTTCAAGCTGCCCATCTACTACAAAGCCTCTTAGATTTAAACCTCCAACAGGAAATATATTTTTTACACTTTATGCATTTGGAAGATACTTTTATCCAAAATGACTTACAATACATTGTAGGACTGGGCGATATGGCCAAAAATATGATATGACCACCTCTAGTACAGCATTGCGCTGGCAACACCAAAAGTCATGATTTTTCCTGGGTCAAAAATTATTGAGTAGCATTAATGATCCCACTTTGCGCTCTCCTTTAAATATCGGGAAGCCTGCTGGACTCGCGCTCCAGAGATAGCGGGCACAACACACACATGAAACACATGCGTGTGTCAGGTGAGAAGCATATTATGCGCATATGAAGTGTAAAACATGAGATGAATGTCACTGAATTTACTTGGGCGGCCGCCAAAAAAATTGTAATGCCATGAAAACCTGTCCATGTTTCTTAAATTCTCAATTTGTTTCTCAGTCTCACGTGAAGCCCTGCCTATTGATAGATAAGCCCATGCTGCGCACATGGATATTTACATATCGCAATATACAAAATCTCTATCGACTGAAACGTTATATCATCACCACAATATATATCGTCACCACAATATATTGTCATATCGCCCAACCCAATGCTCTACCACTTGAGCAATAAGGAAATATTTTCATAATATCCTGCTTTTGTAAGATGCTTTTTAGATCAACTATAAAATAATAATACTTATATGTTTAAATACTTTATTTTATTGTGTTGTAATTTATTGCAACAGTTTACGAATATTAATTTAAGTCAGTTTATTTTTACATGATGTTTAGGAGTCGGTAGATCTGATATCGGATAATACTTTATATACAGGTGACAATGTACTTCCTACAAAGTATCTCACAATTTTTTTAAATATCTCTTAAAGATTTTATGCCACGAACCTTTCAAACTTTGTCAAATCCAGTGATTAGTTCCGCCCCAGAAGTTCTCATTATTAACCCGATTCCAAATTTAGGTGACAAATTAGTGGCGTCAAATCTTTGATAGATACTTAGGGTGACCATACATCCTCTTTTTCCCAGACATGTCCTCTTTTTCTGACCTTAAAAAAGCATCCGGCCGGGATTTCTAAATTTGCAAAAATGTCTGGAATTCGGCTTTAGTTGCATTATGATGTGAATCTGGTCTAATACTTCATTGTGTGTGCGTGCATATTTGCATTGCTTTAACCCCTCTTTGTAAGTCCCGCCTTCTCGCACACCAATTGGTCAATTATAAGAGGCTTGCAGCAACTATTGGCCAAATTCCTGCCTGTCAATCTCTCCGCAAATGTGCAAAGCGCTGTTGTTTTCGGCATCAAACAGTTTGACAGTAGCAGCAAATGACAGCTGAATGGAAACAATGCCCAAACGAAAGTGCAAATTTACAGATGATTTGCACAAAAAATTCCCATGCTTTCGTCCAGGTCGAGATCTGTGGGAAACAGAATGTATGACATGTAAAGCTGGCACTTATGTGTCAGTTGCTAATAAAGGTGCAAGTGATTTAGAAGCACACATTAGCTCTGCGAAGCATAAAGGGTCAGCAAAAGGTGAAAGTTTATCAGGTAAATTAACGGACTACTTTTTGCGACCAGGTAAAATTATCACATTGCTTCATTTTCCATGGCCATTCAAAATAATAGTAATAGTAAATGAAGTTACACTCATGGTATCAATATTTTATTTTAGTACATGGACATTCAAAAGAATGTTGGAAATTTTATTTATTTATATATATTTATGTTATGCTAATAGAGTGTCTTTTTCACTGTATTAAAATTTGCATTCATAGTAACACTGTTTTGAACCCTATTATTCCACCCCACCCTAATACCATAATTTTGTGTTGTTAATCACGATTAATTCCAGATTTTAAATGCTGAAATTTGACACCATTTATACTTATTTTCTTGTCAAAATGAATTTATTTCAATATTAGGAAAGAAAACAAAAGAATATGTAACAATATAATGCTTTATTAACATTTTCCAAACAAAGCCTTCCACAGTATAATGATAGAAATGCACTAAAATAGTGACAATTCAAGTAACATTTTCCAAAGTCTAAGTGGGAGTTTGAATCATTGAAAGAACACATAGGTTGCATATTCTTTGCAATGAGCATTAAATCTCTTAAACTCTCATCCACCACAATATTAATCTTCTGGCAGACTGTGGGTATCTTCTTTGTTACAGCAATCGTGAAGCTGCGTTGATGATTCGCATCAGATCATCAGCGTCAAGCGTCGCTTTAAATTCCACATGCATAGCGTTTGCAGACAAAAATGTCTCATTCTGAGTTTTGGTGATAATTAAGACTTGGCATGCTTCTGTTTTAATTAAAATGTGCCTTACATTGGCTGACAAATACTTGATTTCTATCACAAGTCTCATCTGGGCTTGTTTTGTACATCAAACAGCGCTAAGAGGTCCTTTCTCCATCATTTTATCACTGACAGGGAAGTGCTGTTGTGTGTATGTTGTGAAGTGTGCATCAGTGTAATGACTCTGGGTGGACACATTACAAAGTTTCCACCCTCCTAACAAGTGTTTATGATGGTTTATGCGATTTTAACGGTTAATGCTTTAATCGCGATTAAGAAAAATAACGTGTTATACTTTTTTTTTAAAGTCGCATGCGTCAATGTGTTAATTCCTCGGGAGCTAAGGTGACATCAGGTTCAGAACAATGGATTTAAAGGAATGGCGGTGAATTGCAAGTCAGACAGCTCTTCTCAACTGTAAGTGCTATACCAAAATAATTGTTCCTTGTGCTTAAATGGCACTTGTTTAACAAAACCAGAGCACATCGTTTTCGTGGTTGTTGTTCTTCCGTCATATATTCCACACTTTTTTCCACATCAGATTATTACTTTAGCATCAATTGTTTTAGATAACCCACCCCAAAATGATACATAAAAACAAAACAAACTGGTTGCTTGCTTTACATTGGGCTGTTTTTGGCTTGAATAAGCTGCAAGGTGGACATTCCAAATCAAAAACCACACAAAGAGTTCTGCTGGCCCATCCTAGCAACCAAACAACACTACCTGTGTCCAAGGCTTTACACAGTGACTCAATATCTTTCCAGGCCAAGGCCCGGCCACTTTCTTTGGGAAAACATGGAAAGATGGAGAGCAGCCTGGAGTCAACCTGGAACTTCTTTTCTTTGGCATCCTACATTCCACTTGCACTGTCATTTCTCTAGGATGTCTGGCAAAGAACAGATGAATCCTCATACTGTTTTTCTTATTCCTTTTTTAACACCTTTTTCCTTATAGTCATGTTTTGCAGGGTAAAATGTGTGCAATGCATGTTCTGAGGAAATCAGTTGGTAAAATATTTATTACAGTCTCACAAGCATTGGGAACTGTTAACACATACTATATGTACTCTCAATAGATTTTTACATTTTCAAAAGAAAATATGAGTGGTGCTTGCCATGTTACATAATCTCGCCCCCATTATGTTAGGGTATTGTGGTGCAGGAAGTTCTGAGTGGTTTGAAGCCTGTTGATTTGTGGTTGTTCTGCTATTTTAAGTGGTTGCTAATTGGTTGCTTATTGGCCCAAGTCAAAAGATCCCACCTCCAAGTTTCTATGATTTTATGGTCCCTAGATATGACTAGTCTAATCCCATGTCTGAATATGCATAGGCCTACTTCCCTACTATGTAGTATGCAAGTAGCAGCAGTAGGTCAAATGTGTAGGTTTTCTGAATACCCACTTGTGAGATTCTGAAGTGTGCAACCGATGGACACTTTACTATCCCATGAAGGTCACAGGAGCTGTACAAAGTATGAATAGAATGGAAATTCAGACAGCTTAAGTTTGTGGGATTTTTCCACTGCCGGTGAAATTCGTATGAATATTTAGGGTTAGGGTTTTTTCAAATCCCTGACCTAACGTAGGAACAATAGTAATATATAACTGCCTTAGAGAAGGATTCGCTTATTTTTGTCTTAGATTATTTACACAGGCCAATTCTGTGACTAAATCTATTTTTCTCATGCTTAAACACACACACACACACACACACACACATAGCCATACATAATGTACATAATGTAATCTGGATTTGTGCCAGTGAAACCCAAACCCCCTCAGGACAGTCTCTCCTCTGACTGGCTGTAATGTTTACATATTATCCCATGCCAGTTCAAACATCCAGTCTCTGCCAAACACATACAGAATCAAAAATAAAAAGAGCTATTTTTCTTGATTAAAAAAAAAGAAAAAAATAAATAAATAAAAAAGGTGGAGTGGGGAAAGTCTTGGTTGTAAAATGAGTTTCAGTGCAGTGTAAAGTGTCACGCAAAGCTTAGCAGACACTGCTGTGTGTGATTACATGAACATGTGTGCATATGTGCATGTGTGAGCGTGTTCCACGAAATCTGAGACCTTGCAATTCAGGGCCCATATTCACAAAAACTTTTAAGGTTAATAGTATCTCCTAACTATTAATAAATAAATATTGCAAGGGTGTTTTCATTATTGTAATCTCAGTTAGTGATGCAATTACCTCTCCCATGAACCGAAACAACCCAATTACACCAGAGATAAAAGTTTTGAGTAATATATTAACAGAACCTAGCCAATGTGGGACTAATCTATATTTGTTTTGTTAAACAGGCTACATAGAACGATAGTGAAAAATATTAATATGCTGTGTATGATTACAATTACACAGAATGTACCAATTACATGTGGCAGATGTTTGTTGCTTAAAGGGTCATGAAACCCCCTTTTTCAGCACAGTTGAGTTCTCACCCATTTTAAAAATATGTCTGGGAAAGTGGGCATGGCAGCAGCGGTGTGGAGGGGAGAAGGAGGGAGAGAACACAACAACTGTCTGTCTGATCCAGTCAACTTTATTTCACTAATGCAGTAAACAGAATAAAAGATTCCCACAACTGCTCATAACAAAATGCACAAAAATACAGTATTATACACTGTTTTGTAAGCTCGCAATACATTACACACAGAAACACACTGGTCATTTTGTATATGCAATTTAATGCGCAAATAAATGCCAAGCTATTGTACTTTGTATTTTGAAAATACTGTATATGTGAATGCACTTTTGCATTTTAATAACTTTTTTTAGACTTATTCCATGACGTTGATTCTCAAATATACAGGTGCATCTCAATAAATTAGAATGTCGTGGAAAAGTTCATTTATTTCAGTAATTCAACTCAAATTGTGAAATTCGTGTATTAAATAAATTCAATGCACACAGACTGAAGTAGTTTAAGTCTTTGGTTCTTTTAATTGTGATGATTTTGGCTCACATTTAACAAAAACCCACCAATTCACTATCTCAAAAAATTAGAATATGGTGACATGCCAAACAGCTAATCAACTCAAAACACCTGCAAAGGTTTCCTGAGCCTTCAAAATGGTGTCTCAGTTTGGTTCACTAGGCTACACAATCATGGGGAAGACTGCTGATCTGACAGTTGTCCAGAAGACAATCATTGACACCCTTCACAAGGAGGGTAAGCCACAAACATTCATTGCCAAAGAAGCTGGCTGTTCACAGAGTGCTGTATCCAAGCATGTTAACAGAAAGTTGAGTGGAAGGAAAAAGAGTGGAAGAAAAAGATGCACAACCAACCGAGAGAACCGCAACCTTATGAGGATTGTCAAGCAAAATCGATTCAAGAATTTGGGTGAACTTCACAAGGAATGGACTGAGGCTGGGGTCAAGGCATCAAGAGCCACCACACACAGATGTGTCAAGGAATTTGGCTACAGTTGTCGTATTCCTCTTGTTAAGCCACTCCTGAACCACAGACAACGTCAGAGGCGTCTTACCTGGGCTAAGGAGAAGAAGAACTGGACTGTTGCCCAGTGGTCCAAAGTCCTCTTTTCAGATGAGAGCAAGTTTTGTATTTCTTTTGGAAACCAAGGTCCTAGAGTCTGGAGGAAGGATGGAGAAGCTCATAGCCCAAGTTGCTTGAAGTCCAGTGTTAAGTTTCCACAGTCTGTGATGATTTGGGGTGCAATGTCATCTGCTGGTGTTGGTCCATTGTGTTTTTTGAAAACCAAAGTCACTGCACCTGTTTACCAAGAAATTTTGGAGCACTTCATGCTTCCTTCTGCTGACCAGCTTTTTAAAGATGCTGATTTCATTTTCCAGCAGGATTTGGCACCTGCCCACACTGCCAAAAGCACCAAAAGATGGTTAAATGACCATGGTGTTGGTGTGCTTGACTGGCCAGCAAACTCACCAGACCTGAACCCCATAGAGAATCTATGGCGTATTGTCAAGAGGAAAATGAGAAACAAGAGACCAAAAAATGCAGATGAGCTGAAGGCCACTGTCAAAGAAACCTGGGCTTCCATACCACCTCAGCAGTACCACAAACTGATCACCTCCATGCCACGCCGAATTGAGGCAGTAATTAAAGCAAAAGGAGCCCCTACCAAGTATTGAGTACATATACAGTAAATGAACATACTTTCCAGAAGGCCAACAATTCACTAAAAATGTTTTTTTTATTGGTCTTATGATGTATTCTAATTTTTTGAGATAGTGAATTGGTGGGTTTTTGTTAAATGTGAGCCAAAATCATCCCAATTAAAAGAACCAAAGACTTAAACTACTTCAGTCTGTGTGCATTGAATGTATTTAATACACGAGTTTCACAATTTGAGTTGAATTATTGAAATAAATGAACTTTTCCACGACATTCTAATTTATTGAGATGCACCTGTAAGTCCTTAGCTCGGTTAAAACACTAACATTAAGGATCAATAGCATTTGTGTGTAAGACTATCGGTGTGAAACCGTGTCTCAAACGAGTCCGACACAATCCACCTCACCACATATCTAGAAACTCTCTAAAAAATGTGTGTTGTGCAAACATTTTAAAGGTTTTGCCATTGATTGAAAACCTGAAGCCATGCAGCCTCGTACACTTGCGAGATGGTATTAAATTACTCACTTAAAGCATTCATAGAATATCACGTGGTGTTATTAATAATCGTGAGATAACGCCTTCTCACAGGATAGGGACAAAAAGTCTCATGAGTAATTATGAGACACTAATGACAGGAGGATGCACTATTGTGTATGAACACGTTACGTTCTCTGATGTTGACTTGATGTTGATTTTAAATTCAGAAGACGAAATTAGTAAAAAACAAAACAAAATGGCATTTCCACCAAAAATGAAAATAAATGGATGCTATCATTGTCTTCTACCATGTGCAAAACATACATATCTGTAAACATCTCAGAAAATGTCATTTAGATTTCCACAGAATTTTCTGGTCTTGAATGAGACTGAAGAGAGGATCAACGTTTTTCACACCCCATGATATGCCACATTGATGTGGAAACATATCTGTTCCCATGCTTCCTTTTTCGCTTTCGTGGTGATACTGCCTCCAAATTTCCCTTTAATTTAAATCACCAAGTGTATGCTAGCTACTGTAAGTGTGCCTGGCCAGCTCGGCCAAATGGCTTAAACAACTAGTGACCTGACTCATAATGTTTATCTGGACCAGGAAAGCGCAGAGTTTATTTAACTAGTGACTTAACTTAACTATGTGTGAATTTATTTAAACTAATAACTTAAGATACTGTAGCTATGTGTGCCAGTGCCAGACTTGGCTAAAGCTTACCATGTTAAAAATTTGCTTCTATGTGTCATGGACAAAATCAGACCTTACCATGCAATCTGCTAGAAGAAAACCCCAGCAACCACCTGAGCAAATAGCATTTTCAGAGAAAAAAAATCACAGCACACTGCCATGAAACCAGCTTATCTGCAAAACTAAATGATTTAAATGTCAGGCAATGAACCTGGTTACTTTTGTAACCTCCGTTCCCTGATGGAGGGAACGAGATGTTGTGTCGATTTAGTGACACTAGGGGTCTCCCTTGGGAGCCCCAAACACCTCTGATCTTTGAGAAAAGGCAAATGGGAATTGGCGAGTGGAATTTGCATGCCACTCCCCCGGACATATGGGTATAAAAGGAGCTGGCTCGCAACCACTCATTCAGGTTTTGTGTTGTGGAGCCGAGACAAGGTCCTGGCCATTTCAGCGGGTAGTTCAGTGCTGTGGCAAGAGGGACACAACGTCTTGTTCCCTCCATCAGGGAACGGACAGACCGCTGTGTGCCTCGTAGCCAGCACACCAGGCCGTCACGTAACCTCCCCAATGCTCCTACAAGCGTCGAACAGTCCTCTGCAACTCGGGGACAAGACGACTGCCCAAAAAAAATGGGGACAGGCTAGCCCAGCTGTGGCCTCTTCTCCTCTTTTTTCTCCCCAAAAAAGAGTGGAAATCGTTTACCGACTGGGGGCCATAAGTGTCCGCGTCGGGGGGGTGTCACTCCCAAGGGGAAGACACCGCGGAGACCACACCCCGCCCACGCACGCTCGTGAGGCGCACCATCATCAAGACTGAGTCTAACTCCATGCTGAGGAAAGAGATACTCGGAACCGGAGAGAGCTTGCTTTTTTCCCAGTTGACCCGAAGCCCCAACTGGCTGAGGTGCCTGAGCACAAGGTCCCTGTGCGCACACAACAAGTCCCGCAAGTGAGCCAGAATCAGCCAGTTGTTGAGATAGTTGAGGGTGTGAATGCCCGCTTCCCTTAACGGGGCAAGGGCTGCCTCTGCGAATTTTGTGAAGGCGCGAGGTGACAGGGACAGACCGAAGGGGAGGACTTTGTACTGGTATACCCGGCCCTCGAAAGCAAACCATAGGAAAGGCCTGTGTCAAGGTAAAACTGAGACGTGGAAGTACACGTCCTTTAGGTCTACCACCGCAAACCAATCTTGATGTCAGACGCTCGCTAAAGTGCATTTCTGCATCAGCATCTTGAACAGGAGTCTGTGCAAGGCCCGGTTCAGAACTCACAGGTCCAAGATTGGCCGCAACCCACCGCCTTGTTTGGGTATGATGAGGTAGGGGCTGTAAAACCCCTTCCTCATCTTGGCTGAAGGGACAGGCTCTATCACGTCCTTCCGTAGAAGGGATGCAATCTCGACGCGTAAGGCAGCGGCGTTCTCGCCCTTCACCGAGTTGAAGCTGAACTTGGGGGGCGCCTGGCGAACTGAATCGCATAGCCAAGTCGGATGGTCCAGGTCGGCCATCGCGCCAATCCAAATTCCAGGGGAGGGGGACCAAGGGGACAATCGCATCAGATGTACCGGCGGGTGGGGCCTCGCAGCAGGGCGGAGCCTGAGGCGCCACATCGAGGGGGCTCGAGCCCCAAACCCGTGGCCGTGCTGAGTCTGGGGACATCAAATCACTTACCTGGCTCCGGATACCCACCATAGGGCTGGTCAGGGAGGAGGGAGGAGGAAAATCGTCCCCGCAGTCTGTCAGAACCGGCCTGGCGCGGGTGTGTTTGTGCCACAGCTGGGCGCACAGGGGCGGGGGAGCCGGTGTTGTTGCGGCAGGAGGACGCCCTTGGCGATGAGCAGACGGAGTATGGGGTTTGAACCGCGCCGAGGCAGGATGTGCTGAATAGCCTCCGTCTGCCGTTTCATTGCCAAGAACAGCTGGGTGAAGTCCTCGACGGTGTCACCGAACAGGCTGACCTGGGAGACGGGGGCGTCAAGGAACCATACCTTGTCAGCTTCCCACATCTCGACCAAGTTGAGCCATAGGTGGTGCTCCTGGACCACCAGGGTGGGCATCACCTGCCTGAGAGTCCACACCATGACCTTCGTCTCTTAGCGCCTTGGCTTAGTGCACTTGCAGGAGAGCCATGGCGTGCAGGGCGGAGGCGGCCTGTCCAGCGGCACCGCAGGCCTTAGTCACCAGAGACAATGTAAACCTACAGATGCTAGACGGGAGTCTGTGGCGGCGTTTTGCGGGCACAGGTGCACCGCAACCCACTTATCCACCTGGGGAATTGCCGAGTACCCCCTGGCAGCCCCACCATCGAGGGTAGTGAGAGCGGAGGAGCTCAGAGACCGGGTCCGGGCAGTGAAAAGTGCCTGCCACGACCTCGTGAGCTCCTCATGCACCTCCGGGAAGAAAGGAATTGGGGCGGGGCACTGCCGTGAGCGCCGCTCCGGGCCCAGGGACCAATTGTCAAGCTGCAAGGGTTTGGGGGGGGAGGAGGGTTCCACTCCAGCCCGGCGCACGCATGCATGGCTGCCAGCTACGTGTCAGCCTGCGACTGGGCGACCACACCCGAAGGTGGGAGCCCAGTCGAGTCCTCAGCGTCAGCCCACTCTCCGATGCTGCAATCAAGAGCTCATCCACTTCACGAGCGCCGAAACGAAATCGTGAACTCGCCCTGAGACAAGCTGGCAGTCTCATCCCAGCAGGGCAAAGGAGCGTAATGGGGAATGGGAGGTCCATGGGGAGTTTCCCGGCGGAGTGGCTCCCATTGGGGTCCTCAAATCGCCCCCAGTGCTAACCGACGCAGCCTCAAACCCATAGGTAGAAGGACCGAGGCGGGGAGCCGCTGAGGTGGCTTTTTCCTCTAAAGAAGGAAAACACCACGATTGCAAAGTTGTCATGGTCATGCTCTCGTAGTGAGAACATGACCCATCCACGAACACTGTCTCAGCGTGGGCAGCACCCAAGCACCAAGAGTATATGAAAATATACTCTTTCAGTAGGAAGAATATACTCTTTTAGCTGCTGAAGCGCCCAGGGGCGTTCTCTGCACTCCACTGGTGCAAGAGGGGGAGAAGCCGCTATAATGCGCTGTAAATCCAACAGCTTTTCGAGGTGAGGATTCAGCTCGCTGAACACAACCGCTTGGCTCCGAAGAGAAAATCTGAAGGAGTGGTTGCGAGCCAGCTCCTTTTATACCCGTATGTCCGGGGGAGTGGCATGCAAATTCCACTCGCCAGTTCCCACTCGCCAATTCCCACTGGCCTTTTCTCAAAGATCACAGGTATTTGGGGCTCCCAATGGCGACCCCTAGTGTTTTAAGTAGGTTTAAAGCAAAAACTCTGGAGAACTCCTAAAAATAATTTTGAATACGGGCTTAGGTCTTCTCCCAAATTCAGCACATTGACTCTTTGAGGTAACAATGTGTTTCAGGGCCTACAGAGTTCATTTTTCTTATTTTCAGAAAGAAAACAAATCGTATGCCAGTGTTTTAGGATGAAACTTAGAACTACATATTTCAAGGAAATGTACTGGAACAATGGTGATTACTAACACAGTCCAATTGATTTGTTGTGCATGTGTTGAGTACAATAGACTGCTTGGAAGCAGGTTTTAAATGTAATGGAACATAATGTAATGGATTGGAAGCTTCTATTGGCATACAGTGTGTAGTTAAAATACTGGTTATAAGGTTGATAAAAACTGGTAAAAGGGCAACCTGGTCTTATTAGAATGCTAAATGATTTTCACATGGCTCGTTGTACGAATCACAACAGTTTCCTACTGAAATAAACACTCAAGTTCTTACCACAACAATTAATTTTATTCACTTTCACACAAATCACGAGTAAAATGGCAGATTACCAAAAACACAGTTCATCACACAATGCTATCTTATGACATCTAAACACTTTTACTATAGCGCATGACTTCATGATTCAAACACAATCAAGTTGTTTGGTAACGATGCACTTGCAATGCGAAGGACCAGGTTACGAGTTTAGAAGAGCATATTTGTCAACATGTGAGCCGAAAGTGTGAAAGAAGTACCATGAAATCATGTGGTTTCTTCAGAAATTGATTTTTTTTTTTTTTTAATCTCACATTTCCTTTTTATGACATTAATGGTAAGTTTAGGTTTAAGGTAGGGAGGTAGGTTTTGTAGATTAAAAATTTGATTGAGCATTAACACTAAAAACCTCATCTGTTTGGGAGAACATTTAAGTTGCTTTTAGCGCCACACAGTGGACATTTCACCTTGTAACTGCCACAGTATGCATAATGAACCACAAGAATGTCATCACAGTCACAAAGTTTATTTTATGAGATCAGGCTGTCAAATGAATGGTTCATCCAAAAATTAATATTATGTCATGACCTTTGCTGTTACAGCTTATGAACATCACGCTGACTTTCCCCAAAACTTCTCAAAAAATCCAGTCACAACATTGCAGTCACAGAAATTTGTTCAACTTCTTGAGGAGGAAGAGGGGGTCATGCTTGTGCTGATGATGATGAAGATGCTGCTACTGATGATGATGATCCATGAACCCACATCAAGGCAGAATGCATCCTGCAGAATTCAGAGAACATTTAATGTTTGAAAATGTTTGGTTACTTTTTTCATTTTTAAACACAGTTTGGTTACTGTATTTTATATTATTACAGCTGACTGGTATAACTTGTGTTAATGAACATTTTGTGTAATTTCCTACCTTGGTCTATCTTTTTTTTTTCCCCCTGCAAACATTAATTGAATGAATACTGCAAACAAGGAGTATACATTTGTTTTCTATAACAAAGCCTATTGAGAATATTCCATATTCTATTATATTCTACTTCTGTGAACACCTCACAATAAACACAAAACCATTTACACAGACATATTATACAGAAATCAGATATATGTCCATACATGTATATTTCTACAATTATTGTTCATTTATTTGGGCATATTGGCTATATAAAATTACAATGTGATTTGGGAAATTATGTTTTCATATATGAATGTGTAATATTTTGAAATACACTATATTGCCAAAAGTATTCGCTCATCTGCCTTTAGACGCATATGAACTTAAGTGACATCCCATTCGTAATCCATAGGGTTTAATATGATGTCGGCCCACCCTTTGCAGCTATAACAGCTTCAACTCTTCTGGGAAGGCTTTCCACAAGGTTTAGGAGTGTGTTTATGGGAATTTTTGACCATTCTTCCAGAAGCGCATTTGTGAGGTCAGACGTTGATGTTGGACGAGAAGGCCTGGCTCGCAGTCTTCGCTCTAATTCATCCCAAAGGTGCTCTATCGGGTTGAGGTCAGGACTCTGTGCAGGCCAGTCAAGTTCTTCCACACCAAACTCGCTCATCCATGTCTTTATGGACCTTGCTTTGTGCACTGGTGCGCAGTCATGTTGGAACAGGAAGGGGCCATCCCCAAACTGTTCCCACAAAGTTGGGAGCATGGAATTGTCCAAAATCTCTTGGTATGCTGAAGCATTCAGAGTTCCTTTCACTGGAACTAAGGGGCCAAGCCCAGCTCCTGAAAAACAACCCCACACCATAATTCCCCCTCCACCAAACTTCACAGTTAGCACAATGCAGTCAGACAAGTACCGTTCTCCTAGCAACCGCCAAACCCAGACTCATCCATCAGATTGCCAGATGGAGAAGCGTGATTCGTCACTCCAGAGAACGCGTCTCCACTGCTCTAGAGTCCAGTGGCGGAGTGCTTTACACCACTGCATCCGACGCTTTGCATTGCACTTGGTGATGTATGGCTTGGATGCAGCTGCTCGGCCATGGAAACCCATTCCATGAAGCTCTCTACGCACTGTTCTTGAGCTAATCTGAAGGCCACATGAACTTTTGGAGGTCTGTAGCGATTGACTCTGCAGAAAGTTGGCGACCTCTGCGCACTATGCGCCTCAGCATCCGCTGACCCCGCTCTGTCATTTTACGTGGCCTACCACTTCGTGGCTGAGTTGCTGTCATTCCCAATCGCTTCCACTTTGTTATAATACCACTGACAGTTGACTGTGGAATATTTAGTAGCGAGGAAATTTCACGACTTGACTTGTTGCACAGGTGGCATCCTATCACAGTACCACGCTGGAATTCACTGAGCTCCTGAGAGCGGCCCATTCTTTCACAAATGTTTGTAGAAGCAGTCTGCATGCCTAGGTGCTTCATTTTATACACCTGTGGCCATGGAAGTGATTGGAACACCTGAATTCAATTATTTGGATGGGTGAGCGAATACTTTTGGCAATATAGTGTATGTAAATGAATGTATTTTACAATTACATAGCGCTTTTCTGACACTATACTCAAAGTACTGCAGATATGTTGCATATACTGTATGTACAGTACAGATAACTTTTTATATCAGTGGAAACCATTAACATGCATATTGTGTTTTACATATATAGCCATATGTTAAATTTCTCTTTGGAAAATGTTGTAACAAAGATATTCGCTTGTAAACAGGGTTGGGGAGTATCGGAATACATGTAACGGGAATACGTATTTAAAATACAAAATTTATATAATTGGTAATTAGAATACAGTTACATTCAAAAAGTATTTTGATTACTGAAGAGATTACTTTGCATTTTATTGTCATTTGTTTCATTTAATATTTAGTCCTTTCAGATGGAAAACACTTAGAACATTTTCATTACCTTCAGTGCATAACTTTAATGTGAACACTAGGAAGGACAAATCAACCCATCACTAAGCTCCAACATATCTGCCAGTGTTTTCAGAAAACAGTCTTTTTGCAGTGGAGAGAGAGCTCATGTGCTCAAGTTTGCCAGATTGCGTGACTAAAGTGTCACCGTGGCAGAATATTTCCAAACTGTACAAGTGTCAAGATTTGATTGAAGGATTTCACCTACAGAAATCTGGCAACCTTACATTTGTCGAAATCTAATTCTGACCGGCAAATCTTCGTTATTTAAAGTCTGTTATCTATCAAATGTAGAAAATTAAACATTTTACTTGCATGATTAGTTCTAAGTAATACATGACACGATTAATCTAAAGGGGATGGGAAGGGGGGATGGTGGTTTAACAAGGTGGACGCCCCATTTTTACATCTCACATTTACTTTTTATGACACTAATGGTAAGGTTTAGGTTTAAGGTAGGGAGGTAGGTTTTGTTGATTAAATATTTGATTGAGCATTAACACTACAAACCTCATCTGTTTGGGAGAATATTTAAGTTGCTTTTAGCGCCACACAGTGGACATTTCACCTTGAAACTGCCGTAATGCGTAAAGAACCACAAGAATGTTGTCACAGTCACAAAGTTTATTTTATGAGATTAGGCTGTAAAATGAATAGTTCACCCAAAAATGAATATTATGCCATGATTGTCCTGCTCGTTCTATGTAAAGTCTAGGTTGTTCTAACCTGTTTGTTCTAGCCTGACTTTCTTTCTTCTGTGAAACACAAAAGTACATTTTTCTTTTCATTTAACAAAAGCATATAATGACCTCGGGCAGTCAAACGGCACCATAAAAGTAGTCCATGCAACCCGAGCTCTAATATAGTCTAATGTTAATTATAATATATAATAATATAGCCTACTGAAAATTATATCAATATATATCGAAAAAATAAATGAGTAAAATAAATTGAGTAATTTTCTATATTTATACATGACACAATTAATCTAAAGGGGATGGGAAGGGGGGATGGTGGTTTTACAAGGGGAATGCTTTTTGGTATTTCTTTCAACAAGGTGATGCCATCCCCTTGCATCCCCCCTCAACTTGAGCCCTGGTCTTGATCACGCTGTTGAGGTTTATTTTGCGATAACGACTGGCTAACTGTGCATTATCCTTTACATATATGCGTAATATATAAATATATACACTACCGTTTAAAAGTTAGGGTCACTTACTCATTCTTTATTTATTTATTTTTTCACATTTTAGAATAATAGTAAAGTCATCACAACCATGGAATAATAGAATTAATAGAATTAATAGAATTAATAGGAAATATGGGAATTATGTTGTGACTAAACAAAATCCAAAATAAATCAAAACTGTGTTATATTTTAGCATCTTCAAAGTGGCCACACTTTGCCTAGATTTTGCAGAAATGTACTCTTGGCATTTTCTCAACCAACTTCTTGAGGTATCACCCTGGGATGCTTTTTACAGTATTGAAGGAGTTCCCATCTATATGCTGGGCACTTACTGGCTGCTTTTCTTAATTATTCGGTCCAAGTCATCCATCCAAAAAAAAAAAAAAAAAAAAAAATGTAAATAACATTTTTGTTTTGTAATTAAATAAATTATTATGTTGGCACAATTATATTTTTGTCTATAAAACTAATTTCAAACATTTAAGCATACGCCTTCAGATCAAAAGTTTTTTAAGATCATGAAAAACATTTCAGGCAAGTGACCCCAAACTTTTGAACGGTAGTGTACGTATGTACAATATACAGTATATTCACAATATATAACTCAACAATTGATGTGAAGTCAAAGATATGCGCTTATCTGCAATTTTGTAACAGCATAGAATGTGGCTAAACAATACGATTTTAGAGCTGACACTAAAATCATTTTAAAATGTTTTAGTGAATGTTGTAAAGAATCATGTTTGTCATGTACTTCAAATATTTGTTTACATCTTTTTTTTTTCACCAGAATAGCTCACTCCTACTACACCATTTATTGTTAATGATGGCAAGCATTTTTTGCTCCCGTCACAAAACATATTTGCATTTCCAATACAAGTTGTTTACATTCAAGCCCTCACAGGTCATTGGTTGTTTGTCCAATGTGCTTCTCACACACTCTCATGTGGGAGTATATGTGTAAGCAATCCCATGCCAGTTTGTGTAGATGTGTGTGAATGGGGATTTGTTAGAAGTCCTTTCATGCCAGCTTTCCAAAGTCTGTGACAAGGCCCGCAGGGGATGCTAACATGCAAATCAGCCATGCTGAAATTGAAATGTATATGGGATTATTTCCTCTCGATAAATGATGAAGCCTGCCTCTGATAAATAATAGATTAGGCATCAAATATTCATAGCATGTGGCCACTGGATAGGAACACAAGGATGGGCTACTGCTTACTTCCCCATGCTTTAATATAAATAATAAAACAATGGAGCTGCAAAGTCCCAGCAGTCCAATTAACATTGTCCAAGAGGAAGAGCTTACAGAAGAGTGACGGAGATTGTGTGTGTGTTTGTGTGTGTGTGTGTGTGTGTGTGTGTGTGTGTGTGTGTGTGTGTGCGGGCGGGTTTGGGTGGTTTACGAGGACATTTTTTTAGGATGCAAACTGGTAATTACAAGGGTATTATGCTATAAATGTGGTTTATGAGGACATTTCTAGTGTCTCCATAATTCAAATCACTTAAAAAACATACCAAACTATGTTTTTTGAAAATGTAAAACTGCAGAAAGTTTTTTGTGAGGGTTAGGTTTAGGGGTAGGGTTAGGGGATAGAATCTATAGTTCATACAGTATAAAAATCATTATGTCTATGGAGAGTCCTCATAAGGATAGCCGCACCAACATCCTGAACAAGCATGCCACACATATGAACAACTTAGGTGACGTCCATTGTTCACAAACACATCTATGCTTCAAGCATACACCTCACACATTCGTTGTCATTCACATAAACACAACAAACACACAGACAGACTCTCTGATGAGCAACAAACAGTTGCCGGCTGTCAACTGTTTCTCATACTGACAGCCTCGGTGGTACAGCACTCTCTATGAGACATGTAGCCTTAATTTGTGTGCTTGCAATCACAAGTTTATCCTTTTTGTCTGTGATGACAAATCATCTCTTGAGAAGGATGGTAAAGGAAGAAGAGCGATGATTGCAGTTGTTAAATGAATTCAAAGTAAAATTAAATCAAGGAAATGCATCCAGTACGTTCTGTATGCAACTTCAATGAAACACTGGGAAACCTAATGAACATTTGTCCTTAGTAGATATGTAAATATAATGTATAAAACATTCACATGTAAAAGAACATGAATATGACATATACAATAACATATACAAAAATGACTTACTACATAGAGCTCTGGAAAAAATTAAGAGACCACTCCAAATGTTTCTCAAATCAGCATCACTACATGTATGGCAGCCATTCCATTCCAGTGTCTGTTGAATTCCTGATTGAATTTTTGAGCCAGGAGTGGCATAAATCACCCAACAGCAATGTGAAAGACTGGTGAAAAGCGTGCAAAGACGCATGAAAGCTGTGATTGAAAATCAGGGGTTATTCCACCAAATATTGATTTTTGAACTCTTCCTAAGTTAAAATATTAGTATTGTATTGTTTATAAATGAATATGAACTTGTTTTCTTTGCATTATTCGAGGTCTGAAAACGTCCTGGTTACTTTCGTAACCTCCGTTCCCTGATGGAGGGAATGAGACGTTGTGTCGATGTAGTGACACTAGGGGTCACTCTTGGGAGCCCCAAACACCTCTGCTTTTTTGAAAAAAGGCCAATGAGAATTGGCGAGTGGAACTTGCATGCCACTCCCCCGGACATACGGGTATAAAAGGAGCTGGTATGCAACCACTCATTCAGGTTTTATGCTGAGGAGCCGAGACCATGTCCCGGCCATTTCAGCGGGTAGTTCAGCATTGTGGCAAGAGGGACACAACGTCTTGTTCCCTCCATCAGGGAACGGAGGTTAAGAAAGTAACCAGGACGTTCCCTATCTGTCACTCACTCGACGTTGTGTCAATGTAGTGACACTAGGGGTCCCTATACAAAATGCCACAACTAGCTGAACTGAGTTGCGTGAACTGGCGTTGTGTGACGGGCAGACTGCTGTGTGCCTCGTAGCCAGCACACCAGGCCGCCACGTAACCTCCACCAACGCTCCTATGAGCATCGAATGGTCCATCAGCAACAAGTCAACTGCCCAACTATAGGGACAGGCTAGCCCAGCCAAGGCCTCTTTTCCCTCTCTTTTCTCCCCAAAAAGAGTGGAATTTGTTAACTGACTGGGAGCCATAAGTGTCTGCGTTGGGGGGTGTCCCTCCCAAGGGGAAGACACCACGGAGACCACACCCCACCCAAAAAGGTCCCATGGTAGGTCCTACCCAAAGGGGGAGGAGTTTCTACAAAGCATGGCGACCGGGGGCAGAGGGGCCTCTGCCCAAGGAAAATGCAGTTTGCCATCAGGGAAACAATTTTGCAGAAGATATCACATGGGGTCGCCTTCGGGGAACCAGCACATGTGGAGCACCTACCTTAGTACAGGGGCTCATTAGCACACGTACTGGGCCGGTCAGCAAGTTTCTCTGCAAACTCAGCTGCCAGAGGGCTAAGGAGGAAAGTCATCCAAGGATCACAGTCTGTGAACACGACTGGGAGTCAAGAGCGCACGTCTTCACCTAAAGGGAGGGGACAGGCACTATGCGCAAGCGGTACACCCGGCCAGTTGTCCTGGAACTTACCTGCTCATGCCTGCCAATACACGGGACGAGACCGGCTCAACCCTGAGATTGTAGAACCTCGCAGAGGTGTTGGGTGTTGCCCAGCCCGCTGCTCTGCAGATGTCTGCCAAAGAGGTGCCACTGGTCAGGGCCCAAGAGGCCGCCACACTCCTTGTGGAGTGGGCTCGTAACACCACAGGGGGTGGCACGTCCTGAGCCTGATATGCCATCGTGATGGCATCGATGACCCAGTGGGCGATCCTCTGTTTGGACACAGCGCTTCCTGCGATTCAAATAGATGTGTAAAGCTCGCACCGGACACAGCAATGCCAAGGCTGGGTCTGCCTCCACCTGGGGCAGTGCTTGCAGGATCACGTGAGAGTAACCCGGACCGAACTCTAGGCACTATTCGCTGACAGAGAACGCCTGCAGGTCCCCTACCCTTTTGATGGAAGTGAGCGCAGTCAGGAGGACAGTCTTCAAAGAGAGTGCTTTAAGCTCAGCTGACTCCAAGGGCTCAAAGGGAGCTCTCTGTAGACCCCGAAGGACTACGGAGAGGTCCCATGAAGGGACGAGGCACGGTCTGGAGGGATTCAACCACCACTTTTGGGGGACCGCCACTGGGTCGCCATACCTGCAAAGATGGGACAGTGGACGGTGGTCATGACGACGGCTGTGCACACCGAACATGTGATCCAGGGAACAAGAAAACCACTCTTCTGTTGAAGTTTTGGGTACTGCAGCCTCTTGGACATGTGCCGAAATGAAATGAAAACTAAACAAGTTTTTTTCCAGAGCTGTAGTTTGATACAGTTGTGCTCAAAAGTTTGCATACCCTTGGAGAATTGGTAATATATGTACCATTTTTAAAGAAACCATGAGTGAGCAGGCAAAACACATTTCTTTTATTTCTTATGGGATTCATATTCAACTGTAGGTTATAACAGAATGACACAATAATAAAACATGCATCTTGATGCATCGCAATGGTTAGGAAAATAATCTTAATTGAATTAAATAATTGTGAAAGCAACTATTTAGAGTCAGAATCAGAATGAGCTTTATTGCCAATTGTGTTCTCACATACACAAGGAATTATTATTTTTTTGGGTGATAGTGCACACAGAACATTACAGTGAGACACAGAATATAAAACAAGGTAAGAGTATAAATAGACATACAAATAATAGGACATATAACAGGATGGCGTATGTACATGTGGAAGTGGTAATGTATGTGCAAGGAAGGGGTATGTACAGTTATTGAATTAAATATGTGAATTTACATATGTACATGAGATATATATTTACATTATTGCACTATGGGGGAATCCTGTGGCAGTTTAATTTTTCATGAGGAAAATAGCCTGAGGGTAAAAACTGTTCTTGTGCCTGGATGTCCTGGCACTCCATGCTCTGTAGTGCTGGCCAGAGGGCAACAGTTCAAAGAGGGAGTGGGCAGGGTGTGTGGAGTCCAGAGTGATTCTACCTGCACGTTTCTTCACTCTGAAGTCCACTATCATCTCCACTGTTTTGAGCATGTTCAGCTCAAGGTTGTTGTGACCGCACCAGACAGCCAGCTGATCAACCTCCCATCTGTATGCAGATTCGTCACTTCGCGGATGAGGCCGATGACCGTGGTGTCGTCTGCAAACCTCAGGAGCTTGACATTGGGGTCTTTTGCAGTGCAGTCATTCATGTACAGGGAGAAGAGCAGTGGAGAGAGAACACATCCCTGAGGAGCACCAGTGCTAATAGTGGTCCAGCAGGGGTCCAGTGATGTCCTTCAGTTAGGCCAAAACCAGTCTCTCAAACAACTTAATGACCACAGACGTGAGGAGTGATAGGTCTGCAGTCATTAAGTCATGTGATTTTTTTGGGGGGGGGAGGGGGGGGGACTGGAATGATGGTGGAGCGTTTGAAGCAGCAGGGAACTTCACACTGCTCCAGTGATCTATTGAAGATCTGTGTGAAGATGGGGCCAGTTGGTCAGCGCAGACTTTCAGACAGGCAGGTGAAACACCATCTGGGCCTGAAGCTTGCCTGGTCTTTTGTTTCTGAAATACCTGGCACATATCCTCCTCACAGACCATAAGTGCAGATTGAGTAGCAGGAGGGGGGAGGAGGAGGGTTCCAGGAGGTGTTGGTGTGTGTGAAGTGAAGATCAGAGCGGGGGAGGGGTGTGAGACTGGGCTTTTCAAACCTGCACTAAAACACATTCAGTTCATCAGCCATTAGTTGACTCTCTACAGAATGGTGGTGGAGGCCTTGTACTTGGTGAAGATTTTCAGGCCTTTCCACACAAATGCAGGATCGTAAGCTGAAAACTGTTTTTTCAGCTTTTCAGAGTAGCTTCTTTTAGCCACTCTAATTTCCTTAGTAAGTATGTTCCTGGCCTGGTTGTACAATATTTTATCCCCACTTCTGTAAGCACCCTCTTTGGCATGACGAAGCTGTCTGAGTTTTCCTGTAAACCATGGTTTATCTTTATTGAATGCTAAAAATGTCCTAGTAGGGATGCACATATCCTCACAGAAACTGATATATGATGTCACAGTATGTGTGAGCTCATCCAGGTCTGTGGCTGCAGCCTCAAGAACACTCCAATCAGTGCAGTCAAAGCAGGCTTGTAGTTCCAGCTCTGCTTCATTGGTCCATCTCTTTACAGTCCTTAATACAGGCTCAGCTGATTTTAGTTTCTGCTTGTAGGTCGGAAGAAGATGAACCAGTGATCAGATAGTCCTAAAGCTGCACGTGGGACAGAGAGATATGCATCATTTACAGTGGTGTAACAGTGATCCAGTATATTTCTGTCTCTAGTGGGGCATGTGATGTGATGCGTTGTTTGTATTATGGCAGTTCACGGGTGAGGTTTGCTTTGTTAAAATTGCTGTTAATAATAATATGTGAGTCTGGGTATTGTTGCTCTGTGTCTGTGATGTGATCAGCCAGCTGTTGCAGCGCTGCGTTCATGCACGCTTGGGGCGGGATGTACACACTCACCAGAATAAAAGAGGAAAACTCCCGTGGTGAGTACAAAGGCTTACAGTTGATGAAGAGCGCTTCTAAATTAGGACAGCCCATCTTCTTCAACGCTGTTACATCTGTACACCAACGCAAACAGCTGAAAGCCCGGCAGATGTAATGCGCTGTCCAGAATGGCTTCACTCTCCAATTAAGATGTCTAATAAAATGTCTGAATAATCAAACACCGGCAAAAAATGATCAGGTATGCTCTGCCGAATATTCAGCAGTTCATCCCTGGTGAAACTGATTGGGAAAGAGTGACAAAAAATATGACAAACATACAAAAGTAACAAAAGCGCTAGAGAGCTCCACACCGAAGCAGCCAACTGCGGCGCCATCTTGCCTTAATTATTATTAGACCCCTAATAATAAGTAAATAATGCACTAGTTTGCTGATTGGTAATTTTATCAAGAATGTAATCATGTAATCCATTACAGAGTAACAGTAATACAATTGCACAAATCATTCAATGTAATGTAGTCCAATTACAAGTCCATGATTTTTGTAATCTGATGATTATATTACTATAGCCATTATAGCCATTACTATCCAGCTTTTGTTTGTCTCACTATGGTTGTGTTATGTCATATGTATATCATATCATTTGTTTATTTTATTGGCACTCTTGTTTTCACTTTGTAGTCCTCATGCACTGTACAGTATATTGTGTCGTATTGTATTGTGTATTGTATATTGTATATCTGTACATTGAGTCTATGTGTATATTGTATTATGTGAACTGTACATATTGTACATGCGTCTGTACATGCGTCTGTATATTGTGTTCTGTACACTCATGGTTATGGTGTTGTGACAATAAAATTATTTGTTTGTTTGTTTGTTTGTTTGTCAAGTAAACTTAGTTTTGAAAAAAAAAAAAAAAAAAAAACCCATCTTGAGAACTCTGCATTCAAAGTTGTAGTCCGTCTAGCTATGTTTGAATGCAAAAACGTGTCCTCAACTTGTGCTGTCTCCTGTCAGTAAGTGTGGTTTGTTGTTTTTTTTTTTTTAAATACTCCTATCCAAACTTAATATGCAGAGACAACTACCGTATAAGCCAACACTACAGTAACTACTGAACAACAACTGTATAATCAACAAAGTCAAAGGATATGTTGTTTACATCTATTGCACTTCTGTTGTAGTTTTGAAAGATTGATTATACTTGGCCTGTTAAATATTGAAAGTGCATGCTAATAGTATTAAAAAATCTTCTCACTATGGACAACTGCTAAGTGTTCATAAGGTCATTTTTAAGACACAAGGATGAGTTTCTTATCATGTTTTGGGGGGGTAAAAATGCATTCTATGATAATGGAGTGCACTCTTTTTTTGTTTGCTTTCCATTTTTTTTCTCTTTGTCTCATCTTTTCCCCTTTCTCTCCCCAGCAAAGTGAAATTGAGAAACCAATCTAAAATCCATCAGGATCTTCCCAAACGTACCCACCCCAGCCCCCTCTCTCATGCATGTGGCGGTGTGTGACTGTGTATTGTGACCGTCTGGGAATTGGATGAGATTGCATGTTTAGCGGGCCAGCTGGCTTGGCTGATATGAATTGCATTCTTACACCAAACACCCCCCGCCCCACTGCGAGAGGTTATGACCCTGTGTCTTGATGGACTGCATCAGCCTATTGTGGGGCACTTTAATCCATTAAGTGGCAGCCAATGGCAACTTCGAAGGGTTGATAGAAAGCAAGAGTATGAGAGAAGATGCAATACACAGGCGGTGAAGGGAAGGAAGATTTGAATACATTATTGATTATGGGCTTTCCGATCATGGAAAACTTGAAAGGGCTGCTTAAAAACCCAAATAGACAAGCATTGCAATTCAGTGTAACTACAGACAAAACTGCAATGCAAATTTACATTCAGGAATTTGAATGGATTTTGTCAATTTTATGCAGTGCAGATCTTAAATACAGGTTAGCGTGGTACCCAAAGGTAATACAGCAGTTGGGCCTGTTTCACACCACCTACATGTGAAAACGCCCATGTTAACAGGTTGTAGAAGCAGCATCGCAAGTAGAGTTTTGAAGTCAAGTCTATTTTTGTCATGCATAGTGTACTGATCTCAGGAAACATGTTGCTTATTCACTGTAAAACTATCTGTCTTTTTTAGCCAATTTTTAATTTATGAATCTTTAGCGATATAGCCTTTAATGAAGCAAACTTTAATGAGCAAACTATTTCATAGTATGCCCACTTCTTAAGTCACTGCTGTCAGGCTTGATGCAAGTTCCACATGTAGTGACAGGCACACAAACGGCACTTTCTGTTTAGTAAGTTTGACTGAATCCAAATGATTTAAGCAGTTCATAGCTAAACTTTCGGGTTTAAGTTCCATTCCGTGTAGCTTGATGCTGAATTCCATTCAAATCGGGAAGTCAGAATTTCCAACGTACTACAGGGGAAAATGAAATGAAATGCCCCTTGAATTCCAATTGGTAATTTGTGCCAATTTGGTTGCTAGGAGATGTCTCTGATGACAATCATACACCTGCTAAGATAACAGGAACATAGCAGTTTTGTTTTCTTATTCGTTATCTTCTGGACATCGGGCAATGGAATGCCTTTATTGTTGGATATCGGAGATATCAAGTCGGAATTTCCCACATCTGACTTTGAAGGGAATGCAGCATAATTACAGCACTGGTAAGTATTTAACTAAAAGCAGCGATGCTACTAACTAATGTTTTAGTCCAACCAATATATATATATATATATATATATATATATATATATATATATATATATATATATATATATATATATATATATATATATATATATATATATATAGATAGATAGATAGATAGATAGATAGATATATTGGTTGGAATAAAACATCATAAGCACTGTTTTCCACCTGTAAAAATGAGGAGTTCCCCTATAATCTGCCTTGTCTCCTCCCATGTTAATGACCCCCACCCCCCTCTACACAAGTGAAAGTGGTCTGATCCATCAGCCAGCACACGGTCCAAACTGAGTACACGTCATGATTTATGTATCTACAGAAATTAATCCAAAATTGGACATTCAAAAGAAAAAGGAGCATATAAAAAGCGGGAGGTAACAGACAATTTATTGTTTTTTTTTAAAGAAGAAAAGTGACCCATATACATGTCAACGTAGCTACTTTTTTAGCTAATATTTGTTTGATCAATGTAAACGTGGTCCAAAATGAACACTTGGCACGCGCCAAATGCGAAAAAAAACAAACAAAAAAAACAATAATAATAAAAAGGAAAATAAATAAAAAGAAAATGGAAATATGAACCCGGTGGTAGGTAACATTATTAGCAAATGCATCATAACATGCTTTTCCTAAAACAGTGAACATCAGTCAGATGCATGCTTAATAAAGTGACGTGCACAATTCAAATCAAACTGTCAAAATTTGCGCTACTCACGCTTCTACTGTATAAACATATTCTATTTTAGTGCAAAATTTACCATCAGATGTTTATCTATGATGCCTAATTGTTATATTTTTGTTCCAAATTCCATGAGAAACATGTGACATTTTCCTTACATTAAGACACCAAAAGAATATGTGAGGAATAAAATCACCTGTTGTTGCGCTCAGATGCCATTGTCTGTTTAAAGAGACAGTACTGATTTAGCATCTGTTCTGAGTATCAATGTAAATAATTGTAAATAGAAAAAAAATATGCATGTAAACAATACACATGTTACAAAAATACTTTATATGCAAAATAATAAATTCAGTTTCAAGACATTTAATGATGGAATATAATGAATTTGACAATTTTTCAAAAGCTAAAATGCAACAAATATGATGAAAAGCTGACAAAATGTAATTTGTAAAAAAAAAAAAAAAAAAAAAACAAACAAAAAAAAAAAAAATTCAAATAGTACCTAGGTTATAAGGTCCCTTCATAATTAACAGCATGAGCTGAGAAATAATGTATTTTATATTTAAGTTAAATGGACACTGTCAGAATATACCAATAAGAATCCATCTAGAATAAAATTAAAATAACAATAGAATTGAGAGCTTGTGAATCAGAAACAAATCGAATCTGGAAGTCTGTAACAATACACAGCCCTAATTTTAAGTTCATTTTGGACCCTGTTTAAAT
Source organism: Myxocyprinus asiaticus (assembly GCF_019703515.2). Lineage (NCBI taxonomy): Eukaryota > Metazoa > Chordata > Actinopteri > Cypriniformes > Catostomidae > Myxocyprinus > Myxocyprinus asiaticus. The sequence continues at coordinate 57,282,783 of NC_059346.1, forward strand.
ATCAGTTAGCAATTTAAGACATTCTAAAAATCTCCTGAAAGCAGAAATGTCTCAGGAAAGACTAAACAACCTGTCACTCTTCTCGTTTCAGTAATGTTCTTGTGACTTTGCCACAAGAAAACAAATACATGCATTAATTATTTTGTTAGTAGTTTTTTATATAATGTATTGCTTGATTCAAATAATATTTGTATTTGAATATAAAAAGTTATGAATTAGCACTGTTAAATATCCATCTATATATACTGGATATTATCCCCACCACAAACCCAAATTGGTCAGAGGACCCTAAAATAGTACTGTGCCCGGAGCCCAAAATTTGGTGCTATGCCCCTGTTCACAATAGTGCAGCTTTTTCAGTAAAGAGTTATTTTTCCAACGAGTAGTGTTGTAGCATCACAAAATGCTTCATTTGTCACACTATATGTAGCAATGGAGCCAAGTAAGAAATAAAGTGCGCTCACCTAACCCATCCTCTCTCTCTCATGTGTAGCGCTGGTAAAACTAAATAATCTAAGTGAATGGGTTCTTTTGGATAGTTCAAGTAAATTATCAAATAAACAATTCCCTTAAAAGTAGCTTTGGGAACTCATTCATTTTAGTGAGTCAGTTCTTTTAGAGCAGGGCAGTCTGATGACCAAAACCTCACTGTACTGACTAGCCTGCATCATCAAAATGTCATGCCGTTCTCACCTCAAAAAAAAATTGTGGGGGGGGAGGGGGTATTTCAAAAGTTTTGTTACATTATACAATGATATTGATATTTTAGATCCCCTAACCCAACCACATCCCTAAACCTAGCCACTAATATAACAAGAATATTACCAACCAACAATATAAAAGACAACAATTAGATTTAAGTACAGTCATTTACAAAACTTACAAAAATGACTCGTGCTGCATTAAAAGTCTTCTGAAACCATACTATAGCTCTGTGTGAGGAACAGAGTGAAACTGAAGGTTTTAATCGCTGAAAATGTTCCTCTCTATGAAAACACATCCAAACATTTGATTGACACAATCGATCACATGACAGGATCGTTCATATGACATGCAAGTGCCAATGGCAATTTCAGTGATGCAGGCAAAAAGTCCCCCCAGTGACATTTGGTCATGATAGTGTGTAGTTCAGACAATTCATGTACTGTAAATTAGGGATGGGTGGATCAATACTAAAGTATCGATACTTCCAATACTGATGTGGTATCAAGGATATTGATCCTCACATAAAAATATTGATTCTGAATATTCTGAAAATATATATATATATATATATAATGTATATATTTATTTTTTATTAGTGATCTTATTATTTAGATAACATGAATATTAATGCATCTCATAAGCCTAAATAATTATATTAGCGAATAGTTGCATGGCACCAGAACTATTTTTAATTCCGCTCATCTTGACGCATCAGAAATTCTAAAATACACTAGCAGTCACAGACAGCACTCACCCTTTCAGTCATAGCGCTTGTTCAAATAAATTTGCAAAGATTTCAAACAAACTATTTTCACGTTGTCATTATGGGGTATTGTTTGTAGAATTTTGAGGAAAATAATTTATTTAATCCATTTTGGAATAAGGCTGTAACATAACAAAATGTGGAAAAAGTGAAGCGCTGTGAATACTTTCCAGATGCACTGTATATATATATATATATATATATATATATATATATATATATAAATATATATATATATAAATATTGGCAGTAACCATGGTTTTGATATAATTAACTATGGTTTTACTACAGCATTACTGTAGTATCCTTATGGTAACTTGGTTTTAGTAATAGTAACAATACAATAATATCTATGGTTAATTCTGTGGTTTTATATGTGGCTTATACTTACTAATTTTTAAAGGGTAAAAAGCAGCCTAATAATTTTCTGCTTAAGCCTATAAATATATAAAAAACGTAAGTCATAATTTAAGTTAATAATTTTATCCAAAGAATTCGTAAAAATGTCAATTTATTAGAGGTATCGATATTGACGATATTGGCCTAAAATTACTTTGTATCGGATCGAAAAGAAAATAAGTGGTATTGCCCATCCCTACTGTAAATGAACTAGTTCACATAAATTATTCACATATTCACTTGAGCTCTGCACAGCCTTAAAGGGAATTTTCCTTTTTTTTTTTTTTTTTTTAAGGAAATATATTGGGGGGCATTCACTAAGAATGAATTGCGGCTGTTAAAAGCACCAGTTGTTTGCAAGTGCTGTCTCTGCTGGTTTAGCGTCTGTTTCACTAAAGGAATTATGCAGATCAGGACATGACGCAAATGGGTCCACAAAACCGCAGAATGCAATTTGCACGTGCAATTGGGACCTCCTGGGTTGATTCTGAGTGCTATGCTTGCGTAAGGAGGCATATTTGCAAGAAAAGGAATGGCAATTGCTTAATTTAAAGCTACACTATGTAAGATTTTTTTATTTTATTTATTTATTTTTTTTTTGTTAGAAATGAACAAAATTACATTAATGAGCAATTACACCAACAATCCGTCTTCCAAACCATGTATTTGCCTTACCCCGATTCACTATGGTAAGCCTATAATAATGATTCATATTTTAGAGCTGTCGGGATGGATTTGGCAGGAAATTCCATACTTCTGTCATTCGTCTGTGCGTGTTTACATCGTGTCTGTATATAAAAGAAAAAGAAGATTCAGTTATTAAAGCGCGTGTATAGGTGTGGTGATAGGTGTGGTAGTATTTTGAAGCTGAAAGCTTGTAGCCACAATAAATGAGCAACATTGACCATGGATCATTTAAAAAGGCAACCCTCTGGGGAATCACCCGTTTTCAAAATGAAGAAACTTTGAATCGAGAAGAGTCTGCAAGCAAAAAGGGAAAGTGACAGAGCCTGTAATAAAACACGAAACAACATCGGATTGGCTTTTCAGAGGTGGTGACAGCTCTGAGATCTTAAAGGATTTAAAACTGACCCAGAGATGTTTTTCTGACTGGACAGGTAAGATATTTTATTGGACCGATAGTTAGCCAGGTAGCTCTCTTAGCGCAATAGTTTGTTAGATAGCGTTAGCCATTCTAATGGGGCATTTTATTATGGATTGTGGTACTGCAGTGCTTTTAATTTCATTTTCGAGGAAGTAAAGACAATGGAAAAAATTTTACTTTTATGCTGGTAACAATGCCAATCTCTAAACCAGTTACTACCTTGGTCTATTTGCCTGCTAGCTATGTATTAATAGTTTCCACCATTTTATTTTATCTGATATATCGTTATGTATAAGGTCGTCTTTGCCTAACTTTTGTAACGCTATTTATTTTAAAATAATTGTTTTCAATAAGTCAAAACAACAGCGGAAGATAGAAGTAGCATTTACCTGCTCATAAGACTTCGGATATCCGTTTTTTCTTCCTTCCGTTATTTTTATTTATTTATTTTTTTGAGGGGAGGGGGTGAGTTTTGTTATACAGGTATACTTCAAACCTTCAGATTCATCCGGGCAGAAGAGCAGAGTCGAAGCCCAACTTGCGTAATTACCAAACCAATGTTCCTCCGCAAGTTACCTGCAGTTTTATGCTTCAACCGTTAGAGGGCCGAAAGTTACATTGTGTAGCTTTAAATACTTAAAGGTGCTATATGTAATATTTTTACTGTACTAAATTATAAAATGACCATAATATGTCATTAGAGAATTAGGAAACATGCTAAGTTTAAATACTGGCTTCTCCAATAACAATACTACAGCCAGTATATTCTACTTTGAAGTTTCCATTCCGGGCCGGAATTTCTGTGTCTGTTTTGGCCTGTGTGGTCCTGCCCACTGCCCACTCACCAATAGTTTTTCAACACCGCCGGGTTGCCAGATTTGAACAAGTTTGCAGGCAAACAACACTGCGTGCTGCAGCCATGGAAGCCAGCAAACGAACTGGATCAGAGATAACATATTCCACCAGACCTAAAAAGCCTTGCCATCCATCTAAAACCACCATGACCAGAGGCGTAGTAAAACAAGGATAAATATTGGAGATGCCTTTGGAAGATGGAGAGAGCTTAAAGCCCATAAATCCTTTAAAACGAATGCTGAGTTGGCTAATTTGCATGTCAACATTCTGGCAACCCGCATGAGCTTCGAGTCTGGGGTGGGGCAGACAACTCTCCAATATTTTGAATTTGGACTGCAGTACCCATTTCAAATGCTTGTTGTCAATCTTACATATAGCACCTTTAAGACGCAGTGCAAATTCAGCATTGACTGTGCCAGCTGCAGATTAGATGCAGGTTTTTGCACTGAAACACCACCTGAAATTATAAGTTATGAGCAGCTTGTAGCTTGGTAAGCTACAGTTTCAAAGTAACTTCCCCAACACTAATAGTTACCATTCAATCAAGATTGCATTAGTTTTCAATAGCCAAATCCCAGTCACCCTTTTAGAAGCTATGATCATTATTAAAGGAAATACTAAATGTAAACCATTAATCGCTTTATTTTCTGTATAGAGCCACAGCTCTGTTAAACCCTTTCAGTGCGAAAGCACAACGTGAATCTACTGTTGTAGTTATGCTGGTTGCTTTTGCACAGCTTATGCATGAGGTGTGAAACAGACTTTAGTGCATGTGCTTTTAAAATGTTTTGCTGTCGGTGTTGCAAGTTTGAATCCAGTTTAGGACATTTCTTGATGACTATTCCTCATCAGTTCCTATGCTTTCTCTACTGTGTATCTATCCAACAAAGAACCTAAAAAGTGGAATTTATGTAAAAACAGGCCTACTTAACACAGGGTTAAAGAGTGACTGACCTCTAGTGTCAGCAGGGTGACAGTATCTTAATCACTGAGAAAACCAAAGTCATTATGCCTGCATCTGGCCCTGTCCTCTATACTATTGATCTGGTCCATTCCTATTACCAACCCCACCCACTAAATGAGGTCTTGCAAAGTGGACAGAATAAATTAGTTAATTTGTGTGTGTTTGCATTTGTGTATCCGGTGATCTCATTTGTATTTGTATGTCTTCATACATGTATGACGAATTTTAGATACATTTAAATCTTTTTGTCAAATTAGGTAAATAAATGTGAAGGTGTTAAACATATTTAATGCCATTATTATGAATACAATAAAATCAAACAATTAATTAAATGAATTCAATATTCTATGGATGTTAAAGGATTTGTAAAAATGTGCCTGTTTCTAAAATTGTTCATACATTAAAGGGTTTACATTGTATGTGTTATAAATATATTTATATTATAATTTCATTGTTTACCCAAACGTACAACAATGTACGTGTGCTATATCTACACATTATGAATGAATACCTATGGATACTAATGTAATGGGATTATGTTCAGGATTTGGGACTGATGGTATAGATAGGCATGTGGGATTTGATTGTTTTGGAAAAGACATGCCATCTTTACTTTGGGCATGAAACCAGTCTTTGATTTTTTTACTCTGACATCTAAAGAAACAGAAAAAAGATGAAAACTTGCAGGAAGTGAGTGTGTATTTACTCAGAACATCAGCCTCTGCAGACATGCTCACACTGCCTCTAGCCACTGCAGTCATCTGAGACATATTCCTGTAATTTGATCAAGGGTGGATGGAGCAAAGGAGGTTAAAGGTTGAAAGAGATGTAGAAAGATAAATGTTAGCCACTTGTTGATTGGTTTCCTTACAGGCAAAAGCCCATAAGCTCCCTCATTGTCTGTTAATTGCCTTTTTTCTGTCTTGTCTTCCAATGTTTCAGTCTTTCTTACAGAAAGTATTTCTATAAACTATATAATTATATATCCTCATCATCATCATCACCCCTGATGGACATCATGGGATTTTCTCCTGGAGCAAGGTGGGGAAAAAAAATCATACTATTTATCAAGATTTTAGAAACAAGAGTAGCATATACACCCCTGTTTACAACTAAAAATACAACTCACTTTTGCAATACCCTGTGGACATTTTACCTGGAAACCAGTTAACAACACTTCTAGCTTTGGCCACTTGGGGCAGTGGTTTGAATTTTGGAAAGTACAGAACGAAGTCAGCAGCAGAACTTTCAACCTCCTGTCATCGAATTCACATTGTGATCAGGAAAAAGAAAGAAAAAGCATCTAACACTGCAAAATAAAATGGCAGCATTAAAGTTTTAGCTTAGTTAGCTCATGAATTTATCATTTCCATATTGAAGAAAATGCTAGAACGCCAACGAAAAGTGCTGCATTACAAAGTTTCAATAGCATCAGAATAGTAGTTCCCTATCTGTCACTCACTCGACGTTGTGTCGATGTAGTGATACTAGGGGTCACTCTTGGGAGCCCCAAACACCTCTGCTTTTTTGAAAAAAGGCCAATGAGAATTGGCGAGTGGAATTTGCATGCCACTCCCCCGGACATACAGGTATAAAAGGAGCTGGTATGCAACAATTCATTCAGATTTTCTCTTCGGAGCTGAGCGGTTCTATTCATTGAAGCTGAATTCATCCGCGAAGTTCATTCACCTCATCTGTTGGATTCTACGCCGCATTTCAGCGGCTTCTCCCCCTCTGCACCCGTGGAGTGCAGAGAATGCCCCTGGGTGCTTCGGCAGAAACAAAAAAGAGTATATTCTAAAAAGAGTATGTTTTCTTTCTAAAAGAGCGACATACACGGAACATCTTTTTAAAGATGCCTTTCCGTTTGTGTATTATTCCTGGTTGCGGTCGATATCTCTCCGCTTCTTCATTGCGAGAACATGACCATGGCAACGTTGCGGTCGCCGCTGGCTTTCATAAGAAAGCAAGCCACCCCAGCGGCTCCCCGCACCGGTCCTTCTACCTACGGGTTTGAGGCTGCGTCGGTTAGCACTGGGGGCGATTTGGGGACATCAATGGGACCACCTCCGTCGGCTATCCCCCACGGACCTCCCATTCCCCATCATGCTTGCTTGCCCCGATCAGGCTCTCGCACGAGACAGCCGGCTCGTCTCAGCGCAAGTTTAACTTCTTGTTCGGCGCTCCGGAAGACGATGAGTTATCGAGCGCAGCATTGGTGAGCGGGCTCGTCCAGTCTGACGCAGAGGCTTCGGCTGGGCTTCCTCCTTCGGGAACGGTCGCCCAGTCGCACGCCAATGCAGAAATGACGGACATGCTTTCCCCGGCGGCTGCGAGCATCGGGCTAGTGTGGAACCCTCAACTCTCCCCTGAACACTCGCAGCTCAACGATCGGTTCCTGGGCACAACTTGGTCGAGATGGGAGAGGCGGCAAGGCACGGTTCCTTGACACCCCCGTTTCCCAGGTTGGCCTGTTTGCCGACGCCATCGAGGATGTTGCCCAGCAGTTCTCGGAGATGAAGAAGCAGAAGGAGGTCTTTCAACATATCTTGCCACCACCCTGTCTGCTCGTCGCCAAGGGCATCCTTCTGCAGCAACAACACCGGCTCTGCCGCAGCCCGCCCCCGTGGACAGGCTCCGGCATGGAGCCCTTCACAGGAAGCAGGTGCCACCCGTCTCGTGGCCGGGCGCTAAGAACCTGAGGAAGGCTTCGAAGCGCCACCGAGATGGGTGACCCAGGGGCGAGGAGACCCACTTCTCTGGGGCTGGTCGACAGACCACTCCATCCCCCGGTGGAGGGCCGGGAGGAGAATCATTTGTCGCCGCATGCCCAGGAGGCTGAGGCACCCAAAAGCCTGACAAAAGAATGGTTCCCTCGTCTCCTGGGTCACATATCCAGTGTGCACAGCCATCGTCACGACCACCGTCCACCGTCCCATTTTGGCAGGTATGGCACTCCAGCGGCAGACCCCCCGCCCCTGTGCGCCCAGCTGTGGCACAAACACGCCACACGGGATTGGTTCCAGTGGACTACGAGGACGAGATTCCTCCTCCCCCCTCCTCGGCCAATCTTATGGTGGGCGGCAGGAGCCAGGTAAGTGCTTCGATGTCCCTGGACTCAGCACGGCCACGGGGCTTGAGTCCCCTCGACGTGGCACCTCGAGCTCCGCCCTGCCGCGAGGCCCCACCCGCCAGTACGTCTGACGTGATCATTTTCTTGGTCCCCCTCAACCCGAGTTTAGGCGCATGGCTCGCGCTTTCCAAACTGTCACGATGGCTGACCAAGACTATCCGACTCAGCTACGCGATTCAGTTCGCCAGGCGCCCACCAAGGTTCAGCGGCGTCCGCTTCGCCTCGGTGAAGGGCGAGAATGGCACCACCTTGCGTGCGGAGATCGCTACCCTTCTGCGCAAGGGCGCGATAGAGCCTGTCCCTCCAGCCTAGATGAAGAAAGGGTTCTACAGCCCTTACTTCATCATACTGAAGAAAGGCAGTGGGTTGCGACTAAACCTGGACCTGCGAGTACTGAACTGGGCTTTGCACAGACTCCCGTTCAAGATGCTGATGCAAAAAAAATTCTAGTGAGCATCCGGCATCAAGATTGGTTCGCAGCGGTATACCTGAAGGATGCGTACTTTCACATCTCGGACTTACCTCGACACAGACCATTCCTGCGGTTTGCCTTCGAAGGCCAGGTGTACCAGTACAAGGTCCTCCCCTTCGGCCTGTCCCTGTCCCCTTGTGTCTTCAAGAAGGTCGCAGAGGTTGCCCTTGCCCCGCACAGGGTTTGTGCAAGTAGGCTCACTGGGGGGAATGTATATTAGGCCAGCTGTGTGCCAGCGCATCTATACCGAGGGGTGCCTCAGTCACGGCGTACCGAAGGGGGCAGTGGGAGGATTCCTGGAAAGCAAACAGGTCCACCTGTGCTCGTCCAAATCGACTCCAAATCAGCTGGACCACCTGAGGGTGGAGTCTCCACTCTCCCCTGAGGGTAACCTGGCATGACAGCGGTGTCGAGGTCACCCAGGATGTGAGTGGCTCGTAGCGACTTGAGCCGCTGCTGACTCCAGAGGAGGAGACGGTGGGCGAGTTGTGACATGCAATGGGAGCGTAGACCGCCTTGGCGGTTGATGTACGTTACCGATGATGTGTTGTCCGTCCGGACCAACATGTGCTTGCCCTGAATCAACGGCCGAAACGTCCGCAGTGTGAGCAGTACTGCCAACAACTCTAGGCAGTTGATGTGCCAACGCAGCCGCGGGCCAGTCCAGGAGCTGGTGGCTGTGTGCCCGTTGCTTACGGTGCCCCTACTCATCTTGGAGGCATCTGTTGTAACCATGACATGCCTGGAGACCTGCTCTAGGGGAACCCCTGCCCGTAGAAATGCAAGGCCGGTCCAATGGCTGAAGAGGCGGCGACAGATCGGCATGATGGCCACACGATGTGTCCCATGGCGCCATGCACATCTCGGGACTCGAGTCTGAAGCCAGTGCTGTAGTGGTTCATATGCATCAACCCGAGCGATGTGGCCGCCTCTGAGAATGCCATATGCCCCAGGAGCCTCTGAAAAAGTTTCAGTGGAACCGCTGTTCTCCATCTGAATGCCTTCAGACAGTTCAGCACTGACTGTGCGTGCTTGTTCGTGAGGCGTGCTGTCATCGAGACTGAGTCCAACTCCAAACCAAGAAAAGAGATGCTCTGAACCTGGATGCGGACGCCCACTTCCCTTAGCAGGGTCAGGGAGGACGAGGAGCAGATCATCCTAGTAGCACCCAACTGGACCACCCAGACAGGGTTCTCGGATCTCACGCTCCTCGCGACAGCCCCCCCCCCCCTGGCAAATTCCCCTAAGGAAGGAACTTCTTTCTCAGAGACGGGGCACCATCTGGCACCCGTGACCAGACCTCTGGAATCTCCATGTCTGGCTCCTGAACGTGACATGGAAGACCTAAGTGGCTTACCACTCGCAGTGGTAGACACTATCAGTCAGGCTAGGGCTCCCTCTATGAGGCGCCTGTATGCCTTGAAGTGGTGTCTGTTCGCTAAGTGGTGTTCTTCCCAATGCGAAGACCCCCAGAGATGTGCAGTCAGATTAGTGCTTTCCTTCCTGTAGGAGAGGCTGGAGGGGTGGCTGTCCCCCTCAACCCTGAAGGTGTATGCAGCTGCTATTTCGGCTCATCACGATGCAGTAGATGGTAAGTATTTGGGGAAGCACGACTTGATCATCAGGTTCCTGAGAGGTGCTAGGAGGTTGAATCCCTCAAGACCGCGCCTCGTCCCCTCATGGGACCTCTCCATAGTCCTCCGGGGTCTACAGGGAGCTCCCTTTGAGCCCTTGGAGTCAGCTGAGCTTAAGGCACTCTCTTTGAAGACTGCCCTCCTGACTGCGCTCACTTCCATCAAAAGGGTAGGGGACCTGCAGGCGTTCTCTGTCAGCAAATCGTGCCTGGAGATCGGTCTGGGTTACTCTCACGTGATCCTGAGACCCCGACCGGGCTATGTGCCAACTCCTTTTAGGGATAAGGTGGTGAACCTGCAAGTGCTGCCCCAGGAGGAGGCAGACCCAGCCTTGGCATTGCTGTGTCCGGTGCGAGCTTTACGCATCTATTTGGATTGCACGCAGCGCCTTAGAAGTTCCAAGCAGCTCTTTGTTTGCTTTGGTGGTCAGCGTAAAGGAAGTGCTGTCTCCAAACAGAGGATTGCCCACTGGGTCATTGACGCCATCACGACGGCATATCAGGCTCAGGACATGCCACCCCCTGAGGGGTTACAAGCCCACTCCAGCAGGAGTGTGGCGGCCTCCTGGGCCCCAGCCAGTGGCACCTCTTTGGCAGACATCTGCAGAGCAGCGGGCTGGGCAACACCCAATACCTTTGCGAGGTTCTACAATCTCCGGGTTGAACCAGTCTCATCCCGTGTATTGGCAGGTACGAGCAGGTAAGTTCCAGGACAACTGACCGGGTGTACCGCTTATGCAGAGTGCCTTTCCCTTGAGGTGAAGACATGCACTCTTGACTCCCAGTTATGTTCACAGACTGTGATCCCTGGATGACATTCCTCCTTAGCCCTCTAGCAGCTGAGTTTGTGGAAAAACTCGCTGACCGGTCCAGTACATGTGCTAATGAGCCCCTGTACTGAGGTAGGTGCTCCACATGTGCTGGTTCCCCGAAGGCGATCCCATGTGATATCTTCCGCAAAATTGTTTCCCTGATGGCAAACTGTGTCTTCCTTGAGCAGAGGCCCCTCTGCCCCCAGTCATCATGCTCTGTAGAAACTCCTCCCCCTTCGGGTAGGACCTAACATAGGACCTCTCCACATGACATACTTCCGACAAGACTCGGTAAGACCATGTGATGTATTCCACTCAAAATACCCCCACTCTTTTTGGGCGGGGTGTGGTCTCCACAGTGTCTTCCCCTTGGGAGGGACACCCCCGACGCAGACACTTATGGCTCCCAGTCAGTTAACAAATTCCACTCTTTTTGGGGAGAAAAGAGTGGGCAAAGAGGCCTCGGCTGTTGTTCCTGATGGATCGTTCGACGCCCATAAGAGCGTTGGGGGAGGTTACGTGAGCAGTCTGCCCGTCACACACCACCAGTTCACATAACACACTTCAGCTAGTTGTGGCGTTTTGTATAGGGACCCCTAGTGTCACTACATCGACACAACACCGAGTGAGTGACAGATAGGGAATGTCCTGGTTACTTTCTTAACCTCTGTTCCCTGATGGAGGGAACGAGACATTGTGTCCCTCTTGCCACAACACTGAACTACCAGCTAAAATGGCCGGGACCTGGTCTGTCTCATCAGCACAAAACCTGAATGAGTTGTTGCATACCAGCTACTTTTATACCTGTATGTCCGGGGGAGTGACATGAAAATTCCACTCGGCAATTCTTATTGGCCTTTTTTTAAAAAAGCAGAGGTGTTTGGGTCTCCCAAGCGTGACCCCTAGTGTCACTACATCGACACAACGTCTCGTTCCCTCCATCAGGGAACGGAGGTTATGAAAGTAACCAGGACGTTTTCAAGACAGATCAAAGTGCAACAATTATTTTTATTTTTTATGAGTGACCAGTTAAGTGCTCATGGAAAAGATGTGTTTTTAGCCATTTTTGATGATGGTGAAGAAAGTGAGTCAGCTTCACGGATGGAGTTGGGAAGGTCATTCCCCCAACGTGGTACGACGAAACTGAAAGCCCGGGAAAGTGTTTTGGTGCCTCTTTGTGTTGGTACAACAAGGCGCTGCTCCTTAACCAACTGCAGGCTACTGGTGGGAACATAGCTCTGCAAAAATTATTTTAGATATGCTGGAGCAGACCCAGTGACTTTTCTGTATGCCAGCATCAGAGCCTTGAATTTGATACGTGCATCAACCGGCAGCCAGTGAAGAGAGACAAAGAGTGGTGTAACCTGCGCTCTCTTTGGTTCATTAAAGACCAGAAATGCTGCTGCATTCTGGATCATTTTCAGGGGTCTATTTGTGCATGCAGGGAGGCCTGCAATAAGAGCACTACAGTAGTCCAGTCTAGTTATGACAAGTGACTGGACAAGAAGTTGTGTGACATGTTCAAAGAGGAAGGGTCTTATCTTCCTGATATTGTAAAGTGTAAATCTTTGAGATGTGATCTGTGAAATTGAGTTGGTTATCGATGGTTTCCCCTTGATTTCTGACTGTTTTAGAAGGCGTTACTGTAGTTGAACCCAGCTGCACGGTGATGTTGTGTTCAACAGCAGGGTTGACTGGAAAGACAAGGAGCTCAGTCTTGGCTGGGTTAAGTTGCAGGTGTTGTTCCTTCATCCAGGCAAAAATGTCTGCCAAACAGGCAGTAATAAAGCGTGGTTCAACTGAAAGCCCGCTCATAATCGTAATGAAATGTAAATGTACTTATTTTGTTTTTATTAAACACTAATGAGACAAAACATTATGCCACCTTCCTAATATGCTGTTGGTCCTCCACATGCCGGCAAAACAGCGCCGACCCACCGAGGCATGGACTCTTCAAGACCTCTGAAGGTGTACTGTGGTATCTGGCACCAAGACATTAGCAGCAGATCCTTCAAATCTTGTAAGTAGTGAGGTGGAGCCACCGTGGATCTGACTTGTTGGTCCAGCACATCCCACAGATGCTCAATCGGATTGAGATTTGAGGAATTTGGAGGCCAGGGCAACACCTTGATCTCTTCATCATCAGAATCAGAATCAGAATGAGCTTTATTGCCAAGTATGCTTACAAACACAAGGAATTTGTCATGGTGACAGAAGCTTCCAGCACAAAGAGAATACAAAAATATACATATGCAACATATACAGGTGCTGGTCATATAATTAGAATATCATCAAAAAGTTGATTTATTTCACTAATTCCATTCAAAAAGTGAAACTTGTATATTATATTCATTCATTACACACAGACTGATATATTTCAAATGTTTATTTCTTTTAATTTTGATGATTATAACTGACAACTAAGGAAAATCCCAAATTCAGTATCTCATAAAATTAGAATATTGTGAAAAGGTTCAATATTGAAGACACCTGGTGCCACACTCTAATCAGCTAATTAACTCAAAACACCTGCAAAGGCCTTTAAATGGTCTCTCAGTCTAGTTCTGTACGCTACACAATCATGGGGAAGACTGCTGACTTGACAGTTGTCCAAAAGACGACCATTGACATGTTGCACAAGGAGGGCAAGACACAAAAGGTCATTGCAAAAGAGGCTGGCTGTTCACAGAGCTCTGTGTCCAAGCACATTAATAGAGAGGCGAAGGGAAGGAAAAGATGTGGTAGAAAAAAGTGTACAAGCAATAGGGATAACCGCACCCTGGAGAGGATTGTGAAACAAAACCCATTCAAAAATGTGGGGAGAACCACTACGCACAGACGTATGCAAGACATGGGTTTCAGCTGTCGCATTCCTTGTGTCAAGCCACTCTTGAACAACAGACAGCGTCTGAAGCGTCTCGCCTGGGCTAAAGACAAAAAGGACTGGACTGCTGCTGAGTGGTCCAAAGTTATGTTCTCTGATGAAAGTAAATTTTGCATTTCCTTTGGAAATCAGGGTCCCAGAGTCTGGAGGAAGAGAGGAGAGGCACACAATCCACGTTGCTTGAGGTCCAGTGTAAAGTTTCCACAGTCAGTGATGGTTTGGGGTGCCATGTCATCTGCTGGTGTTGGTTCACTGTGTTTTCTGAGGTCCAAGGTCAACGCAACCGTATACCAGGAAGTTTTAGAGCACTTCATGCTTCCTGCTGCTGACCAACTTTATGGAGATGCAGATTCCATTTTCCAACGGGACTTGGCACCTGCACACAGTGCCAAAGCAACCAGTATCTGGTTTAAGGACCATGGTATCCCTGTTCTTAATTGGCCAGCAAACTCGCCTGACCTTAACCCCATAGAAAATCTATGGGGTATTGTGAAGAGGAAGATGCGATATGCCAGACCCAACAATGCAGAAGAGCTGAAGGCCACTATCAGAGCAACCTGGGCTCTCATAACACCTAAGCAGTGCCACAGACTGATCGACTCCATGCCACGCCGCATTGCTGCAGTAATTCAGGCAAAAGGAGCCCCAACTAAGTATTGAGTGCTGTACATGCGCATACTTTTCATGTTCATACTTTTCAGTTGGCCAAGATTTCTAAAAATCCTTTCTTTGTATTGGTCTTAAGTAATATTCTAATTTTCTGAGATACTGAATTTGGGATTTTCCTTAGTTGTCAGTTATAATCATCAAAATTAAAAGAAATAAACATTTGAAATATATCAGTCTGTGTGTAATGAATGAATATAATATACAAGTTTCACTTTTTGAATGGAATTAGTGAAATAAATCAACTTTTTGATGATATTCTAATTATATGACCAGCACCTGTACGTACAAACATTGGCGATTTCTCAGGGCCAGCAAAGCCTTCTCTGCTGGGGTAACATGCCTAATAAATAAATATTTTTTCATCCTTTCATTCTCATTGACCTTTTTGCCAGTGTATTCTCAATCGCTTTCCACTCCTAATTCATCTACAAACGAATAGCAAAAAACAAAAAGTTTATCCAATCAGAATTTATTCCTCGATACTTACAAGCAAAGTGACAACTGTTTCACAAATCACATCCCCGAAGCCATGCTCCTTAGCCGAAGCAGCACGTGAGTCTGAGCTATACCCCGTCAGGCCTTCAGAATTTCCACAGAATCTCTCAACACTGCAGTGAGTAGTCATCTAAAGTCAGATTGTCAGATTCATCAGCCAGTCAGATTGATTTATTTGTTCTTGGTGGGTGTGGTCTTTAGGATATTGCCCAGTCCAGGCCTTCTAGCTTGCCCTGAGTGACGCAATCATGCTTTAAGTTATGTACGTAATTTGAAAGCGAAGAGCACGAGATCTTGCTGACGAGACGGCTGTCTTCACTGCCGCTATCAACATTGAGAAAGAGATCCTTATGGATTTAAAAACGAGATGTTCTGCATGGTTGTGCAATTGATTAATTAAACAGGAAAGGAGGACTGATTTTCACAAATTGGTAAGTGCTTTTTGCATTGTTATAGCAACATCAGGAGTTTTCTAAGTGTAAATTAGGCTGCTGGAGCATTCAGTGTCGGTTCAAGTTTTGAAAAGTAACCATGTAACCTTACAAAACAAAATTTATTGCAAGCTAAATTTAAACCACAAATATTATTAGAGAGTTTTTCTTGGTATTAGACCTCCTTGTTTCTGGCTTTCATGCATGGACGTGTTTTTAAAATGTCAATTGGCATTTTTAGTTGACTGCCATGTGATGTATGATACGATGTCTTATTCATTGTGAAACTGTGTTTTCTTAATGGCAATGCCATTTCTTAATGGCATGAATCGCACTGAAGGCCTAGATATAGGCATGGGCCATGGCATATATACATAAACAGTGAAATAAGAATAAAAAATAAGATACAACAGATAAATATACAGAGGAAACTACAGTAGAGCAATAATGTTATTCAAATATGTTATATACAGATATACAGTTATGTGCAAGGTGATTTAATGTATTGTGCAGAAGAGGTAGGATATGTAGAAATAAATATGAATGGAATATGAATATGAATATGGTTGTATTGCCACAATGGAGATTATTGGGGGCAGTTTTAACTGTTCATCAGGTGAATGGCCTGAGGGAAGAAACTGTTCTTGTGCCTGACTGTTCTGGTACTCAGTGCTATGTAGCGCCAGCCAGAGGGCAACAGTTCAAAAAGGTAGTGTGCTTGCCTTGCCATTTCAGAGATGCTCTGTCTCAGTCATCTGGCCATTACAATTTGGACCTTATCAAAGTCGTTCAGGGCTGCATTTCCTAAAAGAATTGTAAGCTTAAATGGATCGTAGAAACCATTGGCACCAATGGTCTCTACGATGTTGGGCCTCATGTATTCAGATAGAAGACAAAGGCAGGCCTAACAGTCGTAAAAGCCTGACCACACACTCCGTCATAAATCTTACTGATAAAAACCGCGCCAAAATCAAACAAAGGGAGTCCAAAACAGACTACAAATCCCATGAAGCCTTGCTCACTAAAGGATCTAACTCTCAACTCCTATTGGATGAGGCACACGACAGAACGCCCCTCAAACATGACGTCATCAGGAGCAGAAATACATCTGAAATGCTTCCAGGATTTGCTTCCAGCAACTTTGCTCGTCATGTGTAGACGCAGCTCATCGCTGCTCTCAGGTGTAGCCTCGTGGCACAAGGAAGTAACGTCCGACTTGAAACTGTGGCCATACAATCTCCATCTCGCTGGACGAGTTGAGATTACTCTGTGTTCCACCGAACACTCTAACAGGTCCGAAGGAGACCGCCAAGGAATCCGCATCTTTATCCGTTTGCCTGCAGAAGTGAAGACAAAAAAAATGTCTCTTCCATCTTCAATCAAGTTGACGTCGCTGATTTCTCCGCCAGCCCACCGAGAATCAGCAGCCGTACCGCTGGCCGACAGAGCGAGGAAACGGCCTCCCGTCATCACCCGAGCCTCAAGGAAACGAGTCGGAGTCAAAGGACGGATGAACACACATTCTAGCTGCATCCTCATGAGATTGAAGTAAGAGGTTTACGTCTGGGCAGAGATAGAATATTATAATGTGTTATTCTTGTGTATCAAGGTTATTGCTTGTACAGTTTACGGACCGCCGAGTCCGCTCATTGCTAATAATAATACTCAGTGTATTACTTTAATGTACGGTTATCACGAATGAGATCTGCTGTGTTGTAACCACATTGGACTGTTGTGTATTTCCACCATCGCGGGTGAGACCGACACTGTGTTTATCCATTAAAGAATCAAAGACCGCAGGACGGTTTACGAGCTGTCCACCACGTCTCTGAGTGATAAACTAACAGCTGCTTTCTCTCCCATGAACACGAAACCGGCTTTGGTGCCATCATTTTATTCTCTCTCTCTCTCGTACTAACCATACACACACACACACACACACACACACACACACACACACACACATGCGACCCCTCACAAACATTCTCGCACACACTTTTGGCTAGTAGATAACTTAGGGACAAAGCTGAGCTTTATCACAAAGTTATCGTACAAGCGGAGACACATTCTCGGCCATATTCTCTGGCCGGAAATCTTGCATGACGTACTCTCCATGAGAGTCACGTCCGCCATTTTGTGCACGTCCCTCCTTACACACACACACACACGCACACACACCTTCCTCATGTGTTATAGGATTATTTTGGTTACCATATCTAATCATATCACTGTTTAGTTTGTAGTTGTAAGTCGGAAGTTTATTGACTGCATTGTACTGATTATTAACTGATATTACTGCATAAATAAATTTCTTTATATTTCAAAGAGAAGTGTTTTGGTTTGTTTGCATACACCTGTGTCAAATGCTGACGGGATGTCAGTGCTCGGATTCAAGCCTTCATTGTTTTTTCCGAAAATCAATGTCGATTTTCCTAAGAGAACAATCTAATATTGAGACTTTTATACTATCTGGTTATTAGTCCCTGATTCCAGGGTGGTGCCCCGGCGATATTAATCCTTATTAATATTCTATTGATTTTTGATAATTGATAATTATCTTTGATGATTGTTGAATTTGAAGGATCAAAAAGCTAGTGTTAATTTTAATTAATGTTTCATCGATGTTAACAATTAACGATTATCTTTGATAATTGTTGATTTAAAGGATTTTTTAAAAAGCTAACATTGATTCAAATCAATGTTCTATTGATTTTAATAATTAATAATTATCTTTGATAATTATTAATTATTGCTAATAACCAAACCCGCTCCTAAACGTAGCGTACTACATTTACTGGAGCCCCATATGAGGTTTTAATGAGTTTGATTCTATTATTTAATTTAATTATTAATTAATAACTAAAGAAATAATTATTAATTATTTCTGATAGTAACACTGATCTAAACAACCAGTAAAGCCCTACATAATAATTGGTGCCCCGTGTGAGGCTTTAATGGTTTAGATTCTATTATTTAATTTAAATATTGATTAATAACTAAATAAATAATTATTAAATATTTCTGATAGTAACACTGATCTAAACAACCAGTAAAGCCCTACAACGATCAACTTCAGCTTGTGATGCTTTTGGGAAATGCAGCCCAGGTCTTTACTATTGCCCATTTCTCCTGCATTCAACATGTTGACTACAAGAACTGACTGTTCGCTTACCATCTAATCTACATGTGGCCTTGTTAGGAAATGATCAAAGTTTTTGCTTCACCTGTGAGTAGACAATAGTATGAATATGTGGACAAGTAAAATGCAACCAACAGACAATAATATACCTTAATTGCACAAATACACACTTGACCACAGTTTATGATTTAACATAATTACAATATACAGTACAATAGCATGAGAGTACTTAACAATAGCGTGAAAGATTATTGTTTTTTGTTACATTTTGTCACGCTGCAGCCGAGGGAACCAAGACAATAATCCCTGCGACGAGTGTAAATAACGAACACGACATCCGAGGAAGACTTCGGAAGATTTTGTTCTCTGTTGCTTCACTTTATTTCCAAATATTCCACAGTTGCTGCTGTGTTTGTTTCCTTAACTTTGATCATCACAGTTAAACAAAATTGTGCTTTATTACATTTTATTATAAATTATTTGTTGTTTTTTTTCAATTTAATGTTTCTAATTAATCGTGTTTGATCTTATAAATATCACTCAAGTAGATCTCAGTTCACTCAAAAATGTAAATGCTGTCATTATTTATTCACCCTCATGTTGTTCTGAACCTATATGACTTTTTTTTTCTGTCCACAAATGGAGAAATTTTGTAAAAATGTTCTGCTCACTTCTTCAAGCTTAAAAAGGATGCAAAAGTACACTGGTGGACAAAAGTTTGGAATAATGTACAGATTTTGCTGTTTCGGAAGGAAATTGGTACTTTAATTCACCAAAGTGGCATTCAACTGATCACAAAGTATAGTCAGGACTAGAGCCTGACCGATATGGGATTTTTGAGACCGATACCGATTTTAGAGGGGGAAAATTCACCGATTACCAATATGGTGGCTGATATAGCTAATTCTTGAGTTGGAATGAAAACAGAACTTTTCTATGTGGATTTTGTACCAATTTTGCACAGATATGACTATGCAAAGGTCATACAACAAATATTTTTATCAAAGAGTATTTGACATTGTTAATATACATTGTCAACAAATTCTAGAAATTAACACAGAAAATAAAGAATAAACAAAAATACAATAAATAACTTAATAAACATCAGTACTGTATGTTCAGTATCAGTCAGCTGCTGACCATTTAAATAAATAATAAATAAAAATACAATAAATAGCTAAATAAACATCAGTACTGTATGTTCAGTATCAGTCAGTTGCTGACCATTTAAATAAAGAATAAATAAAAATACAATAAATAGCTAAAAAAAAAACATTAGTACTGTATGTTCAGTATCAGACAGTTGCCGACCTTTTAATTAAAAAATAAATAAAAATGCAAAAAATAGTTTCATAAACATCAGAACTGTATGTTCAGTATCAGTCAGTTGCTGACCAATTAAATAAAGAATTAATAAAAATACAATAAATAGCTAAATATACATCAGTACTGTTTAGTATAAGTCAGTGGCTGACCATTAAAATAAAGAAGCAATAAAAATAAAATAAATAGCTAAATAAACATCAGTAGTACTGTTTAGTATCAGTCAAATGCTGACTATTTTAATACTGCCAGTCAGTTAGGGACACCTGCCGAATCAAGAGAAAAAGCAGCGGTGTTACACCATATTCTGCTATACAAGTTCAGGGGAAACTTTCAACGGTGGTAAACCAGACTTTTAAATATTACATTTTATAAATGCAATGACTGGAACTGTTCGGTTGAAGGGGGTACCAAACTCTGAATCCTGAACAAAACAGTTTGGTGAATACATGTTTACAAATTAGCTTCCACTCAGCTGGCAAGCAATGAAAGTAGCTACGTGGTTAGCTAGTTAGCTGTTAGCTCGTTGTCACGGAGATCAAAATATGGACGTTGTTTATTTACTTTCCAGCATTGCGTCTCACCAACTAGGTCACAACATAGCATGAAATCAACACTCAGCAGACACAATCCACCACTGCACCGTTGTCTGCTGAGCTGCAAAAAGATGCTCTGATGTTTACCTTTCAATCTACTACATTACTTACTGCACTGACAAACTATGACTGGCTAACATATGTGCAAACAGATGTGATAAAGGAGTGAAATGGTTGTCAGGGAAAGGGTTAATGTTGTATTAGTTATATTGAAAAGGGAAAATGATGGGGTCATTGTTTATTAACTTTCTAGTATGTATTTCACAAACTAGTTAGCAACTTATCGAGAAGACACTGACTGTGTCTCGTTTGGAAGGATGCATCCTCCAGAGGTCGCATTTGTCGGCCGCATACGTCATCGAGGCTGTCTTGTTTAATTTTTTAATTTTTTTTTAAATGTAAATTTTTTCTATTGGGAATGCAAAAAAAGGTTAACAATTGTATAAATGTAAGTGCATATGCATAAAAGGCATTGACAATAGATAACAAATAAGAAAAAGACAGCCTCGATGACGTATGCGGCTGACAAATGCAAACTCCGGAGGACGCATCCTTTCAAATGAGACACAGCCGGCGCTTAACACTGCACCGCTTAACTCCGCCCTGTCTGCAGAACCACGTCAGTTCAGAGTCAGCTCTGTAAACAATGGAGTCGGAGCACACTCTGCTGGACAAACTACGTTGTGACACCAATTCAAGCATTGTTTTCTGCATTATATGTTCTGAAAAAAAGTTTTCATATCTGCGCATATCTGTAAACATATATGCCGATACCAATATAGCAGTGAAAGGCTAATATCGGTAAATCGGTCGGGCACTAGTCAGGACATTACTGATGTAAAAAACAGCACCATCACTATTTGAAAAAACTAATTTTTGATCAAATCTAGACAGGCCCCATTTCCAGCAGCCATCACTCCAACACCTTATTCTTGAGTAATCATTCTAAATTGCTAATTTGGTACTAGAAAATCACTTGCCATTATATCAAACACAGTTGAAAGGTATTTGGTTTGTTAAATTAAGCTTAATATTGTCTTTGTGTTTGTTTTGAGCTGCCACAGTATGCAATAGACTGGTATGTCTTAGGGTCAATATTAGGTCAAAAATGGTAAAAAAAGAAACAGCTTCCTCTAGAAACACATCAGCCAAACAAGGAGATCCGCCCCCAAATTTAATCGACCCAGAGCATCGGCTCATAGAGACAGTACATTGTTCTGTGCCCACAGAAGAATGCAATGTGCCAGTCTCAGCATGGCACGAGGGCACACTTGTTCCTGACGGTTGATGTAAGCCACCACTGTCTTGTTGTCCAACCGGATGAAGACATGACTGTCCCGAATCTCCAGAAGGAAAAACTTCAATGCCAACAGCACCGCTAACATCTCCATACAATTTATATGCCAATCCAGCCACTGGCCCGTCCACACTCCATAAACTGGATGACCTTTGTACACAGCACCCCAACCCACGGAGGAGGTGTCTATTGTTATCACTTTGCGGCAACACACCTATCCCTATGGATCACCTGACCGGAGAAAATGACTACGTTTCCATGACATTAGAGTCTGGTAGCACCCATGCATCATTCTGATGGGACGAAACGCATGCTTAGGTGGTTGAAGTCCCTTTATGGAGTTCATCCAGCACTGAAAAGGTCTCGCATGCAACATTCCTAGGTGAATGACAGCGGATACCATGATCATGAGCCCCAACAGACTGTGAAATGTTCTCGCAGTGAGAATACATCCCACTGTGAACAATGCTAGACACTGGCATAATGACAGAATGCGAGGTGTAGATAAGCGTGCCTGCATCATTCATGAGTCTTGCTCCACACCTAGAAACAGAGTGTAGGATAGGAGTAGCCCGGCAGAAGGAAATTAAGACTTAAAACAGAGTTTCTCCAAGATGGCCTATAACACCGTAAATTCCTCTCAGCATTAAGAAGCTAAGAAAATTCAGAGTGGTGCCAGCAAGTCTAAGGCTGCAGCTTTTTTTTTTCCAACCATCTTGAGAACAAAATAAATCTGCAGACCACAAAGACCTCTACTCATCCCTGTTATATATCAGGGAATACCCCCATGACATGACCAGCTAACCATCTCTGCAAAAAGACCCTAACGGCAGAGGTGATGGGCAATAAAAGATACAGAGTTAAACAAGCTCTCCTTGTAAGATCATCCTGAAGTACAATGAAAAACACACGCCAATTCTATGACTCTTTATTCTGGACAATAAACAATTTGCTACACTTGAAATAAACATCAGTAGTACTGTTTAGTATCAGTCAAATGCTGACTATTTTAATACTGCCAGTCAGTTAGGGACACCTGCCGAATCAAGAGAAAAACAGAGGTGTTACACCATATTCTGCTATACAAGTTCAGGGGAACTTTCAACGGTGGAAAACGTCATGGTTACTGGTGTAACCTCCGTTCCCTGATGGAGGGAACGAGACGTTGGTGTTGATGTAGTGACACTAGGGGTCACTCTTGGGAGCCCGAGACACCTCTGGTCTTTGATAAAAGGCCAATGAAAATTGGCGAGTGGTATTTGCATGCCACTCCCCCGAACATACGGGTATAAAAGGAGCTGGTATGCAACCACTCATTCAGGTTTTACGCTGAGGAGCCGATATAAGGTCCGGCCATTTCAGCGGGTAGTTCAGCGTTGTGGCAGGAGGGACCAACGTCTCGTTCCCTCCATCAGGGAACGGAGGTTACACCAGTAACCATGACGTTCCCTATCTGTCACTCACTCGACGTTGGTTTCGATGTAGTGACACTAGGGGTCCCTATACAAAACGCCACAAGGCTGAACTGTGTTACGTGAACTGGCGGTGTGTGGTGGGCAGACTTGCTGTGTGCCTCATAGCCAGCACACCAGGTCGACACGTAACCTCCCCCAACACAGTTATGAGTGTCGAACGGCCCTTTTTGGGGACAAGTCGACTACCCAGAGATAGAGACAGGCTTAACCCAGTCATGGCCTCTTTCCCCTTCTCTTTTTCCACTCCCTAAAAAAGAAGGGGGATTATCCGACTGGGCCGCCAGGTCTAGTCGGGGGGTGTCCCTCCCAAGGGGAGGACACCGCGGAGACCACACCTCGCCCCAAGAGAGGGGGGATATTTAAGTGGAAGAATACATCACATGGTCTTTCCAACCATGTGGAGAGCCTTCAAGGTAGATCCTACCCAATGGGGGAGGAGTTACTACAACATGGAGACTGAGGGGCTCTGCCCAAGGAAGACGCAGTTTGCCAGTAGGGAAACGAACTAGCGGAAGATATAGATCGCATGGGGTTAGCCTTACAGGGAACCGCCACATGCGGAGCACCTACCCCAGAACCGGGCTCTTAGTTAGCGCGTGTACTGGGCCGGCAGCGAGTCTCTCTGAAAACTCGACTGCCACAGGGCTCGGAGGAAGTCAACCAGGGAACAACCTTTGTGAACACTACTGGGAATTAACAGCGCACGTCTTCAGCTCAAAAGGAGGTGGAAGGCGCTATGTGCAAGCGATACACCCGGCCGGCTATCCCGGGCTTATCCGCTTGTGTTGCGTGCCACTACCTGGGACGAAACCAGTTCCACCCGGAGGTTGTAAAACCTTGCAAAGGTGTTGGGTGTTGCCCAGCCCGCTGCTCTGCAATGTCTGTTAGAGAGGCACCTCTGGCCAGGGCCCAAGAAGCCGCTACACCACGAGTAGAATGGGCTTGTAGCCCTACCGGGGGCGGCATGTTTTGGGCGAGACATGCCATAGTTATGGCGTCAATGAGCCAGTGGGCGATCCTCTGCTTGGAGACAGCACTTCCTTTCCGCTGTGCACCGAAGCAGACAAAGAGCTGCTCAGAGAGTCTAAAGCTCTGCGTGCGATCCAAATAGATGCGCAAAGCGCGCACCGGACACAGCAACGCCAGGGCTGGGTCTGCCTCCTCCTGGGGCAGCGCTTGCAGGTTCACCACCTGGTCTCTAAAAGGAGTGGTGGGAACCTTGGGCACATAGCCCGGTCGGGGGTCTCAGGATCACGTGAGAATAGCCCAGACCGAACTCCAGGCACATTTCGCTGACAGAGAACGCTTGCAGGTCACCTACCCTCTTGATGGAAGTGAGCGCAGTCAGGAGGGCAGTCTTCAAGGAGAGTGCCTTAAGCCCGGCTGACTGCAAAACTCAAAGGGGGCTCTCTGTAGACCCTGAAAAACTACAGAGGTCCGATGAGGGAACAAGGCGTGGCCTGGAGGGATTCAGCCTCCTGGCGCCTCTTAGGAACCTGATGATCAGATCATGCTTCCCTAAGGACTCACCGTCGACTGCGTCATGGCGTGCTGCTATGGCAGCAACGTACACCTTCAAGGTGGAAGGGGACAGCCTCCCTTCCAACCTCTCTTGCAGGAAGGAAAGCACTGATCTGACTGCGCACCTCTGGGGGTCTTCCTGATGGGAAGAACACCACTTAGCGAACAGACACCACTTAAAGGCATACAGGCGCCTCGTAGAGGGAGCCCTAGCCTGAGTGAATGTGTCTACCACCGCAGGTGGGAGACGGCTTAGGTCTTCCGCGTCCCGTCCAGGGGCCAGACATGGATATTCCAGAGGTCTGGGCGCGGGTGCCGAATCGTGCCCCTTCCCTGAGAAAGAAGGGCCTTTCTCAGGGGAATTTGCCCGGGGGGAGCTGTCACGAGGAGCGTGAGGTCCGAGCACCACGTCTGGGCGGGCCAGTAGGGTGCTTACCAGGACGACCTTCTCCTCGTCCTCCCTGACCTTGCACAGGGTCTGTGCGAGCAGGCTCACTGGGGAAAACGCATATTTGCGAATGCCAGGGGACCAGCTGTGCCAGCGCGTCTATGCCGAGGAAGGCCTCGGTGAGGGCGTACCAGAGCGGGCAGTAGGAGGATTCTTGGGAGGCGAACAGGTGCACCTGTGCCTGACTGAATCGACTCCAAATCAGCTGGACCACCTGAAGGTGGAGTCTCCACTCTCCCCTGCGGGGAACCTGCCGTGACATCGCGTCCGCTGTAACGTTGAGGTTGCCCGGGATATGAGTGGCTCGCAGCGACTTGAGGTGCTGCTGACTCCGGAGGAGGAGACGGCGGGCGAGTTGTGACATACAGCGGGAGCGCAGACCGCCTTGGCGGTTGACATATGCTACCGCTGCCGTGCTGTCTGTCCGAACTAGCACGTGCTTGCCCTGGATCAACGGCCGGAACCTCCGCAGGGCGAGCAGAATTGCCAGTAACTCGAGGCAGTTGATGTGCCAACGCAGCCGCGGACCCGTCCAGAGGCCGGTGGCTGCGTGCCCGTTGCAAACAGCGCCCCAGCCCGTCTTGGAGGCGTCTGTCGTGACCACGATGCGCCTGGAGACCAGTTCTAGAGGAACACCTGCTCGTAGAAACGAGAGGTCGGTCCAAGGGCTGAAAAGACGGTGACAGACCGGTGTAATGGCCACGCGGTGTGTCCCGTGGCGCCATGCCCGTCTCGGGACTCGAGTCTGGAGCCAGTGCTGAAGCGGCCTCATATGCATCAACCCGAGCGGGGTGGCCACCGCCGAGGACGCCATATGCCCCAGGAGCCTCTGAAAATGTTTCAGTGGAACCGCTGTTTTCTGTTTGAACGCCTTCAAACAGGCCAGCACCGACTGGGCGCGCTCGTTCATAAGGTGCGCCGTCAAGGAGACCGAGTCCAACTCCAAACCGAGAATTGAGATGCTCTGAACCGGGAGGAGCTTGCTCTTTTCCCAGCTGACCCAAAGCCCTAGTCGGCTGAGGTGTGAGAGCACCAGGTCCCTGTGTGCGCATAACCCGTCTCGAGAGTGAGCTAGGATTAGCCAGTCGTCGAGATAGTTGAGAATGCGAATGCCCACCTCCCTTAACGGGGCAAGGGCAGCCTCTGCGATCTTCGTAAAGACGCGAGGAGACAGGGACAGGCCGAAAGGGAGGACTTGTACCGATACGCCTGACCCTCAAACGCAAACCGCAGGAAGGGTCTGTGTCGAGGAAGGATCGAGACGTGAAAGTACGCATCCTTCGGGTCTACCGCCGCGAACCAATCTTGATGCCGGACGCTCGCTAGAATGCGTCTTTGCGTCAGCATCTTGAACGGGAGTCTGTGTAAGGCCCGGTTCAGTACTCGCAGGTCCAAGATTGGCCGCAACCCACCGCCTTTTTTCGGTACAATGAAGTAGGGGCTGTAAAACCCCCTCTTCATCTCGGCTGGAGGGACAGGTTCTATCGCGTCCTTCCGTAGGAGGGTAGCGATCTCCGCGCAAGGTAGCAGCGTTTCCATCTTTCACCAAGGTGAAGTGGACACCGCTGGACCTGGGCGGATGCCCAGCGAAGTGAATCGTGCAGCCGAGTCGGACGGTCCGGACCAGCCCTCGCGACGGACTGGAAAGCGCAAGCCATGCACCCGAGTTCCGCGCAAGGGGGACCAAAGGGACAACGTCATCGGATGTACCAGCGGGTGGGGCCTCGCGGCGGGGTGGAGCCTGAGGTGCCACACCCCATCGTGGCCGTGCTGAGTCAGAGGACATCGAAGCACTTACCTGGCTCCTTGTGACCACCCCCGGAACAGCCTGGGACGGGGGAGGAAGAGGCCTGTCCTCATGACCCGTGGAGACTGTCACATCGGGGGCAGATTTGTGCCACAGCTGGGCGCTCAGGGCGGGAGACCGCCGCTGGAGCGCCAACCTGCCAAATGGAGTGGTGGACGGTGGTCGTGATGCCAGCCGTACACACCAAATATGTGACCAAGGGAACAAGGAAACCACTCTTGCGGAGCTCTTGAGTACTGCAGCCACTTGGGCATGCAGCGCAATTAAATGCAAAAGGTAACAAAAAGAAGATCTGCTTACCAGCTCCAGAGCAGCGGGTTTCGTTGTCCCTGGGTCGCCCGTCTCAGGGGCGCTTCGAAGACCTCCGTGGGTTCTTCGGTGCCGGCTGTGAGACGGGTGGCGTCGGCTTCCTGCGTTGGGCTCCACGCCGGGGCCGGGCCGGAGGGGCGGGCTGCGGCGGAGCCGGTGCAGTCACCGCAGGGGGACGCCCTCGGCGATGAGTAGATGGGGGGATCTTGAGCCACGCCGGGGCAGGACAAGCCGGCTAGCACCCATCTACTGCTCTACCATCGAGAACTGCTGGGCAAAGTCCTCGACAGTGTCGCCGAATAGGCCCGCCTGGAAAATGGGGGCAGCAAGGGATCGTGTCCTGTTGGCCTCACCCATCTTGACCAGGTTGAGCCAAAGGTGGCGCTCCTGGACCACTAGTGTGGCCATCGTCCGCCCGGGAGACCGTGCCGTGACCTCCGTCGCTCGGAGAGCGAGGTCGGTCGTCGAGCGCAGTTCCTGCATCAATCCCGGGGCGGAACTACCCTCGTGCAGTTCCTTTAGCGCCTTGGCAGACTTGCAGGAGAGCCATGGCGTGCAGGGCGGAGGCGGCTTGTCCAGCAGCGCCGTAGGCTTCGACCGTCAGAGACGACGTAAACCTACAGGCCTTGGACGGGGCTTTGGGCACCCACGCCAGGTGGCGGCGCTCTGCGGGCATAGGTGCACCGCGAGCACCTTTATCCACCGGGGGATTGCCGAATAACCCTTGGCCGCCCCACCATCGAGGGTAGTGAGAGCGGGGAAGCTGAAAAGATCGGGACCGGGCAGTAAAAGGTGCCTCCCGCGATCTTGTCAGCTCTTCATGCACTTCCGGGAAGAAAGGAACGGGGCGGGGCGTGGCTTTGAGCGGCGCCGCGAGCCCAGGAACCAATCACAGAGCCGCGAGGGTTCAGGGAAGAGCGGTGAAATCCACTCTAACCGACGCTCGCGGCTGTCCGGGAAAGCATGTCGTCATCTCCGCGTCAGCCTGTGACTGGGCGATCGACCCCGAAGGGAGGAGCCCAGCCGAGGCTTCCGACTGGACGAGCCCGCTCTCCGATGCTGCGCTCGAGAGCTCATCACTTTCGCGGGCTCCGAATAAGAGGTCGAACTCGCCGTGAGACGAGCCGGCGGACTCACCCGGAAGCCCGATCGGGGCAGACGAGCGTGCTGGGGGATGGGAGTTCCGCGGGGGGATACCCGGCGGAGGCGGTCCCATTGGGGTCCCCAAATCGCCCCCAGTGCTAGCCGCGCTGGCCTCAAACCCGTGGGTAAAAGGACCGAGGCGGGAGCCTCTGGGGTGGCTCGCTTCCTTACGAAGGCGAGCCGCGACCGCAACGTTGCCATGGACACATTCTCGCAATGAGAATGTGACCATCCACGAACGCTGTCTTCGCGTGAGCAGTGCCCAGACACGAAAGACAGTGATCGTGACCGTTAGAAGGCGAGAGATAACGAGCACAACCAGGAATAACACACAATCGGAAAAGCATCTTTAAAAAGACGCGTCTTTAAAAAGACGTTCCGTGTGTGCGCTCTTTTAGAGAAATATATACTCTTTTAGAGGGGAAAAATGCTCTTTCAGAAAATATACTCTCTAGTTTTTCTGCCGAAGCGCCCAGGGGCGTTCTCTGCAGTGCACCAGTGCAGAGGAGGGAGAAGCCGCTGAAATGCGCCGTCAGATCCAGCAGGTGAATGAACAGTAGTATTCAGCTCAATGAGCATGACCGTTCGGCTCCGAAGAGAAAATCTGAATGAGTGGTTGCATACCAGCTCCTTTTATACCCGTATGTTCGGGGGAGTGGCATGCAAATACCACTCGCCAATTTTCATTGGCCTTTTATCAAAGACCAGAGGTGTCTCGGGCTCCCAAGAGTGACCCCTAGTGTCACTACATCGACACCAACGTCGAGTGAGTGACAGATAGGGAACCAGACTTTTAAATATTAAATTTTATAAATGCAATGACTGGAACTGTTCGGTTGAAGGGGGTACCAAACTGTGAATCCTGAACAAAACAGTTTGGTGAATACATGTTTACAAATTAGCTTCCACTCAGCTGGCAAGCAATGAAAGTAGCTATGTGGTTAGCTAGTTAGCTGTTAGCTCATTGTCACAGAGAGCAAAAGATGGACATTGTTTATTTACTTTCCAGCATTGCGTCTCACCAACTAGGTCACAACATAGCATGAAATCAATACTCAACAGACACAATCCACCACTGCACCGTTGTCTGCTGAGCTGCAAAAAGATGCTCTGATGTTTACCTTTCAATCTGCTACATTACTTACTGCACTGACAAACTATAACTGGCTAACATATGTGCAAACAGATGTGATAAAGGAGTGAAATGGTTGTCAGGGAAAGGGTTAATGTTATATTAGTTATATTGAAAAGGGAAAATGATGGGGTCATTGTTTATTAACTTTCTAGTATGTATTTCACAAACTAGTTAGCAACTTACCGAGAAGACACTGACTGTGTCTCGTTTGGAAGGATGCGTCCTCCAGAGGTCGCATTTGTCGGCCGCATACGGCATCGAGGCTGTCTCTTTTCATTTTTAAAAAAAATTTTAAATGTAAATTTTTTCTATTGGAATGCAAAAAAAGGTTAACAATTGTATAAATGTAAGTGCATATGCATAAAAGGCATTGACAATAGATAACAAATAAGAAAAAGACAGCCTTGACGACGTATGCGGCTGACAAATGCGAACTCCGGAGGACGCATCCTTTCAAACGAGACACAGCCGGCGCTTAACACCGCACCGCTTAACTCCGCCCTGTCTGCAGAACCATGTCAGTTCAGAGTCAGCTCTGTAAACAATGGAGTCGGAGCACGCTCTGCTGGACAAACTATGTTGTGACACCAATTCAAGCATTGTTTTCTGCATTATATGTTCTGAAAAAAGTTTTCATATCTGCGCATATCTGTAAACATATATGCCGATACCAATATAGCAGTGAAAGGCTAATATCGGTAAATCGGTCGGGCACTAGTCAGGACATTACTGATGTAAAAAACAGCACCATCACTATTTGAAAAAACTAATTTTTGATCAAATCTAGACAGGCCCCATTTCCAGCAGCCATCACTCCAACACCTTATTCTTGAGTAATCATTCTAAATTGCTAATTTGGTACTAGAAAATCACTTGCCATTATATCAAACACAGTTGAAAGGTATTTGGTTTGTTAAATTAAGCTTAATATTGTCTTTGTGTTTGTTTTGAGCTGCCACAGTATGCAATAGACTGGTATGTCTTAGGGTCAATATTAGGTCAAAAATGGTAAAAAAAGAAACAGCTTCCTCTAGAAACACATCAGCCAAACAAGGAGATCCGCCCCCAAATTTAATCGACCCAGAGCATCGGCTCATAGAGACAGTACATTGTTCTGTGCCCACAGAAGAATGCAATGTGCCAGTCTCAGCATGGCACGAGGGCACACTTGTTCCTGACGGTTGATGTAAGCCACCACTGTCTTGTTGTCCAACCGGATGAAGACATGACTGTCCCGAATCTCCAGAAGGAAAAACTTCAATGCCAACAGCACCGCTAACATCTCCATACAATTTATATGCCAATCCAGCCACTGGCCCGTCCACACTCCATAAACTGGATGACCTTTGTACACAGCACCCCAACCCACGGAGGAGGTGTCTATTGTTATCACTTTGCGGCAACACACCTATCCCTATGGATCACCTGACCGGAGAAAATGACTACGTTTCCATGACATTAGAGTCTGGTAGCACCCATGCATCATTCTGATGGGACGAAACGCATGCTTAGGTGGTTGAAGTCCCTTTATGGAGTTCATCCAGCACTGAAAAGGTCTCGCATGCAACATTCCTAGGTGAATGACAGCGGATACCATGATCATGAGCCCCAACAGACTGTGAAATGTTCTCGCAGTGAGAACACATCCCACTGTGAACAATGCTAGACACTGGCATAATGACAGAATGCGAGGTGTAGATAAGTGTGCCTGCATCATTCATGAGTCTTGCTCCACACCTAGAAACAGAGTGTAGGATAGGAGTAGCCCAGCAGAAGGAAATTAAGACTTACAATAGAGTTTCTCCAAGATGGCCTATAACACCGTAAATTCCTCTCAGCATTAAGAAGCTAAGAAAATTCAGAGTGGTGCCAGCAAGTCTAAGGCTGCAGCATTTTTTTTTCCAACCATCTTGAGAACAAAATAAACCTGCAGACCACCAAGACCTCTAGTCATCCCTGTTATATATCAGGGAATACCCCCATGACATGACCAGCTAACCATCTCTGCAAAAAGACCCTAACGGCAGAGGTGATGGGCAATAAAAGTTACAGAGTTAAACAAGCTCTCTTTGTAAGACCCTCCTGAATTACAATGAAAAACACACGCCAATTCTATGACTCTTTATTCTGGACAATAACCAATTTGCTACACTTGAACTAAACTGATCAGGAGATCCCAAGACACCGTGATCAGTATTCTGCAAACAGTAGCTAAAAAAAGAAGTCCCTTTTTTTATTTATTTAGTAACACATGAACACTTAAAAATAAGACATTTCCTGTATCACATGACTATCATCATTGTTCAAGACACAGAGATTGAACAGACTGGATCTGAACTGTTGAACTTCTCTTTAGCAGAATAAGCGAATGCTCATAACGTCAAATGTAAAAATGAACTTTTCAAGTGTATACAAGTGTATCTCAGGACATCTCATCTTAATTTAGGAACTTTGACACAATCGCAAAACTTACTTTACTGTAATTTTATCCTGCACATAATCTGCTAAAGTGCCTAGAACTCTCGTTCAAGGTTTAACCTGATAATATACCCTGACAGCGGTTAAGGCTCTGGGTTATTGATCAGAAGGTCAGGGGTTCAAGCCCCAGCACCGTCAAGATGCCATTGTTGGGCCCTTGAGCAAGGCCCTTGACCCTATCTGCTCCAGGGGTGCTGTATCATGGCTGACCCTGCACTCTGACCCCAGCTTAGCTGGGATATGTGAAAAAAAGAATTTCGCTGTATATGTGCAAATGTGTGATAAATAAAATTAAATAAAAATGTAATTTAATTTAATAAGAATGTACAAGTGTTTGGTATGTAATTGTGACGAGGAGGAGGTGTTTGGCCAGGCTGTGATGATGCACAGCCGCCGCTGAATCAGCTGATCAGCGGGAGAGCGATGTAAAGGGGAGCCGGAGGTGCCGGTTCGAGAGAGAGAGACGCACGCGGCCTCACTGCATGTGTGTCTGTTCGTGTATTTTTTATGTTGTTTTAAGTTCATTTATATCACAAAATTTTACATTGACTGTTCAGCCGGTTCCCACCTCCTCCTTGCCCATTCTTATGCTGTTACAGTGGCTGTCTACCTGGGGATGGAGGGGTCGCTGCTGGCTGCTGATAGCCGGAGGAACCACTGCCATCCGTCACGAAGGGGAGGAGCAGCTCTGTCCGGCAGGGGTCAGACGGCTTGCTGCCATTCGCTGGGGGAGGAGCAAGATGGCATCTGCCAGAGGGCGGAGGAGCGGTTGTGGACCGGGCAACAGCGTGTCCGGGAACTGGCGAGCAATTTTTCTCTCTCTCTCCTCTCTCTCTCTCTGTCGCTCTGCCTCGCTCTTTCCCTCTCACCTTTCCCTCCCCTCATCTCTCCCAGGGCTCCAGAGAGTCGGGAAAGACCTGCCAGCAGGCACAGCTGGAAGGGCAACACCCCCCCTCCAGGAAGGGAAGGTAGGGGAGGGGAATGCATCATTCCGGGGTTTCCCTGACCTGAGTTGGGCAATGGAGGAGTGTGACGAGGAGGAGGGCGTGGCTGGGCCATGACAATGCACGGCTGGTGCTGAATCAGCTGATCAGTGGGAGAGCGAGATAAAGGGGAGCTGGAGACGACTGTTTGAGAGAGAGAGAGACACACGTGGCCACGTTGTGTTTGTGTTTGTCTATGGTTGTTTTATGTTGAGTTTCTTATTAAACTTTATGTTTACTGTTCAGCCGGTTTCCGCCTCTTCCTTGCCAGTCCTTGAACTGTTACAGTATAAGGACGAGCAAGGAGGAGACGGGAACCAGCTGATTCAGGCTTAGAGCCTCTCTGGGGTGTGAACAAACCGAATGGGTTAAAAGGCAAGCTTGAACAACCCCCTGAGTTCTGACTTCTTCTCTTGCTCCGCACCCCACTTCCTCTTCAGCTCTTCATCCATTCCGTGCAATGTAGAAGTCCAGACCTTCTCTTCTCTGTGCTATGATGCACACACGTGATGGGAGCCACGAGTCTTCCATACGGAAGGCCACGCTTCAAAGCCTGCCTCCTCATTCATCGACGCAACACACATCCACTATTTAAAACAGAGGCCCAAAACATAGACGGAACAAACTTTCTACAAAGAGACAAAGAACCAAGCAATGCAAAGTAACGCAATGACACGCAAGTACATCTCCAGACTTTTGCTGAAAGTGCTGGTGTATTACTTTAATAATTTGAGTTACCCGATTACAAATCAAGATAGACTGAATTAAGTATCAATGGTTCTTAAGGCATTGTCTACAGACTCCACAAAGTTCATGTTCTCTGTATAGATCATTTTCATTCACCTTCTGTTACAATTCACTCACAACCTGTTTCCATGTTTGTAAGTGTTAGATTAGTTAGATAATATTTGTATTCAAAGATAATTTGACTGTGGTATATTTTGATAAATAATCTTGTCACTTGATTTTTCAAAGATCTGGCCCTAAAGTTATACCTAAATATTTGTGATACTATTTTCAATAAGCCATGAGAATAATATTACTCCAATAAGTGAATTAATCATAATTCTCTTATTGAAGCTAATTCCTTACAACAGAAATTGTGAGCGGATACAACGAGACGTTGTATTAAGTTTTTCATGGTGGAAAGTTTTATTCAGACAAATAATCTAATTATTTGTCATTTATCTTTTTTATAATGGTTGTTGAACGTGACTAAATCCATTATAAATTTCCTTACATAATGATGGAGTTATGCGGATAGTTTAATCCATATGTGTACATCTACATTAACCAACATACTGTTCCTACAAGAGTCTGTTGCCTGGGCAACAAGAAGCTCTTTTCTAGGTTGACTCACAGCCCTAGATTGTTTAAATGGCTGAGAACGACATCTCGATGTTAGCAGCCAGACACTCTGAGTGAGCTAACACCAACCAATCATCAAGATAATTAAAAAAGCGAATACCCTCAAGCCTTAAAGGCATCAGATCTGCATCCATGCATTTCGTGAATGTGCGTGGTGCCAAAGCAAGTCCGAAGGAAAACACACAAAATTGGTATGCTTTGCCCCCAAAAGCGAATCTGAGAAAAACTCTGTGCTTCAGCGTAATCTGAATATGGAAATAAGTGTCCTTCAGATCTATTGTCACGAACAAGCCCCCCACCTGCACTTGTGACATTGTTTGTGCATCAACATTCTGAATCAGCATTTCATTAGAGTGAAACTCAAACATCTCAAATCCAGAATGGGATGCAGGCCGCCATCTTTTTTCAGGACTGGGAAATAACGGCGGTAAAAAACTCATTCTCTCTGAGAAGGAGGAATCTCTTCTATTGCCCCTTTTCCCAAAAGAGAGTGAGTTTCCCAAATGAAGAATGGAGATTCCTGAAAAGAAACCTCTGTCAGAATAACCCCATTGAACATTGGCGGTGCCCGCCTGAATTGAATGACATAACCATGCTTTATCATTCGAATTACCCAATTCGATATATTTATTAACTGCTGCCAAGATGCTAGACAGGTGGACAGAGGAATGAATGCATGATTTTCTCTTGTAGCACAACGTGTAAACACTAGATGGTGCTCTTGACTTACTTTTGGCGGCTGCCCTGCAATCAGCAGCACAGCAGAGGGGAGCTTTTGTGCCTTTGCTACTATGGCTGATTGAGGAAATGCTTTTTGGAACAGACTGGTTTGCCACAATGGCCCCAGCATTCTTTATGGGGGGACGAAGTGTGGTGCTTATGACTGTGTGTTTTGTGTACACTTGTGTTTGTTGAACATTGAGTTCTGTTATGCATGCTTTAGGACCCTTGGTCTCGGAGATAGAGACTGAATTCGTGATGAGATTTTTCACTGCTCGCTCCCCAGTGCAAGCTGCAGAGGGAAACTGGGCTATAATCTGGTTGTCAGGTGTTTGAGACGAGCACAACAGCGAACTTTTCCCGATACTGTCCATAGGGTAAACAGGGAAGAGACATGTTTTTACG
Organism: Myxocyprinus asiaticus; assembly: GCF_019703515.2. Lineage (NCBI taxonomy): Eukaryota > Metazoa > Chordata > Actinopteri > Cypriniformes > Catostomidae > Myxocyprinus > Myxocyprinus asiaticus. The sequence goes on from NC_059346.1 coordinate 57,318,250, forward strand.
GTCCAATTCTGTTCACTGAATGGGGACTCACCCTTAGTTACACAGCAAGCATGTCAGACTCGCTTCTGATGTCCGGCCAACCGTTTGAAAGGAGCCTAACCAACATCCAAGCACCTACATGGGTGCGCCTGTGAGGGTGGGAACCTATGAGGACCCCAATCCTTTGGAGGGGGTGAAAAAAACAGCGCTTTATGCTGCTCTCTGGTGGAACATTGCGAAGATGCCGAACATGAGCGAATTGGAGCTGCAGCGGGCTTTTCTCTCTCACAACGAGGAAGCAACTACTTGAATGCAACAGTTTGCTGTTTCACAGCATGGAACATTTTAACTACCAACTGGACTGTGTCACCGAACAGACCAGACATGGGGGCGTTCATTTAAAGGTCCTTGTCACTAATATTTGTGGGCGTGAGCCACAAATGACACTCCACCGCCACAAGGCCTGCCATATTCTGACTAACAGCATGAGCTATATGTTTGGTAGCTCTCAGTGCCAAATCAGAAGCTCTGCGTAGGTCCATGATGGCCTCAGCATCCAGTCCAGCTCCCTCATCCAAATCCCTCATAAAATGAGCCTGGTAGACTTGCAAAACTGCTAGTGTGTGTAAAGCCAGGAAGGTTTTATTCAACAAAGTCGTTGATTAAAGGCTTTATTCAAAAAAGTAATTCAAGCCTTCAAGGGAACAGTTGGCCTCGATTTCTTGTGGCCGCTGCAGAAATCTACCAATGGAGGTCTGGGGAAAAAGAAAGCAGCCTACGATGCACCGTCACACATTGGCCCGCTAGAAAACAGTCATCCAGGATAGACTTTTGATCCTCCGACTGAACCACATTCGGCAAATCCAAGTGCAGCTTCTCCACTGCACATGAAATAACCTCAAGTAACTCTTATAAGTTACAGAGGGCCTGGAAATCCATCTGCTGGGTGGCAAGGCTTTGGCCTGTCCACCGCTGAAATCCTCGGACTCTGACGCCACTGTTGGCGTCCTGATCCTCAATAACGAAGGAAACCACTGTGCGGGCCTCATGACTGGGACACAAATGCCCGCGTGTATATTCCATGTACAGTATATTCATTTCCCATGTCTTCCGGGTCAGCATCCGTGTAGGCCTCCCACGAGTCAAGTGGCCGCGCGGCGCTGGCGGACACATGGCCAGAATGGACACGCAGCTTAACTGCATCCTAGAAATGAGGCGAGCCTTGTGCGGACCGTCCTGACGTTCATCATATCACACTGCGGGCAATCCAAACCCTCTAATATGGTCTCTGCATGGCAAAATGCCAGACAGCTCACACACGTCATGAGAATCTTCGCCGACGATGAACCGCGTACACGGAGGTAAGCACTTCTTAAATGGGATCCTGCGTTGCCACTCAAAAGGGAGAATATATATAAATACTTGCTTTGAAGTCGCTAGTAACAACACAGGCTTAGACAAATTGTGCACCGAAGAACAGAAATTCTGAGGAAATGGCACCGAAGCAAGCACCTATAAGGAGCCCATGACGTAGCTCCTTATGGGTGTTGTTTAAGCACCATCAGCCAGTGAACTGCCATAATTGTGTAGGGACTTAAGACCACGTGACCACTGATGTGTTCCCAATTGCGTTATCACGCAATGTAGAAGTTCCTCTGAAAGGAAACTTAAATATGATAATAACAAAGACCAATTTGCTTCTGTAATATTGTACTCTTCAATCAATACTAAGTAAAGAAAAACAGCAAATTTAAAATTGTGATGTTTTATTTCTAAATTATAGCACTTCAATACAGAACTCGTTATGTTAAAATTGTTTAGATCTATTAATCAGTTAACCGTCTAACATTCCATTGTAGTCAGGTTTTGTTTTTAAAAAACTACAACTCTTGAAATCGTCACCCAACCAAACATTGGGGATATTCTGGGATAAAAGCATGTACCTTGAGATAAATTCCATTAAAAACACAATCAAACAATTCACCTCAAGCAATGCTGTGTTTCTTCATAATGCAACAGATTTGTAAAAACTTTAGAGGAGATGCAGATCAATTAAAGGTGTTCACACACACACACACACACACACACACAGCCCGAAAATACACACTGCCAGAGACTCCCTCTACATGCCCCAAGCTGGAAACTAGTGGTTAATTTTTCACCAATGTTCAATAGCTCAAGGATATTCTCATTAACACATTAATGTAGCACAAATTACCCAGGGTTATGAAGGAATTTCTTATGATGAGACAGAGGGAATCAGAAGAGAGTGGTGTAAAATAAAACAAACTGCTGCTTTTTATCAGCCTACACATTTGTTTTTAAAGGAGTGTTCCAGCTTTAATACAAGCTAAGCTCTATCAAATTTATTATGTCTTTGTGACATAATATAATACAATTATTTTTAACTTGTTTTTAAAAAAGGAAGAAAACAAAAGAAGAAGAAAAATCTTTCTGCATTTTAATGTCAAACCCTGGTAATGGCATTGAATCGTTTAAAGGTATTCAAGACGTTAGTTTAGAAACACATAGTGGCAGGCGTGGCTTGGCAGAATACTTTAAAAAAATTTATTGTGGGCTGAATACTAAAAGACTCTCTCTTAAATGTAATCAGTATTGTATACTGTATACATCAGTATACTTCAGTGAATTAGTGTTAATTTTATACACATTAAGCTATAAAAACAGACTTACAACACCAGACCATTTAATTCTAATGAACTATCTATGATGTCCCATAATTTCATCAAAATTATTGTTAATGTTATGTTATTACAATAATAAAATTATTGTAACCATGACTGTAGTAACCATAGTTTATTTTGGCGGAAACCATGGTTTTGATACAAATAACAATGATTTTACTACAGTTATACTGTTGTAAACCTGCCCCTAAATGTCACATAAATTTTTTTTTGGTTGGTCACTTTACATTTCGATCAGACAATCTGTGCCTGTGGGCGGTTCTTGGCCAGAATAAGCTGCAGTGTGAACTAGACTTCATGCCAACAGTTGAAAGTCTGTCCATCCGAGACAATACCTGTATGGCACAGTTATCATGTTTTTGCAGCTTCAAATGTGCCATTTTTGTGTCTGTAGACATATGTGTATAGGTCTATGTGAGAGTATTAGTTTTGTTTATTTTTACTTGACAATAAATATACACACATGTGCATGTCTCCTTCAGGCTGCATATACAGGAAGTATGCCTCTACCAAATGTGTAGATGTGTCTACCAAATCCCCACCCATCCCAACCCTTTCAGCCATGTCAGGCACAGCTCTGTCAGTCTGCAGGGGGAGGGGTTTGGGCTGGAGATGTTGGCAGGTGAAATGATGATGACGAAATTAAAATTCTGCAGTCGGCAGAAGGGGCTCGCACGATTCCACCGCCGGGCCGGGCCACATCGATCCGTTCCAGCATTTGACTTTCAACCATGACAAAACTGTGGGCAAATTAATTGTTCTCCAGGATATTAAGCATCAGAGTCCATTAATCCTCTCTGGAGCAGCACGCTGTTCGAATACTAATCACCCACTCGTACTCATCCATCCCCCCCATTTGCCTCCATCCCTACCTCCCTAACTTCATATCTCACTCCCAACCATACCCCTTCTTCCTATCTATGTATTTCTCATAATTTTTAATGCTTATATATATATATATATATAAATATATATATATATATATATATTAATTTAAATCATAAATAATATATACTGTCTTAAAATGAGATTTTACGAATTGGGGGATGTGAGACATGAAAATAGTGTCATAAAGCCAAACGTCTCAATCACACTAAAAATAGGCTTCATTTTCCTTGAGCAAAACATAATTTATTTTTCTTTATTTTAAATTTTGAGGTGAAATATGATATTTGTTTAGCATTACCTACATTATGTTCATAATTTGTGTTGAATTATGCATTAAATCTACATACAGAGTATGAATGAGAAATGTGGACAGGGTAATATGTTTAGATTATTACATATTTTATCAGCACAATTTATTGAATAATAAGTATTCTATTCGGAGATAATATTTAATATTGATATTATTGGGGTATTTAAAAAAATATTGAAATATTGAAAGGTTAAAGAGTAACAAAATACAAAGAGCAATGAATGAATACACAGAGGTAAGTGAAACTATAGTTATTTGGATTGATAATGGTGAATGACTTAATTTAAACAGCAGCAGTTTTGGCATGGGTGTGTTTGTATGTGTGTACTTTCATGCCCTTGCCATAGTGCATAATAATGTTAATATTTATGCCCAGCACCAGCGTGAATAAGCATTTGTGAGTGCTAGTTTGATCAGCGTTGTTCCTCGCACAGAAACCAATTGTATTACAGTCACACAGCAGGATGGATGTTATGCTTATTAACAAGATACAGCATCAAAAATTCATTAACTGTTGCTGTTGAAAACCCAGCCTCTACTCTGTCATCAAATGAACCCCCCCCCCCCTCTCTATCTTTCTCTGTTTTTCTAATATATATTCTCTAGGGGACTAGGGAAGGACTAGTGTGTGCTTCAGCCTCCCCAAGAAAGTCCATAGCACCCCCAGAAAATGTTTGTATCAGCCAGCAGATTATCCTCTGTATGAAGATTTTATGAAGAAACATTTTACCTGACAATATTTTAGCAATCATGTCGTGTGTCCCGTATTTCTGTTGCCTGTTTAGAATCAGAACTAGTGATGCCCGATTTACGAATGAATTAGTCATTTGAGTCAATTCCTTCAAAGAATAAATCAAACGTTTTGGCAAAATGGTCCAAATTGTTCAGACAGCTCACACACTGTATCGTGTGGAGCATTTCTCACAGAAAACAATCAAGTGGAATATTTACTGTCATGATACACAGAGCAGATGAGGAGGTAAACTTAACTGTTGAAACTTTATTAAGTGCACTCACTGCAACAGCATGTCTCACAACAACTCTCTCTCAGTAATGGTGGAGCAGCCCCCATAACCTAACAACCCAGACCCTGCTTTGTGACAACCAGAGAGCCCTTCTACCAAGGTGAACTTTCAAATTTAGCAAAAAAAAAAAAAAACTTAAAGTAGCGGTCCCATTGACATTCTTATGGTGGTTCACTGGCGAGGAGACAAGATACAAGAATAATAAACTGCTTTCATGAGGAAACAATGCAAAACTTAATGAATTGGCTGCCTGTCCATTAATCTTCAGCATGTTTTACACTCAACAATCCTATTGGTGTGAACAATATGTGGTTTACTACGATAAAAATGGCTGTTTTTTAAGAGAAATCATGGACAATTTTGCAACATATAGGTGTCAGTTTACGGGCTCTCCCCATTTATATGGTGACGGCGATATTTTGAATCAAAACCTGCAACTCAACAATTCAAGGTAAAGCCGTTTTTTCAACCAAACAGGTATCAAAAAGTATCATTGTATGTTTTTTTTATTTTTTTACATGTACATTGGAGTACTATGTAAATACCATGGTGTACATCAATACACCTCAGTATTACAATCTGATACCATCACAATACCATGGTCAGCAGTCTTTTTTTTTTTAAAAGTAGCTGATTTTGAGAAACTTTTACTAGTGCTGGATGTGCTGTGTGAATAAGACTTTTATCAATACTTGTAGCCCGTAGTTACATTAATTGCTACACAAGACCTATGAAAAGGTAAAAATGCTGCTCCTAAAGTCACCAGAATTAAATGCTTTAGTGCCGTTTTTACAAAACGTTTTTCCTGGGGGAGCATGTCCACAGACCCCCAATAAGGGTACATTGTTTTGCTGGACCTGTGCTTCAGACAGTACTGTAAACAGCTAAAAACACCCCTGAAAGTGTGTTGCCTGTTTTATTGAGGCTGTAGTGTAGCGATTTAACTTCTGTTGTCACCACGTGCAAACTGATATTAATAAAATTGCTTGACCATGCCGGGTTTTGCACATATTTAGTGACCAAAGCTCAGCTCCCCCTGTCAATGATTTAGAACCTCTTCAGCACTAGCAATCAAAATTCGCTGTTGCAGCCCCTGCACATCAGTCCATTGTTTTTATGGCATATCAACTCAAGTTTTGCAGTAATACACACAGCTTGTTAAACCATAAAATTAGTGACTACTTCCTCAGCATATTTCCAAGGTAATTTCATTTGTATTCATAATTATCTTCATATAAAGTGTAGGCTACATGTACTTTTTTGTTTATTTGGACAGACATTGAAAAGTAAAATATTAATGTATTGACAGCTTCTAATAGCTGTTAGTTAGTTTTTGGAGTAGGGTTAGAGAAAAGAAAATATCATTTCCCAGACATGTCCTCTTTTTCGGACCTTAGAAAAGCGTCCGGCCGGGATTTCTAAATTTGAGAAAATGTCAGTTTTCAGGATTCAGTTTTAGTTACATTATGATGTGCATCTGGTCTAATACTTCATTGTGTGTATGTGCATATTTGCATTGCTTTAACCCCTCTTTGTAAGTCCCGCATTCTCGCACACCAGTTGGTCGATTATAAGATGCTTGCAGCAACTATTGGCCAAATTCCTGCCTGTCAATCTCTCCACGAACACGCGAAGCGCTGTTGTGTTCGATATCAAACCGTTGCTTGACAGTAGCAGCAAATGACAGCTGAGTGGAAACAATGCCCAAACGAAAGTGCAAATTTACAGAAGATTTGCACAAAAAATTCCCATGCTTTCATCCAGGTCGAGATCCGTGGAAAGCAGAATGTATGACATGTAAAGCTGGCACTTATGTGTTAGTTGCAAATAAAGGTGCAAGTGATTTAGAAGCACACATTAGCTCTGCGAAGCATAAAGGGTCAGCAAAAGGTGAAAGTTCATCAGTTAAATTAACGGACTACTTTTTGCGACCAGGTAAAATTGTTATCACATTGCTTCATTTTCCATGGCCATTCAAATAATAGTAAAAGTAAATGAAGGTACACTCATGGCATCAAATATATTATTTTAGTGCATGGATATTCAAAAGAATGTTTGAAATTTTTATTTATTGATATATATTTATACTATGCTAATAGAGTGTCTTTTTCACTGTATTAAAGTTTGCATTCATAGTAACACTGTTTTGAACCATATTATTCATATTATTACACCTGTACACCGAGAGTGTTTTCGACAGTAAGGTGGAGAAAACTTCATCGGAACACACAGGGGGCAGTAAGTCTTCTCGCTGCAGGCACTAAGAGCACATGCGACGAGTCATCCTGTTTGCATCTCGCAGAGAATAACCGTCCGCTGTAAGTGTATCTCAACAGAGAAGTGGAGAGGGTTTCCTAGACAAAGTCGAATGTTCGTAGTTATGAAGAAACATAAATCTGAAGTAATGGTGATTGAGTGTCCACTCATATAGGCCGACTGCGCGCCTGAAGGGGCAGAGCTCAAATCACCATTCCCAATCAGAAAGTTGGCATTATTGTATAAGTGTACAGATAAATTACAGATAAATGTTACTTTATACAACCTTTACATTGCATTCCTTCAAAGGCGACAGGAAGTTTACTCAGAATTGCTGTCTGGCAACGAAACACAAGGACAATTGCATTTTATTCGGTAAATGGAACGACAATTGTTCGCACGCGCAGTAAAGGGATTTAAGCATTTTCATACGTTTCAGTGTAGAAGGACAGCGTTTTCAAAAACGAAAATGCCATTTTTAAATATTTCCGGATTAATGAGGACGTAGCCTAAGTGGTGCTTAAAGCAAGTAACTTTTTTATTTCAAACAGATGAGGCTTTAAAGGTTAATGCTCTATCTATTTTTAAATCAATTGGTGTCTGGCAACCGAACACAAGGACAATTGCATTTAATTCCGTACATGGAACGACAATTTTTCACATGCACTGTAAGTGGATTTAAGCATTTTCATATTTTAAGTGTAGAAGGAGAGTGTTTCGAGAAAGAAATTGCCATTTTTAAATGTATCCAGATTAATGAGGATGTAGCCTGAGTGGTGCTTAAAGCAAGTTACTTTTTTATTTTCAAACAGGCTTTTAAGGTTAATGCTTTATCTATTTTAAATCAACAAAACCAACCTCCCTACCCTAAACCTCAAACCTAAACCTACAGACAGTGTCATAAACAACAAGTGTGATGGGAAATATGCAAATGTTGAAGCAACGATGTCATTTTGTGGTGGTTTTACAACATTTTCATCTCACATGCAGTTCTGGACTCACACCCTGTTCCTTTGCATCGTAAATGCAATGCGGTATCAGTTGAGTTACTGCATCATTTGATCAAAATTCATCAGGCTTGTAAATATAGTAGGGCTTTACTGGTTGTTTAGATCAGTGTTACTATCAGAAATAATTAATAATTATTTATTTAGTTATTAATTAATATTTAAATTAATTAATTGATTAATTAATTGATAAAATCTAACTCATTAAAACCTCATATGGGGCTCCAGTAAATGTAGTGTGCTATGTTTAGGAGCGGGTTTGGTTATTAGCAATAATTAATAATTGTCAAAGATAATTATTAATTATTAAAATCAATAGAACATTGAAGATAATCACTAATCATTAACATCGATGAAACATTAATTAAAATTAACACTAGCTTATTGATCCTTCAAATTCAACAATCATCAAAGATAATTATCAATTATAAAAAATCAATAGAATATAGTTTTTGGGGTAGGGTTAGGGAAAGGAAAATATCATTATACAAGTATTTGATAGAAAGACTAATGTGTGTGTGTTTTTGTGCGTCACATACAATGTACAATGGAACAACCAGTCTTAAGAAATCACACAACAACAGAATGAAACCATTATAATGTAACCGTTATAACGACAAAATCAAGCTATGTATTCCATATTCTACTAACATCAAAGGATTCATAAACAATTTTACATCTCTAAAGTTTGTTTGTACATACTGTACCAGGCTTTACATTTTAGATGCTGTCAATATGTTAATATTTCATGATTCAGTGTCTATTCAAACAGAGTGTGGGTAGGATAAAAGAACCAATTACAATACTGTTGTCTTAGAAACCACTGTCCTTTCCTCAACATTCCCCCCTCTTTATACCTCCAATACTTTGTTTGTTGGAGTTCTGTTCTGATGGTGTCAGGTTACCAGGAAACAGGTCAGAAGGGGTCACAACAACTCTGGATTTCATGCCTCAATCGTACACTTCAGTTTATTGAAAGACCATTTTAGGCATCAAGTTAACTCTCTCTTTTTCTGTCTGTCTCATTATGTCTTGTTCAATCTTTCCTTAAATTTCTCTCTCTCCGGATTCACCAAGATCCCATTTAAGACTAGTATTTAAATAAGAATTTGCAGTGCTACATTTTCTTAAAGGTGTGTGAAAAACATGAAAAGCTTCCCAGAAAGACGAAAAACTGTGCAAAAACATGTACAAACATTGCCTCATTCCCTTGCTTCCAGAGCCATGATTTGGATATTTCCATATTGACTTTACTTTTTATCAGAAAGTGAGATTTTGGAAAACGCTCTCCCAATATGATAAATTTGAAAACGCAGTCTTCACGTTGTAGCGTGGACAGGGTTACGTGAGTTACCTCAGTTCCCTGAGTTGAAGGGGACGAGTATTGACCAAAAATTTGGGGAATACTTTCCTCAACGACCTAGTTGAATCCCTTGTACAATTACGCCAATCGTCTGATTGGCAATGGTGATTTGAGCTCCACCCTTAGGCATGCTGTCAGCCTATATAAGTGGGCACTCATTCCCATTACTTCAGAAATTTCTGACTGAGGAACAGAGGGCATTACTCTTTTCTCAATTCACTGAAGTAGTAGTCTGGCCAGCTTTCACAGTGTCTCATTCCCTTCATCTCAGAGAACCAAGGTTACATGTGTAACCAGAGACCTTCCCTTTCGATTCAGTTCACTCAATATTGCTGTAAGCACTATGGTGAACAGAATCCTATACCACCGCACTATGTGAAGTCACACCCCCAGGGGGAAACACTTAATAAGGATATGTATACTGAGTCACAGGCCAACAGGCCGATGACATGTAATACATGCCTTAAGTGTGTGTGTGTGTGTGTGTACATATATATATATTTATATATATAACCCACGTGGCTAATACCAGATGGGAGTAAGTATAGTCTGGGTACCTATATGAGAATATAGGTGTACACAGTGTAATTTTAACCTTTCCGCAACCGTGGTTAGAAGATATATTTTATTTTTATAGGGAGTGCTTGTGACTTAGAGGGGAAATATAATACAGCTTAGATATAGTGGTTGTATAAAATATAACCGGTAGCCTACACGTAACAGGGTTTTTTTGGCCTACCTGCTGAATATAAGGTATAAGCGCTCTAGACATAGAGGACTTGTGAAGAGATGGATGCCACGTCTAGGTTGTAAAACCTCATAAACGTGTTTTGTGAAGACCATCTTGCTGCCATGTAAATGTCTTGTAAAGACACCCCATTTGTCCATGCCCATGAGGATACCATGCTTCTAGTTGAATGCGCTTTGACCCCAGTAGGGCAATTCGCACCTTGTGATTTGTAATGCGAGGGCAATCACATCTACAATCCAGTGAGAGAGCCTTTATTTGGAGACATCCATGCCTTTCGTGCGACCTCCATACAAATAAATAGTTGATCTGACAAAACCTTAGGCACGTAGCCTTTTCTAGGTTTAAGTATGGCTTTTGAAAGACCTGGTCTGAACTCCATGCATGAGCTGTCAGTCTACAGTACCTGTATGTCACTCACTCATTTAAATGAGGCCAGAGCCAACAGGAGTGCAGTCTTTAAGGAAAGCACACTAAACTCAATAGATTATAATGGCTCAAACGGGGGCCTTTTAAGTGCTTTCAGCACGAGATTTAGGTACCATGTCTGCACCATAGCAGGGTAAAGGGGGTTCAGATGCCTCGCTCCTCTAAGGAATTTTATGACCAGACCGTGTCTGCCTATAGCAGAGCCTAACTCTGGGGCATGGAATGCCGAGATAGTTGCTACATAAACCTTAAGTGTAGATGGGGTAAGACCAGCATCTAATCACTCTTGGAGGAATGTAAGGATCTCAGCTATGGAGCAATTTTCTGGGTCTTCGCCATGTGAAAAGCACCAGTTTGCAAAGACTTGCCATTTTAGCGCATAGAGGTATCTAGTGAACAGTGCTCTAGCCTGTAAAATGGTGTTTATCACTGACTGAGCCAGTTCCGTCAATGTGCTCCGTTCAATGGCCACACGTGTTGGTTCCACAGCTCTGGCTGGGGATGCCAAATCTTGCCCTGTGCTTGAGAGAGGAAGTCCCTCCTCAGTGGTATTTTCTACAGAGGGCCGTCCAATACCTCTATCATCTCCGGAAACCAGGACTGATTGGGCCATTTTGGTGCAATTTACAGAATCGTTTCCCTGTCCTCCCGGACTTTGCTGATGAGCGAGTGAAGGAGGCGCAATGGGGGAAATGCATATTTGGGCTTGGGACATTGAGTATCAAAGGGACAGTGGGCGTTCTCCGCAGAGACAAATAGGTTGACTTCCGCTTTGCCAAATACTTCCCAAATCCTCAGAACTGTCTAGGGGTGAAGTTTATTTTTCCCCGATAGCACTCCCTAGTGTGACAATAGATCTGCCCCATAATTCAGGCAGCCCAGGACGTATGTCTTATGTCAGGAGAATAGATGACAACCGTTCCTTTGGAGGAGGCTTTGAGTCATGCTCATCAATTGTGGCCATCGGATTCTGCGATTTATGTTTGCCACTACTGTCATGTTGTGCGAACGAATCAGAATGTGATTCATAATGTCGGAATGAAAAGCCTTCAATGCTAGAAAGACAGCCTTAATTTTAGGCGGTTGATGTGTCATGCTTGCGTCGCACCTGTCCAGATGCCGAAAGCTGGGCGTCCATCGCACACCACAGCCCAACCCATGTTGGGCGCGTCCGTGGTCACCTCTTTTAGTCTGAATACTTGGCCCAGCATAAAACCTTTTTAATAGAAGGCTGGAGCTGTCCAAGGTGTTAAAGCAGCCAGACAGTTGCGAGTTACCACAATGGCCCGTGGCACCAGGCGTGTTGTGATACATGTCGTTTGAGCCAATAATGGAGAGGTCTCATGTGTATAAGACCTAATGGTATGATGGCAGATGCTGCCGCCATAAAACACAGTATTTTCTGAAAAGACTTCGGTGGATATGTTTTCCCTAGTTTGAACTAAGACAGACACTGAGATTTGTTGGCTGGGGGAAAGTGTGCTTTTCGCCCAGTTGACATTCAGACCCAGGTTTTCATTAAGTCTCTCTGCTCGTTCAGTAGAGACTCTGATTGGGCTATCAATAGCCAATTGTCGAGATAATTCAACACACGCACAGCGTTCATTTTCAATGGGGCAAGCGCCGCATTCATACATTTCGTGAACATGCGGGGAGTCAGAGATTGACCGAAAGATAGATCTGAATTGATAAGCAGTTCCCTCAAACGCGAATCTCAAGAACGACCTGTGACGCGGCGCAATTGGAAATGAATGAAAGTACGCGTCCTTCAGGTCTATCGGTACAAATCAATCCTGTGGACGGATGTTATCATTTTGTTATAATTTCTGAGTTATAATTTTGGTTCGCGCTGGGAAGGCGGGTGCATTCTTTTGGGCCATGGTTTATGCGGCTTCACTGCCGACTCCGTGGCGGCTTTTGGCAGTGCTTGAGCAGCGAGAGGGGTTCTTTGATGGCCGCTGACCGGAGGTACATCGGGAATGGGCCGGGTAAGAGGCAGCATTGCTCCTTTTTGGCAGAAAATGCCTCATTGCCTGAGAGTGGTTATGAGCGGCAATGAGGCACTCAGAAAAGCCTTCCATGGCGCTGCCAAAGAGGCCCTTGGGTGACTCAAGGAGGGTGGCTTTTTCCACATCACGCATGTCCGTGAGAGTCAGCCAGATGAATCGATCCAGGACCACCATATTGCCCATCGCTTTGCAGATGGCTTGAGCCGTAGCCTTCGTAGCTTGCAGTGCCAAGACTTTCGCAGTGTGAAGCTCTTTAAATGTTTATGAATCTGGGCCTTGCTCATTCAAACTCTTGAGTTGCTTAGCCTGAAAAACCTGGAGCACCGCTATTCTGTGGAGTGCTGATCCAGCTTGGCCCGCTGCCATGTATGCTCTTCCAGCCAGTGTGGACATTAGTCGACACGGCTTGGAGGGATATGCGGAGCAGGATTTCAATCCCATGGCAGAGTTCGGGCAGGGGTGGGCTGCGACTGCCTGTTTCACCGGGGAAGTGAAGATGGTAATCCCTCCGATCTGCGTGTGTGCAGAGTAGGGCACGTGCCAGGTCTTAGTGAGCTATGAGTGGACTTTCGGTACAAATGGAGCGTTTCTCCTGGCTGCAGTCTGCTGACGATGACCGGACCGCAGAAACCACTCATCCAGGCAAGACTTTTCTGCCTCTTCGGGAGGGGACCACTCAAGGCCGAGCTCTTTAACCACCCTCGTGAGGATGTGAAGAAGCTCCTTATCTGTGGTGTGTGCATGCTCCTCACCCTTGCTGGGGAAAGGGTGGTGACTTCCACCATGGACCACTCGCAGCCTCAGGCCCAGACCCGACAAACATAGGGTGACCATACGTCCTCTTTTTCCCAGACATGTCCTCTTTTTCGGACCTTAAAAAAGCGTCCAGCCGGGATTTCTAAATTTGCAAAAATGTCCGGGATTCAGTTTTAGTTGCATTATGATGTGCATCTGGTCTAATACTTCATTGTGTGTGCGCACATATTTACATTGCTTTAACCCCTCTTTGTAAGTCCCGCATTCTCGACACCAATTGGTCGATTATAAGAGGCTTGCAGCAACTATTGGCCAAATTCCTGCCTGTCAATCTCTCCGCGAACACGCGAAGCGCTGTTGTGTTCGATATCAAACCGTTGCTTGACAGTAGCAGCAAATGACAGCTGAGTGGAAACAATGCCCAAAAGAAAGTGCAAATTTACAGAAGATTTGCACAAAAAATTCTCATGCTTTCGTCCAGGTCGAGATCCGTGGAAAGCAGAATGTAAGACATGTAAAGCTGGCACTTATGTGTTAGTTGCAAATAAAGGTGCAAGTGATTTAGAAGCACACATTAGCTCTGCGAAGCATAAAGGGTCAGCAAAAAGAGAAAGTTCATCAGTTAAATTAATGGACTACTTTTTGCGACCAGATAAAATTGTTATCACATTGCTTCATTTTCCATGGCCATTCAAAATAATACTAAAAGTAAATGAAGGTACACTCATGGCATCAAATATATTATTTTAGTACATGGACATTCAAAAGAATGTTTGAAATTTTTATTTATTGATATATATTTGTTATGCTAATAGAGTGTCTTTTTCACTGTATTAAAGTTTGCATTCATAGTAACACTGTTTTGAACCATATTATTCATATTATTACACCTGTACACCGAGAGTGTTTTTGACAGCAAGGTGGAGAAAACTTCATCGGAACACACAGGGGGCAGTAAGTCTTCTCGCTGCAGGCACTAAGAGCACATGCGACGAGTCATCCTGTTTGCATCTCACAGAGAATAACCGTCCGCTGTAAGTGTATCTCAACAGAGAAGTGGACAGGGTTTCCTAGACAAAGTTGAATGTTCGTAGTCACGAAGGAACATAAATCTGAAGTAATGGTGATTGAGCATCCGCTTATATAGGCCAACTGTGCGCCTGAAGGGGCCATTCCAATCACCATTCCCAATCAGAAAGTTGCCATTATTGTACAAGTGTACAGATAAATTACAGATAAATGTTACTTTATACAACCTTTACATTGCATTCCTTCAAAGGCGACAGGAAGTTTACTCAGAATTGCTGTCTGGCAACTGAACACAAGGACAATTGCATTTAATTCCGTACATGGAATGACAATTTTTCGCATGCACTGTAAGGGGATTTAAGCATTTTCATATTTTAAGTGTAGAAGGAGAGCGTTTCGTGAAAGAAAATGCCATTTTTAAATGTATCCAGATTAATGAGGATGTAGCCTGAGTGGTGCTTAAAGTAAGTTACTTTTTTATTTTCAATCAGGCTTTTAAGGTTGATGCTTTATCTATTTTTAAATCAACAAAACCAACCTCCTTACCCTAAACCTCAAACCTAAACCTACAGACAGTGTCATAAACAACAAGTGTGATAGGAAATATGCAAATGTTAAAGCAACAATGTAATTTTGTGGTGGTTTTACAACATTTTCAGCTCACGTGCAGTTCTGGACTCACACCCTGTTCCTTTGCATCGTAAATGCAATGCGGTATCAGTTGAGTTACTGCATCATTTGATCAAAATTCATCAGGCTTGTAAATATGTAGGGCTTTACTGGTTGTTTAGACCAGTGTTACTATCAGAAATAATTAATAATTATATATACTTTATATAAACTATACAAGCAATAACCTTGATACACAAGAATAACACACTATAATATTCAATCTCTGCCCAGATGTAAACCTCTTACTTGAATCGCATGAGGATGCAGATGTGTGTTCATCCGTCCTTTGACTCCGACTCGGTTCCTCGAGGCTCGGGTGATGACTGGAGGCCGTTTCTTCGCTCTGTCGGCAGGCGGTATGGCTGCTGATTCTTGGCGGGCTGGCGGAGAAATCAGCGACGTCGACTTGATTGAAGATGGAAGAGAAATCTTTTCTCTCTTCACTTCTGAAGGCAGATGGATGAAGATGCGGATTGCTCAGCGGTCTCCTTCGGATCCGTTAGAGTGTTTGGTGGAACATAGAGTAATCTCAACTCGTCCAGCGAGATGGAGGTTGTATGGCCACAGTTTCAAGTCGTACGTTACTTCCTTGTGCCACGAGGCTACACCTGAGAGCAGTGATGAGCTGTGTCTACACACGGCGGGCAAAGTTGCTTGAAGCAAATCCCGGAAGCATTTCAGAGGTATTTCTACTCCTGATGATGTCATGGTTGAGGTGCATTCTGTTGTGTGCCTCATCCAATAGGAGTTGAGAGTTTGATCCTTTAGTGAGCAAGGCTTCATGGGATTTGTAGTCTGTTTTGGACTCCCTTTGTTTGATTTTGGCATGGTTTTTATCAGTAAGATTTATGACTTGGTATGTGGGCCTGAGTTAGGTTTTACGACTGTGTTAGTCCTGCCTTTGTCTTCTATCTGAATACATGAGGCCCAACAATTAAAATGTATCACCTTACAAATCATGCACTATGCAGTATAGTAAAGTGTTTTGATGTCATAAGATATCATTGTGTGAGGAACAGGGTAAACAAAATTAAGTGTTTATTAAATGATAATCTGCCATTTTAAAAGTCATTGTTGTGCCTCACTCTGTTCATTTCATCAGTAAATTCTACGATATGTACAGTGAGCCATGTAAAATCATTTTGTATAAAGTAGGTATAGTAAAGTGATTCTATGAGACCTGGTTAGATATTATAGTATAGCCTAGATATTATAGGCCCAGAGGGATTTTCTCCCGCTTGTCTTAGATCCTGTGCTAACCAGCTGGCCCCCATCTTCACACTGATCTTCAATTGATCACTGGAGCAGTGTGAAGTCCCATGCTGCTTCAAACGCTCAGTCATCATTCCTGTCCCAAAGAAACCCAAAATCACATGACTTAATTAATACAGACCTGTCACCCTGACGTCTGTGGTCATGAAATCATTTGAGAGACTGGTGTTGGTCCACCTGAAGGACATCACTGGACCCTTTCTAGATCCCCTTCAATTTGCTTATCAAGCAAACAGGTCAGTGGAGGATGCAGTCAACATGGGACTGCATCATATCCTGCAACATCTGGACAGACCAGGGACATATGCAAGGATCCCTTTTGTGGACTTCAGTTCGGCTTTCAACACCATCATCCCAGCTATTCTCCAGACTAAATTACACCAACTCTCTGTTCCCACATCTATCTGTCAGTGGATTACCATCTTTCTGACAGACAGGCAGCAGCTAGTGAGACAGGGGAAATTCACTTCCAGCACCTGTACAATCAGCACAGGTGCCCCGCAGGAATATGTGCTCTCCCCACTACTCTTCTCCCTGTATACAAATGACTGCGCTGCACAAGGACCACTCTGTCAAGCTCCTGAAGTTTGCAGATGATACCACTGTCATCGGACTCATCCAAGATGATGATGAGTCTGTATACAGAAGGGAGGTTGAACAGCTGGCTGATTGGTGCAGTCAAATCAACCTGGAGCTGAACACGCTCAAAACAGTGGAGATGATTGTGGACTTTAGGAGGAACACACCAACACTGACCCCCCTCACCATTCTGAACAGCACTGTAGCAGCAGTGGAGTCATTCAAGTTTCTGGGCACTACCATCTCACAGGACCTGAAGTGGGAGACCCACATTTACTCCATTGTGAAAAAGGCCCAGCAGAGGTTGTACTTCCTTCACCATTTGAGGAAGTTCAACCTGCCACAGGTGCTGCTGATACAGTTCTACTCAGCAGTCATTGAGTCTGTCCTCTGCACTTCAGTAATTGTCTGGTTTGGTGCAGCTACGAAATTGGATATCAGAAGACTACAGAGGACAGTTTGGACTGCTGAGAGGATTAATGGTTGCCCCCTGCCATCCCTTCAAGAACCGTACACTTCCAGAGTGAGGAAAAAGGCTGGAAAAATCACTCTGGACCCCACTCACCCTGCCCACTACCTTTTTGAACTGTTGCCTTCTGGCCGACGCTACAGAGCTCTGAGCACCAGAACCATCAGACACTGGAACAGTTTTTCCCCTCAGGCTATCCATCTCATATACAGTTAAAACTACCCCATTGAGCAATAATTATGTGCAATTCACAGTTTAGTCTTTTTATATTTATCCAACACATACTACCTCTTCTTCCATTACATTCCCTTGCACTGTATATAACAGATTTGTATTTGCACTATGTATATATATGTATGTGTATATATACATGTGTGTGTGTGTGTGTGTGTGTGTGTGTAATATATATAAATATATATATATATATATATATATATATATATATATGTATGTATATATATATGTATGTAAATATTGTCTTATTGTGTATTCTATATATACTTTATTTTCTATCCAATTTTTATTTTTATTCTAGTTCTATTTATTTATTTTTATTTATTTTATTATTTATTTTTATTTTTATGCACTGGAAGCTCCTGTCACCAAGACAAATTCCTTGAATGTGTAAGCATACCTGGCAATAAAGCTGATTCTAATTCTGAATATTTATAATTTGCTACACGGTTTCTTATCCACAGCGACTTGCCTGAACTGGCATAATCCCCATGGAACATGCTGGGGTTAAGTGCCATGCTTAAGGGTCAATCTGTGAAAGGGGACCTAAGTAATTCTTGAGTTTACACATTGCCCCTTCTAGTGTTTGAACCAACAAACTTTGGGCAGTGTTGTAGTTGAGACCAGCTCATCTGAGTCCAAGTCCATTCCAAGACCAGAGTAGGTCGTGTTCGAGTCAAGACCAAGACAAGAAGAGGTCGAGCACGAGTCAAGATCAAGACCAGAGAGGGCCAAGTCCGAGTCGAGACCAGTAAAGCCTGAGTCTAAGACAGGAGTTTTTTTTATGAATGTATTAAATAGTTTAAAGAACTATAGGCATATATATCAAATAAACCTTATTTATTATTTTAACATTTAAAAATTTTGCTTTACAAAATACAGTATAACCGTACAATAACTAAAATGGGCCTAAAAAACAAACAGTAATGTATTAAATCTGACAATGTTTATGCTAAATGTGATATAAACATTTACCTTCAGTTTGTTAACAATTTCCTCAATTGCACTACTATATTTCATTCATTGTAAATCAAGTAAGCATTTCTGATTTTGCCTGCAAGATTTCATTTTGGGGTACGCACAAATGTTTTTTTGTCAATTCTGATGACATTGAGAAAAATATTTTTACATTTTCTTCAGTATGTGTAGTATTCATGTAACTACTGGCTAAAGCATTTCTAAAAGACTAGAGGCCGTTCAGACCAATGCAGTGCAATGAACCCAGATAGCACACTTACGTCTCCGAGATGTCTGTTTTAGATCTTTTCATCTGGAAAGCATCTAACATCTGCTAAACATCTTAAAAAGATCAGATTTACAATAATTCTAAATCATAAATGTCTCATTTGCGGAATGTCTTATTGACATCCGAGACATACATACTGACATACAGTATGTCTTATTGACATATTGCAGATGAGCAAACCACGTAAAATAGACATCTTCCAGATGTAAACACACACATCAGATAGACGTCTGGGTGTTGTACATGTGCTATCAGGGAAAAGAGAATAACACAGGTGTCTCGAAACACGTTTTTTACAGTTGATGTTCTTTTTAACTTGACAAAAGAACTTAAAAAAAAATTGTGGTGCTCCTGCACGAGATGCCAAAAACACAGCAATACGTAATGCAATGGTCAAAGACATCTGTTTAGCATGTTTTCGTAGAAAACATCTTGGTTAATGTTGTAACCTCCATTCCCTGATGGAGGGAATAAAACGTTGTGTCCCTCTTGCCGCAACGCTGTACTACCTGCTGATAAAGGCCAGGACCCTGTCTCAGCTCCTCAGCACAAAACCTGAATGAGTGGTTGTGAGCCAGCTCCTTTTATACCCGTATGTCCGGAGGAGTGTCATGCAAATTCCACTCGCCAATTCCCATTGGCCTTTTCTCAAAGATCAGAGGTGCTTAGGGCTCCCAAGAGCGACCCCTATTGTCACTACATTGACACAACATCTCGTCTCGTTATAACATGCCGCGGCGCCATGCACATCTCGGGACTCGAGTCTGAAGCCAGTGCTGGAGCGGTCGCATATGCATCAACCCGAGCGGCGTGACCACTGCCACGGATGCCATATGCCCCAGGAGCCTCTGAAAATATTTCAGTGGGACCGCTGTCCTCCGCCTGAACAATTTCAGGCAGCTCAGCACCGACTACGTGCACTCATCTGAGAGGCGCATCATCATGGAGACCGAGTCTAACTCCATCCCAAGGAAATGGATGCTCTGAACCAGGGAGAGCTTGCTGTTTTCCCAGTTGACCCGAAGCCCCAACTGGCTGAGGTGCCTGAGCACCAGGTCCCTGTGCGCACACAACAGGTCTCGAGGGCGGGCTAGAATCAGCCAGTTGTCAAGATAACTGAGGATGCAGATGCCCACTTCCCTTAGCAGGGCAAGGGCTGCCTCTGCGACCTTCATAAAGATGCGAGGTGACAGGGACAGGCCAAAGGGGAGGACCTTGTACTGATATGCCCGGCCCTCGAAAGAGAACCGCAGGAAAGGTTTGTGCCGAGGTAAAACCAAGACATGGAAGTACGCTTCCTTCAGGTCTACCGGCGCGAACCAATATTGATGCCGAATGCATGACAGAATGCGTTTCTGAGTCAACATCTTGAACAGGAGTCTGAGCAGGGCCCGGTTCAGTACTCGCAGGTCCAAGATTGGCCGCAACCCACCGCCTTTCTTTGGCACAATGAAGTAGGGGCTGTAGAATCCTTTCTTCATCTCGGCTGGAGGGACCAGCTCTATCGCGTCCTTCCACAGAAGGGTCGCGATCTCCGCATGGAGGGCAGCGGTGTTCTCGTCCCTCACTGAGGTGAAGTGGACGCCGCTGAACGCAGGCGCCGGGCAAACTGAATCGCACAGCCGAGTCGGATCGTCCTGGTCAGCCAGCGCGATGGGTTGGAGAGCACTAGCCACGCCTCCAAACTCCACATGCGGGGAACCAAGAGGATGACCATGTTTGATGTACCTGCGGGTGGGGCCTCGAGGTGGGGAGGAGCAGGAACTGCCACGTAGAGGAGCCTCGCATGCCGAGTTCGTGGCTGTCCTGAGGGAAACATCAAAGCACTTACCTTGCTCCGTATACCAGCATAGGACTGGTCAGTGGCGAGGGAAGGGGCTGAGCGCCCTCGGCATGTGTCACGACCGCCTGGCCATGGGTGTGCCATGGCCAGGTGCGCAACGGCAGGGGGCCCGTGTTTGTAGCGCCCTAGCCGCGAGTGTTCAGTGTCCGGCCTTAAACACCGGCTGTGTGACCCAGGGAGTGAGGAAACTGCTCTTTCTTTGAAAATGTGGGTACCGCAGCCCCTTGGGCGTGCAGTGAAAACAAAACAAAAGGGAACACAGGATTCCCTCCACCAGGGTACGGAGTGGTCTGGACACCAGCTCCGGGGTTCCAGCAGGCCTCTTCTTCCCTAGGTCGTCCATCTCAGGGGCACTTGGGGACCTTCCTGGGGCTCTTATCGCCGGACCGTGAGATGGGGAGCATCAGCTTCCTGTGGGGGGCTCTACGCCGGTGCCGAGCAGTCGGCTCAGGTAGGGGCGGAGCCGCCTGAGTTGCAGCCACAGGGGGATGCCCTCGGCAGCGAGCAGACAGGGTGCGTGACCTTGAACTGCGCCAGGGAAGGATGTGTTGAATCGCCGCCGTCTGCTTCTTCACCACCGAGAACTGCTGGGCAAGGTCCTCAATGGTGTCGCCGAATAGGCCGATCTGGGAGATAGGAGCATTGAGGAAGCGGACCTTGTCGGCGTTCAACCATAAAGCTACCACCATCCCGATACTAGTAAATGCTTTAAATGTCTGCAATTGCTCAATCAAAGCCATGATTTCTTACTAAAATGCAAAAAATCTGAATTGTAATATTGGTTTATTTTGTAAAAGCTTTTCCAGTTCACAGCAGAAAAAAAGCTATTTTATTAGTTTAATTTTCTGTGAGAGGGGGAAGGAGGCAGCGAATGACAAAATATGGCATTTGTATTAGCTGGCTTAATTTGAATGTGTAAGTGTGCACTCTGATGGTAATGCAATCAAGTGTCACAGAGGCAAGGCCTCTACATTAAAGAGCCGTTGTTTTTGAACTGCTGGAAACACTGAATTAATGCAGAGTTTAACAATATGTTCTTTCTGAACTGTAGTGCAAATATGATTTAAATGATTCCTTTATGGCATCCAGTGATGCTATTTGGTATCAAACATGCCATTTTCCATTCATGGTTAGGGGTGTTTACTATGTTACTAGGAGTGTTTACTACTGAATATTAAAGACCTCATGAAATGGCTTGAAGAGCGAAGTTTTCTTTCCTGTGTTGATGTATTTCCTTTTGAAACAGGAAGTTAGGGTGGGACATATCGAAGGACTTGTTGTCCCTTTTGTTTTAAATAGCCAATAGGCTTTAGTTAAAACTTTTAGCCATAAACAATGATGTGCTACTTGCTAATGCTAGTCAAATGGTATTAGGGTAGGGGACATTCTCATTTTAGAGAGGACTTGTTTTTCTGCCAAAAGTTTATTTTGTGAGCATATAGTGGTACACTAACATATAGATGGCCTCAAAGCTATTAACTTTTGTCACAAATGTCCAATTTTAATTGCATGGGGTCTTTAACATATTCATAAAATGTAATGAAAATACATACAAAGATGCATGAATTAAGTATTACTTTCTGCCCTTGAAAAAAATGCCATATCATTGCTGTCAAACTCAGTTATTTTGTCATGTGTTTTTTCTTGCTTTAATGTCTTAATGCTTTATTATAAAAAATAAAACAAAATGTGTAAATGTTTAATAAGCTATATCCTCACACTTTATGTTCCAATAAAGAAAATAAACCACACAGCTCTTTACTTTTACATTAATACCACTTGTCACCCAAAGAAAACAGTTCCACCTATTTCAAAATGCAGCACTAGAATGGAAACTAAATTGGCATCAAATTATTTTACTGCCTGCCCAACTTTTGATGAAAATTTGGAAAACAAAGTGGAACACAAAGATAGAAAGTGAGTTAGATCTAAAAATATAAATAATAATGATAATGAACAATGAAACATTTACATTCTACATTTGTTGCAGGTGAAATTCACATTATTATTTATTTTATTTTATTTATTTATATGCATGCATTTAATTTCAGGGTTTTCCCTCTACTTTTCCTCCTGCCACGGAATACCCGGCTCCAAGACAGCGAGTAGCCTGGAGGTTCCAGTATCCCAGCTGTGTAAATGTTTTTGGTCACTGGGTGACTTAAGCATGGCTCTTTACTTTTTTCATCCCATACTCTCCCCCCTTTATTTTTCTCCTTGTCTCCCTTTTTTTTTGATCGGGAGCCAAAACAAGCCCAACTCAGGTTATTCTTGGCAGCTGCTGGGGACCCAGGAATGTCGGCATGATTTTAAAAATATGGTACTTTGTAATTTCGAGAGCACAGCGAAAGCTGAGCTGCCAGTACATTTCGTGGTAGACTAGTTATGCATCCCCCCACCCCTGAGTCTGCACTTGCCCTCATTCAACAGTGTTTCCAACACCCCCACCCCTTACACATTCTCAATTTACACCTACTTGGGAAACATTCTGGCATCAAGCTTTAAATCTGAAGTACTTGGGTAATATGTTGTTAACATGTTCTAATTTCACAGAAATAATATCAATGTAAGCATGTTCTAATGTCATTTTTTTTAAAAAAAAATAATATAAAAAATACAATAAATACACACCGTAGTTCTGTTCCCCAAAACCTAGTGAGCTGCTCCACTATCTACTGCCTTCATAGGCAGCATCCAAACCATCATGGTACCTCGTGAGTGACTGATTTGGAACACTGTATATCCCTGTATGGTTCTAACAGTGAATCGTTTTTCCCGTTTTATTTATAAAATAGCACATATATATATAATAACATTGAAAGGAGTTTTTTCTTGCAACAGTCACTTCAGCTTGACAACAGGGGGCTTTCAGACAAAAAGTCATGATTTTCTATAAAGCTGCTTTGAAACTGTGTATTGTGAAAAGTGCTATACAAATATAAATGACTAGAGTGTAGACAAATTTATTTTCTCAAGAAAAACATGAAAATTGTGAGTTCATATTAGTTTTTCTCAACAATCAAACAAAATAAATGCAGTGCTGTTGTTTAAGTTATTTAGAGGTCTGCTCTTTGTTGCCAATGCCAGACACTTTTGTGGCATTTATGATTTAAAAGACATTTATGTCAAATCCTTGAATAAGTTTGAGCGAAACATTTGTGGGTGCTCGTATCGTATCGTGAGGCTATGCATTGTATCGTATTGTACTGTAAAATATGTGTATGTTTACATGCCTAATACATATATATATATATATATATATATATATATATATATATATATATATATAAATAAATAAATGTTAAAAAAAATTAAATAATTATAATTGCATTAGTGCAATTCAATATAGTAAGGGTGGCCATATGGTAACATAGCAATTTTTTCATTGTGGTACAGTGTTGCCATATGGCATCATTCATATTTTCTCACTTTTCTGTAAAACTAGATAAATTTGATCAGTTAAAAACAACATTTAATAAGCTTACCAAAGATGAGGGAAAAAGTCATGATGTAGAAGAAATATCCAGAAATGTTTAATAGAGCAATTTGTGGAGCACTTCAGAAGGTGTCTGTAGGAAATCAGGAAGAGGGAGGGAGACCTGAGGTCTCGTTCTGCATTTAATCCAGGAAGTAATTGCGTTCGCATAATCGGTGATGGTGCAATTCAGAGGTTCCATTTTTCCCTATAAGATTACTTTTTGGAGTTTGGGGGTAGAGTTAACAAAATATGCATTCCTCTCCACTGTATTACATCATTTACAGCCAACTTGCTTTACAACTCAGTTTTGGTGCCCCTCTGTGGGCATTTCACAGGGAAACTGGAGCCCACACATGCTCATGCTTTCAAAAACCGCAGTGGGTAGTGCTTTGAATTTCAGTAAGCACAGAACAAGTTTAGCTCAAGAAAAGTCAACCTACTGTTTCTCAAACCCAATTTACAATTAAATCAGCCTGACCACAAAGGGATATAGGCAACAACACTGAATGCCACACAAACAGTGTTTTACATGAGAGGCTTAACTCACAATTAGAGTTTGACGTTAGCATGCTGCTAAGCTAACAACGTGATACACTAATAAGCATACACAGCACACAGAAAGATGTATAGATACAAATCCTTAAAATGCTATCATCATAGACAACTCATTATGTTTTGAAACGGAGCAAGTGTGGACCAAAAACCTCAAAAAATTAGCTACTAGAATATAATTTGACTCTCGATTGGTATACTGTTATGTTGTCTTCTACAGCGAAGAACTTGGGTGTTATATTTGATAACAATCTATCCTTTGAAAATCACATTTCTAATGTTTGTAGAACAGCATTCTTCCACCTTGGAAATATTGCTAAGTTTAGACACATACTCTATGTTTCTGATGTCGAAAAATAAATGTATGCATTCATGACCTCAAGACTAGATTTTTTTATTTTTTTTATTTACATTTTTTCTCCCCTTTTTCTCCCCAATTTGGAATGCCCAATTCCCAATGCACTCTAAGTTCTCGTGGTGGCATAGTGACTCGTCCTTCAGGTCTACCGCCACGAACCAATCTTGATGCCAGATGCTCACTAAAATGCGTTTTTGCGTCAGCATCTTGAACGGGAGTCTGTGCAAGGCCCGGTTCAGAACTTGCAGGTCCAAGATTGGCCGCAACCCACCGCCTTTCTTCGGTACGATGAAGTAAGGGCTGTAAAACCCTTTCTTCATCTCAGCTTGAGGGACAGGCTCTATCACGTCCTTGCGCAGAAGGGTTGCGATCTCCGCACGCAAGGTAGCGGCGCTTTTACATGTGACCCAGAGAACTAGGAAACCACTCTTTTGTTGAAGTTTTGGGTACCGCAGCCTCATAGGCATGTGGTGAAATATGAAACAAAATATTCTCTTCCCAGCCCTCCACCGGGGGATGGGGTTGTCTGTCTACCAGCTCTGTAGAAGCGTATCTCCTCATCCCTTGATCGCCCGTCTCAGGGGTGCTTCGAAGCCTTCCTAGGGTTCTTGGCGGCCGGCCATGAGATGGGTGGCGTCTGCTTCCTGCGGTGGGCTCCACACCGGGGCCGGGCCGCGGAGTCAGGCTGCAGCGGAGCCAGTGCTGTGGCTGAAGGAGGACGTCCTTGGTGACGAGCAGATGGGGTGCAGGGTCTTGGGCCGCGCCGGGGCAGGATGTGTTGAATGGCCTCCGTCTGCTGCTTCACCGCCAAGAACTGCTGGGCAAAGTCCTCGACGGTGTCGCCGAATAGGCCAACCTGGGAGATGGGGGCGTCAAGGAACTGTGCCTTGTCGGCCTCTCTCATCTCCACCAGGTTGAGCCAAAGGTGGCACTCCTGGACCACCAGGTGGACATCGCCTGCCCGAGAGACTGCGCCGTGACCTTCGTCGCCCGGAGAGCGAGGTCGGTCGCCGAGCTCAGTTCCTGCATCAATCCCGGGACAGAACTACCCTCGTGCAGCTCTTTAAGCGGCTTGGTGAACTTGCAGGAGAGCCATGGCGTGCAGGGCGGAGGCGGCTTGTCCAGCGGCACCGTAGGCCTTAGCCATCAGGGACGATGTAAACCTACAGGCCCTGAATAGGAGCTTCGGGCGCCCGCGCAAGGTGGCGGCATTCTGCAGGAACAAGTGCACCACGAGCGCCTTATCCACCTGGGGAATCACCGAATACCCCTTGGCCGCCCCACCATCAAGGGTAGTGAGAGCGGGGGAGCTGAAAGATCAGAGTGGACGAGCCCGCTCTCCGGTGCTGCGCTCGATAATTTATCATCTTCCCGGGCTCCGAATAAGAGGTCAAACTCACCGTGAGACGAGCCGGCGGTCTCATCCGAGAGCCCGACCGGGGCAAGTGAGCATGCTGGGGAATGGGAGGTCCGTGGAGGTTTACCCGGCAGAGGTGCTCCCACTGAGATCCCCAAATCGCCCCCAGTGCTAACTGGCATGGCTTCATACCCGTAGGTAGAAGGACCGAGGCGGAGAGCCGCTGGGTTGGCTTGCTTTCTTACGAATGCAAGCCGCGACCACAACATTGCCATGGTCATGTTCTCGCAATGAGGACAAGACCTATCCACGAACGATGTCTCTGCATGGGCAACGCCCAGACACGTAAGACAGCGATCGTGGCCATCAGAAGTGGAGAGATAACGACCGCGACCAGGAATAACACACAAACAGAAAGGCATCTTTAAAAAGACGTTCCGTGTGTGCCGCTCTTTTAGAATGAAAATATAATCTTTTTAGAATATACTCTCTTTGTTATTCTGCCGAAGCGCCCAGGGGCGTTCTCTGCACTCCACAGGTGCAGAGGGGTAGAAGCTGCTGAAATGCGCCATAAAATCCAGCAGATGAGGTGAATGAACCTCATCTGCTGAATTCATTCATTGAAGATGAATTCAGCTTCAATGAATAGAACCGCTCGGCTCCGAAGAGAAAATCTGAATAAGTGGTTGCATACCAGCTCCTTTTATACCCATATGTCCGGGGGAGTGGCATGCAAATTCCACTCGCCAATTCCCATTGGCCTTTTTTCAAAGATCAGAGGTGTTTAGGGGTCCCAAGACTCCCAAGAGTGACCCCTAGTGTCACTACATCGACACAACATCGAGTGAGTGACAGATAGGGAACCAGAGTGACAATGGCACACTTCCAGAGGGTGTGAATGAAACCATAAATTTCTCTCAAAAAAGAGTTAGTAGAAAAACTGCCTCGATATGTTGAGTTCTTGAATGTGTTTGGCTCTATACTTTATTTCTTTATGGTAATACAAAGAAAATAGGTGCTATTTTACTTTCAAAGAAAAAGAAGGGTAAGATGTGTGTGACATGATCAATTCCTATTAAGAATTCATGTTGATAAGTAATCAGATTTGTTTTTTAAAGGAAGCAGTGTTTGAGTATTTCTGTAACTGCTGATCTGACACTATTTGCACCAGGGTGAAATTAGTATCTACCATTATTTGCACCAGGGTTGGGGTGCAAATAATATCTGCCACTATTTGCACTGGGGTGTAAATAGCATATACCATTATTTGCAACGGGGTGCAAATAGCATCTGTCTTTTTTATTTTCCTAGTCAATAGCTGTGCCGACGGCGCAAAAAATGACATGTGCATGTATGTGAAGTTTGAGTCCACTTGTAAAAATGTTTCTATTTTGCATTTTTTTATTTTAATCATTTATTTTTCATTACAAATTATATTATCAGCATAACAGTTTGAGTGAAAAATGTGTGCAAAACCCACATGTGAAAAATCTTTGTGAATTTTTACAGAGCATCTTATGAAAGTGCTTTAATGAAAGAAAACCTGTCTTTTTGTACAAAATGAGTTAACACAGTTAATGTCACAAATTTGCTTATTTGATTATTAATCACAAGTGTATGGAATCTTAAATATTTCTTATATTATGTCATAGATTTTTCAAAATCACACAGAGGGGTAATCACTAGTACGCAAGCAACAACAAGAGAGAAGCAGGCTATTTTATTTATGTGAAGTTTTTCGCACCTGACCTGCATTCCAATCCTTCCTCATGATCACGTAGCGTTTATTCTTGAGCTGAATGGGAGTGTGACGAGACTCGTGCTGCACCAGCAAGCCATTCGCACATCACAAGCCGATCAACTATTTAGCCCTTTACCTGCAAAATCCTAAAACTTTATTTCCAGGTTTAATTTATATTTTGAATAGACTGAGATTTTTGTGCCCCACGATGTGGGTTTATGTTTTCCCTTTTAATATTTTAATGTAATTTTGAATGTTGTCATGGTTTAAGGAATGGTGTACCTGAATGCTGGGTTGGAAATCTTCCTTAGTGGTGTTATCCTTATTACATGAAGTGTTGTTCTGAAAGCAAAAAGAAACAAATGAAACACGGAATGTAGGCTGTCATCCGTGGAGCCTGACCGAAGCAAAGCGGGCACATTTACTCACACAATGAACAAAAGTGAAGCGCGAATGGCTTTCACGTGCTGCACGAGTCTGTTGGATATACTGCAGTCTCGTCACATTTTAACTTTTTGTTTAGCCTCCCATTCGGCTCATGAAAACACACGGCATGATCATGAGGAAGGATTAAATCAAGATGTAGATTGGAATGCAGATGTGGAATTTCATATTAATAAAATAGTCTATTCCTCTCTCGCCGTTGCTGGCGTGCCAGTAATTACCCCTCCGCATGCCAGTGCTTGCATGTGTGCCATAGGTTGCCGACTCCTTGCCTTCAGCGTAGCAACCACATTTAGCAGGTTGCCTATCAGTGTTGGGTGTATCCGATTTCAAAGTAATTAGTTACTGTAATCTAATTACTTTTAGTTGAAAACGTATTGTAACGCATTGCATTTTAAATTCTTGTAATCAGATCACAGTTACTGACTTTCAATGAAAGAACATTACCTGGACTAAAGTAATATGTATTATACATTTATAATTAGCATATGTATGTCTGTTAGTGTTTCTGTAACATCTGAATGGTGTACGGCAATGGATGAGGAGGAAATATAGACATTATGAGTTTGAGTGGAAAATGTTTTGGTTACTGATATAATCTCTGTTCCCTGATGGAGGGAACGAGACGTTGTGTCGATGTTGTGACACTAGGGGTTCGATCTTGAGAGCCCCAATCACCTTTGCTTAAAATAGAAAAGGCCAATGAAAATTGGAGAGTGGAATTTGCATGCCACTCTCCACCCCAGACATACGGGTATACAAGGAGATGGTGTGCACCACTCATTCAGTTTTATGCTGAGGAGCCGATAGAGAGTCCCGGCCATGTCAGCAGCCGGTTCAGTGCCACGGCAGGAGGGACACAATGTCTCGTTCCATCAGGGAACAGAGGTTACATCAGTAACCAAGACGTTCCCTGTCTGTCACTCACTTGAAGTTGTGTCGATGTAGTGACACTAGGGGTTCCTATAGGAAATGCCGCAGGTGCTGAACCGTGTCACGAGGCACGGAAGAGTGGACACAGGCAAGCTGCTGCGTGCATTGCAGCGAGCGCTCAACCATGTCGTGACCTTCCAGCGGGTTAGATAAGGCATCTCCCTAGTCCCGTTAAGGGGGGAGAAGACACTTACCCAAGTAGGCTACCGGTGGTGCCTTTCTTAATTTGTTGTTAAGCAAACTCCCGGCGAGCACTTTCTAGAATAGCGCTGGGAAGTGCTCTTCCCTCTCCAGGTAGGAGAGCACTACGGAGACCACATCCTGCCGGAGCGAGGTTAACATGTGGAGCATACCTCACATGGACTTACCAATGGGGAAGTACACATATGGAATGGTACCACAGGAGGACCCTATCTACAGAGAGGGTACGCAGCAACAGTGGCCGAGACAGAGAAAGCTCTGATGAGGGGAAACACAGGTTTCACCTAAGGTGCAAACTCATCATACGGGATTACCAAAGGTGAATCACCACGCATGAAGCACTGAGCCCAAGCACATGGGCTCACCTGAAAAGGGGAATACCATGAGTACTGGGCCTGGTGGCATTACTCCTCCGCCGAGTTCGTAACCGGACAGTGCTAAAGAATTAAAGAGGTGTCCGGAGTTCACCGGTATGGGGAACTGTTGTGGACAAAAAGCACACATTATCACCTTTGAAAAAGGGGAAAGGCGCAATGCAAGCGGTACACCCAACTGGCCGCCCAGTCTACCTGCTGTTACCACGTAACACTCTGGTCGAAACCTGGTCTAAGCATAGGTTATAAAACCTCGCAAAGGTATTGGGCGTAGCCCAACCCGCAGCTCTGCATATGTCTGCTAGAGAGGCCCCCCCTTGCCAGTGCCCAGGAAGATGCAACGCCTCTAGTGGAGTGCGCCCGGACCCCCAAGGGGCACGGCAAGTCCTGAGACTGGTATGCGAGAGAAATGACATCCACAATCCAATGGGCCAACCTCTGCTTTGAGACAGCTTTCCCCTTCTGCTGTCCTCCAAAACAGACAAAAGGCTGCTCCAAGCGTCTAAAGCTCTGCGTGCGGTCCAGGTAGATGTGCAGGGCGTGATCTTGACACAGCAATGACAAGGCCAGGTCTTCCTCCTCTGAAGGGAGTGCTTGCAGGTTCAGCACCTGGTCCCGAAAAGGAGTGGTGGGAACTTTGGGCACGTAACCAGGTCAGGGTCTCAAGATCACATGAGAGTGTGCCGGCCCGAACTCCAGGCATTCACTGGTAACAGAGTGCGCCTGCAGATCCCCCACCCTCTTGATGGAAGTGAGCACCACCAGGAGGGCTGTCTTCAAAGACAGAGTGCTGAGCTCGGCCTGCTCCAGGGGCTCAAACGGGGCTCTCTGTAGAGCAGGTAGGACCACAGAGAGATCCCAAGAGGGGATCAGGCACGGTCTAGGAGGATTCAATCTCCTCGTGCCTTTGAGGAACCTATTGATCAGGTCACGCTGTCGCGAGGGACCAGTGTATCGTGGTGAGCTGCTATGCAGCCACGTACACTTTCAGGGTAGAGGGAGACAGCCGTCTCTCCAGCACTTCCTGAAGAAAAGACAGCACAGACCCGACGGCGCATCTCTGTGGGTCTTCCCCATGGGAAGAACACCAGTTAGCGAAAAGACGCCACTTCAAGGCATACAGCCACCTCGTAGAGTGGGGCCTGGCCTGAGTGACCTGCTAGGTCTTACGCGTCCCATCCAGGAGCCAGACGTGGAGATTTCAGAGGTCTGGCAGCAGGTTCTTGAGTGTACCTTGCCCCTGAGTGAGAAGATCCTGCCTCAGGGGAATGCGCCAGAGAGGTGCTACTGTCAGGAGCGTCAGATCCGAGAACCAAGTCCGGTTGGGCCAGTATGCTGCAATGAACAGGACTTGCTGCTCGTCCTCCCTGACTTTGCACAGAGTCTGTGCAATGAGACTCACAAGAGGAAACGCATACTTGCATAGCCCCCGAGGCCAGCTGTGCGCCAAGGCAATTGTGCCGAGGAGTACCACATGGAGCAGTGAGAGGGGTCTTGGGAGGTGAACAGGTCTACCTGTGCCTCCCCGAATCTCTCCCAAATCAGCTGGACTACATGGGGGTGGAGTCTCCACTCCCCGCGGAGTATTACCTGCCGTAAGACCGTGTCCGCTGCACGGTTGAGGGCGCCCAGAAGGTGAGTGGCTCGCAGAGACTTCAAGGTCTGCTGACTCCAAAGGAGGAGGCGGCGGCCGAGTTGCGACATGCGACGTGAGCGTATGCCGCATTGTCAGTTTATGTATGCTACGGTCGCCGTGTTGTCAGTTCGGACCAACACATGCTTGCCCTGAATCAATGGCCGGAGCCTCCTCAGGGCCAGCAATACTGCCAGCAACTCGAAGCAGTTGATGTGCCATTGCAGTCGGGGCCCCATCCAGAGCCCCGACACTGCCTGCCTGTTGCACACGACGCCCCAGCCCGAGTTCGAGGCATCCGTTGTGACCATGATGCACCTTGAGACCTGCTCAAGGGGAACACCTGCCTGTAGAAATGCCAGGTCCTACCAAGGGCTGAAAGTCTGACGGCACTGTGGTGTGATGGTCACACACCGAGTGCCGTGGTGCCATGCCCACCTCGGGACTCGAGTCTGTAGCCAGTGCTGAAGCGGTCTCATATGCATCAACCCGAGGGGGAGAACTGCCGCCGAGGATGCCATGTGCCCCAGGAGCCTCTGAAATTGTTTCACTGGCGCCACTACCTTCTGCCTGAAGGTCTTCACGTTAGGTCGTAAGACGTGCCCTGAGAGAAAAGAGATGCTCTGCACAGGAGAGAGCTTGCTCTTTTCCCAGTTGACCTGAAGCCCAAGTCGGTCGAGGTGCTGAAGCAAAAGATCCCTGTGTGCACACAATAGATCTCATGAGTGAGCTAGGATTAGCCAGATGTCGAGATAATTGTGAATGCGTATGCCCTTCTCCCTTAGCGGGGCTAGGGCAGCCTCTGCGACCTTGGTAAAGACGTGACGGGACAGTGACAGACCGAAGGGGAGGACCTTGTACTGGTATGCTCGTCCCTCGAAAGCAAACCGAAGAAAGGGTCTGTGTCGAGGAAGGATCGATACGTGAAAGTATGCGTCCTTCAGGTCGATGGCCAAACCAATCCTGAAGTTGTACTGACTCCAGGGTACATTTCTGCATTAACATCCTGAACGGAAGCCTGTGTAAGTCCTTTAGGGCACGCAGGTCCAAGATTGGGCGCAACCTTCCCCCTCTCTTGGGCATGATAAAATAAGGGCTGAAGAAGCCCTTGCACAACTCGACTACGGGGATTGGCTCTTTTGCTCCCTTCACTAGAAGGGTGGCAACTTCCGCCCGAAGGACGGAGGCACCCTGGCCCTGCACCGTAGTGGAGAGGACGCCACTGAACCGGGGCTGGCGTCTGGCGAACTGGATCACGTAGCCGAGGCAAATCATCCTGATGAGCCACTGTGAGGGGCTGGAGAGCTCTAACCAGGCCTCCAGCCTCCTTGACAGCGGCACCAGGGGGACAACTGGACTTACCGTGCCTGGGCAGGGTGGTTCTCGGAAAGGCAGAGCAGGCGCCCCATGCTCCGCAAGCCCGCAACAGTGGCCTGTGACTGGGGTGAGCAAGCGGCCCCAAAGACCAGCACACTTACCTGTCCGCCGGATGTCTCTTGAGAGAGATTAAGGGAACGGGAAGTACTCGCATTCGCCTGATTGACCAGAAAGACTTCCAGCGCCTGGCCGTTGCAAGTGCGCTGGCCTAGGAAATGAGGAAACTGCTCTTTTATTGACCATGTGGGTGCCGAGGCCCAGAGGGCACTCGGCGATGTCATACTCACCACACGCTGGCCCAGGGGCGATGGTGGGGCTGGAGAGATGTCCCGGGCCAGACCGGTCAGGAGTGGTCGCCTCATCCCTGGGCGGGCCATGTCAGCACCACCTCGAAGCCCATCTGGGGTTTTTGGGGGCCGGCTGATGGGCAGGTGGAGCCGATCTGAGGCCGGCTTGCAGGCTCAGATGGTACAGGAGCCGGCACCGCAGGGGAATGACTCTGGCGAGAAGCAGACCTCGGTGCGATGAAGGCGGCTGGGTCGCGCCGCAGCAGGATGTGTTTAATTGCCTCGGTCTACTTTCTCACTGTTGAGAACTGATGGGCGAAATCCTCGACGGTGTTGCCAAAAAGCCCCCTTTGGGAGATGGGCACATCAAGAAAGCGGACTTTCTCGGCGTCACGCGTGTCCGCAAGGTTGAGCCACAGGTGCCGCTCTTGGACCACAAGCGTGGACATCGTCCGCCCCAGGACGTGAGAGGGGAGAGATAATGGCCACATCCAGTAGTGCAAATGCGGAAGGACATCTTTAAAAAGACGCCAAGCGTTTGTGTGAGCTCCTTTAGAGGGAAATATACTCTTCCTAATATACTCTATACTCAGAGCGACATCATTCCACCCACTCTGAGCCGCTAGTGTCTTGAACAGAACTGCATAACCTGCTGCTGATCGATGACCCTGGGGTAGATAAAGTAGCTGAACAGAGATATCTTGACCGCCCGCTGGATACTCGAAGACTTCGTGGATTTGTTGAACGAAGTAATCAAATGAAACCTGGATTTGAGTATCTTTATCCCAGACAGCGGCGGCCCAATCGAGAGCTTTGTCGGTAAGCAGTGACATCAAAAAAAGAACATTTCCTGGCATCTTGATCAAATGATTCAGGCTGATTTTGAAAAAAATACCTTACATTGTCGTAAAAAACCCCGGCATTTTTCAGCAGAACCATCAAACTTATCAGGGAGAGCAAAGCATACCGGGTTAGCATGGGGAGTTGGCAGTGAGTGAATGTATTGTGTCAAACATTCGTTGGCAGCTCGTAGTTTGTTCAGCTGGTCTTGGTAACCCCTTAATACCTTGCACTAGTGTGCGAATGCAGCCTGGAGCTGTGAAACTTCTGCTGGATCCATGGTAGGCAAAGTATTCTGTAATGAACTGGCCATGGAGACGGTGTTAGGATCCATGTGCTGGAATTTTATTTGAACACAAGCAAACAATCCAAATTAGCAGGCAAATAGAGATAGTCATTATGCAGGCAGTATAATCCAACAAACCAAAAGACAGTCCAACAAGGCAAACAAAACAAAGGGGTATCCAAAAAGCAGAAAATCCAGGAATCAGGCAAAGGTCATAACGAATAAACAATCAGAAATGGCAATGGAAAAACACTCAGAAAAGCAGAGTAAGCTGACAATACTTCACAATGTGATGGTGGAAACAGCATGGTATTTATATAGTTCAGACAGGAAGTAACCAATGAAGAAATGGTACAGAGTTAATATTCAGGAGAGGGCTCCCTCTGGTGGTTGGTAGGAGGGGTAACAACCTCAGATGTTACAAAAATGATGTGAATTGACAATAATGTTAGATACATTGATATGAAGGGGAGGTTCAACAAGCTTTCCTCATCATGATTAAAGATTTTATATATTCAGAGGGCAATTTGAAGTTAAGTGTTTATAATAAAGAGAAGAGATTCAGTTGAACATTCATCTGAAAGAATAAATGTAGGTTCAAAGACTATCTAGAGACTATTATTTTCTCCATGTTTAAGCAGTTGTTGATGGTTCCATTGGCTGTGACGGTTCTCAGGTGATACTCCCTGAAACAAAAGAAAATATCTGTTTACAGATACCAAATTATTAAGGATTGGCCAATAGGACTGAGTGGTATCGAGACCAGTGTCAAGAGGTGATGACCCAGTGATGGGTAAGACTCTCCAATGGCAAGAAGGGGGGCAACCTAAGGCAGGGCATCACTGCCCTGAAAGCCTGCCCCATAAAGGGGTGAGATGGGTTTAAGGGAGTGGATGGATGCTTTTAATTCGGAAGCATCAAAAGGGAGGTCTAGAAGAAACCTGCCCGAAAATTGTGAGTTCCACTCAACCCGACTGTATTTTAATAACCGCTTTACGAAAACAACTTATCACAGTGTTAAATACCAAGCATTCTGTCGCTGTGCCATCAGGGGATCATACCCTGTGTAGAAGATTAATTATAGATTTTGGGGTTAAAGTTTTGAGAACCGTTGCAGACAAAGGAGTGCCTGACTTATTAAAGAAGTATTAAACCTGGGAATATTGGTATGATGAAGAATTAAGATTGGAAAATGATTTATTACTTTTTACTTATGTTTTATTGAACTCATGTACATTTTAATATTAATGAAGAATGGAAAAAGAAAACATGGTGGTGACTAATGATTAACAGTGCTTGTCTTGTTTGTTTATAAATTTAAATAGAATTGTTTAAAAAATGGGGTGCATGGTTGGCTAAAATTGGTATAATGATTGAAACAACAATCCTTGTGGGAGGAATAATATTCTGTTGTGTGTTACCATTGATAAAATCATTCTTGATCCGAGCAACAGTGAAGCAGATGACATTGATCAATGTGAATGATCCAATGCAATGACAACTACCCTGGATGGACAAAAAGACCAAATTGGGAGGAAATTGATTCCTCCAATGAATATATATGATGAGCCATGCCCCGGGATAAAAGTGCTAGCCTAACCTCTCCCCGGAGGTGACCCTCTATGATGCGCAAAGTATCTGGGTTGAAGATATCTACACTACAAAACATAACTCTTAATATTATGATGAATATATTGTTTTATGTTTGATGTACTCTACATTACTGAGACAACCACAGGCAAGACTGAACCAATTGCACGCTCATGCTTATAACATGATCATATGTTTCATTTATTGAATGAAGGTATAAGGAGACAGAATCTTTTTACTCCGTTCTTAATCAAATTTGAATGTGTTCTGCAATCTCCACTGGAGTGCAGTTGCATAATCTGGTCATTGGTAATGAAGCTGTGTGACTTAACTTAGTCACTAGATAGCATGACTGAGGCGACTGAATTATGAAACTGCACTCTGGGTAAAAAGTGAAGGTGGGACTTATGTAAGTCCCACAGGAGGGATAATGTAGAATATTTTTATAAAGTTGAGTATAAATTAATAAATTATAATCAATGTAAATATAGCCATTTTATTCTACAATTGTTTCTGGTGGTCAAACATGTGACTGGCTGTGTCTGTGAAATGTGGGGCCCCTCGCATATGGTAAACTGAGTCTCCTGTGTTAACGCAAAGAAAATATGGTGAAGTCTCCCCAAAGTGGGTCCAGTGACACATATGGAATGTATTAGCCACTCCTTGGTAGATCATATATATTTAAACGGGGGCAAACCCATTTTTCGGGAGTTGTTCTGGGAGCAACTCTGCTTTATTATCTCTGATAATGAAGTCTATCTTCTTGCATCAAAACCCCAAGACTTCAAGAGTGATGCTTCACAGAGGTGGCAGAAGCCACTACAGTTTCCATAATAAATTCATTTTGAGACCGACGAGATAACAGGCCGGTGTAATATACGGTATGCAATATGTCAAGTACATTTTTGGAGCGAGGAGGAGGAGGAGAGATTATTGTTAAACATAGTTAAATCAATATACAGATTAAGCCATTGGCAGCCATGTACTGAAAACAGACAAAAGAGCCATGTGCCAAAACACAGGACAGAACCAGGTACGTTTAGCACTTCAGAAAAATACTTTCCCAACTGAGCTATTTCAGCCTAATTATTTAGTTTCACTTCTCTGTACAGTTTCCATGATACCAGTGGGCACATGAGAGTAGAGCAGAAGATATATTTAGAACAAAATTCTTTGTGGTCCATATGGAGGATTGAAAGGGCAACCATGGTGCTGTTATTAGCACAATGCTCTAACCAAATGAGATAACTAGCCATTCAGGACTGTTCTCTGGGCACAGATTCACACAACATGATGGGTAGTTTGTCATGCTAACTGCAAGAACACACAAATCATGGGAGGGAGTTAGAAAGGAACGAATGGGCTCGTCCGGGATTTGAACCCGGGACCTCTCGCACCCGAAGCGAGAATCATACCCCTAGACCAACGAGCCACGTTGCATTAGCTGCTCTTCCCTACAAGCTCAAAACAAGTCTCATGACGTTGCGGCACTCACGCCCATGTCCAGCTATTTCCAGTCATGCAATTACAGCTACTATCTACACGAATGGGAATATAAAGAAATCTTCAAACCTCTCTGGAAAGCAGACATTTCAATAACATGTCAAAACACCAATAAATCCTAACAAAGATGCCAATCTAAAGTTTGCTTCTTTTGTCCCATTTCTCATGAAGCGCTCATTGCACAGTCATCTGCATCTATAGCTTTCTCAACCCGACTGCCACATAAATAATAGTGAATGCTCTAACTAAAATGCAGTGCAATCAGTGGCAAGAGCGAGCAGAAGACAACAGTGGGAAAAGAAAGTGCATGTAGTTTATACAGAACCCGACTGCCATGTAGACTATGCATATTTCATTATATATAAAAGAGCATGTAAACCTCTTTTCGGAATTAAGGTTTAGCAAGAATATGGACATTGGTTGAAAAATGGTGTGAATTTACAGTAAACGTGATCAATGATTGGATTTGTTATTGATAATGAAAATGAATAACTGATGAGTCTTTGAATAGGATGCATTTTATGGGCCAACACCATTAGCGGCACTCACTTTTATAGAAAAATTTGCCAACCGCACAAGAACATTCCATATGAATGAATGAATATCTTGCGAGTATGCTTTTATTGAATTCTGTCTCACTATTTTAAGATATTTGTGGATGTTCTGTAGGTGGAGTCCATGCAGTCATTCACAAGCCTATGATTTTAAGATGAACTGCGATATATAAAGTGGGATGTATTAAGGAACATTTTTCCGTGCATAGGGACGTTTTATAAATAATCTGCAGGAACACGTAGGAAATTATGCTACATTTACATTTGAGGTCATTTTACGAACATCTTTATAAATGAGGACACTGGCCATCAGACTATGAATGCTT
The DNA here is from genome assembly GCF_019703515.2 of Myxocyprinus asiaticus. Classification (NCBI taxonomy): domain Eukaryota; kingdom Metazoa; phylum Chordata; class Actinopteri; order Cypriniformes; family Catostomidae; genus Myxocyprinus; species Myxocyprinus asiaticus. The sequence continues at coordinate 57,356,903 of NC_059346.1, forward strand.
TTCATACAGAAGATTCGGAGGCTAACTGCTTTTGAAAAGCCCTTCTGATTGGGTACTCCACACCTTTGCACAAAAGTTGCAGAAGGTCCCACTTAGATTTGAACTCGGATCGCTGGATTCAGAGTCACCATGGAACCAAGAATTGATTTCATTCAGCACCATGTAGGTGGAGCACATAATTGCTCTGTGGAAAGGGGCAGGATCTGGGCCATTGGCAGCCATGGACTGAAAACAGACAAAAGAGCCATGTGCCAAAGCACAGGACAGAACCAGGTACGTTTAGCACTTCAGAATAACACTTTCCCAACTGAGCTATTTCAGCCTAATTGTTTTGTTTCACTTCTCTGTACAGATTTCTATGATTCCAGTGGGTACGTAAGAGTAGAGCAGAAGATATATTCAGAACAAAACCCTACATGTTACATATGGGGGATTGAAACTGCAACCCTGGTGTTATTAGGACCATGCTCTAACCAACCATTCAAGACTGAATTCTGGACACAAATTCACGATGGGTAGTTTGTCATGCTAACAGTAAGAAGACACAAGCCATGGGAGGAAGTTTGAAGCGAAAGAACGGGCTCGTCCGGGATTTGAACCCGGGACCTCTCGCACCCAAAGCGAGAATCATACCCCTAGACCAACGAGCCACGTTGCATTAGCTGCTCTTCCCTACAAGCTCAAAACAAGTCCCATGACGTTGTGGCACTCAGCATGCCACTCCCACGTCCAGCTATATCCAGTCATGCAATTACAGCTACTATCTACACGAATGGGAATATAAAGAAATCTTCAAACCTCTCTGGCAAGCATACATTTCAATAACATGTCAAAACACCAATAAATCCTAACAAAGATGCCAATCTAAAGTTTGCTTCTTTTGTCCCATTTCTCATGAAGCGCTCATTGCACAGTCATCTGCATCTATAGCTTTCTCAAAACACAAGTTTAATATGTTCTGAAGTTTCATTGGGTCACCACTGAAGTTCCTACGTCACCATATCACAATCCTCTTGGGTGCAAACCTACTTGACTACAAAACTCTTTTTTGATACCGGATCACTACCTCGTGATACTTCTTGAACATTGTCTTTCTGATTATTGCAAGGTATTAAGGGTGGGGATGGGTAACTCCTGGATGCACAAATGAGGAACCAAAAAACGATTCAATCAAGGCTTGGTGAAAACATCCCTGTAGGGGAGTTAGCTAAAAATGCAGAGCGTTCGCTTAGCATGCGAGTGGTAGTGGGGTCGATCCTCTCATTCTCCTCCTGGGAGGTTTCCTTCTTATTCCCCCATTCTCTAATGTGACAGACCCGGGCATCAAAATATGAAAGACATCTTATTTAGAATAAGCATGCCTCATTTAAATGTTTTGTTTTGGATATCCGCATTAACAGAAAACTTATTCATAGCCCTTTCTGCAGGTTTCCATAACAAATTCATTTTGAGACCGACGAGATAACAGGCCGGTGTAATATACGGTAAGCAATATGTCAAGTACATTTTTGGAGCGAGGAGGAGGAGGAGAGATTATGGTTAAACATAGTTAAATCAATATACAGATGGTTAAAAAGCAAAGCAACAGTCTCATTTAAAACTCGCCTACATTTTTTTTCATCTATTCATCCTTCAGCCTCTTGTCTGCTTTTGTTGTGGACATAAATAATAGTGAATGCTCTAACTAAAATGCAGTGCAATCAGTGGCACGAGCGAGCAGAAGACAACAGTGGGAAAAGAAAGCGCATGTAGTTTATACAGAACCCGACTGCCATGTAGACTATGCATGTTTCATTATATATAAAAGAGCATGTAAACCTCTTTTCGGAATTAAGGTTTAGCAAGAATATGGACATTGGTTGAAAAATGGTGTGAATTTACAGTAAACGTGATCAATGATTGGATTTGTTATTGATAATGAAAATGAATAACTGATGAGTCTTTGAATAGGATGCATTTTATGGGCCAACACCATTAGCTGCACTCACTTTTATAGAAAAATTTGCCAACCGCACAAGAACATTCCATATGAATGAATGAATATCTTGCGAGTATGCTTTTATTGAATTCTGTCTCACTATTTTAAGATATTTGTGGATGTTCTGTAGGTGGAGTCCATGCAGTCATTCACAAGCCTATGATTTTAAGATGAACTGCGATATATAAAGTGGGATGTATTAAGGAACATTTTTCCGTGCATAGGGACGTTTTATAAATAATCTGCAGGAACACGTAGGAAATTATGCTACATTTACATTTGAGGTCATTTTACGAACATCTTTATAAATGAGGACACTGGCCATCAGACTATGAATGCTTTTCATACAGAAGATTCGGAGGCTAACTGCTTTTGAAAAGCCCTTCTGATTGGGTACTCCACACCTTTGCACAAAAGTTGCAGAAGGTCCCACTTAGATTTGAACTCGGATCGCTGGATTCAGAGTCACCATGGAACCAAGAATTGATTTCATTCAGCACCATGTAGGTGGAGCACATAATTGCTCTGTGGAAAGGGGCAGGATCTGGGCCATTGGCAGCCATGGACTGAAAACAGACAAAAGAGCCATGTGCCAAAGCACAGGACAGAACCAGGTACGTTTAGCACTTCAGAATAACACTTTCCCAACTGAGCTATTTCAGCCTAATTGTTTTGTTTCACTTCTCTGTACAGATTTCTATGATTCCAGTGGGTACGTAAGAGTAGAGCAGAAGATATATTCAGAACAAAACCCTACATGTTCCATATGGGGGATTGAAACTGCAACCCTGGTGTTATTAGGACCATGCTCTAACCAACCATTCAAGACTGAATTCTGGACACAAATTCACAATGGGTAGTTTGTCATGCTAACAGTAAGAAGACACAAGCCATGGGAGGAAGTTTGAAGCGAAAGAACGGGCTCGTCCGGGATTTGAACCCGGGACCTCTCGCACCCAAAGCGAGAATCATACCCCTAGACCAACGAGCCACGTTGCATTAGCTGCTCTTCCCTACAAGCTCAAAACAAGTCTCATGACGTTGCGGCACTCACGCCCATGTCCAGCTATTTCCAGTCATGCAATTACAGCTACTATCTACACGAATGGGAATATAAAGAAATCTTCAAACCTCTCTGGAAAGCAGACATTTCAATAACATGTCAAAACACCAATAAATCCTAACAAAGATGCCAATCTAAAGTTTGCTTCTTTTGTCCCATTTCTCATGAAGCGCTCATTGCACAGTCATCTGCATCTATAGCTTTCTCAAAACACAAGTTTAATATGTTCTGAAGTTTCATTGGGTCACCACTGAAGTTCCTACGTCACCATATCACAATCCTCTTGGGTGCAAACCTACTTGACTACAAAACTCTTTTTTGATACCGGATCACTACCTCGTGATACTTCTTGAACATTGTCTTTCTGATTATTGCAAGGTATTAAGGGTGGGGATGGGTAACTCCTGGATGCACAAATGAGGAACCAAAAAACGATTCAATCAAGGCTTGGTGAAAACATCCCTGTAGGGGAGTTAGCTAAAAATGCAGAGCGTTCGCTTAGCATGCGAGTGGTAGTGGGGTCGATCCTCTCATTCTCCTCCTGGGAGGTTTCCTTCTTAGTCCCCCATTCTCTAATGTGACAGACCTGGGCATCAAAATATGAAAGACATCTTATTTAGAATAAGCATGCCTCATTTAAATGTTTTGTTTTGGATATCCGCATTAACAGAAAACTTATTCATAGCCCTTTCTGCAGGTTTCCATAACAAATTCATTTTGAGACCGACGAGATAACAGGCCGGTGTAATATACGGTAAGCAATATGTCAAGTACATTTTTGGAGCGAGGAGGAGGAGGAGAGATTATGGTTAAACATAGTTAAATCAATATACAGATGGTTAAAAAGCAAAGCAACAGTCTCATTTAAAACTCGCCTACATTTTTTTTCATCTATTCATCCTTCAGCCTCTTGTCTGCTTTTGTTGTGGACATAAATAATAGTGAATGCTCTAACTAAAATGCAGTGCAATCAGTGGCACGAGCGAGCAGAAGACAACAGTGGGAAAAGAAAGCGCATGTAGTTTATACAGAACCCGACTGCCATGTAGACTATGCATGTTTCATTATATATAAAAGAGCATGTAAACCTCTTTTCGGAATTAAGGTTTAGCAAGAATATGGACATTGGTTGAAAAATGGTGTGAATTTACAGTAAACGTGATCAATGATTGGATTTGTTATTGATAATGAAAATGAATAACTGATGAGTCTTTGAATAGGATGCATTTTATGGGCCAACACCATTAGCTGCACTCACTTTTATAGAAAAATTTGCCAACCGCACAAGAACATTCCATATGAATGAATGAATATCTTGCGAGTATGCTTTTATTGAATTCTGTCTCACTATTTTAAGATATTTGTGGATGTTCTGTAGGTGGAGTCCATGCAGTCATTCACAAGCCTATGATTTTAAGATGAACTGCGATATATAAAGTGGGATGTATTAAGGAACATTTTTCCGTGCATAGGGACGTTTTATAAATAATCTGCAGGAACACGTAGGAAATTATGCTACATTTACATTTGAGGTCATTTTACGAACATCTTTATAAATGAGGACACTGGCCATCAGACTATGAATGCTTTTCATACAGAAGATTCGGAGGCTAACTGCTTTTGAAAAGCCCTTCTGATTGGGTACTCCACACCTTTGCACAAAAGTTGCAGAAGGTCCCACTTAGATTTGAACTCGGATCGCTGGATTCAGAGTCACCATGGAACCAAGAATTGATTTCATTCAGCACCATGTAGGTGGAGCACATAATTGCTCTGTGGAAAGGGGCAGGATCTGGGCCACTGGCAGCCATGGACTGAAAACAGACAAAAGAGCCATGTGCCAAAGCACAGGACAGAACCAGGTACGTTTAGCACTTCAGAATAACACTTTGCCAACTGAGCTATTTCAGCCTAATTGTTTTGTTTCACTTCTCTGTACAGATTTCTATGATTCCAGTGGGTACGTAAGAGTAGAGCAGAAGATATATTCAGAACAAAACCCTACATGTTCCATATGGGGGATTGAAACTGCAACCCTGGTGTTATTAGGACCATGCTCTAACCAACCATTCAAGACTGAATTCTGGACACAAATTCACAATGGGTAGTTTGTCATGCTAACAGTAAGAAGACACAAGCCATGGGAGGAAGTTTGAAGCGAAAGAACGGGCTCGTCCGGGATTTGAACCCGGGACCTCTCGCACCCAAAGCGAGAATCATACCCCTAGACCAACGAGCCACGTTGCATTAGCTGCTCTTCCCTACAAGCTCAAAACAAGTCTCATGACGTTGCGGCACTCACGCCCATGTCCAGCTATTTCCAGTCATGCAATTACAGCTACTATCTACACGAATGGGAATATAAAGAAATCTTCAAACCTCTCTGGAAAGCAGACATTTCAATAACATGTCAAAACACCAATAAATCCTAACAAAGATGCCAATCTAAAGTTTGCTTCTTTTGTCCCATTTCTCATGAAGCGCTCATTGCACAGTCATCTGCATCTATAGCTTTCTCAAAACACAAGTTTAATATGTTCTGAAGTTTCATTGGGTCACCACTGAAGTTCCTACGTCACCATATCACAATCCTCTTGGGTGCAAACCTACTTGACTACAAAACTCTTTTTTGATACCGGATCACTACCTCGTGATACTTCTTGAACATTGTCTTTCTGATTATTGCAAGGTATTAAGGGTGGGGATGGGTAACTCCTGGATGCACAAATGAGGAACCAAAAAACGATTCAATCAAGGCTTGGTGAAAACATCCCTGTAGGGGAGTTAGCTAAAAATGCAGAGCGTTCGCTTAGCATGCGAGTGGTAGTGGGGTCGATCCTCTCATTCTCCTCCTGGGAGGTTTCCTTCTTAGTCCCCCATTCTCTAATGTGACAGACCTGGGCATCAAAATATGAAAGACATCTTATTTAGAATAAGCATGCCTCATTTAAATGTTTTGTTTTGGATATCCGCATTAACAGAAAACTTATTCATAGCCCTTTCTGCAGGTTTCCATAACAAATTCATTTTGAGACCGACGAGATAACAGGCCGGTGTAATATACGGTAAGCAATATGTCAAGTACATTTTTGGAGCGAGGAGGAGGAGGAGAGATTATGGTTAAACATAGTTAAATCAATATACAGATGGTTAAAAAGCAAAGCAACAGTCTCATTTAAAACTCGCCTACATTTTTTTTCATCTATTCATCCTTCAGCCTCTTGTCTGCTTTTGTTGTGGACATAAATAATAGTGAATGCTCTAACTAAAATGCAGTGCAATCAGTGGCACGAGCGAGCAGAAGACAACAGTGGGAAAAGAAAGCGCATGTAGTTTATACAGAAGCCGACTGCCATGTAGACTATGCATGTTTCATTATATATAAAAGAGCATGTAAACCTCTTTTCGGAATTAAGGTTTAGCAAGAATATGGACATTGGTTGAAAAATGGTGTGAATTTACAGTAAACGTGATCAATGATTGGATTTTTTATTGATAATGAAAATGAATAACTGATGAGTCTTTGAATAGGATGCATTTTATGGGCCAACACCATTAGCGGCACTCACTTTTATAGAAAAATTTGCCAACCGCACAAGAACATTCCATATGAATGAATGAATATCTTGCGAGTATGCTTTTATTGAATTCTGTCTCACTATTTTAAGATATTTGTGGATGTTCTGTAGGTGGAGTCCATGCAGTCATTCACAAGCCTATGATTTTAAGATGAACTGCGATATATAAAGTGGGATGTATTAAGGAACATTTTTCCGTGCATAGGGACGTTTTATAAATAATCTGCAGGAACACGTAGGAAATTATGCTACATTTACATTTGAGGTCATTTTACGAACATCTTTATAAATGAGGACACTGGCCATCAGACTATGAATGCTTTTCATACAGAAGATTCGGAGGCTAACTGCTTTTGAAAAGCCCTTCTGATTGGGTACTCCACACCTTTGCACAAAAGTTGCAGAAGGTCCCACTTAGATTTGAACTCGGATCGCTGGATTCAGAGTCACCATGGAACCAAGAATTGATTTCATTCAGCACCATGTAGGTGGAGCACATAATTGCTCTGTGGAAAGGGGCAGGATCTGGGCCATTGGCAGCCATGGACTGAAAACAGACAAAAGAGCCATGTGCCAAAGCACAGGACAGAACCAGGTACGTTTAGCACTTCAGAATAACACTTTGCCAACTGAGCTATTTCAGCCTAATTGTTTTGTTTCACTTCTCTGTACAGATTTCTATGATTCCAGTGGGTACGTAAGAGTAGAGCAGAAGATATATTCAGAACAAAACCCTACATGTTCCATATGGGGGATTGAAACTGCAACCCTGGTGTTATTAGGACCATGCTCTAACCAACCATTCAAGACTGAATTCTGGACACAAATTCACAATGGGTAGTTTGTCATGCTAACAGTAAGAAGACACAAGCCATGGGAGGAAGTTTGAAGCGAAAGAACGGGCTCGTCCGGGATTTGAACCCGGGACCTCTCGCACCCAAAGCGAGAATCATACCCCTAGACCAACGAGCCACGTTGCATTAGCTGCTCTTCCCTACAAGCTCAAAACAAGTCTCATGACATTGCGGCACTCACTCCCATGTCCAGCTATTTCCAGTCATGCAATTACAGCTACTATCTACACGAATGGGAATATAAAGAAATCTTCAAACCTCTCTGGAAAGCAGACATTTCAATAACATGTCAAAACACCAATAAATCCTAACAAAGATGCCAATCTAAAGTTTGCTTCTTTTGTCCCATTTCTCATGAAGCGCTCATTGCACAGTCATCTGCATCTATAGCTTTCTCAAAACACAAGTTTAATATGTTCTGAAGTTTCATTGGGTCACCACTGAAGTTCCTACGTCACCATATCACAATCCTCTTGGGTGCAAACCTACTTGCCTACAAAACTCTTTTTTGATACCGGATCACTACCTCGTGATACTTCTTGAACATTGTCTTTCTGATTATTGCAAGGTATTAAGGGTGGGGATGGGTAACTCCTGGATGCACAAATGAGGAACCAAAAAACGATTCAATCAAGGCTTGGTGAAAACATCCCTGTAGGGGAGTTAGCTAAAAATGCAGAGCGTTCGCTTAGCATGCGAGTGGTAGTGGGGTCGATCCTCTCATTCTCCTCCTGGGAGGTTTCCTTCTTAGTCCCCCATTCTCTAATGTGACAGACCTGGGCATCAAAATATGAAAGACATCTTATTTAGAATAAGCATGCCTCATTTAAATGTTTTGTTTTGGATATCCGCATTAACAGAAAACTTATTCATAGCCCTTTCTGCAGGTTTCCATAACAAATTCATTTTGAGACCGACGAGATAACAGGCCGGTGTAATATACGGTAAGCAATATGTCAAGTACATTTTTGGAGCGAGGAGGAGGAGGAGAGATTATGGTTAAACATAGTTAAATCAATATACAGATGGTTAAAAAGCAAAGCAACAGTCTCATTTAAAACTCGCCTACATTTTTTTTCATCTATTCATCCTTCAGCCTCTTGTCTGCTTTTGTTGTGGACATAAATAATAGTGAATGCTCTAACTAAAATGCAGTGCAATCAGTGGCACGAGCGAGCAGAAGACAACAGTGGGAAAAGAAAGCGCATGTAGTTTATACAGAACCCGACTGCCATGTAGACTATGCATGTTTCATTATATATAAAAGAGCATGTAAACCTCTTTTCGGAATTAAGGTTTAGCAAGAATATGGACATTGGTTGAAAAATGGTGTGAATTTACAGTAAACGTGATCAATGATTGGATTTGTTATTGATAATGAAAATGAATAACTGATGAGTCTTTGAATAGGATGCATTTTATGGGCCAACACCATTAGCGGCACTCACTTTTATAGAAAAATTTGCCAACCGCACAAGAACATTCCATATGAATGAATGAATATCTTGCGAGTATGCTTTTATTGAATTCTGTCTCACTATTTTAAGATATTTGTGGATGTTCTGTAGGTGGAGTCCATGCAGTCATTCACAAGCCTATGATTTTAAGATGAACTGCGATATATAAAGTGGGATGTATTAAGGAACATTTTTCCGTGCATAGGGACGTTTTATAAATAATCTGCAGGAACACGTAGGAAATTATGCTACATTTACATTTGAGGTCATTTTACGAACATCTTTATAAATGAGGACACTGGCCATCAGACTATGAATGCTTTTCATACAGAAGATTCGGAGGCTAACTGCTTTTGAAAAGCCCTTCTGATTGGGTACTCCACACCTTTGCACAAAAGTTGCAGAAGGTCCCACTTAGATTTGAACTCGGATCGCTGGATTCAGAGTCACCATGGAACCAAGAATTGATTTCATTCAGCACCATGTAGGTGGAGCACATAATTGCTCTGTGGAAAGGGGCAGGATCTGGGCCATTGGCAGCCATGGACTGAAAACAGACAAAAGAGCCATGTGCCAAAGCACAGGACAGAACCAGGTACGTTTAGCACTTCAGAATAACACTTTGCCAACTGAGCTATTTCAGCCTAATTGTTTTGTTTCACTTCTCTGTACAGATTTCTATGATTCCAGTGGGTACGTAAGAGTAGAGCAGAAGATATATTCAGAACAAAACCCTACATGTTCCATATGGGGGATTGAAACTGCAACCCTGGTGTTATTAGGACCATGCTCTAACCAACCATTCAAGACTGAATTCTGGACACAAATTCACAATGGGTAGTTTGTCATGCTAACAGTAAGAAGACACAAGCCATGGGAGGAAGTTTGAAGCGAAAGAACGGGCTCGTCCGGGATTTGAACCCGGGACCTCTCGCACCCAAAGCGAGAATCATACCCCTAGACCAACGAGCCACGTTGCATTAGCTGCTCTTCCCTACAAGCTCAAAACAAGTCTCATGACGTTGCGGCACTCACGCCCATGTCCAGCTATTTCCAGTCATGCAATTACAGCTACTATCTACACGAATGGGAATATAAAGAAATCTTCAAACCTCTCTGGAAAGCAGACATTTCAATAACATGTCAAAACACCAATAAATCCTAACAAAGATGCCAATCTAAAGTTTGCTTCTTTTGTCCCATTTCTCATGAAGCGCTCATTGCACAGTCATCTGCATCTATAGCTTTCTCAAAACACAAGTTTAATATGTTCTGAAGTTTCATTGGGTCACCACTGAAGTTCCTACGTCACCATATCACAATCCTCTTGGGTGCAAACCTACTTGCCTACAAAACTCTTTTTTGATACCGGATCACTACCTCGTGATACTTCTTGAACATTGTCTTTCTGATTATTGCAAGGTATTAAGGGTGGGGATGGGTAACTCCTGGATGCACAAATGAGGAACCAAAAAACGATTCAATCAAGGCTTGGTGAAAACATCCCTGTAGGGGAGTTAGCTAAAAATGCAGAGCGTTCGCTTAGCATGCGAGTGGTAGTGGGGTCGATCCTCTCATTCTCCTCCTGGGAGGTTTCCTTCTTAGTCCCCCATTCTCTAATGTGACAGACCTGGGCATCAAAATATGAAAGACATCTTATTTAGAATAAGCATGCCTCATTTAAATGTTTTGTTTTGGATATCCGCATTAACAGAAAACTTATTCATAGCCCTTTCTGCAGGTTTCCATAACAAATTCATTTTGAGACCGACGAGATAACAGGCCGGTGTAATATACGGTAAGCAATATGTCAAGTACATTTTTGGAGCGAGGAGGAGGAGGAGAGATTATGGTTAAACATAGTTAAATCAATATACAGATGGTTAAAAAGCAAAGCAACAGTCTCATTTAAAACTCGCCTACATTTTTTTTCATCTATTCATCCTTCAGCCTCTTGTCTGCTTTTGTTGTGGACATAAATAATAGTGAATGCTCTAACTAAAATGCAGTGCAATCAGTGGCACGAGCGAGCAGAAGACAACAGTGGGAAAAGAAAGCGCATGTAGTTTATACAGAACCCGACTGCCATGTAGACTATGCATGTTTCATTATATATAAAAGAGCATGTAAACCTCTTTTCGGAATTAAGGTTTAGCAAGAATATGGACATTGGTTGAAAAATGGTGTGAATTTACAGTAAACGTGATCAATGATTGGATTTGTTATTGATAATGAAAATGAATAACTGATGAGTCTTTGAATAGGATGCATTTTATGGGCCAACACCATTAGCGGCACTCACTTTTATAGAAAAATTTGCCAACCGCACAAGAACATTCCATATGAATGAATGAATATCTTGCGAGTATGCTTTTATTGAATTCTGTCTCACTATTTTAAGATATTTGTGGATGTTCTGTAGGTGGAGTCCATGCAGTCATTCACAAGCCTATGATTTTAAGATGAACTGCGATATATAAAGTGGGATGTATTAAGGAACATTTTTCCGTGCATAGGGACGTTTTATAAATAATCTGCAGGAACACGTAGGAAATTATGCTACATTTACATTTGAGGTCATTTTACGAACATCTTTATAAATGAGGACACTGGCCATCAGACTATGAATGCTTTTCATACAGAAGATTCGGAGGCTAACTGCTTTTGAAAAGCCCTTCTGATTGGGTACTCCACACCTTTGCACAAAAGTTGCAGAAGGTCCCACTTAGATTTGAACTCGGATCGCTGGATTCAGAGTCACCATGGAACCAAGAATTGATTTCATTCAGCACCATGTAGGTGGAGCACATAATTGCTCTGTGGAAAGGGGCAGGATCTGGGCCATTGGCAGCCATGGACTGAAAACAGACAAAAGAGCCATGTGCCAAAGCACAGGACAGAACCAGGTACGTTTAGCACTTCAGAATAACACTTTGCCAACTGAGCTATTTCAGCCTAATTGTTTTGTTTCACTTCTCTGTACAGATTTCTATGATTCCAGTGGGTACGTAAGAGTAGAGCAGAAGATATATTCAGAACAAAACCCTACATGTTCCATATGGGGGATTGAAACTGCAACCCTGGTGTTATTAGGACCATGCTCTAACCAACCATTCAAGACTGAATTCTGGACACAAATTCACAATGGGTAGTTTGTCATGCTAACAGTAAGAAGACACAAGCCATGGGAGGAAGTTTGAAGCGAAAGAACAGGCTCGTCCGGGATTTGAACCCGGGACCTCTCGCACCCAAAGCGAGAATCATACCCCTAGACCAACGAGCCACGTTGCATTAGCTGCTCTTCCCTACAAGCTCAAAACAAGTCTCATGACGTTGCGGCACTCACGCCCATGTCCAGCTATTTCCAGTCATGCAATTACAGCTACTATCTACACGAATGGGAATATAAAGAAATCTTCAAACCTCTCTGGAAAGCAGACATTTCAATAACATGTCAAAACACCAATAAATCCTAACAAAGATGCCAATCTAAAGTTTGCTTCTTTTGTCCCATTTCTCATGAAGCGCTCATTGCACAGTCATCTGCATCTATAGCTTTCTCAAAACACAAGTTTAATATGTTCTGAAGTTTCATTGGGTCACCACTGAAGTTCCTACGTCACCATATCACAATCCTCTTGGGTGCAAACCTACTTGACTACAAAACTCTTTTTTGATACCGGATCACTACCTCGTGATACTTCTTGAACATTGTCTTTCTGATTATTGCAAGGTATTAAGGGTGGGGATGGGTAACTCCTGGATGCACAAATGAGGAACCAAAAAACGATTCAATCAAGGCTTGGTGAAAACATCCCTGTAGGGGAGTTAGCTAAAAATGCAGAGCGTTCGCTTAGCATGCGAGTGGTAGTGGGGTCGATCCTCTCATTCTCCTCCTCGGAGGTTTCCTTCTTAGTCCCCCATTCTCTAATGTGACAGACCTGGGCATCAAAATATGAAAGACATCTTATTTAGAATAAGCATGCCTCATTTAAATGTTTTGTTTTGGATATCCGCATTAACAGAAAACTTATTCATAGCCCTTTCTGCAGGTTTCCATAACAAATTCATTTTGAGACCGACGAGATAACAGGCCGGTGTAATATACGGTAAGCAATATGTCAAGTACATTTTTGGAGCGAGGAGGAGGAGGAGAGATTATGGTTAAACATAGTTAAATCAATATACAGATGGTTAAAAAGCAAAGCAACAGTCTCATTTAAAACTCGCCTACATTTTTTTTCATCTATTCATCCTTCAGCCTCTTGTCTGCTTTTGTTGTGGACATAAATAATAGTGAATGCTCTAACTAAAATGCAGTGCAATCAGTGGCACGAGCGAGCAGAAGACAACAGTGGGAAAAGAAAGCGCATGTAGTTTATACAGAACCCGACTGCCATGTAGACTATGCATGTTTCATTATATATAAAAGAGCATGTAAACCTCTTTTCGGAATTAAGGTTTAGCAAGAATATGGACATTGGTTGAAAAATGGTGTGAATTTACAGTAAACGTGATCAATGATTGGATTTGTTATTGATAATGAAAATGAATAACTGATGAGTCTTTGAATAGGATGCATTTTATGGGCCAACACCATTAGCGGCACTCACTTTTATAGAAAAATTTGCCAACCGCACAAGAACATTCCATATGAATGAATGAATATCTTGCGAGTATGCTTTTATTGAATTCTGTCTCACTATTTTAAGATATTTGTGGATGTTCTGTAGGTGGAGTCCATGCAGTCATTCACAAGCCTATGATTTTAAGATGAACTGCGATATATAAAGTGGGATGTATTAAGGAACATTTTTCCGTGCATAGGGACGTTTTATAAATAATCTGCAGGAACACGTAGGAAATTATGCTACATTTACATTTGAGGTCATTTTACGAACATCTTTATAAATGAGGACACTGGCCATCAGACTATGAATGCTTTTCATACAGAAGATTCGGAGGCTAACTGCTTTTGAAAAGCCCTTCTGATTGGGTACTCCACACCTTTGCACAAAAGTTGCAGAAGGTCCCACTTAGATTTGAACTCGGATCGCTGGATTCAGAGTCACCATGGAACCAAGAATTGATTTCATTCAGCACCATGTAGGTGGAGCACATAATTGCTCTGTGGAAAGGGGCAGGATCTGGGCCATTGGCAGCCATGGACTGAAAACAGACAAAAGAGCCATGTGCCAAAGCACAGGACAGAACCAGGTACGTTTAGCACTTCAGAATAACACTTTGCCAACTGAGCTATTTCAGCCTAATTGTTTTGTTTCACTTCTCTGTACAGATTTCTATGATTCCAGTGGGTACGTAAGAGTAGAGCAGAAGATATATTCAGAACAAAACCCTACATGTTCCATATGGGGGATTGAAACTGCAACCCTGGTGTTATTAGGACCATGCTCTAACCAACCATTCAAGACTGAATTCTGGACACAAATTCACAATGGGTAGTTTGTCATGCTAACAGTAAGAAGACACAAGCCATGGGAGGAAGTTTGAAGCGAAAAAACGGGCTCGTCCGGGATTTGAACCCGGGACCTCTCGCACCCAAAGCGAGAATCATACCCCTAGACCAACGAGCCACGTTGCATTAGCTGCTCTTCCCTACAAGCTCAAAACAAGTCTCATGACGTTGCGGCACTCACGCCCATGTCCAGCTATTTCCAGTCATGCAATTACAGCTACTATCTACACGAATGGGAATATAAAGAAATCTTCAAACCTCTCTGGAAAGCAGACATTTCAATAACATGTCAAAACACCAATAAATCCTAACAAAGATGCCAATCTAAAGTTTGCTTCTTTTGTCCCATTTCTCATGAAGCGCTCATTGCACAGTCATCTGCATCTATAGCTTTCTCAAAACACAAGTTTAATATGTTCTGAAGTTTCATTGGGTCACCACTGAAGTTCCTACGTCACCATATCACAATCCTCTTGGGTGCAAACCTACTTGCCTACAAAACTCTTTTTTGATACCGGATCACTACCTCGTGATACTTCTTGAACATTGTCTTTCTGATTATTGCAAGGTATTAAGGGTGGGGATGGGTAACTCCTGGATGCACAAATGAGGAACCAAAAAACGATTCAATCAAGGCTTGGTGAAAACATCCCTGTAGGGGAGTTAGCTAAAAATGCAGAGCGTTCGCTTAGCATGCGAGTGGTAGTGGGGTCGATCCTCTCATTCTCCTCCTGGGAGGTTTCCTTCTTAGTCCCCCATTCTCTAATGTGACAGACCTGGGCATCAAAATATGAAAGACATCTTATTTAGAATAAGCATGCCTCATTTAAATGTTTTGTTTTGGATATCCGCATTAACAGAAAACTTATTCATAGCCCTTTCTGCAGGTTTCCATAACAAATTCATTTTGAGACCGACGAGATAACAGGCCGGTGTAATATACGGTAAGCAATATGTCAAGTACATTTTTGGAGCGAGGAGGAGGAGGAGAGATTATGGTTAAACATAGTTAAATCAATATACAGATGGTTAAAAAGCAAAGCAACAGTCTCATTTAAAACTCGCCTACATTTTTTTTCATCTATTCATCCTTCAGCCTCTTGTCTGCTTTTGTTGTGGACATAAATAATAGTGAATGCTCTAACTAAAATGCAGTGCAATCAGTGGCACGAGCGAGCAGAAGACAACAGTGGGAAAAGAAAGCGCATGTAGTTTATACAGAAGCCGACTGCCATGTAGACTATGCATGTTTCATTATATATAAAAGAGCATGTAAACCTCTTTTCGGAATTAAGGTTTAGCAAGAATATGGACATTGGTTGAAAAATGGTGTGAATTTACAGTAAACGTGATCAATGATTGGATTTGTTATTGATAATGAAAATGAATAACTGATGAGTCTTTGAATAGGATGCATTTTATGGGCCAACACCATTAGCGGCACTCACTTTTATAGAAAAATTTGCCAACCGCACAAGAACATTCCATATGAATGAATGAATATCTTGCGAGTATGCTTTTATTGAATTCTGTCTCACTATTTTAAGATATTTGTGGATGTTCTGTAGGTGGAGTCCATGCAGTCATTCACAAGCCTATGATTTTAAGATGAACTGCGATATATAAAGTGGGATGTATTAAGGAACATTTTTCCGTGCATAGGGACGTTTTATAAATAATCTGCAGGAACACGTAGGAAATTATGCTACATTTACATTTGAGGTCATTTTACGAACATCTTTATAAATGAGGACACTGGCCATCAGACTATGAATGCTTTTCATACAGAAGATTCGGAGGCTAACTGCTTTTGAAAAGCCCTTCTGATTGGGTACTCCACACCTTTGCACAAAAGTTGCAGAAGGTCCCACTTAGATTTGAACTCGGATCGCTGGATTCAGAGTCACCATGGAACCAAGAATTGATTTCATTCAGCACCATGTAGGTGGAGCACATAATTGCTCTGTGGAAAGGGGCAGGATCTGGGCCATTGGCAGCCATGGACTGAAAACAGACAAAAGAGCCATGTGCCAAAGCACAGGACAGAACCAGGTACGTTTAGTACTTCAGAATAACACTTTCCCAACTGAGCTATTTCAGCCTAATTGTTTTGTTTCACTTCTCTGTACAGATTTCTATGATTCCAGTGGGTACGTAAGAGTAGAGCAGAAGATATATTCAGAACAAAACCCTACATGTTCCATATGAGGGATTGAAACTGCAACCCTGGTGTTATTAGGACCATGCTCTAACCAACCATTCAAGACTGATTTCTGGACACAAATTCACACATCATGATGGGTAGTTTGTCATGCTAACAGTAAGAAGACACAAACCATGGGAGGAAGTTTGTAGCGGAAGAAAGAAGTTTGAAGCAAAAGAACGGGCTCGTCCAGGATTTGAACCCGGGACCTCTCGCACCCTAAGCGAGAATCATACCCCTAGACCAACGAGCCACGTTGCATTAGCTGCTATTCCCTACAAGCTCAAAACAAGTCCCATGACGTTGTGGCACTCAGCATGCCACTCCCACGTCCAGCTATTTCCAGTCATGCAATTACAGCTACTATCTACACGAATGGGAATATAAAGAAATCTTCAAACCTCTCTGGCAAGCATACATTTCAATAACATGTCAAAACACCAATAAATCCTAACAAAGATGCCAATCTAAAGTTTGCTTCTTTTGTCCCATTTCTCATGAAGCGCTCATTGCACAGTCATCTGCATCTATAGCTTTCTCAAAACACAAGTTTAATATGTTCTGAAGTTTCATTTGGTCACCACTGAAGTTCCTACGTCACCATATCACAATCCTCTTGGGTGCAAACCTACTTGACTACAAAACTCTTTTTTGATACCGGATCACTACCTCGTGATACTTCTTGAACATTGTCTTTCTGATTATTGCAAGGTATTAAGGGTGGGGATGGGTAACTCCTGGATGCACAAATGAGGAACCAAAAAACGATTCAATCAAGGCTTGGTGAAAACATCCCTGTAGGGGAGTTAGCTAAAAATGCAGAGCGTTCGCTTAGCATGCGAGTGGTAGTGGGGTCGATCCTCTCATTCTCCTCCTGGGAGGTTTCCTTCTTATTCCCCCATTCTCTAATGTGACAGACCCGGGCATCAAAATATGAAAGACATCTTATTTAGAATAAGCATGCCTCATTTAAATGTTTTGTTTTGGATATCCGCATTAACAGAAAACTTATTCATAGCCCTTTCTGCAGGTTTCCATAACAAATTCATTTTGAGACCGACGAGATAACAGGCCGGTGTAATATACGGTAAGCAATATGTCAAGTACATTTTTGGAGCGAGTAGGAGGAGGAGAGATTATGGTTAAACATAGTTAAATCAATATACTGATGGTTAAAAAGCAAAGCAACAGTCTCATTTAAAACTCGCCTACATTTTTTTTCATCTATTCATCCTTCAGCCTCTTGTCTGATTTTGTTGTGGACATAAATAATAGTGAATGCTCTAACTAAAATGCAGTGCAATCAGTGGCACGAGCGAGCAGAAGACAACAGTGGGAAAAGAAAGCGAATGTAGTTTATACAGAACCCGACTGCCATGTAGACTATGCATGTTTCATTATATATAAAAGAGCATGTAAACCTCTTTTCGGAATTAAGGTTTAGCAAGAATATGGACATTGGTTGAAAAATGGTGTGAATTTACAGTAAACGTGATCAATGATTGGATTTGTTATTGATAATGAAAATGAATAACTGATGAGTCTTTGAATAGGATGCATTTTATGGGCCAACACCATTAGCGGCACTCACTTTTATAGAAAAATTTGCCAACCGCACAAGAACATTCCATATGAATGAATGAATATCTTGCGAGTATGCTTTTATTGAATTCTGTCTCACTATTTTAAGATATTTGTGGATGTTCTGTAGGTGGAGTCCATGCAGTCATTCACAAGCCTATGATTTTAAGATGAACTGCGATATATAAAGTGGGATGTATTAAGGAACATTTTTCCGTGCATAGGGACGTTTTATAAATAATCTGCAGGAACACGTAGGAAATTATGCTACATTTACATTTGAGGTCATTTTACGAACATCTTTATAAATGAGGACACTGGCCATCAGACTATGAATGCTTTTCATACAGAAGATTCGGAGGCTAACTGCTTTTGAAAAGCCCTTCTGATTGGGTACTCCACACCTTTGCACAAAAGTTGCAGAAGGTCCCACTTAGATTTGAACTCGGATCGCTGGATTCAGAGTCACCATGGAACCAAGAATTGATTTCATTCAGCACCATGTAGGTGGAGCACATAATTGCTCTGTGGAAAGGGGCAGGATCTGGGCCATTGGCAGCCATGGACTGAAAACAGACAAAAGAGCCATGTGCCAAAGCACAGGACAGAACCAGGTACGTTTAGCACTTCAGAATAACACTTTCCCAACTGAGCTATTTCAGCCTAATTGTTTTGTTTCACTTCTCTGTACAGATTTCTATGATTCCAGTGGGTACGTAAGAGTAGAGCAGAAGATATATTCAGAACAAAACCCTACATGTTCCATATGGGGGATTGAAACTGCAACCCTGGTGTTATTAGGACAATGCTCTAACCAACCATTCAAGACTGAATTCTGGACACAAATTCACACATCATGATGGGTAGTTTGTCATGCTAACAGTAAGAAGACACAAACCATGGGAGGAAGTTTGTAGCGGAAGAAAGAAGTTTGAAGCAAAAGAATGGGCTCGTCCAGGATTTGAACCCGGGACCTCTCGCACCCTAAGCGAGAATCATACCCCTAGACCAACGAGCCACGTTGCATTAGCTGCTCTTCCCTACAAGCTCAAAACAAGTCCCATGACGTTGTGGCACTCAGCATGCCACTCCCACGTCCAGCTATTTCCAGTCATGCAATTACAGCTACTATCTACACGAATGGGAATATAAAGAAATCTTCAAACCTCTCTGGAAAGCAGACATTTCAATAACATGTCAAAACACCAATAAATCCTAACAAAGATGCCAATCTAAAGTTTGCTTCTTTTGTCCAATTTCTCATGAAGCGCTCATTGCACAGTCATCTGCATCTATAGCTTTCTCAAAACACAAGTTTAATATGTTCTGAAGTTTCATTGGGTCACCACTGAAGTTCCTACGTCACCATATCACAATCCTCTTGGGTGCAAACCTACTTGACTACAAAACTCTTTTTTGATACCGGATCACTACCTCGTGATACTTCTTGAACATTGTCTTTCTGATTATTGCAAGGTATTAAGGGTGGGGATGGGTAACTCCTGGATGCACAAATGAGGAACCAAAAAACGATTCAATCAAGGCTTGGTGAAAACATCCCTGTAGGGGAGTTAGCTAAAAATGCAGAGCGTTCGCTTAGCATGCGAGTGGTAGTGGGGTCGATCCTCTCATTCTCCTCCTGGGAGGTTTCCTTCTTATTCCCCCATTCTCTAATGTGACAGACCCGGGCATCAAAATATGAAAGACATCTTATTTAGAATAAGCATGCCTCATTTAAATGTTTTGTTTTGGATATCCGCATTAACAGAAAACTTATTCATAGCCCTTTCTGCAGGTTTCCATAACAAATTCATTTTGAGACCGACGAGATAACAGGCCGGTGTAATATACGGTAAGCAATATGTCAAGTACATTTTTGGAGCGAGTAGGAGGAGGAGAGATTATGGTTAAACATAGTTAAATCAATATACTGATGGTTAAAAAGCAAAGCAACAGTCTCATTTAAAACTCGCCTACATTTTTTTTCATCTATTCATCCTTCAGCCTCTTGTCTGCTTTTGTTGTGGACATAAATAATAGTGAATGCTCTAACTAAAATGCAGTGCAATCAGTGGCACGAGCGAGCAGAAGACAACAGTGGGAAAAGAAAGCGCATGTAGTTTATACAGAACCCGACTGCCATGTAGACTATGCATGTTTCACTATATATAAAAGAGCATGTAAACCTCTTTTCGGAATTAAGGTTTAGCAAGAATATGGACATTGGTTGAAAAATGGTGTGAATTTACAGTAAACGTGATCAATGATTGGATTTGTTATTGATAATGAAAATGAATAACTGATGAGTCTTTGAATAGGATGCATTTTATGGGCCAACACCATTAGCGGCACTCACTTTTATAGAAAAATTTGCCAACCGCACAAGAACATTCCATATGAATGAATGAATATCTTGCGAGTATGCTTTTATTGAATTCTGTCTCACTATTTTAAGATATTTGTGGATGTTCTGTAGGTGGAGTCCATGCAGTCATTCACAAGCCTATGATTTTAAGATGAACTGCGATATATAAAGTGGGATGTATTAAGGAACATTTTTCCGTGCATAGGGACGTTTTATAAATAATCTGCAGGAACACGTAGGAAATTATGCTACATTTACATTTGAGGTCATTTTACGAACATCTTTATAAATGAGGACACTGGCCATCAGACTATGAATGCTTTTCATACAGAAGATTCGGAGGCTAACTGCTTTTGAAAAGCCCTTCTGATTGGGTACTCCACACCTTTGCACAAAAGTTGCAGAAGGTCCCACTTAGATTTGAACTCGGATCGCTGGATTCAGAGTCACCATGGAACCAAGAATTGATTTCATTCAGCACCATGTAGGTGGAGCACATAATTGCTCTGTGGAAAGGGGCAGGATCTGGGCCATTGGCAGCCATGGACTGAAAACAGACAAAAGAGCCATGTGCCAAAGCACAGGACAGAACCAGGTACGTTTAGCACTTCAGAATAACACTTTCCCAACTGAGCTATTTCAGCCTAATTGTTTTGTTTCACTTCTCTGTACAGATTTCTATGATTCCAGTGGGTACGTAAGAGTAGAGCAGAAGATATATTCAGAACAAAACCCTACATGTTCCATATGGGGGATTGAAACTGCAACCCTGGTGTTATTAGGACCATGCTCTAACCAACCATTCAAGACTGAATTCTGGACACAAATTCACAATGGGTAGTTTGTCATGCTAACAGTAAGAAGACACAAGCCATGGGAGGAAGTTTGAAGCGAAAGAACGGGCTCGTCCGGGATTTGAACCCGGGACCTCTCGCACCCTAAGCGAGAATCATACCCCTAGACCAACGAGCCACGTTGCATTAGCTGCTCTTCCCTACAAGCTCAAAACAAGTCCCATGACGTTGTGGCACTCAGCATGCCACTCCCACGTCCAGCTATTTCCAGTCATGCAATTACAGCTACTATCTACACGAATGGGAATATAAAGAAATCTTCAAACCTCTCTGGCAAGCATACATTTCAATAACATGTCAAAACACCAATAAATCCTAACAAAGATGCCAATCTAAAGTTTGCTTCTTTTGTCCCATTTTACATGAAGCGCTCATTGCACAGTCATCTGCATCTATAGCTTTCTCAAAACACAAGTTTAATATGTTCTGAAGTTTCATTGGGTCACCACTGAAGTTCCTACGTCACCATATCACAATCCTCTTGGGTGCAAACCTACTTGACTACAAAACTCTTTTTTGATACCGGATCACTACCTCGTGATACTTCTTGAACATTGTCTTTCTGATTATTGCAAGGTATTAAGGGTGGGGATGGGTAACTCCTGGATGCACAAATGAGGAACCAAAAAACGATTCAATCAAGGCTTGGTGAAAACATCCCTGTAGGGGAGTTAGCTAAAAATGCAGAGCGTTCGCTTAGCATGCGAGTGGTAGTGGGGTCGATCCTCTCATTCTCCTCCTGGGAGGTTTCCTTCTTAGTCCCCCATTCTCTAATGTGACAGACCTGGGCATCAAAATATGAAAGACATCTTATTTAGAATAAGCATGCCTCATTTAAATGTTTTGTTCTGGATATCCGCATTAACAGAAAACTTATTCATAGCCCTTTCTGCAGGTTTCCATAACAAATTCATTTTGAGACCGACGAGATAACAGGCCGGTGTAATATACGGTAAGCAATATGTCAAGTACATTTTTGGAGCGAGGAGGAGGAGGAGAGATTATGGTTAAACATAGTTAAATCAATATACAGATGGTTAAAAAGCAAAGCAACAGTCTCATTTAAAACTCGCCTACATTTTTTTTCATCTATTCATCCTTCAGCCTCTTGTCTGCTTTTGTTGTGGACATAAATAATAGTGAATGCTCTAACTAAAATGCAGTGCAATCAGTGGCACGAGCGAGCAGAAGACAACAGTGGGAAAAGAAAGCGCATGTAGTTTATACAGAACCCGACTGCCATGTAGACTATGCATGTTTCATTATATATAAAAGAGCATGTAAACCTCTTTTCGGAATTAAGGTTTAGCAAGAATATGGACATTGGTTGAAAAATGGTGTGAATTTACAGTAAACGTGATCAATGATTGGATTTGTTATTGATAATGAAAATGAATAACTGATGAGTCTTTGAATAGGATGCATTTTATGGGCCAACACCATTAGCGGCACTCACTTTTATAGAAAAATTTGCCAACCGCACAAGAACATTCCATATGAATGAATGAATATCTTGCGAGTATGCTTTTATTGAATTCTGTCTCACTATTTTAAGATATTTGTGGATGTTCTGTAGGTGGAGTCCATGCAGTCATTCACAAGCCTATGATTTTAAGATGAACTGCGATATATAAAGTGGGATGTATTAAGGAACATTTTTCCGTGCATAGGGACGTTTTATAAATAATCTGCAGGAACACGTAGGAAATTATGCTACATTTACATTTGAGGTCATTTTACGAACATCTTTATAAATGAGGACACTGGCCATCAGACTATGAATGCTTTTCATACAGAAGATTCGGAGGCTAACTGCTTTTGAAAAGCCCTTCTGATTGGGTACTCCACACCTTTGCACAAAAGTTGCAGAAGGTCCCACTTAGATTTGAACTCGGATCGCTGGATTCAGAGTCACCATGGAACCAAGAATTGATTTCATTCAGCACCATGTAGGTGGAGCACATAATTGCTCTGTGGAAAGGGGCAGGATCTGGGCCATTGGCAGCCATGGACTGAAAACAGACAAAAGAGCCATGTGCCAAAGCACAGGACAGAACCAGGTACGTTTAGCACTACAGAATAACACTTTCCCAACTGAGCTATTTCAGCCTAATTGGTTTGTTTCACTTCTCTGTACAGATTTCTATGATTCCAGTGGGTACGTAAGAGTAGAGCAGAAGATATATTCAGAACAAAACCCTACATGTTCCATATGGGGGATTGAAACTGCAACCCTGGTGTTATTAGGACCATGCTCTAACCAACCATTCAAGACTGAATTCTGGACACAAATTCACGATGGGTAGTTTGTCATGCTAACAGTAAGAAGACACAAGCCATGGGAGGAAGTTTGAAGCAAAAGAACGGGCTCGTCCGGGATTTGAACCCGGGACCTCTCGCACCCTAAGCGAGAATCATACCCCTAGACCAACGAGCCACGTTGCATTAGCTGCTCTTCCCTACAAGCTCAAAACAAGTCCCATGACGTTGTGGCACTCAGCATGCCACTCCCACGTCCAGCTATTTCCAGTCATGCAATTACAGCTACTATCTACACGAATGGGAATATAAAGAAATCTTCAAACCTCTCTGGCAAGCATACATTTCAATAACATGTCAAAACACCAATAAATCCTAACAAAGATGCCAATCTAAAGTTTGCTTCTTTTGTCCCATTTCTCATGAAGCGCTCATTGCACAGTCATCTGCATCTATAGCTTTCTCAAAACACAAGTTTAATATGTTCTGAAGTTTCATTGGGTCACCACTGAAGTTCCTACGTCACCATATCACAATCCTCTTGGGTGCAAACCTACTTGACTACAAAACTCTTTTTTGATACCGGATCACTACCTCGTGATACTTCTTGAACATTGTCTTTCTGATTATTGCAAGGTATTAAGGGTGGGGATGGGTAACTCCTGGATGCACAAATGAGGAACCAAAAAACGATTCAATCAAGGCTTGGTGAAAACATCCCTGTAGGGGAGTTAGCTAAAAATGCAGAGCGTTCGCTTAGCATGCGAGTGGTAGTGGGGTCGATCCTCTCATTCTCCTCCTGGGAGGTTTCCTTCTTATTCCCCCATTCTCTAATGTGACAGACCCGGGCATCAAAATATGAAAGACATCTTATTTAGAATAAGCATGCCTCATTTAAATGTTTTGTTTTGGATATCCGCATTAACAGAAAACTTATTCATAGCCCTTTCTGCAGGTTTCCATAACAAATTCATTTTGAGACCGACGAGATAACAGGCCGGTGTAATATACGGTAAGCAATATGTCAAGTACATTTTTGGAGCGAGGAGGAGGAGGAGAGATTATGGTTAAACATAGTTAAATCAATATACAGATGGTTAAAAAGCAAAGCAACAGTCTCATTTAAAACTCGCCTACATTTTTTTTCATCTATTCATCCTTCAGCCTCTTGTCTGCTTTTGTTGTGGACATAAATAATAGTGAATGCTCTAACTAAAATGCAGTGCAATCAGTGGCACGAGCGAGCAGAAGACAACAGTGGGAAAAGAAAGCGCATGTAGTTTATACAGAAGCCGACTGCCATGTAGACTATGCATGTTTCATTATATATAAAAGAGCATGTAAACCTCTTTTCGGAATTAAGGTTTAGCAAGAATATGGACATTGGTTGAAAAATGGTGTGAATTTACAGTAAACGTGATCAATGATTGGATTTGTTATTGATAATGAAAATGAATAACTGATGAGTCTTTGAATAGGATGCATTTTATGGGCCAACACCATTAGCGGCACTCACTTTTATAGAAAAATTTGCCAACCGCACAAGAACATTCCATATGAATGAATGAATATCTTGCGAGTATGCTTTTATTGAATTCTGTCTCACTATTTTAAGATATTTGTGGATGTTCTGTAGGTGGAGTCCATGCAGTCATTCACAAGCCTATGATTTTAAGATGAACTGCGATATATAAAGTGGGATGTATTAAGGAACATTTTTCCGTGCATAGGGACGTTTTATAAATAATCTGCAGGAACACGTAGGAAATTATGCTACATTTACATTTGAGGTCATTTTACGAACATCTTTATAAATGAGGACACTGGCCATCAGACTATGAATGCTTTTCATACAGAAGATTCGGAGGCTAACTGCTTTTGAAAAGCCCTTCTGATTGGGTACTCCACACCTTTGCACAAAAGTTGCAGAAGGTCCCACTTAGATTTGAACTCGGATCGCTGGATTCAGAGTCACCATGGAACCAAGAATTGATTTCATTCAGCACCATGTAGGTGGAGCACATAATTGCTCTGTGGAAAGGGGCAGGATCTGGGCCATTGGCAGCCATGGACTGAAAACAGACAAAAGAGCCATGTGCCAAAGCACAGCACAGAACCAGGTACGTTTAGTACTTCAGAATAACACTTTCCCAACTGAGCTATTTCAGCCTAATTGTTTTGTTTCACTTCTCTGTACAGATTTCTATGATTCCAGTGGGTACGTAAGAGTAGAGCAGATGATATATTCAGAACAAAACCCTACATGTTCCATATGGGGGATTGAAACTGCAACCCTGGTGTTATTAGGACCATGCTCTAACCAACCATTCAAGACTGATTTCTGGACACAAATTCACACATCATGATGGGTAGTTTGTCATGCTAACAGTAAGAAGACACAAACCATGGGAGGAAGTTTGAAGCGAAAGAACGGGCTCGTCCGGGATTTGAACCCGGGACCTCTCGCACCCTAAGCGAGAATCATACCCCTAGACCAACGAGCCACGTTGCTTTAGCTGCTCTTCCCTACAAACTCAAAACAAGTCTCATGACGTTGTGGCACTCAGCATGCCACGCCCACGTCCAGCTATTTCCAGTCATGCAATTACAACGCCTCTAGTGGAGTGCGCCCGGATCCCCAAGTGCACGGCAAGTCCTGAGACTGGTATGCGAGAGAAATGACATCCACAATCCAATGGGCCAACCTCTGCTTTGAGACAGCTTTCCCCTTCTGCTGTCCTCCAAAACAGACAAAAGGCTGCTCCAAGCGTCTAAAGCTCTGCGTGCGGTCCAGGTAGATGTGCAGGGCGTGATCTTGACACAGCAATGACAAGGCCAGGTCTTCCTCCTCTGAAGGGAGTGCTTGCAGGTTCAGCACCTGGTCCCGAAAAGGAGTGGTGGGAACTTTGGGCACGTAACCAGGTCAGGGTCTCAAGATCACATGAGAGTGTGCCGGCCCGAACTCCAGGCATTCACTGGTAACAGAGTGCGCCTGCAGATCCCCCACCCTCTTGATGGAAGTGAGCACCACCAGGAGGGCTGTCTTCAAAGACAGAGTGCTGAGCTCGGCCTGCTCCAGGGGCTCAAACGGGGCTCTCTGTAGAGCAGGTAGGACCACAGAGAGATCCCAAGAGGGGATCAGGCACGGTCTAGGAGGATTCAATCTCCTCGTGCCTTTGAGGAACCTATTGATCAGGTCACGCTGTCGCGAGGGACCAGTGTATCGTGGTGAGCTGCTATGCAGCCACGTACACTTTCAGGGTAGAGGGAGACAGCCGTCTCTCCAGCACTTCCTGAAGAAAAGACAGCACAGACCCGACGGCGCATCTCTGTGGGTCTTCCCCATGGGAAGAACACCAGTTAGCGAAAAGACGCCACTTCAAGGCATACAGCCACCTCGTAGAGTGGGGCCTGGCCTGAGTGACCTGCTAGGTCTTACGCGTCCCATCCAGGAGCCAGACGTGGAGATTTCAGAGGTCTGGCCGCAGGTTCTTGAGTGTACCTTGCCCCTGAGTGAGAAGATCCTGCCTCAGGGGAATGCGCCAGAGAGGTGCTACTGTCAGGAGCGTCAGAT
Organism: Myxocyprinus asiaticus; assembly: GCF_019703515.2. Lineage (NCBI taxonomy): Eukaryota > Metazoa > Chordata > Actinopteri > Cypriniformes > Catostomidae > Myxocyprinus > Myxocyprinus asiaticus. Next base: position 57,384,145 of record NC_059346.1, read on the forward strand.
CCGAGAACCAAGTCCGGTTGGGCCAGTATGCTGCAATGAACAGGACTTGCTGCTCGTCCTCCCTGACTTTGCACAGAGTCTGTGCAATGAGACTCACAAGAGGAAACGCATACTTGCATAGCCCCCGAGGCCAGCTGTGCGCCAAGGCAATTGTGCCGAGGAGTACCACATGGAACAGTGAGAGGGGTCTTGGGAGGTGAACAGGTCTACCTGTGCCTCCCCGAATCTCTCCCAAATCAGCTGGACTACATGGGGGTGGAGTCTCCACTCCCCGCGGAGTATTACCTGCCGTAAGAGCGCGTCCGCTGCACGGTTGAGGGCGCCCAGAAGGTGAGTGGCTCGCAGAGACTTCAAGGTCTGCTGACTCCAAAGGAGGAGGCGGCGGCCGAGTTGCGACATGCGACGTGAGCGTATGCCGCATTGTCAGTTTATGTATGCTACGGTCGCCGTGTTGTCAGTTCGGACCAACACATGCTTGCCCTGAATCAATGGCCGGAGCCTCCTCAGGGCCAGCAATACTGCCAGCAACTCGAAGCAGTTGATGTGCCATTGGAGTCGGGGCCCCATCCAGAGCCCCGACACTGCCTGCCTGTTGCACACGACGCCCCAGCCCGAGTTCGAGGCATCCGTTGTGACCATGATGCACCTTGAGACCTGCTCAAGGGGAACACCTGCCTGTAGAAATGCCAGGTCTGACCAAGGGCTGAAAGTCTGACGGCACTGTGGTGTGATGGTCACACACCGAGTGCCGTGGTGCCATGCCCACCTCGGGACTCGAGTCTGTAGCCAGTGCTGAAGCGGTCTCATATGCATCAACCCGAGGGGGAGAACTGCCGTCGAGGATGCCATGTGCCCCAGGAGCCTCTGAAATTGTTTCACTGGCGCCGCTACCTTCTGCCTGAAGGTCTTCACGTTAGGTCGTAAGACGTGCCCTGAGAGAAAAGAGATGCTCTGCACAGGAGAGAGCTTGCTCTTTTCCCAGTTGACCTGAAGCCCGAGTTGGTCGAGGTGCTGAAGCAAAAGATCCCTGTGTGCACACAATAGATCTCATGAGTGAGCTAGGATTAGCCAGATGTCGAGATAATTGTGAATGCGTATGCCCTTCTCCCTTAGCGGGGCCAGGGCAGCCTCTGTGACCTTGGTAAAGACGTGACGGGACAGTGACAGACCGAAGGGGAGGACCTTGTACTGGTATGCTCGTCCCTCGAAAGCAAACCGAAGAAAGGGTCTGTGTCGAGGAAGGATCGATACGTGAAAGTATGCGTCCTTCAGGTCGATGGCCAAACCAATCCTGAAGTTGTACTGACTCCAGGGTACATTTCTGCATTAACATCCTGAACGGAAGCCTGTGTAAGTCCTTTAGGGCACGCAGGTCCAAGATTGGGCGCAACCTTCCCCCTCTCTTGGGCATGATAAAATAAGGGCTGAAGAAGCCCTTGCGCAACTCGACTACGGGGATTGGCTCTTTTGCTCCCTTCACTAGAAGGGTGGCAACTTCCGCCCGAAGGAAGGAGGCACCCTGGCCATGCACCGTAGTGGAGAGGACGCCACTGAACCGGGGCTGGCGTCTGGCGAACTGGATCACGTAGCCGAGGCAAATCATCCTGATGAGCCACTGTGAGGGGCTGGAGAGCTCTAACCAGGCCTCCAGCCTCCTTGACAGCAGCACCAGGGGGACAACTGGACTTACCGTGCCTGGGCAGGGTGGCTCTCGGAAAGGCAGAGCAGGCGCCCCATGCTCCGCAAGCCCGCAACAGTGGCCTGTGACTGGGGTGAGCAAGCGGCCCCAAAGACCAGCACACTTACCTGTCCGCCGGATGTCTCTTGAGAGAGATTAAGGGAACGGGAAGTACTCGCATTCGCCTGATTGACCAGAAAGACTTCCAGCGCCTGGCCGTTGCAAGTGCGCTGGCCTAGGAAATGAGGAAACTGCTCTTTTATTGACCATGTGGGTGCCGAGGCCCAGAGGGCACTCGGCGATGTCATACTCACCACACGCTGGCCCAGGGGCGATGGTGGGGCTGGAGAGATGTCCCGGGCCAGACCGGTCAGGAGTGGTCGCCTCATCCCTGGGCGGGCCATGTCAGCACCACCTCGAAGCCCATCTGGGGTTTTTGGGGGCCGGCTGATGGGCAGGTGGAGCCGATCTGAGGCCGGCTTGCAGGCTCAGATGGTACAGGAGCCGGCACCGCAGGGGAATGACTCTGGCAAGAAGCAGACCTCGGTGCGATGAAGGCGGCTGGGTCGCGCCGCAGCAGGATGTGTTTAATTGCCTCGGTCTACTTTCTCACTGTTGAGAACTGATGGGCGAAATCCTCGACGGTGTTGCCAAAAAGCCCCCTTTGGGAGATGGGCACATCAAGAAAGCGGACTTTCTCGGCGTCACGCGTGTCCGCAAGGTTGAGCCACAGGTGCCGCTCTTGGACCACAAGCGTGGACATCGTCCGCCCCAGGACGTGAGAGGGGAGAGATAATGGCCACATCCAGTAGTGCAAATGCGGAAGGACATCTTTAAAAAGACGCCAAGCGTTTGTGTGAGCTCCTTTAGAGGGAAATATACTCTTCCTAATATACTCTATACTCAGAGCGACATCATTCCACCCACTCTGAGCCGCTAGTGTCTTGAACAGAACTGCATAACCTGCTGCTGATCGATGACCCTGGGGTAGATAAAGTAGCTGAACAGAGATATCTTGACCGCCCGCTGGATACTCGAAGACTTCGTGGATTTGTTGAACGAAGTAATCAAATGAAACCTGGATTTGAGTATCTTTATCCCAGACAGCGGCGGCCCAATCGAGAGCTTTGTCGGTAAGCAGTGACATCAAAAAAAGAACATTTCCTGGCATCTTGATCAAATGATTCAGGCTGATTTTGAAAAAAATACCTTACATTGTCGTAAAAAACCCCGGCATTTTTCAGCAGAACCATCAAACTTATCAGGGAGAGCAAAGCATACCGGGTTAGCATGGGGAGTTGGCAGTGAGTGAATGTATTGTGTCAAACATTCGTTGGCAGCTCGTAGTTTGTTCAGCTGGTCTTGGTAACCCCTTAATACCTTGCACTAGTGTGCGAATGCAGCCTGGAGCTGTGAAACTTCTGCTGGATCCATGGTAGGCAAAGTATTCTGTAATGAACTGGCCATGGAGACGGTGTTAGGATCCATGTGCTGGAATTTTATTTGAACACAAGCAAACAATCCAAATTAGCAGGCAAATAGAGATAGTCATTATGCAGGCAGTATAATCCAACAAACCAAAAGACAGTCCAACAAGGCAAACAAAACAAAGGGGTATCCAAAAAGCAGAAAATCCAGGAATCAGGCAAAGGTCATAACGAATAAACAATCAGAAATGGCAATGGAAAAACACTCAGTAAAGCAGAGTAAGCTGACAATACTTCACAATGTGACGGTGGAAACAGCATGGTATTTATATAGTTCAGACAGGAAGTAACCAATGAAGAAATGGTACAGAGTTAATATTCAGGAGAGGGCTCCCTCTGGTGGTTGGTAGGAGGGGTAACAACCTCAGATGTTACAAAAATGATGTGAATTGACAATAATGTTAGATACATTGATATGAAGGGGAGGTTCAACAAGCTTTCCTCATCATGATTAAAGATTTTATATATTCAGAGGGCAATTTGAAGTTAAGTGTTTATAATAAAGAGAAGAGATTCAGTTGAACATTCATCTGAAAGAATAAATGTAGGTTCAAAGACTATCTAGAGACTATTATTTTCTCCATGTTTAAGCAGTTGTTGATGGTTCCATTGGCTGTGACGGTTCTCAGGTGATACTCCCTGAAACAAAAGAAAATATCTGTTTACAGATACCAAATTATTAAGGATTGGCCAATAGGACTGAGTGGTATCGAGACCAGTGTCAAGAGGTGATGACCCAGTGATGGGTAAGACTCTCCAATGGCAAGAAGGGGGGCAACCTAAGGCAGGGCATCACTGCCCTGAAAGCCTGCCCCATAAAGGGGTGAGATGGGTTTAAGGGAGTGGATGGATGCTTTTAATTCGGAAGCATCAAAAGGGAGGTCTAGAAGAAACCTGCCCGAAAATTGTGAGTTCCACTCAACCCGACTGTATTTTAATAACCGCTTTACGAAAACAACTTATCACAGTGTTAAATACCAAGCATTCTGTCGCTGTGCCATCAGGGGATCATACCCTGTGTAGAAGATTAATTATAGATTTTGGGGTTAAAGTTTTGAGAACCGTTGCAGACAAAGGAGTGCCTGACTTATTAAAGAAGTATTAAACCTGGGAATATTGGTATGATGAAGAATTAAGATTGGAAAATGATTTATTACTTTTTACTTATGTTTTATTGAACTCATGTACATTTTAATATTAATGAAGAATGGAAAAAGAAAACATGGTGGTGACTAATGATTAACAGTGCTTGTCTTGTTTGTTTATAAATTTAAATAGAATTGTTTAAAAAATGGGGTGCATGGTTGGCTAAAATTGGTATAATGATTGAAACAACAATCCTTGTGGGAGGAATAATATTCTGTTGTGTGTTACCATTGATAAAATCATTCTTGATCCGAGCAACAGTGAAGCAGATGACATTGATCAATGTGAATGATCCAATGCAATGACAACTACCCTGGATGGACAAAAAGACCAAATTGGGAGGAAATTGATTCCTCCAATGAATATATATGATGAGCCATGCCCCGGGATAAAAGTGCTAGCCTAACCTCTCCCCGGAGGTGACCCTCTATGATGCGCAAAGTATCTGGGTTGAAGATATCTACACTACAAAACATAACTCTTAATATTATGATGAATATATTGTTTTATGTTTGATGTACTCTACATTACTGAGACAACCACAGGCAAGACTGAACCAATTGCACGCTCATGCTTATAACATGATCATATGTTTCATTTATTGAATGAAGGTATAAGGAGACAGAATCTTTTTACTCCGTTCTTAATCAAATTTGAATGTGTTCTGCAATCTCCACTGGAGTGCAGTTGCATAATCTGGTCATTGGTAATGAAGCTGTGTGACTTAACTTAGTCACTAGATAGCATGACTGAGGCGACTGAATTATGAAACTGCACTCTGGGTAAAAAGTGAAGGTGGGACTTATGTAAGTCCCACAGGAGGGATAATGTAGAATATTTTTATAAAGTTGAGTATAAATTAATAAATTATAATCAATGTAAATATAGCCATTTTATTCTACAATTGTTTCTGGTGGTCAAACATGTGACTGGCTGTGTCTGTGAAATGTGGGGCCCCTCGCATATGGTAAACTGAGTCTCCTGTGTTAACGCAAAGAAAATATGGTGAAGTCTCCCCAAAGTGGGTCCAGTGACACATATGGAATGTATTAGCCACTCCTTGGTAGATCATATATATTTAAACGGGGGTAAACCCATTTTTCGGGAGTTGTTCTGGGAGCAACTCTGCTTTATTATCTCTGATAATGAAGTCTATCTTCTTGCATCAAAACCCCAAGACTTCAAGAGTGATGCTTCACAGAGGTGGCAGAAGCCACTACAGTTTCCATAATAAATTCATTTTGAGACCGACGAGATAACAGGCCGGTGTAATATAGGGTATGCAATATGTCAAGTACATTTTTGGAGCGAGGAGGAGGAGGAGAGATTATTGTTAAACATAGTTAAATCAATATACAGATTAAGCCATTGGCAGCCATGTACTGAAAACAGACAAAAGAGCCATGTGCCAAAACACAGGACAGAACCAGGTACGTTTAGCACTTCAGAAAAATACTTTCCCAACTGAGCTATTTCAGCCTAATCATTTAGTTTCACTTCTCTGTACAGTTTCCATGATACCAGTGGGCACATGAGAGTAGAGCAGAAGATATATTTAGAACAAAATTCTTTGTGGTCCATATGGAGGATTGAAAGGGCAACCATGGTGCTGTTATTAGCACAATGCTCTAACCAAATGAGATAACTAGCCATTCAGGACTGTTCTCTGGGCACAGATTCACACAACATGATGGGTAGTTTGTCATGCTAACTGCAAGAACACACAAATCATGGGAGGGAGTTTGAAAGGAACGAATGGGCTCGTCCGGGATTTGAACCCGGGACCTCTCACACCCGAAGCGAGAATCATACCCCTAGACCAACGAGCCACGTTGCATTAGCTGCTCTTCCCTACAAGCTCAAAACAAGTCTCATGACGTTGCGGCACTCACGCCCATGTCCAGCTATTTCCAGTCATGCAATTACAGCTACTATCTACACGAATGGGAATATAAAGAAATCTTCAAACCTCTCTGGAAAGCATACATTTCAATAACATGTCAAAACACCAATAAATCCTAACAAAGATGCCAATCTAAAGTTTGCTTCTTTTGTCCCATTTCTCATGAAGCGCTCATTGCACAGTCATCTGCATCTATAGCTTTCTCAACCCGACTGCCACATAAATAATAGTGAATGCTCTAACTAAAATGCAGTGCAATCAGTGGCAAGAGCGAGCAGAAGACAACAGTGGGAAAAGAAAGTGCATGTAGTTTATACAGAACCCGACTGCCATGTAGACTATGCATATTTCATTATATATAAAAGAGCATGTAAACCTCTTTTCGGAATTAAGGTTTAGCAAGAATATGGACATTGGTTGAAAAATGGTGTGAATTTACAGTAAACGTGATCAATGATTGGATTTGTTATTGATAATGAAAATGAATAACTGATGAGTCTTTGAATAGGATGCATTTTATGGGCCAACACCATTAGCGGCACTCACTTTTATAGAAAAATTTGCCAACCGCACAAGAACATTCCATATGAATGAATGAATATCTTGCGAGTATGCTTTTATTGAATTCTGTCTCACTATTTTAAGATATTTGTGGATGTTCTGTAGGTGGAGTCCATGCAGTCATTCACAAGCCTATGATTTTAAGATGAACTGCGATATATAAAGTGGGATGTATTAAGGAACATTTTTCCGTGCATAGGGACGTTTTATAAATAATCTGCAGGAACACGTAGGAAATTATGCTACATTTACATTTGAGGTCATTTTACGAACATCTTTATAAATGAGGACACTGGCCATCAGACTATGAATGCTTTTCATACAGAAGATTCGGAGGCTAACTGCTTTTGAAAAGCCCTTCTGATTGGGTACTCCACACCTTTGCACAAAAGTTGCAGAAGGTCCCACTTAGATTTGAACTCGGATCGCTGGATTCAGAGTCACCATGGAACCAAGAATTGATTTCATTCAGCACCATGTAGGTGGAGCACATAATTGCTCTGTGGAAAGGGGCAGGATCTGGGCCATTGGCAGCCATGGACTGAAAACAGACAAAAGAGCCATGTGCCAAAGCACAGGACAGAACCAGGTACGTTTAGCACTTCAGAATAACACTTTCCCAACTGAGCTATTTCAGCCTAATTGTTTTGTTTCACTTCTCTGTACAGATTTCTATGATTCCAGTGGGTACGTAAGAGTAGAGCAGAAGATATATTCAGAACAAAACCCTACATGTTCCATATGGGGGATTGAAACTGCAACCCTGGTGTTATTAGGACCATGCTCTAACCAACCATTCAAGACTGAATTCTGGACACAAATTCACAATGGGTAGTTTGTCATGCTAACAGTAAGAAGACACAAGCAATGGGAGGAAGTTTGAAGCGAAAGAACGGGCTCGTCCGGGATTTGAACCCGGGACCGCTCGCACCCTAAGCGAGAATCATACCCCTAGACCAACGAGCCACGTTGCATTAGCTGCTCTACCCTACAAGCTCAAAACAAGTCCCATGACGTTGTGGCACTCAGCATGCCACTCCCACGTCCAGCTATTTCCAGTCATGCAATTACAGCTACTATCTACACGAATGGGAATATAAAGAAATCTTCAAACCTCTCTGGCAAGCATACATTTCAATAACATGTCAAAACACCAATAAATCCTAACAAAGATGCCAATCTAAAGTTTGCTTCTTTTGTCCCATTTCTCATGAAGCGCTCATTGCACAGTCATCTGCATCTATAGCTTTCTCAAAACACAAGTTTAATATGTTCTGAAGTTTCATTGGGTCACCACTGAAGTTCCTACGTCACCATATCACAATCCTCTTGGGTGCAAACCTACTTGACTACAAAACTCATTTTTGATACCGGATCACTACCTCGTGATACTTCTTGAACATTGTCTTTCTGATTATTGCAAGGTATTAAGGGTGGGGATGGGTAACTCCTGGATGCACAAATGAGGAACCAAAAAACGATTCAATCAAGGCTTGGTGAAAACATCCCTGTAGGGGAGTTAGCTAAAAATGCAGAGCGTTCGCTTAGCATGCGAGTGGTAGTGGGGTCGATCCTCTCATTCTCCTCCTGGGAGGTTTCCTTCTTAGTCCCCCATTCTCTAATGTGACAGACCTGGGCATCAAAATATGAAAGACATCTTATTTAGAATAAGCATGCCTCATTTAAATGTTTTGTTTTGGATATCCGCATTAACAGAAAACTTATTCATAGCCCTTTCTGCAGGTTTCCATAACAAATTCATTTTGAGACCGACGAGATAACAGGCCGGTGTAATATACGGTAAGCAATATGTCAAGTACATTTTTGGAGCGAGGAGGAGGAGGAGAGATTATGGTTAAACATAGTTAAATCAATATACAGATGGTTAAAAAGCAAAGCAGCAGTCTCATTTAAAACTCGCCTACATTTTTTTTCATCTATTCATCCTTCAGCCTCTTGTCTGCTTTTGTTGTGGACATAAATAATAGTGAATGCTCTAACTAAAATGCAGTGCAATCAGTGGCACGAGCGAGCAGAAGACAACAGTGGAAAAAGAAAGCGCATGTAGTTTATACAGAAGCCGACTGCCATGTAGACTATGCATGTTTCATTATATATAAAAGAGCATGTAAACCTCTTTTCGGAATTAAGGTTTAGCAAGAATATGGACATTGGTTGAAAAATGGTGTGAATTTACAGTAAACGTGATCAATGATTGGATTTGTTATTGATAATGAAAATGAATAACTGATGAGTCTTTGAATAGGATGCATTTTATGGGCCAACACCATTAGCGGCACTCACTTTTATAGAAAAATTTGCCAACCGCACAAGAACATTCCATATGAATGAATGAATATCTTGCGAGTATGCTTTTATTGAATTCTGTCTCACTATTTTAAGATATTTGTGGATGTTCTGTAGGTGGAGTCCATGCAGTCATTCACAAGCCTATGATTTTAAGATGAACTGCGATATATAAAGTGGGATGTATTAAGGAACATTTTTCCGTGCATAGGGACGTTTTATAAATAATCTGCAGGAACACGTAGGAAATTATGCTACATTTACATTTGAGGTCATTTTACGAACATCTTTATAAATGAGGACACTGGCCATCAGACTATGAATGCTTTTCATACAGAAGATTCGGAGGCTAACTGCTTTTGAAAAGCCCTTCTGATTGGGTACTCCACACCTTTGCACAAAAGTTGCAGAAGGTCCCACTTAGATTTGAACTCGGATCGCTGGATTCAGAGTCACCATGGAACCAAGAATTGATTTCATTCAGCACCATGTAGGTGGAGCACATAATTGCTCTGTGGAAAGGGGCAGGATCTGGGCCATTGGCAGCCATGGACTGAAAACAGACAAAAGAGCCATGTGCCAAAGCACAGGACAGAACCAGGTACGTTTAGCACTTCAGAATAACACTTTCCCAACTGAGCTATTTCAGCCTAATTGTTTTGTTTCACTTCTCTGTACAGATTTCTATGATTCCAGTGGGTACGTAAGAGTAGAGCAGAAGATATATTCAGAACAAAACCCTACATGTTCCATATGGGGGATTGAAACTGCAACCCTGGTGTTATTAGGACCATGCTCTAACCAACCATTCAAGACTGAATTCTGGACACAAATTCACCATGGGTAGTTTGTCATGCTAACAGTAAGAAGACACAAGCAATGGGAGGAAGTTTGAAGCGAAAGAACGGGCTCGTCAGGGATTTGAACCCGGGACCGCTCGCACCCTAAGCGAGAATCATACCCCTAGACCAACGAGCCACGTTGCATTAGCTGCTCTTCCCTACAAGCTCAAAACAAGTCCCATGACGTTGTGGCACTCAGCATGCCACTCCCACGTCCAGCTATTTCCAGTCATGCAATTACAGCTACTATCTACACGAATGGGAATATAAAGAAATCTTCAAACCTCTCTGGCAAGCATACATTTCAATAACATGTCAAAACACCAATAAATCCTAACAAAGATGCCAATCTAAAGTTTGCTTCTTTTGTCCCATTTCTCATGAAGCGCTCATTGCACAGTCATCTGCATCTATAGCTTTCTCAAAACACAAGTTTAATATGTTCTGAAGTTTCATTGGGTCACCACTGAAGTTCCTACGTCACCATATCACAATCCTCTTGGGTGCAAACCTACTTGACTACAAAACTCTTTTTTGATACCGGATCACTACCTCGTGATACTTCTTGAACATTGTCTTTCTGATTATTGCAAGGTATTAAGGGTGGGGATGGGTAACTCCTGGATGCACAAATGAGGAACCAAAAAACGATTCAATCAAGGCTTGGTGAAAACATCCCTGTAGGGGAGTTAGCTAAAAATGCAGAGCGTTCGCTTAGCATGCGAGTGGTAGTGGGGTCGATCCTCTCATTCTCCTCCTGGGAGGTTTCCTTCTTAGTCCCCCATTCTCTAATGTGACAGACCTGGGCATCAAAATATGAAAGACATCTTATTTAGAATAAGCATGCCTCATTTAAATGTTTTGTTTTGGATATCCGCATTAACAGAAAACTTATTCATAGCCCTTTCTGCAGGTTTCCATAACAAATTCATTTTGAATCTGTCGGCTGCCGAAGCGCCCAGGGGAAACACAGCACTCAACCATGTGAGGGTGACCACTGATATGCGCCGTAAAGAGTGAGAGGACGAACACACATGCTTTCGGCTCTGAAGAAAAAATCTGAATTAGTGGTGCACGCCATCTCCTTTTATACCCGTATTTCCGCGGCGGAGAGTGGCATGCAAATTCCACTCGCCAATTTTCATTGGCCTTTTCTGTTTTAAGCAAAGGTGATTGGGGCTCTTAAGACTGAACCCCTAGTGTCTCTCACTACATCGACACAACGTCAAGTGAGTGACAAACGGATTTGTGTGATTTAGAAAATAACTTAAATGTAAAATAATTACTAATGTGATTACTTTTTTATATTTAGTAATCATAAAAGTAATCTGATTGCATGTTTGATAAGTAATTAGTAATTTGTAGTGGATTAGTTATTTTGACCAATTTACCCAACACTGTTGCCTTTACTGGCAGCGATAACTAGTAGTAACTATTGCCAAGTGTTGCTGTATATGGAGAAATACTGTAAGGTCAGTACTGAGTTAGTCTCACATAGTCAGACTTTTTATTGCAAAAGGTCTGGGCTTCATTTCCCAAAAGCATTGTTAGCCTAAGTATATATCAACAAATCATCTTAGAATTATGGGCCCAAAACAACCGTAATTTATGTAGTACTTGAAAATCGTCATACACTGATAAGCCAAACATTATGACCACCTGCCTAATATGCTGTTGGTCCTCCACGTGCTGCCAAAGCAGTGCCGACCAGCCGAGGCATGGACTCTACAAGACCCTTGAAGGTGTCCTGTGGTATCTGGCACCAAGACATTTCAAGTCCTGAAAATTGCGAGGTGGAGCCGTCGTGGATCGGACTTGTTGGTCCATCACATCCCACAGATGCTCAATCGGATTGAGGCCAGGGCAATACCATGAACTCCTTATCATGTTCCTCAAACCATTCCCAAACAATGTGTGCAGATTGGATTTACTTTTCTGAAAGAGGCCACTGCCATCAGGGAATACAATTGCCATGAAGGGGTGTGCCTGGTCTGCAAAGATGTTTAGGTAGGTGGCACGTGTCAAATTAACGTCCACATAAATGGCCGGACCCAGGGTTTCCAAGCAGAACATTACCCAGAGCATCACACTCCTTCCACCGCCTGTCATCTTCCCATAGTGCATCCTGGTGCCATCACTTCCCCTAGGTAAATGGCGCACACGTACATGGCTGTCCACGTGATGCAAAAGAAAACGGGACTCATTGGACCAGGCAACCTTCTTCTACTGCTCCAAGGTCCAGTTCCGACGCTCATGTGCCCATTGTAGGCGCTTTTGAAGGTGGACAGGGGTCATCACGGGCACTCTGCGGCTTCGCAGTCCCATAAGCAGATGGGTGCAATACACTGTGTGTTGTGACACATTCCTCCCATAAACATCATTAAAATTTTCTGTGACTTGTGCCACAATAGACTTTCTGTTGGTTCAGACCAGATGGTATAGCCTTCATTGCTCTCGCCCATCGATGACCCTTGGGTGCCCAACACCCTGTCTCCAGTTTGTGGTTTATCCTTCCTTGGACCACTGTCAGTAGGTACTCAACACTGCTGACCGGGAGCACCCCACAAGCCTAGCCACTTCAGAGATGCTCTGACCCAGTCGTCTGGCCATAACAATTTGGCCCTTGTCAAAGTCGCTCAGGTCTTTACTCCTGCCCATTTCTCCTGCATTCAACACGTTGACTACGAGAACTGATTGTTCGCTTACAATCTAATCTATACAGATCTTGACACGTGGCCTTGTTAGGAGATGATCAACATTATTCACTTCACCTTTGAGTAGTCATAATATTTTGGCTCATCAGTGTAGATCTACAAGAGGCCTGGAGTAATCATAGAGCACTTAAAAGCATCTTAAAGGTGCTGTAAGCGATTTTAGCCATTCTAGCATTTCGACAAACTGAGTTGGATTAGCCACGCCCCCCTTTCCAAAACCCCACACTCCAAAGATACCAAATGAGCTTTATTGACACTGACACAAGCATAAATGTTTGTCAAAAACAACAGCAGCAAAATAGCGCCCTCAGCTGTCAGAAGTTATGAGCAATATTACATAAAAATGGCATTATGCCTCAGTATTTTGCTGCAGCTACAATACTATGAGAATGCACAAAATGATTTACTTTTTTGTTTGCTGTTTACGGTGTCTAGAGCTGCCACAGAAACTGGTGAGATATCTCAGGACACTTATTTCATTAATATCTTTCAGGGAGTTGTAAAATTTTTTGCATACCTTAACATGGAAAAAAAAATTGCTTACAGCACCTTTAATCAGATAGACTTATTCAGACACCTGCAGGTCAATCGATAAATTACACTTCAAACTGTTTAATACTGTTAATGTTGAGTCTTATGCAGTTGTATACAATGTGACCATGATACTTTCAATTAAAATTGTGTTTATTTATATTTAAATATAATACAATTATGTAGGTCTACTTGTCATATAAATTAGCCAATATAGCTATTTTTATTATCTAAGGTATAACAATACATAATTAAAAAGTAATCATTTTAAATAAAGTCATACAATGGATAGATAAAATAAAACAATAAAATAAAATATTAATGAGTAAAGAATAATAAAATAATTAGGCCTAAATCAATAAATTCCCTACACAGATTTGTGTGCATGACCACGTAATTGGTACAAAGGAGCCACATGATTATACTGTATTAAAATTAAATTAAAAGGGAATGGAGATGTTATAATTAAGGGGGAAATTGTCTATCTTGGCCCGTCTTCCCACCTCCCTCCTCTTCTACAACCTCCTCATCTTTCTCTCTGACACCCAAGCTGTCTTAGTTCAAAGTTTTTAGGCAAGTGTTTTACTCATATTTGTCTGTTCAGTGCACTTAAAGGGTCATGAAACACATACACACACACAAATACATTTTAGCTGATAATAATAATAATTCACATCATCAACATACCTATTTAGAAGAAGATTAACATGCATTTCTTATAGGAGAGTTTCTAGAATTATGGACATGTTATCCAGGGCTTTTTTAACAAATACTGTCTTACTCCGGTAATTTTGGCATTACAAACGTTATATTTTTGAACCAATGTCACAAAAAGCTGTCTCAAAAGTTAACAGCAAAAGCACAAAATTAATTTTCAGAACTAAAATTAACTTTACCATGCCAATCCAAAATGGGCATTTTGATGGATTTGATGGACAAAACCTTTCCAAAGACATAGTGACACATGGTTATATGACACAGAGTAAAATTTTAACTAATAATTAAAATGTGTTCATCAGGAGTTGGTTATAAATTCAGCAAAAAAAGAAACGTCCTCTCACTTTCAACTGCTTTTATTTTCAGCAAATTTAACATGTGTAAATATTTGTATGAACATAAAAAGATTCAACAACTAAGACATAAACTGAACAAGTTTCACAGACATGTGACTAACAGAAATGGAATAATGTGTCCCTGAACAAAGTGGGGGGTCAAAATCAAAAATAACAGTCAGTATCTGGTGTGGCCACCAGCTGCATTAAGAACTGCAGTGCATCTCCTCCTCATGGACTGCACCAGATTTGCCAGTTCTTGCTGTGAGATGTTACCCCACTCTTCCACCAAGGCACTTGCAAGTTCCCTGACATTTCTGGGGTGAATGGCCCTAGCACTCACCTTCCGATCCAACAGGTCGCAGACGTGCTCAATGGGATTGAGATCTGGGCTCTTCGCTGAACATGGAAGAACACTGACATTCCTGTCTTGCAAGAAATCATGCACAGAACGAGCAGTATGGCTGGTGGCATTGTCATGCTGGAGGGTCAGATCAGGATGAGCCTGCAGGAAGGGTACCACATGAGGGAGGAGGATGTCTTCCCTGTAACGCACAGCGTTGAGATTGCCTGCAATGACAACAAGCTCAGTCCGACGATGCTGTGACACACCGCCCCAGACCATGACACACCCTCCACCTCTAAATCGATCCCGCTCCAGAGTACAGGCCTTGGTGTAATGCTCATTCATTCGACGATAAACGCGAGTCTGACCATCACCCCTGGTGAGACAAAACTGCGACTCATCAGTGAAGAGCACTTTTGGCCAGTTCTGTCTGGTCCAGCGAAGGTGGGTTTGTGCCCATAGGCCCGTAGCTTCAATGTAGCTAGCTACTTTTTGATAGTACCTTGTAGTGTAGCTAACTACTTTTTCAAAAGAGTAGCTTGACTGTAGCTTAACTACTTAAAATTACGAGTAGCTTGTAGCTTGTCAAACTACAGTTTCAAAGTAGCTTCCCCAACACTGGTTCCTGGTGTAACTCAGGCAGTTGTTGTTGCCATCCTGTACCTGTCCCGCAGGTGTGATATTCAGATGTCCCGATCCTGTGCAGGTGTTGTTACACGTTGTCTGACACTGCGAGGATGATCAGCTGTCCTTCCTGTCTCCCTGTAGTGCTGTCTTAGGCGTCTCACAGTACAGACATTGCAATTTATTGCCCTGGCCACATCTGCAGTCCTCATGCCTCCATGCAGCATGCCTAAGACACGTTCACGCAGATAAGCAGGGACCCTGGGCATCTTTATTTTGGTGTTTTCAGAGTCAGTAGAAAGGTCTCTTTAGTGTCCTAAGGTTTTATAACTGTGAACTTATTTGCCTACCGTCTGTAAGCTGTTAGTGTCTTAACGACCGTTCCACAGGTGCATGTTCATTAACTGTTTATGGTTCATTGAACAAGCATGGAAAACATTGTTTAAACCCTTTACAATAAAGATCTGTAAAGGTATTTGGATTTTTACAAAATTATCTTTAAAACACAGTGTCCTGTAAAAGGGACGTTTCTTTTTTTGCTGAGTTTTATATGCATTATAAAGATGTGAAAGCATGCAAGCACACCTCAAAATGCTTATTAAGATTTGACACAGAATTATTTGCAGTGGACACGATATTACATTTTGAAAGGCAGCGTTTATATTGCACAATGTTTTTTCCCTGTGTCTCCTTAAAAGTGAAAATATTTTTGTAAATCCAGTGATCAAATGCTGAGACTGCGCATATTCAATGTAAATATAGCCACCTGGCTAGTAGCTATCAAGTCTGTGTGTGCAGTTTCACAACACCTCTCTTCCGAAAACACTCAAAGACTTACCGAATGTATCAGCAGTAGGCTGATTTAAAAAAATAAATAAATAAATAAAAAAGAATGAAGAGAATCAATAAATTATGACCAATTTACTTCCATTGCCTGATTAATTTGTAATCACGTAATCCATACAAAATAAACTGTAATTCGATTACGAGTATTTTAAAATGTACTATGATTTAAAGTGCTTGATTTTTGTAAAGTGATTACATAATCCAGATTACATGTAATCTGTTACTACCCAGTGCTGAATAAGATTTATTTTTGTCATGAACGACTCATTCAAAAACACTGGGTTTACTCTTAAAAAAGAGTAAAAATGATGTCATGACCCCTTTAAACATCTGAGTGTAGAACTGCTTTCTGACACCACTGTTTAAGCAACCTAATATCTACTGCATATATCGTTCAATCTTCATTGAGTTGTTATAACAGCTTCTTTAACTGATCCTGTGGATTCCAGTCATAGAATGAGGCAGAATACATATTATAGAATAGGCAGCATGCAGCAAATGACAGATCCTTCAGTGATAGCTCTGTCTTTTCTATAATGCATACAATTAACATATAAAAAAAAAAATAAAAAAAACGATCACACGGAATGACATGCTGCAACCGAATATTGTAGGACCCTTTCATCGAACCCCATTCAGTAGTTTGTATGTTAATGTAATCTTGTGTTGAAGCATTAAACATATTTGGCTTGCTGTCCATATAGTGGAGGGCTCGGAGCTCGAGACTCGACTCGACTCGAGTCCTGATTAGCACCCCCCCGGACTTTACTTATTTAGATAATGGATCTAGAGAATAGGTGGAGATGGGTGGAGGTGGGATGTCAGGAGAGTTGTCACAGGAAGCAGGTAAGCAGCGGCTTATATACTCCTGCTTGTGGGCTGTGATTTTTCAGATTAAAATTAACATGCTCCTCCCAAACCTCTGTTAATTAACTCCATTTCAGTAGTCCGTATGTTAATGTAATCTTGTGTTGAAGCAGTAAATGTATTTGGCTTGCTGTCCATATAGTGGAGGACTCAGAGCTCGAGACTCGACTCGAGTTCTGATTACCCCCAAAAAGGTGTTAAGATGAAAGAACAGTACCATGCCTATGGCAGGAAGTATTTAGGACAGTAAGCCAACAACAATTCTATTTGGTAAATTGGCTTGGCGGATGCTTCTGAATATTTATTTTTTCCCCAAAAAATTTGTATAGAGGGAGTGCTTTAAGCATTTGTTTGAAGGTGCATTCTTGAACGATTGCTGGTCGAGAGGGCTACGCTGCGATTCGAACGAGAGACCACCACTCGTTATAGAAGTGGGTTGGCTCACGGTATGCGAACAGGGAAGGTGAAAATGAGAGTTGGCTCATGCTGCTTTTAAAAGGGAGGGCTCACACTGCGATTCAAACGGGAGACTGTTCTAAGAGAGAGAGGTTTAGCTCACCCCGTTTGAACAGGTAAGCCCAGCAAGCAGTCGAACAGGGAAGGTGAGAATGAGAGTTGGCTCACACTGTTCGAAAGGGAGGGCTCACACTGCGATTTGAACAGGAGACTGCTCTATAAATAGAGAGCACTCACAGCATTCGAACGGGTAAGCCCAGCAAGCAGTCGAACAGGGAAAGTGAGCACTAGTTGGTCGTGCTGCGTTCGAAAAGGAGGGCTCACACTGCGATTCGAACAGGAGACTGCTCCATAGAGAGAGAGCGCGCTTACGGCATTCGAACAGGTAAGCCCAGCAAGCAATCGAACAGGGAAAATGAGAACGAGAGGAATGGGGCTTGTTTGCAGGGGTAGCCTCACTCAATAGACTACCCATAGATAGGGAAATATGGTGCTTTGAGAAGAGGAGGTGGTGACCGCTGTCTCCTGTAATGTTAGCTGCAGCTGCTGAGAAGCGAAGACAAAAAAGACTTCGGTGGAAGCATGGTAAAAAAATGCTGCTGTGGCAGTAGAGTAAACTGGGCCTTCTGTGGGAGTGGAGTTTAAAGCACTGCTGCGGCAGTGGATTGAGTATTTTGGGGCATAGTGAAGGAGCTCCTGTGGGAGCGCTGCTGTGTTTCCATTGCTGTAGATGCACTTCTATGAAAGTATGGAACTTAGACATTGCCTGTGGAGAAAATATGAACAACTGTGTACACACAATTGGTATGGGTGGGGCACTGTTGCTGTGGTATCGAGTAGGGCACAAAAGCTTGATTAGATTTATTAACATCTGTAATGGAAGCAAAGGTTGTCAGGTGTATTTTGTTGATTCATGTCTTTTATTTTGAAATTCTAGTTTCATGTTTCCTGTTTCATGTCATGTGTTCCTGTTTCCCTTGTCATGTGATTCCTGTTTTCCCGCCATTTTCATGTGTCATGTTTTCATTGGTTTATTGTTTAATTATCTTGTTATCGGTTCTGTTTGTTCATTGGTTTATGTTCCCCCATGTCCATGTATTTAAGCCTCATGTTTTCCATTGTGTGGTTGTCAAGTATTGAATGTGATGAATGTGAATGTTGTTTTGTAGTCAAGTCAAGTCAAGTCAAGTCAAGTCAAGCCATAGTCAAGTCAAGTCAAGTCTAGTCTAGTTTAGTCCATGTTCATGTTTTGTTTTGTAGTCAGGCTTATTGGTTATCACATTTATAAATAAACTGCACTTGGGTTCTTCATCTTCACGTCATCTTCGTCATTGTCATCATTGTCAGCATTCCAGCATACGTTACAAGGTTAGTTTGTACTTACCTGTAGTGGAGCAAATTAGTTAGGAATACTTAAATGTATTACCTTTATATACATCTGTAAGGGAAGCAAAAGGTTAGTTATGGAAAACGTGTCAATTACGTTCACATGCAGCTTTGAGGAAAGCAAAAATTTAGTTAAAAATACAACTTTATTACATTTGTCATGGCGGGGCACTGTTGCTGCGGTATTAAGTAGGGCACAAAAGACTTCATTAGAATCATCAAAATCTGTAAGGGAAGCAAAGGTTAGTTTATACTTAACTGTAGGGGGAGCAAATATTAGTTAGGAATATGTACCTTTATATATGTCTGTAAGGGAAGCAGAAGGTTAATTATGGAAAATGTGTCAATTACGTTTATATGCAGCTTTGAGGGAAGCGAAAGGTTAGCTAAGAATACAACTTTATTACATTTGTCATGGCAGGACAACACGGTTGCGGCATCTGTACAGCACATTTGCTCTGCTTTGCGGTGTGGTGGGAGTTTTTTGCATGGTCTGAAGGACACCGCAGTTGCGGCACCTGTAGAGCATGTTTGCGCTGCTTTGTGGTGTCATGGGGGTTTGTTGCATGACCCAAAAGGCGCTGCAGTTGTGGCACGTGGACAGCATAGTTGTGCTGCTTAGGGATGTTTTTTTTTTTTTTTTTGGGAGCCGAAGGCAGAAGCACCGCAGTTGTGCTTTCTTAACTAAAATGGTTGCCATCTTTGGCTCCTTGGTAGGCAATGGTGAAGTCTTGGAAAGACACCTAGATAGAGAAAGTGAGAGGTAAACCTGCGTACAATCCAGTGACAGGAATTTAAATGGGCTCTCGCAGAGACCTGCTGGAAGTAATACTGGTGAGATCCTGCTGAAGGTGCAATTTCAGGCGTTGCTGTAGTAAAGACAAAATAATCATATTTAGGTAAAACTTTAGAAAACATGTGCTAGGGAATACAGTACATCTTCATATTGTGAAAAAATAGCATAAAATGATCTGAGAAATAAGAGCTTTGGCTCTGTACTGCATTCAGATATGCATGGAATTGCAATCATCATTGAAGGATTCACTTTAGGCCATTCAGTCTTTAGGAGTATAACTGTCACCTGTAGTGCAATATACTTCTTGCATAGGAAATGCATCGCATAGCAATAGGTGTGAATTATCTAGGAATGCATTGAGTTGCAGCTCTGCACTGCATACAGAAATGCAGGAGATATGTGCTGGGAAATAAAGTACATCTTAATAAACAATGTGAAAAAACAGCATCAAATTATCTGAGAAATAAGAGCTTTGGCTCTGTAATGCATGCAGATATGCATGGACTTGCAATCATCATTGCAGGATTGACTTGAGGCCATTCACTCCTAGGAGTATAACTGTCGTCTGTAGTGCAATATACTTCTTGCATAGGAAATGCATCGCATAGCAATAGGTGTGAATTATCTAGGAATGCATTGAGTTGCAGCTCTGCACTGCATACAGAAATGCAAAAGAAATGTGCTGGGAAATATAGTATGTCTTAATAAACAATCTGAAAATAAAAAACAGCATAAAATGATCTGAGAAATAAGAGCTTTGGCTCTGTACTGCATGCAGATATGCAGGAGAAATGGACTTGCAATCATTACTGAAGGATACACTTGTGGTCATTCAATTTTTAGGAGTATGACTGCCCCCTGCTGTACAATATACGTCAATATATGTCAATAATGCTGAGAGGAAGCGAGACACGTTGCAGAATGATTATGAATGAGTTGGAACGTGGCGCATTATCCGCCTCTTGCGGAGCCAGATTTGGCTCATGTCTGTTCGGACAGAGGCCATGTAGAACTGCAGTGTGCTGTGGAATGGTCAGAGCGAGTGCTGCGCGGCAGCAAACTTGTGTTAAAATGTCTACGTTGGTTTGAAAATAATAGATTATCAGTCGATTGAAGGGAGTTCTGTGTTGCATGACACCCCTGTGTTCAGAATGAAATAAATCATGCTCCGAAGGGCACTTTGGAGGGAGAAACAATCGTGATATTCATGTTAGAAGATGACGAACAATCGCTCAATAGAGCACGCCCTCTAAACAAGCTGTGGCGTGGTAATGAGGCTGACAGGCATCACCTGTGTGGCAGAACCTGATTAAAAATGCTGGGGGTTGAAATGGTGGTTGGATTGAATAGTTAATCTTTGTTTTTTTCGCTTTCAAATAAAATTGAATTCTAATGGCATGAAGCCGGAACGGCGCCCATTTGCGTAGGCAGCTGGCACTGCTTTCGGGGTAGAAAGTTTAGATAAGAGAACATATGAGCAGTCGTAGAGAGCTGTTTCACATTTTTAAAGTGCAGGAGCAGCCAGTTTGCGGCAGCAACTTTGCGCTATAAACTGCTTCGTCGAATGGAGCATAGAAAGACAGACAGGGTAAAAAATGTATAAATATATATAACACTTAACGTGGTAGCCGTCAATACTGCTAAAAAACAAAGAGCTGCTGTGGCAGCTTCTGTTGAATAACGAGACTGTTTGGATGGAAGAGCTGTTCTGGTGGAGCCGAATGCTTTGCAGGGAAGTTGCATCCGATGATCCGTCTGCCTGAGTCTGTTCGTGGGCCAAATGACGGAAAGACTCTCATGTTAGGAGAGTTGTCACGGAAGTAGGTAAGCAGCGGCTTATATACTCCTGCTCGTGGGCTGTGATTTGTCAGATTAAAATTAATATGCTCCTCCCGAACCTCTGTTAATTAACTCCATTTCTGGTGAGTTACTGACAAGTGGCAGCTCCCATCAGATATCTTAACATCAATTCAGGTATATTATCCTTTTTCTGTGGCGCAACTGAATCCAGGTTATTGTCCTGTGTTGAAACCAGGAAGTATAATCAATGGAAAGCGCAATTCAGAGGTTCCATTTTGAAAAGTACCATAAAAGTACTTACACCATGCCATAACCAGACGCGACATAACAAAAGGTATCTTTTCTATTTTAATCTAAGTTTTTTGCCTAACCAGCGGCGAAACGCGTCAAGCGACCAGGCATTCTAATGACCGCCTGGTTTCTATTTCTGCGACATTGAGCTGGGTAGCTTTGTCTGCAAAAAGGCTCTCATGGGTCTAAAATCCTTCTCATGACAGTATATTAAGTCAGTATTATATTAAAGTATATTTTTATTTGTTTAGTGCTTTTCACAACACATATCGTTTCAAAGCAAAACAATAAATATATAGAGAGAGAGAGAGAGAGAGAGAGAGAGATTTTCACACCGGAACCCCGTGCAAATTAGATCCGATGCCGGGGACTGGATCATGTGTCGTGTCCGACAGGCCAGTAGCCCAGGAATCCTAAGCCGCTAAGGAAGTCACCCACCCTCGCAACCAGGTCCAAGAGGGGAGTGCATGCGGCCGCCGGACCTCGCCCCTTTTACCTGGACCAAACCCTCTCGTCACTCCCCAACCTTCACACAGCCCCAAACCCCTTATATTTTGTAATTTATTCCCCTTTTTGGACGTTTTATGTTTAATATTATTCAAAATAAACGCATCTCCGAGGCCTGATGCTACACCCACTGTGTCTGTCTCTTGCTTAACCTGCCACAGTTGACATAAATTTGACAATTTGACAAGAAATTACTCTCGCTGTAACTTTTCTGTCGTAAAATAGTGGCAAAATATCAAAGCTGGAGTATTACACCTTTATAATCATGAATAGTTTGTCATGATTAAATGACAATTGTGTGGTAATAACTACCCAGCAGAGGTGGGTAGAGTAGCCAAAAACTGTACCCAAGTAAAAGTACAATTACTTTAAAAAAGTAATTACTCAAGTAGAAGTAAAAGTACTAACATAAATAATTACTTGAGTAAGAAAGTATCCAATTAAAAGAGTACTCAAGTAGTGAGTAACTCGTTACTTTCACAAATGACATAATGGATGTTAACTCCCCTATATTCCATTACATAATACACATTTAACACGTATTACAGAATTATTATTATTATTATTCATGGAAATTCTGTCATCATTCACCATCATGTTGTCTTTCTTTCTTCCATGCAAAACAATAAGGAGATATTAGACAGAATGTTTGCCTGAATGTTTTTCCTCTATATTTTGAAAGTGAATGGTGACTGAGACTGTCAGTCTCTAACATTCTGTCTAACATCTTTTGTGTTCCACGGAATACAGAAGGTCACACGGTTTGGAACAACATGAGGGTAGGGAAATGATGACAGAATATTAAATTATGGCTGAGCTATCACTTTAAATTCATTAAATTAAATCTCTCATCATATACTCACACTCATGCCATCCCAGATATGTATGACTTCCTTTCTTCTGCAGAACACAAATTAAGATTTTTAGAAGAATATTTCAGCTCTGTAGGTCAGTACAATGCAAGTGAATGGGTGCCAACATTTTCATGCTCCAAAAAGCACATAAAGGCATTAATGTAATCCATATCTTCAGAAGTGAAATGACAGGTGTCGGTGAGAAAATCTATGATGGCATGAGGGTGAGGAAATGATGAGAGAATTATCATTTTTGGGTGAACTAGGGCTCTTGTCAGATCTGGATTGTCAATAAGAAGAGAGGTTTGGAAATGTTTCTAGTAATTATTACGGTGAAAACTTGAAAATGTCCCACAGGGACATTATATATAATGCTGAAATATAAACCAAAGCAAGATAATGTTTTATTAATGCCTAATTTCACTATTTCATAGCTTTTAAAGTCCTGTGTGGATTCCTATTTAAGTGTAGTTACAGTTTTCAGTGTCAAAAGAATATAGATCATTAGTTCTGTACAGCAGTACCGCCACTCTCTAAACGCAGAGTACACAGCCTATGTAGGGCACCAACCCCGGTCGCGGAACATTCGCTGTGTCTGAAACGGCCCCTTATCCACTATATAATGCACTATTTTGGGTGTCCCCCATTTTGTAGGAGTGTCTGAATTTTAAGAGAGCCACTCATTCCCTACTTTTGTTCACTCATTCTCACCCACAATGCACTCTAATTTCGAGTGTAAATTTGATGTACACTCGACTACGGTTAATTGCCCATAATCCACTGCGGGGAAGACATACGAGAGTTTACTGCTTCCTTCACTTCTGCAATGTTTTATTTCATGCTGAATGTATTCAACGACTTTTTGACAAATCATTACTTGATGAAAAAAAGCATAATAACATATAAAGAGGCAAAACATACAGATACATTTTAATATGTATTCTTTATTTATATTTATACAGAATTTTGCCATTAAATATTCGGTTATAACATGTAGGTTATGATAATTTGGTCTGATGAAGGCGCTCAGCACCCACAAATGCAACCCAGCTTACATTGGAGTTTAAGCAAACTAAAGTATAACAATTCAATACAATAATGTATATTAGATAAAATGTGTTTACTCTTTATATTAATAAATATATTATTCGCCATACAATCGCCTCGTGCCCGCACATCTCTCACGCACGCGCACACGCCTCACATCCCTTGCTGTGCACGCACAGAAATGCTGTCTGTTCACTCTCCAGTTGTCAATCACACGTTGCATAGAGCAAAATTGCGGAGCGAAGAAAGTGTTTGTGTAACTTTGTTTGAAGAGCTCGATGCTGCAGCAGTGATGGACTCGGCTTGAGTGACAGTCTGTGATGGCGTGTGCAGCTGTGAGAACTTCCGCTGTCGTAAAAGTCCCATTCAATAATCTCTCAATAAATTACACATTAACTTAAATTAAACCCAGTAATGTAACGAAAGGAACGCCGTACATTGTAACGAAGTAAAAGTACATTTTTTTCATTTGAAATTTACTTGAGTGAGAGTAAAAAGTACCTACTTTTAAACCTACTATAAAATAATTTTTTTCCCAAAAAGTTACTCAAGTAAATGTAACGGAGTAAATGTAGCATTACTACCCACCTCTGCTACCCAGATAGCAAGGAGACGTCGATTCAACATCTATTTTTAGTTGTAAGGGTCGGAATCAGTCGTCAGTCAATTTTCAATGTTGAATCAACATTCACTATTTGCTCAGTACATCAGAACGTTGTTAGGTCGAATAGAACATATATTCTACTTCGAAATGAAGTTGAATCATCAACATGTACCACTGACCCATTTGGTTGAAATCTTAACGTTTGTTCTGTGTTGAAATTGGTTAGAGATGTCAGAGTTCTGCACATGCGTGTATTTGAATCTACACCGGGCCAACCGTCAGTGGATGCGTCGCTAGAAAAAGGTAAGCATAAATGTACTTTTCATCATTTTACACAATGTTGTGTCAGTCTATCATTGTCACTTTAGATTTTAATTGTTTTATACCTCAGTGTTTTAAAAACATTCTCACTTGGTAATTTTGTAATTAAATGTCCTATTTGCGCACTGCCCAGTTTTCTGTGAGGCAGCTGGTAACTGAGGTAAATTTAGATAATTCACCATGTTGGACTCATTTCAGTTGTTGTAGATGGTCAACTTCAACATGATCAATTTCACTCAGATTTTCTAAACTTTAACTTTAGTTCATTAATTTCTCTGTCCTCCGCTCGCAAATGTCCTATGACACGCACGAGCCTTCAGTGGTGCAGCGCACCATACTGAGTCAATAATACACAAGGTGAATAAATGCTAAAATTGTCATTACTTTCTCAAAGACTGTGTTTTAATTTTAGGGACAAACCGTGTGGCATTTTCTGCACTAATGTTCATAGAGGTCCAAATGAGCATGGCAAAGGTAGACGTCTAAAGTTATCTTTATAATATTACAATTGTATGTCTCACAACAATATAACATACATTTAAATACACTGGCATCTGCTGTACCTATAAATTGTGCTGGGAAACAGTTGGTGTCTTTTGTGTTTTACCTAAAGGATTAAATATGATGATTTTTTTTATTATGATTAGTAGTAGGACTGTTAATAATACTGCTTAATGGGGGCCTGGGTAGCTCAGAGAGTATTGACGCTGACTACCACACCTGGAGTCACGAGTTCAAATCCAGGGTGTGCTGAGTGAATCCAGCCAGGTCTCCTAAGCAACCAAATTGGCCCGGTTGCTAGGGAGGGTAGAGACACATGGGGTAACCTCCACGTGGTCGCTATAATGTAGTTCTCGCTCTCGGTGGGGCACATGGTGAATTGTGCGTGGATGCCACGGAGAATAGGGTGAAGCCTCCACACACGCTATGTCTCCACAGTAACACGCCCAACAAGCCACGTGATAAGATGCGCGGATTGATGGTCTCAGACGCAGAGGCAACTGAGATTCATCCTCCGCCACCCGGATTGAGGCGAGTCACTACACCACCACGAGGATTTAGAGTGAATTGGGAATTGGGCATTACAAATTGGGGAGAAATAAATAAATAATACTGCTTAATAATGTCACTTGTAAGTATTTTTCTATTTCAGAGAGACGTCCAGTGCCTTAGCCCTGTTTCATTTGCTTCTTGCTTCAGAAGGTAATAGTTTTTAGACAATAAAATGTTTTGCTTTGTTGAAACTTTTCAGCTGCATTTTTATTTATTTATTTATTTATTTTTGAGGGATTGCTTTGCAGTAAATCCACCCCAAAGAGGCTCAAATAACAGAAGACAGTGGTATACTTTTTGAGTATTGTATTGTAGTCCCAAATATCTCAAGATAATGTGTGATATACTGTACGGTGAAGTTAAAATAGAATAACCTGTTATTTCTTTATAATTCTAGAATTTACATTTATAAGATTCAAGTTTATTATGGAATGACCTTCTGTTGAAATGCAGTTTCACTGTGATTGATGTCTTTTCTTTTACCTTTAGGGAGGAACTCCTCAGAGCCACATCACAGTACATCACTGAATGGTTAAGTCTTTCTCATCATTGACTACAATTTTCCACCTTTGCAAGTTTACATAGTGCAGATCAAAAAACAGATGTCAATGGAAATAAATGTTGCCTGTACACTTATTGATGCACATTAATTACTCCTGAAAAAAGTACTTATAAAATATTTTGTAAGCCTGCTGATCTTTAACCCTTAAAAGGGCAAAAACATACAAATACCTCATAAATTAATTTATGAAAACAAATTAATTTATTGCTATTTTCTAACATATTACATTTTTTAAACATTTAAGTTTTTTTCTTCAACATATTTCTTTTATTGACAGTTTTGCAGCATGTAGCTTATTTTTCATGAAAACAACATGTAAAAGGTAGGAACATCTGCCGTGAGGTCAGTGGATTTCTCACAATGACATGTTACTTTAAATTAAGATTGTGAATTGAAGCCAGAGTTTTAATACAAAGTCACATGACCTCAGTATTTGCAGGGACTCCATTTTCAATAATTTTCACAGAAATTTGGCCAACTTATTCACTGCTCCTAGCTTCAGCCTCTCAAATCCTGTATCACACAGGATACAAAAACCTTTATAGGACTTTAAAGGCATCATAAGAGTTGTTATAGTATTGGGAATACTCCTGTGACCAGATAAGATTTGATACTGAAGTGGTTCAAATGGTAATATTTGAATTGTATTGTTTTTTTATTTTTTATTTATTTATTTTTTATTGCAGGTCTTCTGTTTTTTTGTGAGCCCCATTTGAAGACCGAGAACTCAATAACCAGTATCAACCTGGACAGACGTCTATTCCAGTCCTACCTACAGCACACAAAACTTTTTTCTGTATTTTATATGGATGGCTGTCTACTTGCAAGTTCTCTTCAAAATTAGATGTATGCAAATATAACTTGAACTGCAAGAGCAAATAACTTGATCCAGTTACAGAGAATCCCTTAAGTTAAAGGGATATTTCACCCAAAAATGAAAATTTTGTCATCATTTCCTCACCCTCATTCCATCCCAGATGTGTATGACTTTCTTTCTTTTGCAGAACACAAACACATTTTTTAGAAGAATATCTGCTTTGTAGGTCCATACAGAGCAAGTGAATGGTGACCAGACCTTTGAAGCTCCAAAAAACAGATAAAGGCAGCATAAAAGTAATCCATTCGTCTACAGTAGTTTAATCAATGTCTTCTGACGTGATCCAGCCGGTTTTGTGTGAGAACAGACAAAAATGTAACTCCTTTTTCACTGTACATACTGCCATTGCAGTCTCTAGGCACGATAATGATTTGTAGCTCGATTACAATCACCAGTGCTTGACGCATGCACAGAGTGTTAGATGGCACTAGAAAGTATAATCAAACTTGAAATCATGATCGCCAAGGAGGCTGCTGATGTGATTTATAATGAAAAAGGAGTTTTGGTCTGTTCTCACCCCAAACTGATTGGATTGCTTTTTGGAGATTCAAAGTTTTGGTCACCATTCACTTGCATTTTATGAACCTACAGACCTGAAATTTTCTTCTGAAAATCTTCATTTGTGATCTGCAGATAAAGGAAAGTCATACGCATCTGGGATGGCATAAGGGTGGGTAAATGATGAGAGAATTACAATTTTTTGGGTGAACTAACCCTTCAAGAAAACCTTTAGATTTAATTGTAAGCATATTGTCACTAAGGGTTTACTTAGCTTAAATGAAAAGTTCTCCCAAAAATGATGATAATATCTCTCATTATTTACTCACCCTCATGATATACCAGGTGTGTATGACTTCTTTCTTCAGCAGAATACATTTGAAGAAAAATAGTCAAATATTTTAGCTCAGTAGGTCCTTAAAATGCAAGTGGATGATGATCAGACTTTTGAAGCTCCAAAAATCAGACAGTCAGCATGAACTTCATCCATATGACTCCAGTGGTTAAATTAATGTTGCTAAAAAGATAAATATTTAAGTACTTTTTAACTCTAAACCATAGTTTTCGGTCAGCAGCCGTATACGCATTCATGAGAGTATTGTGTACACGTCTCTCGTGTGACGAATTCGTGTTGGCATGTTACAGGCGTAATTTTTCTCATGTTTCTCTCTCGGTTGAGACATCCAGGATAAGCACACAAATGCACAGTTGTGAGTAAACAAACAGATAAATACAGATCTAAACCAAAATCAACTAAGCTTCTGTACAGTGTTCCTCCTACTCAGCTGTAAACAGTGCTGCTCTTCCGCGTGTCACACGTGCATCAGTTCTCAAGTGAACATGTCAATGCGATTACGTCACATGCGCATACTGCTGCTGACCGGAAGCGATGATTTAGAGTTAAAAAGTATTTAAATATTGATCTTTTTTGCACCAAATGCGATCGTGTCGCTTTAGAAGACATTAATTTTACTGCTGGAGTCGTATGGATGACGTTTATGCTGACAATGATTTTTGGAGCTTCAAAAGTCTGATCACCATCCACTTGCATTTTAAGGACCTACTGAGCTAAAATATTTTACTATTTTTCTTCAAATGTGTTCAGCAAAAAGAAAGTCATACACATCTGGGGTAGCATGAGGGTGAGTAAATGATGAGAGAATTAAAATTTTTGGGTGAACTTACCCTTTATTATTACTCCCTCGCAATAAATTAACCATGGTTTAATTGTAGAAAACATGACTTTAGTAACCATGGTAAATCTTGTAAGAATGGTTCCCTAATTGTCACTCACTCGACGTTTTGTCAATGTAGTGACACTAGGGGTCACTCTTGGGAGCCCGAGACACCTCTGGTCTTTGATAAAAGGCCAATGAAAATTGGCGAGTGGTATTTGGATGCCACTCCCCCGGACATACGGGTATAAAAGAAGCTGGTATGCAACCACTCATTCAGATTTTCTCTTCGGAGCCAAACAGTCATGCTCATTGAGCTGAATTCTACTGTTCATTCACCTCTGCTGGATCTGACGGCGCATTTCAGCGGCTTCTCCCTCCTCTGCACTGGTGCACTGCAGAGAACACCCCTGGGCACTTCGGCAGAAAACAAGAGAGTATATTTTCTGAAAGAGCTTTTTTCCTCTAAAAGAATATATATTTATTTAAAAGAGCGGCACACACGGAACGTCTTTTTAAAGACGCGTCTTTTTAAAGATGCCTTTCTGATTGTGTATTATTCCTGGTTGCGGTCGTTATTTCTCAACTTCGGATGGTCATGATCGCTGTCTTTCGTGCCTGGGCGCGACCCACATGGAGGCAGCGTTTGTGGATGGTTCATGTTCTCATTGCGAGAACATGACCATGGCAACGTTGCGGTCGCAGCTTGCTTTCCCCGCCTCAGTCCTTCTAACTACGGGTATGAGGCCAGCGCGGCTAGCACTGGGGTCGATTTGGGGACCCCAATGGGATCGTCTCCGCCGGGTATCCCCCCGTGGACCTTCCATTCCCCAGCACGCTTGTCTGCCCCAATCGGGCTTCCGGATGAGTTCGCCGGCTCATCTCATTGCGAGTCTGGCTTCTTGTTCGGAGCCTGCGAAGATGATGAGCTCTCGAGCACAGCATCGGAGAGCGGGCTTGTCCAGTCGGATGCAGAAGCCTCAACTGGGCTCCCCCCCTCGGGGACGATTGCCCAGTCGCAGGCCGATGCCGAAATGACGGACATGCTTTCCCGGGTGGCCGCGAGCGTCGGGTTAGAGTGGAACCCTCCGCTCTCCCCTGAACCCTCGCGGCTTGATGATTGGTTCCTGGGCTCGCGGCACCACTCAAAGCAGCCACGCCCCGCTCCAGTGCCATTCTTCCCGGAAGTGCACGTGGAGCTGACGAAATCATGGGAGGCACCTTTTACTGCCCGGCCCCGATTCCGCAGTTCTCCCGCTTTCACTACCCTCGATGGCGGAGCGGCCAGGGGCTATACGGCAATTCCCACGGTGGATAAGGTGCCCGTGGTGCACCTATGCCCGCAGAGTGCCGCCACCTGGTGCGGATGCCCTAAGTTCCCGTCCAAGCCCTGTAGGCTCACGTCATCCCTGATGGCTAAAGCCTACAGCGCTGCTGGACAAGCCGCCTCTGCCCTGCACACCATGGCTCTCCTGCAGATCCACCAAGCCAGGGCATTGAAAAAACTGCACGAGGGTAGTTCTGCCCCAGGTTTGATGCAGGAACTGTGCTCGGTGACCGACCTCGTTCTCCGAGCGACGAAGGTCACAGCGCAGTCTCTCGGGCGGACAATGGCCACACTAGTGGTCCAGGAGCGCCACCTTTGGCTCAACCTGGTCAAGATGGGCGAGGCTGACAAGACACGGTTCCTTGCTGCCCCCATTTCCCAGGCTGGCCTATTCGGCAACACTGTCGAGGACTTTGCCCAGCAGTTCTCGGTGGTGAAGCAGCAATCCGGCCGCGGCTCAAGATCCCGCACCCCGTCTGCTCATCGCCAGGCCCGGCCCCGGTGTGGAGCCCACCGCAGGAAGCAGACGCCACCCGTCTCACAGCCGGCGCCTAAGAACCCACAGAGATCGTCAAAGCGCCCCTGAGACAGGCGACCCAGAGATGAAGGAACCCACTCACATGGAGCTGGTAAAAAGACCACTCCACCCTCCGGTGGAGGGCCGGGCGGAAAATCTTTTGTTGCCTTTTTGTTTGATTTCGCCGCATGCCCAAGTGGCTGTGGTACCCAACAGTTCAGCAAAAGAGCGGCTTCCTTCCTCCCTGGGTCACATACCCGTTGTGCACGGTCGTCACCACGACTACCGTCCACGGGTGTTTTCTTGCAGGATTGGCGCTCCAGCGGTGGTCTTTCTGCCCCTGAGCTGTGGCACACAGCCGCCCCCGATGTGGCAGTCTCCACGGGTTACGAGGACAGTCCTCTTCCTCCCCCGTCCCAGACTGTTCCGGGGGTGGTCACAAAGAGCCAGGTAAGTGCTTCGATGTCCCTAAACTCAGCACGGC
This sequence comes from Myxocyprinus asiaticus, assembly GCF_019703515.2. Lineage (NCBI taxonomy): Eukaryota > Metazoa > Chordata > Actinopteri > Cypriniformes > Catostomidae > Myxocyprinus > Myxocyprinus asiaticus. The sequence goes on from NC_059346.1 coordinate 57,415,604, forward strand.
CACGATGTGGTGTGGCACCTCAAGCTCGACCCCGCCACGAGGCCCCACCTGCCGGTACGTCCAACGACGTTGTCCCCTTGGTCCCCCTTGCAGGGGACTTGGACGCGTGGCTTGCGCTTTCCAATCCGTCGCGATGGCTGATCCGGACCGTCCGACTCGGCTACGCGATTCAGTTCGCCAGGCGCCCGCCCAGGTTCAGCGGTATTCACTTCACCTTGGTCAAGAGCGAGAACGCTGCTACCTTGCACGTGGAGATAGAACCTGTCCCTCCAGCCGAGATGAAGAAGGGGTTTTACAGCCTACAAACGAGCGTGCCCAGTCGGTGCTGGCCTGTTTGAAGGTGTTCAAACAGAAAACAGCAGTTCCACTGAAACTTTTTCAGAGGCTCCTAGGGCATATGGCATCCTCGGCAGTGGCCACCCCGCTCGGGTTGATGCATATGAGGCTGCGTCAGCACTGGCTCCAGACTCGAGTCCCGAGATGGGCATGGCGCCACGGGACACATCGCATGGTCATCACACCGATCTTTCACTGTCTTTTCAGGCCTTGGACCGACCTCTCATTTCTATGGGCAGGTGTTCCTCTAGAACTGGTCTCCAGGCGCGTCGTGGTCACGACAGACGCCTCCAAAATGGGCTGGGGCACTGTTTGCAATGGGCGCGCAGCCGCCAGCCTGTGGATGGGCCTGCGACTGCATTGGCACATCAACTGCCTCGAGTTGTTGAAAATTCTGCTCGCCCTGCGGAGGTTTCGGCCATTGATCCAGGGCAAGCACGTGTTAGTTCGGACAGACAACATGGCAATGGTAACATATGTCAACCGCCAAGGCAGTCTGCGCTCTCGTTGTATGTCACAAATCACCCGCCGTCTCTTCCTCTGGAGTCAGCAGCACTTCAAGTCTCTGCGAGCCACTCACATCCCGGGCAACCTCAACACTACAGTGGACGCACTGTCACGGCAGGTTACCCTCAGGGGAGAGTGGAGACTCCACCCTCAGGTGGTCCAACTGATTTGGAGTCAACTAGGACGGGCACAGGTGGACCTATTCGCCTCCCAAGAATCTTCCCACTGCCCGCTCTGGTACGCCCTCACCGAGGCTCCCCTCGGCATAGATGCACTGGCACACAGCTGGCCTCCTGGCCTACGCAAATATGCGTTTCCCCCAGTGAGCCTACTTGCACAGACCCTGTGCAAGGTCAGGGAGGACGAGGAGCAGGTCGTCCTGGTAGCACCCTACTGGCCCACCCAGATGTGGTTCTCGGACCTCACACTCCTCGCGACAGCCCCCCCCCCGGCAAATTCCCCTGAGGAAGGACCTTCTTTCTCAGGGACAGGGCACCCTCTGGCACCTGCGACCAGAGCTCTGGAATCTCCATGTCTGGCCCCTGGACCTAAGCGGTCTACCATGATCACTCAGGCTAGGGCCCCCTCTATGAGGTGCCTGTATGCCTTTAAGTGGTGTCTGTTCGCAAAGTGGTGTTCTTCCCGACGGGAAAACCCCCAGAGATGCGCAGACGGATCAGTGCTTTCCTTCCTGCAGGAGAGGTTGGAAGGGTGGTTGTCCCCTTCCACCTTGAAGGTGTACGTTGCCGCCATAGCAGCACACCACGACGCAGTCAACGGTAAGTTTTTAGGGAAGCACGACCTGATCATCAGGTTCCTAAGAGGCGCCAGGAGGCTGAATCCCTCCAGACCGCGCCTCATCCCCTCATGGGACCTCTCTGTAGTTCTTCAGGGTCTACAGAGAGCCCCCTTTGAGCCTTTGCAGTCAGCCGAGCTTAAGGCACTCTCCTTGAAGACTGCCCTCCTGACTGCGCTCACTTCCATCAAGAGGGTAGGAGAACAGCAAGCGTTCTCTGTCAGAGAAACGTGCCTGGAGTCCAGTCCGGGTTACTCTCACGTGATCCTGAGACCCCGACTGGGCTATGTGCCCAAGGTTCCCACGACCACTTTTAGGGACCAGGTGGTGAACCTGCAAGCGCTGCCCCAGGAGGAGGCAGACCCAGCCCTGTTGTTGCTGTGTCCGGTGCGCGCTTTACGCATCTATTTGGATTGCACGCAGAACTTTAGAATCTCTGAGCAGCTCTTTGTCTGCTTTGGTGCACAGTGGAAAGGAAGTGCTGTCTCCAAGCAGAGGATCGACCACTGGCTCATTGACGCCATAACTATGGCATATCACGCCCAGGACATGCCACCCCCGGTAGGGCTACGAGCCCATTCTACCAGGGGTGTAGCGGCTTCCTGGGCCCTGGCCAGGGGTGCCTCTCTAACAGACATTTGCAGAGCAGCAGGCTGGGCAACACCCAACACCTTTGCAAGTTTCTACAACCTCCGGGTGGCACCGGTTTCGTCCCAGGTAGTGGCACGCAATACAAGTGGATAAGCCCGGGATAGCCGGCCGGATGTATCGCTTGCACATAGCGCCTTCCACCTCCTTTTGAGCTGAAGACGTGCGCCATTAATTCCCAGTAGTGTTCACAAGTTTTGTGCCCTGGTTGACTTCCTCCGAGCCCTGTGGCAGTCAAGTTTTCGGAGAGACTCGCTGCCGGCCCAGTACATGTGCTAACTAAGAGTGCTGATATGGGGTAGGTGCTCCGCATGTGGTGGTTCCCTGTAAGGCTAACCCCATGTGATATATATCTTCCGCTAATTCATTTCCCTTTTGGCAAACTGCATCTTCCTTGGGCAGAGCCCCTCTGCCCCAGTCTCCATGTTTGCAGTAACTCCTCCCCATTGGGTAGGATCTACCTTGAAGACTCTCCACATGGTTGGAAAGACCATGTGACGTATTTTCCACTTAAATATCCCCCCCTCTCTTTGGGCGAGGTGTGGTCTCCACTGTGTCTTCCCCTTGGGAGGGACACCCCCGACTAGACCTGGCAGCCCAGTTGGATAATCTCCCTTCTTTTATAGGGAGTGGAAATAAGAGAAGGGGAAAAGAGGCCACGACTGGGTTAAGCCTGTCTCTATCTCTTGGGTAGTCGACTTGTCCCCAAAAGGGCCGTTCGACACATAACTATGTTGGGGAGGTTATGTGTCGACATGGTGTGCTGGCTATGAGGCACACAATAGTCTACCCACTACACACCCCCAGTTCACGTAACACAGTTCAGCCAATTGTGGCATTTCGTATAGGGACCCCTAGTGTCACTACATCGACACAACGTCGAGTGAGTGACAGATAGGGAACGTCATGGTTACTTGTGTAACCTCCGTTCCCTGATGGAAGGAACGAGACTTTGTGTCCCTCCTGCCACAACGCTGAACTACCCGCTGAAATGGCCGGACCTTATATCGGCTCCTCAGCATAAAACCTGAATGAGTGGTTGCATACCAGCTCCTTTTATACCCGTATGTCCGGGGGAGTGGCATGCCAATACCTCTCGCCAATTTTCATTGGCCTTTTATCAAAGACCAGAGGTGTCTCTGGCTCCCAAGAGTGACCCCTAGTGTCACTACATCGACACAACATCTCGTTCCCTCCATCAGGGAATGGAGGTTACACAAGTAACCATGACGTTTTCAATTACCATGGTTAAACAATGGTTTTTGTAGTAAAACCAGTTTTTATGTTGTTTTTTTCAGCAGTAACAATAGTTTAGTTATGGTAGTAAACCAGAGGAACCACAAAATTCTAATTTTATTACCATAATTTTCATTGTCCTGTTATTACAATGGTTTCACTACAAGTATCACAGTTAAAATATGGTTACTACTAAAACCATGGTAAGTTTTGTGGTTATGGTTTTACTACAAATACTACTGTTCAACTATGGTTACTGTACTAAAATCACTTTTTTGTGTTTTTTTATTTTATTTATTTATTTGTTTTTTTGTGAGGGAATGCAAAATATTTCGGGGGGGGGGGATCCTCCCTCTCTGTCCTCTTAAGGGGCTCCGCATGTTCCAAACCTGTATGTTATTCTTTTGTGAAACACAAAAGAAGATATTGCAATATTGAATTTCAGTCAACCACTCACTTAAATAGAAAAGAAAGATGCAATGAAAGAAAATTTTGACTGAGAATGTCAGTCCTTAATGTTCTTTCTTATCTCCTTTTGTGTTTCACAGAATTAAAATGTCTAAGGTTCAGAACAACATGAGGGTGTGTGTATGATGACAGCATTTTATGGATGAACTTTTAAAATCTGTAAAATTGACACTACCTTTAAATTAGCCTGTAATTTGTTATTATACATCCATTTGTGAATGCAACAGTGTGAAGGCATTTTTTTTCTATAATTGGCTGTTAAGTTTTAAGATTCATATACTGTAGAAAAAGTTAACTCCAAAGAATTATGTATTTGTAAATGTATATTTTGTATAAATTAAACAACGAGTATCTGAATGTGCTGTGTGTTTAATAAAGAGTGTGTATATATATATATATATATATATATATATATATATATATATATATATATATATATATATATAGGCTGATTTATTAATTTTTAAGTATTTGGGATTTAGAAAATATGTTGATTGTATAACATCGTTTCATCCAACTGAAATCAACGTCATTTCAATGGCAGGTAAGCAAACCAATTAGATCGATTTTATGTTAGTTTTCAATGGTGTGAACGATGTAGATTCAACGTGACTTTGATGAGCAAAAAGATGTGGAATCAACGTCGGAGATGAACGTCGTTTCGATGCCGCGAGAGACATTGATTCTACGTTGATTCTATGTGGGTAGTGGTCGACCAATATATCACCTAGGCTGATACATTTTCCTGTTTGGCCGATTTGTTTCTTGAGGGCGCTGAGAATCGCCTGCTTGCATGTGAAGCGACTAACACATGTAAACGAGCAGTCATGGTTTGTTTTGTTGTTAGGTGCCATTGTGTTACAACTATAACAGACCGGTGTGCAACAGTCTCATTTAAACGGTCCGCATATATGAGCCACGCCAGATGCCTGTTTCATTCTCCCTCTCTCTCCTCAACAGTTCCCTGTAACTTTCAAATGTATTGTCTAATGATAAAAAGGCAACTATCACTAAAACTAATATCATATACCATCTGCAAATATGCACATATCTCATTTAAACAGATGTAATAAACCAACCTAATGCTAATTTATTTACCTCTAAAGCACATATTCTATCAGCCTCTCCTCAGCAGTTCCCTGTCACTTTTAACATTTTTAATTTCTAATGATAAAACGCAAATATCAATAACCTTCTATTATATTCAGTGTATTATATTCAGTGTTTCCCAACCTTTTTTCTGCCACGGCACACTTTTTACGACTAAAAAATTATGCAGCACACCACTATCCCACATAGGCTAACCATCGTCAATATTTTTCCTTTTCAAGAACTTGTCCATGTTTTCTGTCCATCTTAGTAGCGTGTTTACTTGTAATGTTTGAAATTCGGCTATGCAAAATAAATAAATAAATAAATCACATAAGTAGGCTACGCTGTGTGAGGTCACAGGTGGCAAGAGCACTAAATGGGTAATGAAAAAACAACAAATTTGCTATTTTCTAATTTGTAGATATGTTCTTGCAATGCCACAACAAATTACAGGGATGCAAACTCATGAGGGGCAAAAAAGACAATCACTGGTCCATGAACATTTTTTCTGGAGATATTTTTTTTTTAAAGAATAAGCTAAAAGCTCCAATTCCAGCTATTTTAGTGATTCAAGTTTATTCAAGATTACGATTGTGCAGAATTAGCTGCAAAATAAAGAGTATTTTGATGAGGCTTGCTTCTGTTTCACAAATGTGTTCAATTGTATTAACTGATTAGTTCAGTGACCCCTTCTGTAAATGTCACTAGGTGGTGACAAATGAACGACTTATGTGCTATGAGTGAGTCAGTGAATCATTTTGAGTCGTTCATGACCAAAATCTACCAAGAGACTTTATAATGTTTAAGCATTAAAAGAACAAAGAAGATCTATAGTTTTCCTTCAGTCTGAGCATTATTTTTCATCCAAAAAACAACAATAATAGTCTAATAATAGTGAGTTTCAATAATGTCCTTACCTTCTCCTTTATTAAAAATTGCATGGCTACAAATCTACTGACTTCAGTATAAGAATTATAAACACAAAACAGATCTACGGTATCATTTTCCTACAGTAGCCTATTTAAACTGCTGAGCATGGCTTTTATCAGAAAAGACCACAATAATAGACAAATAATAATAATTCTGAGTTTCAATAATGTTCTTTTGTCATTGTAAAGTGCATTTCACATGAGTTGAGTCGAGGCGTCAACACTCCATTCAACGCCAGCGTCAAGCACCACATTGCCCTCCACATGACAAAAGTTGCAGAAAGCGTCACAGAGAGGCGATTTTACGAGTTTCCCACACAAAAAAGTGGGAGGTGTGCACAATAAACATTTAAAACATGTATTTGGAAGAGAGAAAAAAATCTTGCAGTTGCTTTGATAGCAGAAAGTAGTAAAACGTCTCGTTTATGTTTAGGTCTAAGCATTTTCTTGGTGAATTTAAATTAGTTCAATAACTGGGGTCTCTGATATTTGTAAACGATAAGGTAATATTCAATTAAAAGAAATTATGAGACATTCAATGTCTCCACAAATTTGGACAGTTTTTATATATTTCTTGTTTCTTAGTACTCTCAAAGACATTATTGGTGAAGCAAAAACGTGTGTGTGAAAAACACTGGTGTAAAGTAGCGTCACTTCATAGACTTCAATGTATTCTGCAGCGCTGACGCGAGTCATTTGAAAGACCCTTAACGCGTATAAATATCAGTCACTTTTGCACATTAATCATTGCTCTTCACAATCACAAAATTGACCGATTTTAGTTTCAAAACGGCAAATTTCTCCGAAAGGTGAGGAGTTTGGATCCCTGAAATTTTATTTTTTTTTTCATGCATTTATTTATTTTGTAACACTAGTGTGCTGCGGCACAGTGGTTGGGAAACACTGATCTAGTTTAAACAGATGTAATTCACAAACCTCACGAAAATCCAGTGTCTTCTTCCCTTCGGGCACTCATCTAATATCTTCCTCTGAAGCTTGTATTCTATCAGCCAGAATCAAAACTTCAGGATCAGGATCAAAAGTTCGTCTGATTCACAAATCATGACGGTCACTCCGTGACAATCCAAGCAGGCGATCCAGGCCATTTAAACTGTCAAGAGATAGCTGCTCGCACTGGATCTGTGAGTGCAATTTCAAAGTAAAAGCGATTCACGCGCACTATGAGTAAATGTCATATTCACTATGCACTGTATGTGCAATTGGTTTGATTCTGTATTTTTTGAGAAAATGCGATTTTTAATGCGTACATGCCATCCATGGTTGCTGGACTACTGTGTGTACTGTTATTTACTTCTTCCTAATATACTAACAATTTCTTCATGGGCAAATTAATTATTAAGATTTGATGACTAAACAGAAATCATAAGAAACTGCTATCTACCATTTAAAATACAATATAATTTTTTTAGATTATTTTTTTTGTGTGAAATTGAGTAAATATATTGCTAAAATAAGAGTTTATTACTTTTTTAGCAATTTTATGTTTTTGTTGTTTACTATATTAAATTGTGTGATATATCGGCATTATATTGGCCTATCAGCCACCTGCTCTCTGGATATTGGCATCGGCCATTAAAAAACCCATATCGGGGGCCTGGGTAGCTCAGCGAGTATTGACACTGACTACCACCCCTGGAGTCATGAGTTCGAATCCAGGGTGTGCTGAATGACTCCAGCCAAATTGGCCCGGTTGCTAGGGAGGGTAGAGTCACATGGGGTAACCTCCTCGTGGTCACGATGAGTGGTTCTCGCTCTCAGTGGGGCACATGGTAAGTTGTGTGTGGAATGTGGAGAATAGCATGAGCCTCCGGTGCTGTGAGTCTCTGTGGTGTCATGCACAACGAGCCACGTGATGAGATGCGCAGGTTGACTGTCTCAGAAGTGGAGGCAACTGAGACTTCTCCTCCGCCACCCAGATTGAAGTGAGTAACCGCACCACCACGAGGACCTACAAAGTAGTGGGAATTGGGCATTCCAAATTGGGATAAAAATAAATAAATGAACCATATCGGTCAATAATTAGTAATAACATGTATTTCATGTAAACAATACCAGTCATGAGGCCTCCAGTGATCTTTGTGTGAGAAGGGGTTTCAGTGATCGGTTGAATTGTGTAATATTTGACCCTGCAATCCCCCTTGATTTTTTTTTTTTACAATTCAGCCACTGCATGTAAGAATTAGTCCAACAGTTACAGTAAGGTCCCTGTATACTTTATGAATATACTTAGAAAATGCCTTTAAATGTATGTGCAGTAAAATGACAAAAAGCACAGTATTATTCTTGTAAGATTATCTTCACAAAGCAGAAAATGAAGATATTTTAATTTGTTGTAATGAAAGTAAGTCTTAAGGAGATTTAAAAGCATAAACATTTTCTGGAAGCAGATTTTGAGACATTACATTTAGTCCCCCACAGGCTTGAAAACATGCTTATGGCCATGATGAGTGCATTGTAATTATTTTGTTTTTTATTTATTTTTAGGTGGCGTTGGAATTATGTACTTAATATCTCAAACAGAAGTTCATAGGAAGTGTGTGGTAAATCTCCCTGCCTGTGGCGCAAGCAGATATGTGTCAGATATTTAAAAAATGAATGAGTTTTTAATCTGGGGCTCAGGGGAATTGAGCGCTGCAATAAGACATTCTTTTATCTTATATTTATTTATTTATTCCCTCATTAGCATAATTTCTCTAAACGTGTTGAATCCCCCACCGTGATTTGAAAAAAAGTCACAGAGAGAGAAAGAGAGGGAAACATGATTGGGGGAGAAAGACAGAATTCTGTATTTCTCATTATCAACCAGATTTTTTTTGGCTTACCAGGGTACTTTTTGTCATGTTTGCTTCCACATTTGTTTCTTAGGCTAACTGAGCCCTTATGGGGCAATGACTTTATGTGTGTGTTTTGTGTTTTATGCATTCCCATAGGAAAGAAAAATGAGAAAAGACATTTCTTTAATATTGCAATTGTTTCTATAGACAGGCAGCAAGGATATTCAATGGAAAGAAATGAAGAATCTTTCCTTAAAGTGTGTATTTTGAATTGTAAAAATAATTAAAAACAACGTGTTTCAAACAGGTTCCCTGAACACTCCCTTCATATTCAGTTGATGAAACAAATAGTCCCACCCCAAACTCACTTCATTGGTTGAACCAATGTTGCTATGTTGTGCTGGTCGAGATGCTCAAATCAGGGCTTACTCCTCATTGGCACCCAGCTGGTGGTGCATTAGGTGACCACCTAGTTCACCTATGTCTAGAATAGGCCCTTGCTGAAACAAACAGTGCAATGTTTTTAAAGTGCCACAAAGCCAAAGTGATTACACTTTTCTGTGAAATCAACCCACAAATGATGTACTTATAGGTGTGTCTTTATATTAAGCTGGGACAGGAGAAAGTATTTTAATATTCAAGAAATTTACACACCTTGAAGTCTTCTCCTTAGCTTTTTCTCTTGAGAAAAAGACATCAATAACTTCCATGTGTCTCTAGAGTTTCAAAAGAGATCTTGACAATGTCACGAACTGTGCTCAGATTTTCTAAAAAACAAAAAGTCTGTGATCAAAAGAGATTTCAATGTGAAAATTTCTCATACATTTATAGCCAATATAAGCCCATTTAATCTGAGCTATGCTATCTATATTCATTTTATAGCTCTAGACTCCTACTGTGTCAACAATTGTCTAATTCGTGTCTATTTGTATTTCTTCTAAGGATTTTTAAGAGAAACATCTGAAACAATGTTGATAATTAAATTAAACAAAACTGAGAACTAGAGGTCTTCAATGGCCTTTAAACCAATCATAACAGCGGCCTCCCCCATTTTGGATGCATGTACCCTAAGGGTGCTTACACACTTGGTTCAATTGCTTGGAACAAACCTAAGTTTGTTTCCTCCCCTTCTCCCTGCTGGTCTCTGTTCACTATTCTCTGTATTTGGGTCCGAACCAATCCTGTCTAGAAGGGATCCCTCTCTCGTCACATTCTTGCGGATGCGCATTCTGTTATGATGCTTTCGCCTTTGCCTTTTCCATTTGCATCTCAGTTTATTAATGATGGAGAGCATTAAAAACCTTTTAATAATATCAATAATATATTATTATTATTATTATCATCATTATCACGGAGTGACTGTTTGCACTAGGTGTAAATACCTGCCACACATAGATAGTCTGGTAGTCTGGTGGAAACAAAGAAATTAAAGACAAACTGCTCCTTGACTGTCACTGCAATGGCTTAGTGTGTTAAGACTGTGGATGTGCTTTTTCCATGCAGATGACCTGGGTTCTTTTTTTTTTTTCTCTCTCTTTTCTCCCCAATTTGGAATGCCCAATTCCCAATGCTCTCTAAGTCCTTGTGGTGGCATAGTGACTCGCCTCAATCTGGGTGGCGGAGGACGAATCTCAGTTGCCTCCGCATCTGAGACAGTCAATCCGCGCATTTTATCACATGGCTTGTTGAGCGCATTACCGTGGAGACCTAGCGTGCGTAGAGGCTTCACGCTATTCTCCGCGGCATCCATGCACAACTCACCACGTGCCCCACCGAGAGCGAGAACCACATTATAGCGACCACAAGGAGGTTACCCCATGTGACTCTACCCTCCCTAACAACAGGGACAATTTGGTTGCTTAGGAGACCTGGCTGGAATCACTCAGCACACCCTGGATTTGAACTCGTGACTCCAGGGGTGGTAGTCAGCGTCAATACTTGCTGAGCTACCCAGCCCCCCCAGAAGGCTGCTTTCTTAAACAAATATTTTTATCAAAGAATATTTGACATTATTATTATACATTGTCAACCAATTCTAGACATGAACACTGAGAAAATAAAGAATAAATAAAAATACAATAAATAGCTAAATTAACATCAGTAATGTATGTTCAGTATCAGTCAGTTGCTGACCATTTAAATAAAGAATAAATTAAAATGATAGCTAAATAAATATCAGTACTGTATGTTTAGTATCAGTCAATAGCTGACCATTTAAATAAAGAATAAATAAAAATAAAATAAATAGCTAAATAAACATCAGTAGTACTGTTTAGTATCAGTGAAATGCTGACTATTATAATACTGCTAGTCAAGTAGGGGCAGGTTGTAAAACAAGAAGCATTTACACCCGCCAAGTCAAGAGATAAACAGCGGCAGCGGTGTTACACCATATTCTGCTATACAAGTTCAGGTGAAACTTTCAACGGAGGAAAACCAGACTTTTAAATATTACATTGGTAACACTTTAGAATACTGTATCTTACTTAATGCATAACTAATAAGGAATTACTGCAGAAGTAATAGGTAATTCTTCATTAACATAAGGAAATGTGTTAACTAATCAGTATGTAATAGCATTTTTTAATTGTGTTAAGTAACAATTAGCTAATCAATAACTATTGAACTCAGTCATGCCTTCTGAAGAACTACTTTTAATTATCTACTAATTCAGCTTCAGGAGAAATAACTATTAAGTAACTACTAATGAACAGTCATACACAATTAGCCATTACGATAATCATGTTGTGGCCCTTCCTTCTTCCTTACTACTAATGCAATATGCATTTTGTGGAATTACTGCACTCCCAAAAAGAGTCATTACAGCGAATTTAATAGAAGTTTTGGCCTGTATGGTCAACTGCTTTGTGAGTGTGGTCTGTAACCAGAAATCAACTATGGAATGGAACCCCATCCCCACTCTAAATGCCTTGCTATAACTAGCCAACTTACCTCAAGTAGGTTTATGATTTATATACAGTATAGTGTGTGTGTCTCTTGTTTTCCTCAGCACATATCACATTACCATTGGGTTAATTATTCCTGTATATAAGGCAATGACTGAGGGGACGTGAAAATACAGGGAACCCATGAGTAAATAATAAAGAATTACCACATAATTATGAGGAAATTACTTACAACCTGGAACAGTATTCTAAAGTGAAAATACAGGGAACCCCATTAATGAAAAAAATAAATAAATAAATAAACAAACAAAAAAACTTTAACAAGCATGGTACATAGTAACTGAGTTGTTATACTGATTTAGCATTTTAGTAAAGTTTGACACAAGTGTCTGTTTCACTTTTTTTATTAGTTTCATATCCTCAAACAACTTTACTGAACATTGTAATGTTTGAATTACAATATATGATGTAATACCTTAAATGCAGTAATACTTTCTAATGTCCTTCATCAAACGCCCCAGAGGACCATATCTGTGCTCCATCCACATCCAATAAGACCACTCAATACAAGCCGTGTTTCTTTAAGAGCTTCTCGGTCTTGTTGCCTCTCAATCTCCAGATCTGACTTTTGTACGTAGACCACGCCCTTTCAATATGTTGTGTGTGCCCTCCATGATTTGGGTTCACAAAGAATCTGCTGTGATTCACAGAGTAGTGAGAGTAGCCCAGCCTTGTCAAAGTCCTATAGGGTCTCCACACATCACTTATAATTGTGGATCGTGGGTGAACATGTCTTCTGATGATGGGAATGAGATGATGTCTCGAACGCCGTTCTATGAGTCACAAAATCAGTCGTCGTCCATACTAGAAAATACTGTAAAAAAATACTGTTAACAACTGCTTTTTTCTGATTTCATGCATAAGCTTTGTGCTTTAAAATTGATGTGGTTTAAACAAACTCTACAGAACTTTCATCCAAACTACATTAAAATTAATACAATTTTATGTTTTACAAATAAACATGTAAAAATCAGTTTAGTAACAAGAATGTAAAATAAAATAATAATAAAAAAATATTAAAAATTGTTTTCTTTATTTTAATTTGTCAATTACTGATTGGTGAGATACTGTATTGAATTTAATAAAATTAATTAAAAACTACATTTGTAATGTCATTCTTGTCTGAGCCATTTCTATGCAAGCACTTTTCAGAAGGTTTAATTTTAGAATGTAAAAAATAATAAAATATTAGCTTCTAGCATTGCTATATTGTAAAGAGCATATTCTACAGTACTTTAATGAATGTTACAGTAAGTAACAGTTAATGGAAATTACTGTAGGAACAGTAAAATAACAGAATAATTGCAACAGTGTAATTGACAGTATTATACTGTAAAGCTTATATTCTATACAGCACAGTACTGTAATGCTTTTTACAGTAATAAACTGTTTACAGTACACTGTAGAATTAGTTTTATGCTGGCAAATGTAGCTGCCAGTAGTTTACTGTAATTTAACAGGGAAATATTTTACAGTACACATGTATTTTAACTTTGTTTTTTAGTTTTTTACATATTATGCACATATAAATGGAAGTGTGTTTAAAAGCTTTTTTCCTTTTTTTTTTTTTTTGTGGTTTCAATGTTGGCATCAACTGTGAAATGTCCCTAGAACTGTTAAACATAAAATGTATAATAATAAAATAGATATCCCACCTTCCTTTTATAGCGGAAGTTGCTTTCATCTATAACAATGAACTCTGTTCTTCCACCCATATTCTGTCCAGTCTTCTTTCTATACCTCTTTAAAGCATCTTTACAGACCAATCTAAGCTTTTGACTCATTTTACTCAGGGTATGCCATCCTGCATCATGTCGACCTGCCTTAATCTTAGTCCTTGACAGTATCTGAAAATAAATGTGAAAATAATTTTTTGAAAATCATATGGATCATTACTGTTTTACGGTGCTTTAACTAGAGCTTATGATGCACAGATTAAACTAACACCGTGTCTACATCAGACGCGAGCGGCACGACAAAATCAAATAGAACCCATATAATCAGTAATGCTGTCTACTGGATGTGACACGACAAATTCCCGACAGTAAACTGATGCCCCATTCTATTTCTGACTTACTTCAAACCCATATGATACTTCTAACATAAGAACAAATAGATTTGCAACGGTCGCTTTGTCGTGTCCAGTGTAGACAGCCTCAAGCTGTTGCGGCGCGGCACGACATCTGTTGCGTCTGGTGTAGACACAGTTTAACTGAGGATATTAAATCTATCTATATATTACCTAACGGTAAATTAACTTCATCCAGTTTTGTAAGGTGATCTTGCTTTCCTCAAAAACTGATCCTGCCCTGCATGTCTTTGTCACTTTCTAACTGTATGTTCATCTTTGACATTCCCTGAAACCACCATAAACATCTAGCATTTAGATTAGAAATTAAATATCATACAATATACAATTTAGCATGATAAATTGTAGTTTTACTTTAAAAAAAAAAACTAATTTTATTCTACATTTACCATCGGTATCCATCGCCTGTTTGTGTGTTCTTTAATTTCATATTTTTTTTTTACAAAGTCTGCATTTCAACCTTGACTTGATGAGTCTATATTTTTGTAGCCATTTAATTAACCTTCTTGTCCCTCTTCTGCTGGTTTGCTCACAAAGTGAAACAACTTTCGTTCCAAGTCCCATTATTTTGTTGTTCAAAAACCTGCAACCAACCAAATAGATATACACCAAGGAGCTCTGAAATAAAGAAGAAAAAAAAAAAAACAGAAACGTTATTAAAATTTTGGAAGATATTCAAATAACTGGAATAAAGCCAGCCTTTAATATAATTGCACTTTGGAGTAATGAACTCGACGGGGAGGAGTCACACCAAATGATTGAATTCATCAGCAGACACGGGCATTATACGCAAATAGGGTTGGAGAATCGACGGATGACATACAGTTCCAGCTCGGAAGAAAGCATGGCGATGGAGAGGAAATATCCGTGCAAAAGGGCACGACCTCAGCATCTGATCTATGAGAATGACGTAGAAGCCGGTAATTGTATATTTCATTATATGTTTTTCAAAGTTGTACAGTATTAGCATCTAGTCATTTAGACATATGCCGGTACCGTCACTACACTATATATGTGGTCACATAATTAGGTGGGTCACAGAATTCGGTATGAAAATGCATGGTATTGTTATCATGGCCACTTCAAAATATCGCAAATAAGTGTTTAGTGTTTTAGAACTTTAAATTTATTTTCCATGTATGCCAGTGTATGCTGCCTAATGGGCCGAAAGAAATGCTAATTAAAATAAAAAAACAAAACAGAAATAGACCGGTAACCCTGGTAACCACTGTAAACAAAGCAGAGCTGCGCAACATCCTGTTTTCTGCTAGTGAATAGTCCTGGTAAACCTTGATTACCAGTTTAATGAGTAAAATGAAAACTGTGGTAAATATTACTTAGATTACACGCATTACTTAAATATATCCATTTCTACATTTTAAATCTAGTTGTTTATGCAGGGTGAAAACAATAAATGCTCTTTTTGGGCAGTGGAACATTTTGAGTTCTGTAACTTTTCATATTATCACAACATTAAGAAAATGTTGATTTTTATGAAATTTGATATGATATATGATATTTTATATTTAATCTAATAATAAATCCAACCAACTTTGGCTGTACTCACAACATAAATAAAATGTTTGTGTTTTGTTTCAACAGAAGCATCAGCACCACCTGCACCAACCCAGCAGGTGTCCTTAATGAAAATTAAGGAAGAAAACTCATTTTTGAAATAAATACTTGAGGACAAATGCAGAGACCTAGAGAGTGAGAGGGATGACAAATGGTAAAATGCTCTCTGTCTAATAAAAAGCAAGTACTGTAATTTTGTTTTTAATATGCACTAATTTAAATTGTTAAAACTTTATAAAGATTTACTCATAAAAAAAACATTAATAAGTTTAGTGCATACAATATACAATGACTGATTTAGATCTTTCAACAGTCTCTCAATAGCCTCTCTGCTTGCATTTTTTTATTGCCTTATAAGGATCATTTTGGTTTGTATGTTTCTTCAATTTAAAGTTTATTTGGATAAAAGCATCTGCTAAATGAATAAAATCATCTTTATATTATTTTACTGTGCTGTATTTTGAACATTTATATATGCTAAGTAATTATTTTAAATTGTAAGAGTATTTAAATTGGTAAACAATTTACAAGCACGCAAGTCTTGTCCAAATGCATTGGTTTGTGTTAATCAGTGTAGTAGCTTACATGTGTAGGATGCCACATAATTAAAATTAAATTAAATGTAGTTTTGTTTGTATTTCTTATCAGCGTTCATCTGTTCCCTATCTGTCACTCACTCGATGTTGTGTCGAGGTAGTGACACTAGGAGTCACTCTTGGGAGCCCCAAACACCTCTGCTTTTTTTAAAAAGGCCAATGAGAATTGGCGAGTGGAATTGTATGCCACTCCCCCGGACATACGGGTATAAAAGGAGCTGGTATGCAACCACTCATTCAGATTTTCTCTTTGGAGCTGAGTGGTTGTATTCAGTGCACTGAATTCAATTCCCTCCAAAGATGCACCTCAAAACTGCTGAATTTATGGTGCATTTCAGTGGCTCCTCCCCCTCTGCACCCGTGGAGTGCAGAGAACGCCCCTGGGCGTTTCGGCAGAGTGAAAATAAGAGAGTATATTCTAAAAGAGTATATTTTCATTCACAAAAAGAGCGGCACACACGGAAGGTCTTTTTAAAGATGCCTTTCCGTTTGTGTGTTATTCCTGGTTGTGGTCATTATTTCTCTGCTTCTGAAGGCCATGATTGCTGTCTTACGTGTCTGGGCACTGCCCACGTGGAGACATAGTTCGTGGTTGAGTCATGTCCTCATTGCGAGAACATGACCATGGCAACGTTGCGATTGCGGCTTGCTTTCGGTTTGCACTGGGGGCGATTTGGGGACATCAATGGGACCACCTCCACCGGGTATCCCCCCACGGCCCTCCCATTCCCCAGCACGCTCGCATGCCCTGGTCGGGCTCCCGGACAAGACCGCCGGCTCGTCTCAGGGCAAGTTTGACTTCTTGTTCGGAGTTCAGGATGACGATGAGTTATCGAGCGCAGCATCGGAGAGTGGGCTCATCCAGTCTGATACAGAGGCTTCAGCAGGGCTTCCTCCTTCGGGAATGGTCGCCCAGTCTCAGGCCGATGCAGAAATGACGGACACGCTTTCCCAGGCGGCCGCGAGCATTGGGCTAGAGTGGAACCCTCCACTCTCCCCTGAACCCTCGCGGCTCGACAATTGTTTCCTAGGCTCAGGGCACCGCCCACGACCACACCCCGCCCCGGTCCCTTTCTTTCCGGAGTGCATGAGGAGCTGACAAGATCGTGAGAGGCACCTTTTATTGCCCAGTCCCGGTCTTTCAGCTCCCCTGCTCTCAATACACTCAATGATGGAGCGGCCAGGGGGTATTCGGTGATCCCCCAGGTGGATAAGGCGCTCACGGTGCACTTGTGTCTGCAGAGCGCCGCCACCTGGCGTGGGCACCTGAAGCTCCCGTCCAGGGCCTGTAGGTTTACGTCATCCCTGACGACTGTGGCCTGCGGTGCTGCTGGACAAACTGCCTCCGCCCTGCATGCCATGGCTCTCCTGCAAGTACACCAAGTCAAGGCACTAAAAGAACTGCACGAGGGTAGTTCTGACCTGGGATTAATGCAGGAACTGCGCTCAGCGACCGATCTCGCTCTCCGGGCGACGAAGGTCATGGCGTGGTCTCTCGGGCAGACAATGTCCACCCTGGTGGTCCAGGAGCGCCACCTTTGGCTCAACTTGGTCGAGATGGGAGAGGCGGACAAGGCACAGTTCCTTGACACCCCCATTTCCCAGGTTGGCCTGTTTGGCGACGCCATCGAGGTTTGCCCAGCAGTTCTCAGCGGTGAAGAAGCAGACGGAGGCCTTACAACATATCCTGCCCCGGCACGGCTTAAGACCCTGCACCCTGCCTGCTCGTCGCCAAGGGAGTCGTCCTGCAGCAACAACACCAGCTCCGCCGCAGCCCGCCCCTATGGCCCGGCTCCGGCGTGGATCCCTCCGCAGGAAGCAGAGACGGGCAACCCAGGGGCAAGGAGACCCGCTTCTGTGGATCTGGTCGACAGACTACTCCATCCCCTGGTGGAGGGCCGGGAGGAGAATCTTTTGTCGCTGCATGCCCAGGAGGCTGCAGCACCCAAAAGCCTGACAAAAGAATGGTTTCCTCATCTCCTGGGTCACATGTCCGGTGCGCGTGGCCGTCATCACGACCACCGTCCACTGTACCATTTTTGCAGGTATGGCGCTCCAGCGGCGGACCCCCCGCCCCTGTGCGCCCAGCTGTGGCACAAACATGCCCACATGGGATTGGTTCCGGTGGACTACGGGGACAAGATTCCTCCTCTCCCCTCCTCGGCCAATCTTATGGTGGGCGGCAGGAGCCAGGTAAGTGCTTCGATGTCCCTGGACTCAGCACGGCCATGGGGCTTGAGTCCCCTTTGACGTGGCACCTCAAGCTCCTTCCCGCCGCGAGGCCCCACCTGCTGGTACGTCCGACGTGATCATTCCCTTGGTCCCCCTCACCCGGAGTTTGGGCTAATCCTAGCTCACTCTCGAGAGTTGCTGTGCGCACACAGGGACCTCATGCTCTGGTACCTCAGCCAACTGGGGCTTCGGGTCAACCGGGAAAAGAGCAAGCTCTCCCCGGTTCAGAGCATCTCAGTCTCGATGACAGCGCACCTCATGAACAAGCACGCACAGTCAGTGCTGAACTGTCTGAAGGCGTTCAGACGGAGGACAGTGGTTCCACTGAAACTTTTTCAGAGGCTCCTGGGGCATATGGCATCCTCAGCGGTGGCCACACCACTCGGATTGATGCATATGACATTGCTTCAGCGCTGGCTTCAGACCCGAGTCCCGAGATGGGCATGGCGCTGCGAGACACATCGCATGGCCATCACGCTGATCTGTCACCGCCTCTTCAGTCATTGGACCAACCTTGCATTTCTACGGGCAGGGGTTCCCCTAGAGCAGGTCTCCAGGCTTGTCATGGTTACAACAGACACCTCCAAGACAGGCTGGTGTGCCGTATGCAATGGGCACACAGCTGTCGGCTCCTGGACTGGCCTGCAGCTGCGTTGGCACATCAACTGCCTAGAGTTGTTGGCAGGTCTGCTTGCCCTGCGGTAGTTTCGGCCATTGATCCAGGGCAAGCACGTGTTGTTCCTGACAGACAATACAGCGATGGTAGCATACATCAACCATCAAGGCGGTCTACGCACCTGTTGCATGTCACAACTCACACCATCTCCTCCTCTGGAGTCAGCAACGCCTCAAGTCGCTACGAGCCACTCACATCCCGGGCGACCTCAACACCGCAGCAGACGTGCTGTCACATCAGGTTACCCTCAGGGGAAAGTGGAGACTCCACCCTCAGGTGGTCCATCTGATTTGGAGTCGATTCGGTCGAGCACAGGTAGACCTGTTTGCTTCCCGGGAATCCTCCCACTGCCCACTTTGGTATGCCCTGACCGAGGCACCCCTCGGTATAGATGCGCTGGCACACAGCTGGCCCCCTGGACTACGCAAATACGCATTTCCCCCAGTGAGCCTAATTGCACAGATCTTGTGCAAGGTCAGGGAGGACGAGGAGCAGATCGTCCAAGTAGCACCCTACTGGCCCACCCAGACGTGGTTCTTGGATCTCACACTCCTCGCGACATCCCCTCCCTGGCAAATTCCCATGAGGAAGGACCTTCTTTCTCCCCTCTATGAGGCACCTGTATGCCTTGAAGTGGCATCTGTTCGCTAATTGGTGTTCTTCCCGACGTGAAGACCCCCAGAGATGCACAGTCAGTTCGGTGCTTTCCTTCCTGCAGGCTGGAGCCACCTTGAAGGTGTATGTAGCTGCTATTTCGGCTCATCACGATGCAGTAGATGGTAAGTACTTGGGGAAGCATGACTTGATCATCAGGTTCCCCGCCTCGTGGTCACGACAGATGCCTCCAAAACGGGCTGGGGCGCTGTTTGCAACGGGCACGCAGCCGCTGGCCTCTGGACGGGTCTGCGACTGCATTGGCACATCAAGTGCCTCAAGTTGTTGGCAATTCTGCTCGCCCTGCAGAGGTTTCAGCCGTTGATCCAGGGCAAGCATGTGTTAGTTCAGACAGACAACATGACAATGGTAGCATATGTCAACCGCCAAGGCGGTCTAAGCTCTCGTTGTATGTCATAACTCGCCCACCGTCTCCTCCTCTGGAGTCAGCAGCACTTCAAGTTGCTGCAAGCCACTCATATCCCGGGCAACCTCAACACTACAGCGGACGCGCTGTCATGACAGGTTACCCTCAGGAGAGAGTGGAGACTCCACCCTCAGGTGGTCCAGCTGATTTGGAGTCGATTCGACAGGCACAGGTGCACCTGTTCGCCTTCCAAGAGTCCTCCCCACTACCCGCTCTGGTACGCCCTGACCGAGGCCCCCCTCGGCATAGACACACTGACACACAGCTGGCCCCCTGCCATGCGCAAATATGCATTTCCCCCAGTGAGCCTGCTTGCACAGACCCTGTGCAAGGTCAGGGAGGATGAGGAGCAGGTCGTCCTGGTAGCACCCTACTGGCCCACCCAGACGTGGTGCTCAGACCTCACGCTCCTCGCGAAAGCTCCCCCCTAGCGAATTCCCCTGAGGAAGGACCTTCTTTCTCAGGGACGGGGCACCATCTGGCACCCACACCCAGACCTCTGGAATCTCCATGTCTGGCACCTGCGGTGGTAGACATGATCACTCAGGCTAGGGCCCCCTCTATGAGGCGCCTCTATGCCTTTAAGTGGCATCTATTCGCTAAGTGGTGTTCTTCCCATCGGGAAGACCCCCAGAGATGTGCAGTCAGATCAGTGCTTTTCTTCCTGCAGGAGAGGTTGGAAGGGAGGCTGTCCCCTTCCACCTTTAAGGTGTATGTTGCTGCCATAGCAGCACACCACGACACAGTCGATGATAAGTTCTGAAAGTCCTGAGGCTGAATCCCTCCAGACCGCGCCTCGTTCCCTCATCGGACCTCTCTGTAGTTCTTCAGGGTCTACAGAGAGCCCCCTTTGAGCATTTGCAGTCAGCCGAGCTTAAGGCACACTCCTTGAAGACTGCCCTCCTGACTGCGCTCACTTCCATCAAGAGGGTAAGAGACCTGCAAGCGTTCTCTGTCAGCGAAACGTGCCTGGAGTTCGGTCCAGGTTACTCTCACGTGATTCTGAGACCCTGTCCGGGCTATGTGCCCAAGGTTCCCACCACCCCTTAGGGACCAGGTGGTGAACCTGCAAGTGCTGCCCCAGGAGGAGGCAGACCCAGCCCTGTCGTCGCTGTGTCCGGTGCGCGCTTTACGCATCTATTTGGATCGCACGCAGAGCTTTAGGATCTCTGAGCAGCTCTTTGTCTGCTTTGGTGCACAGCGAAAAGGAAGCACTGTCTCCAAGCAGAGGATCACCCACTGGCTCATTGACGCCATAACCATGGCATATGTCGCCTAGGACATGCTGCCCCCGGTAGGGCTACAAGCCCATTCTACCAGGGGTGTAGCGGCTCACTGGGCCCTGGCCAGGGGTGCCTCTCTAACAAACATTTGCAGAGCAGCGGGCTGGGCAACACCCAACACCTGTGCAAGGTTCTACAACCTCCGGATGGAACCGGTTTTGTCCCAGGTAGTGGCACGCAACACAAGCGGATAAGCCCGGGATAGCTGGCCGGGTGTATCGCTTGCATATAGCACCTTCCACCTCCCTTGGAGCTGAAGACATGCGCCATTAATTCCCAGTAGTGTTCACAAACTCTGTTCCCTGGTTGATTTCCTCCGAGCCCTGTGGCAGTGGAGTTTTCGGAGAGACTCGCTGCCGGCCCAGTACACGTGCTAATTAAGAGTCCTGTTCTGGGGTAGGTGCCCCGCATGTGGTGGTTCCCTGTAAGGCTAACCCCATGTGACATATATCTTCTGCTAGTTCGTTTCTCTGTTGGCAAACTGCATCTTCCTTGGGCAAAGCCCCTCTGCCCCAGTCTCCATGTTTGTAGTAACTCCTCCCCCATTGGGCAGGGTCTACCTTGAAGACTCTCCACATGGTTGGAAAGACCATGTGACGTATTTTCCACTTAAATACCCCCCCCCTCACTTTGGGCGAGGTGTGGTCTCCGCGGTGTCTTCCTCTTGGGAGGGACACCCCCCGACTAGACCTGGCAGCCCAGTCAGATAATCCACATTCTTTTTTAGGGAGTGGAAAAAAAGAAGGGGAAAAGAGGCCACGACTGGGTTAAGCCTGTCTCTGTCTTTTGGGTAGTCAACTTGTCCCCAAAAAGGGCTGTTCGACACTCATAACTATGTTGGGGGAGGTTACGTGTCAACCTGGTGTGCTGGCTATGAGGCACACAGTAGTCTGCCCACCACACACTGCCAGTTCACGTAACACAATTCAGCCAGTTGTGGCGTTTCGTATAGGGACCCCTAGTGTCACTACATTGACACAACGTCGAGTGAGTGACAGATAGGGAACGTCATGGTTACTTGTCTAACCCCGTTCCCTGATGGAGGGAACGAGACGTTGTGTCCCTCCTGCCACAAAGCTGAACTACCCTCTGAAATGTCCGGACCTTATATCGGCTCCTCAGCATAAAACCTGAATGAGTGGTTGTATACCAGCTCCTTTTATACCCGTATGTCCGGGGGAGTGGCATGCAAATACCACTCGCCAATTTTCATTGGCCTTTTATCAAAGACCAAAGATGTCTCAGGCTACATCGACACAACGTCTCGTTCCCTCCATCAGGGAACGGAGGTTACACAAATAACCATGACATTCTGCTTACCTTTCAGTCTGATCCGTTACTGACTGCACTGATAAACTATACCTGGCTAACATAGCAAACAGATGTGATAAACATGAGTGACATGGTTGTCAGGGACAGGGTTAACGTTATTATAGTTATATTGAAAAGGGAAACTGATGCGATAAATCGGTCGGGCACTAATTTTTAGATATTTTAAAATATTTGTATTTTTAATATTATATTCAACATTCTCAGATAACAATTTTTTCTTCTGCAGTATAGCTCCTTTTTAAAGCATATTTAAATATTTATATTGTAAAACATGCAGAAACAAATCAAAAACATATTTTGTTGCAGTGTATAATGGGGCAAAGCCTACCCTCTCTCACCTCTGTTCACTTCTGTTCACTTCAATCCATCTTTAACTCACAAAAAAACAAACTGTCTCTTATTAATAAAGCTGCGTATTGCCAATTGTCTTCACAATAAGAAATGCACAGTGACAAATATATTATGATTCAATAAGTCATGAGCCATAAAGTTATATTCTAGCTGCATTAAGCATGCGCGACCCGAGGGCCGAGCATCCCTGTGACAGTGTGTCTCAGCCGGGTGCAATTTCAATCAAACCCCCTTAGATCGGGACACTTCGTGCAACTCATAGAAGAGGCACTGACCACACAGAGAAATGCCAGTTTTGGAGTTTGTAGTTATTTACATGATCTGCTTCTGTATTATTTGAACTTTATTAAAGCTATAATGCATTAAATATAATTGCATTTAAGATGTAATGCTGGGGTGTTTCCTTTAAAGAGCTCCGACTCTGCTTATTCCACAACGAGAGTGCTTCTGTATTTACTTATTTTGTATTTTTGCATTATAATTCCCTCATACTTTGTGATCTAAATCACCTGAAGCTGTTTGGAAAGTTTAGAGTGCATTTGGACTGTGAGCTGTGTAATTCTTCCTCTCCTCAGTCAGGCGCAAACTGTAGTGCTGCTCTCACATGTCATCATTAGAGTTTAATGTGATCTTATGTTACGTTAAATGAGATCAAATGACTATTCGACAATGGAAAAGTTTGTCAACAATTTTTTTATTGTCGATGTTGTCGATAATGTCAACTAATCATTTCAGCAGAAAACCTCTACTGAGCTCTTCTGAGCAACTTACCTCCAAACCCTCAAACTGAATAAAGAGTAGATGTTTATAACACAGTTAGTGCATTAAGTAGTGCACTATTAGCCAAACACACACACACACAGAAACTGTATTCATAGAATGTAGTGGTTGAAAATTAATTTTCCCACAAACAGTAACATTGCAACAGTAATCAATGTACAAAACTAATCATTTAATAAATTACAATAAATAACTTAATACATCTTAATTATAGTTGTGAGGAAACACAAGCACACTTTTTAAGAAAAACAATTTCACAAAAAAGAAGTTTGTCAGGTTTTAAATGCTAAAACAACAGATAAAATGCTTAACTAAGACAAAAAAATAAATAAATAATAATGTCCACACAGTAAAGATTTATGATTTAACAGATTTATTATTTTGTTTCTATAAAATAACATAGATTGTCAGTGGAAAAGAGAAAGAGACTATACCCACATTTGAATCTTACACTTACGTAGGCATATCAAAGCAAATAACAGCCACCAGCTATCTTATGCACCACTCACCATATTACCTCTATAAATATCAGTACTTTAACATGCACTAATGCAAGTAAACCATTAGCCTGTTTATATATTGCCTCCCATGGGAGTGATGAAGAGTTACATTGAGCTCAAATACTTATTTTTCTAACAAGTGCTCTTTCCTCCATTTCACCCTCTCTGAGAGAGAATTTTGAATTTCAAAAATACATTTATAATTGTTAAAACATTACATAAAAAAAAAAAAAAAAAAAAAAAAAAAACCATCTTAAAAGGTATTCAGACCTTAAATTATCATCAACAGTTATACACAAAATCCCTTTATAACACTAAATCATCTCAAAAGTAATAAGATCATTCATGGTCTTATAATATCGAAAGTCAATTAAAATCCTAGATTTTACAAGGTTAAAAAAAAAATAAATAAATAAAAATTAAATTCTCATTTACATCTCGTTCAATCTTATTTTTCCTTGTAATATAAATTGCCATTTTGGCTTCACCCAAATAAACACTTCCATTGAGAATATTTCCAGAGGATGGAACTGAACCAATTATTATTAAGTTGCCAGAATGTAACAATACACCTCGATGATCTTCAAAATTGGGTAATAAAGACAAGTTGGGAAAATGATCATCACAATTTGGAATAATTAATCCTAACACATATGCCTCTAACAATTTACTTTCTTCCAATGCAATTTCAGATCTCCAATTCTCAAGTAATTTAGAGACTATTCGAGTTGATTTTATTCCCAAATGTCCAACTGCTGAGTCAATATCTTTAAGCCTTGGTCTAGCCAGCTGTAGTAAGTGTCCAAGAGTTATCACTCCAGATTCATGAGTCTCTTCCAATGCAGGGAATGTCCTATCATATGATATATCCAAGCGTGATCCATGAATTAGGGGATCCTGTAACAACCAATGTAAAGAACTCGTAGCACTGAGTCTTTGTACAATAAATAGAGTCCATAATTTAAATACATTACAATAAAAAACTGGCAATTTAGATAAGGTCATCTTCTGTGGATTCATCCAAAACAAAGGTTTGTCCAGTCCTAGACCTTTGTAACTCTTTAAAATGGCACATGCTACATGTTTCCAATTTGAGTCCACTGGACCAGTTAAAAGTCTTTGCACAAATTGGACCCTAAAAGCAGCTGTTCTGCTCTATACATGTACAAGTCCGTGTTCTCCTTCTTCTTTTGGTAAGTGCAAAACAGCTTTTGGTACCCAATGCAACTTATTCCAAAAAAAGTCAACTAAAATAGATTGTACTTTTGACAATAAATCTAGTGGAGGATCAACACAGGCTAATTTATGCCATAAAGCAGATGCTACTAGGTTGTTGATGACCAGTAAATGGCCTTTATAAGATAATTTTGGAAGTAAAAACTTCCATTTATCTAAGCCACCTTTTACCTTTTCAACAACTCCATCAAAAATGTTTTGCATAAACACTGAGTCTCCTAAATACACACCCAAGTACTTAAAACCTTCTCTGGACCACATTAATCCTTCTGGTAGTTTTGGCATTCCATTGGACCAACTATCGACCAATATAGCCTCACTTTTAGACCAGTTTACTTTTGTGGCAGAGACTTTCTTAAAATCTTTTAATATTTCCAGCATTAAATCAATATCTCTCTGTCCATTAATTAGCACAACAACATCGCCAGCATAAGCTGATAATTTAAATATATGTTTGCACTTTGGAATACATACACCAGATAAATAATTTCTTAACTTACATAAAAGGGGCTCTATTGCCAAAGTGTACAACATTCCTGACAGAGAACAACCTTGTCTGACACCTCTATACACCTTAAAAGGAGCACATAAATTCCTATTAATTTTCAATAAACTTTCAATGTCACAGTACAAAGCTTTAATCATAGAAACAAAATCAGGCTTAAAACCAAAAGCTGTTAAAACTTCCCACAAATAATTATGTTCAATTCTGTCAAAAGCCTTTTCTTGATCTACTGACACTATACCAAAATCAAGGTTAAGATGACTAAAAAATCTTAAAAATTAGTCTTTTTGGAACACAGTAAGCCTGATCAGGATGTATGAATTTTTCTAAAACTTAATCTATTAGCTAGAACTTTAGAAAGCAATTTATAGTCACTACACAACAAACTCACTGGTCTCCAATTTTTTATCTCTTTTAAATCACCCTTTTTCGGCAACAGAGCAAGAATTGCCCTATGACAGCTCAATGGTACCTGTCCCTTAACCAAACTGTCACTGAGCACCTCTACTAGATCTATACTTATCTCTGACCAAAAAGTTTTATAAAAATCAACTGGTAGACCATCAATTCCTGGAACTTTGCCACATTCCATACTTTGGAGAGCTCTATTCAATGCTTTCAAAGTTACAGGCTTACTGAGTTCAAAATTAGCTTAATCAGAAACCTGGGGCAAATTATCAAAAATAAATAAATAAATAAATAAATAAATTATCAACAGTTTTTCCATGCATAAGCTCACTTTTATACAAATCTTCATAAAAACTGACTGCCCTCTTTCAAATTTCAACAGAATCAGACATCAATACTCCAGTATCTGAGCATAAGGCATGAATAAGCCTTTTTTGCCCGTTTTTTTTTTTTTTTTTCTCCAAATTAAAGAAAAATTTAGAAGAAGCATCCATTAACTCTATATCCTGGAAGCGTGACCTAACTAGAGCTCCCTGTGAAACAGTATCCTTCAGATTAGCTAAAGAGCTTTTCTTTTCTTTAAATCTCTTAATAAGAGTCGACTCACCTGTACCATCGACAATTTCTTGTAAATCCAATAACTCTCTCTCTAATGTTTTAATTGTACTAATTATGTCTCCTGTGACGTTAAAAGTATATTGTTGACACAATTGCTTAATTTGTGCCTTTGCAAGGTCCCACCATTGCTGTAGGGACTGAAAAGAAGACTTTGTGGATCTAAAATTATTCCAAAATTCTTTAAAAATCTCTTTAAAATGCTTATCACACAATAAGTTATTATTTAAGTGCCAGTAAGCACTTTTCGGCTTAATAGAGTTTGCGGTTACAACACATTGTACCAAACTATGGTCAGAAAAACTGACTGGAGTAATGGAGCAACTCCAAAAGAAACTAAACTGGTGTTTATAACCATAAAATCTATCCAATCTAGCAAAGGATAGAAAAATGTCATATGCATGAACCCATGTATATTGTCTCTGAGAATTATGAAAATTCCTCCACACATCAACGATCTCATGAGTTTTTAGTACTTCAATGAGTCGCTTACATGATGGCATGTGAGGTTCAACATGATTCATCATGATGGAGCCACGGATGGCTGCCTCGGTGTGGAGCTCCTCAGTTCTTTTGTTGTTTTTGTTTGTTTGTCCGGTGTTTAGTAATCTTTTTCCAGTCAGTTTTAACAGAGACGAACTGCTGAACATTCAACAGCATGTACCAGACAATCTTTTCCCAGTTTTTGAATATTCAGACGTTTTGCTAGACATTTTAGTTGGAGGCGTGGCTTTGTTGTTCAGGAGACGCAGGCGAGGAAGATGAGCCAGTGTGCTGGTCAAACTCCATCGGCGCGGATTTCGAACAGCGCAGCCGAGTATTCACTTAGCGAATCTCCGCTCTCTTCCTAACAAAACGGACGAACTACATCTCCTCACCCGCACAAACAAGGACTTTTCAACCTCTGCTGCTTTGTGCTTCACAGAAACCTGGCTGAGTGAAGCCATTCCGGACAGCGCGTTACATCTGCCAGGTTTTCCGCTGTTCAGAGCGGATCGCATCGTGGAGTTAACGGGGAAAACGAGAGGTGGTGGAACATGCTTTAATATCAATGAAAGTTGGTGTACAGATGTAACAACGTTAAGGAGGATGTGCTGTCCTAATTTGGAAGCGCTCTTTATTAACTGTAAGCCTTTCTACTCGCCGCGGGAGTTTTCCTCGTTTATTCTGGTGAGTGTGTATATCGTGAAGAAGGCCCAGCAGAGGTTGTACTTCCTTCGCCAGCTGAGGAAATTCAACCTGCCATAGGTGCTGCTGATACAGTTTTACTCAGCAGTCATTGAGTCTGTTCTCTGCACTTCAATAACTGTCTGGTTTGGATCAGCTATGAAATCAGACATCAGAAGATTACAAAGGACAGTTTGAACTGCTGAGAGGATTGTTGGTTGCCCCCTGCCCCCCCTTCAAGAACTATACACTTCCAGAGTGAGGAAAAAGGCTGGAAAAATCACTCTGGACCCCACTCACCCTGCCCACTACTTTTTCAAACTGTTGCCTTCTGGCCGATGCTTCAGAGCTCTGAGCACCAGAACTGTCAGGCACAGGAACAGTTTTTTCCCTCAGGCTATCCATCTCATGAACAGTTAAATTGCCCCATTGAGCAATAACTATGTGCAATACACAGTTTAGTCTTTCTTATATTTATCCAACACATCCAACCTCTTCTGCCATTTCATTCCTCTGAAAAAAACAAAACAAAAAAAAAAACATTTGCACTGTACATAACAGATTTGTATTTGCACTGTACATAACAGATTGTATTAGATTTGCACTACCCATGTGTATGTGTGTATGTATGTATGTGTGTGTCTGTATGTATGTGTATAATTAGTTTTATTTTTTATTATTATCTGTCTTGCTGCTGTTTTTGTATTGTTTTGTATTTGATAAGAACATGGTATGAGACTCTTAGAAAATAAAACAGCAACTCCCCCAATGATTGAGGTGAAATGACTTAAAACAGATAACCCATCAAACTTCCATGCCCAATCAGCAGCATTTCCTTCATCACTATGGGTTTCTTGAACAAAAAGATTATGAATCAACTTTTTCCTGTTTAAGTATTTCAAATAATTGAATTTGTTTTTTTCCTTCTCTTGCCCCATTTATATTTAAAGAAGCAATCTTTATTTCTCCCATAAATGAGGAAAGCAAAAAACATACAGAACTCAGAAAAAAGAAAAACACATTTTTTTTTTTTTTTTAATTTAAGCATTTTTACTGCTGACATTTTTCTCTGGCTGTGTACTAAGCTTTGCAAGGATTTTCTTCAAACAATACACCTCCTGATTTGTGAAGCAACTTTCACTCCTAAACATTTTTGCTTTTTCAACAAATTGCAGAACATTGGGAAATATTCGTCATTGTGCACTTTCCTTGCATTTTTTGTCACTTTTAAGAATGATTTAATATCGTCTACGCAGTAGTTTTCACTCGAAAAACCACTTTGCAGTAAACTACATGTAATGCTGCATTCAGAAAGATCACTTTCACCCTCCGTATCCGTCTGGCTAAAGTCATATTTAGCTCCTCTTTTTGCTTGTTTAACAATAGGACATTGCTGTATTCTTCATTTCTGTGGTGTTTTAAATGTACAGTCATCATATTCTGTCAAATTCTGATTCTCACCATCATTAACAGGAGAGTGCACAACAGCCATTACGATACTGGCATCATTTTGCACTTCACTCACTTCACTTTCCGACTGATTGTTCTCTAAAACACCAACCACAATCTGTTCCTCGACAGATTTCTCTGTTGATCCATTGTCCACAACATTTTCCACATTTGTCACAACAATAGATGTCTGCACTGAACTGGGTCCAGGCATTTCAACATCAGTAGCCACAGCAGTATCATTCTGCATTTCTTTATCTTGTACCTTATCTTTAACATTATTCTCTGATAAGGGCTTATTATTGGGCTTATCAACTTTGCCTGGATAGGCTCGGACAATATATCCCGTTTCACCACATCCAAAACACTTCATGTTGTTCGTAGTGGCGAAAATGACATAATTATAATCCTCATGACGAAAATTCTAAGATAAATCTAATTCATCAAGATTGTCTTGTTGGATCATATAAACACAGCGCCTAAACGATACAACGTGTTTCAATAGCGGAGATTTACTCCCAATTGGAATCATCTTTATCGGCGATACCAATTTCCCATAACGGGACAATATTTGGGACAAAACTTCATTTGAAATGAAGGGTGGTACATTGGACAAATTAACTCTCTTTGAAGGAGTTGAAAGAAAACGTACTGGGGTAAAGATACTAGTGATCACATCCCCACTTTCTACAAAAGTTCTTAAAGCTCCCGCCACCCGGGCACGCCATGCTCCCAGTACACTTCTGGGAGCTGACGCCCTGGTAATTCACCTGTTTTTTTTTTTTCCAACTAAATCCTCAGTACAAAAAACAAAAACCAAAACTAAATATACTAAACAATCAAAGAAAGCAAAGAATAAATTGAAAGATAGAAAAAGATAAATCACTCGTACCTGACACAACAGCCACATGCTCACACTCAAAGCTCTGCCCACTCATTCCAATCATGCGCACAGAGAGAGAGAGAGAGAGAGAGAGAGAGAGAGAGAGAGAGAGAGAGACTCGACTTTTAAAGTCTTAATAATGGTAGAACCTCCTACATTCATCTTTGCCTTCTTTAACCACGCATTACATTTAAATTAACTGCATGTAATTACACTGTTATACTTACTATTGGAAACATGCTTACTGGCAAGCTAACCTTGAGTGTTATGTACATTGCCAATGCATTATAAGACACTATACATACAGATATAAAACAAATTGAATGCTGAAGTTTAATTTGCGGAAGTTTAAAATCTCAAAACTATTATTTTTTCTTACTGCCGGATACGGATACTGCATTAATTGCATAAATTTTTTAAACACTTTAAACAGTCAACTTTTAAGAATTTAACGCCTTAAATTTCCCTGCCCTAATGATATCATATAGTATAATATTTATAATACTATATAATAGTATTAACATATATGTCTACAATTTGGATTTTATTAATTGAGATAGTGACAATGGAGACCTTTGTCCTGCGTATTACAATATTGAAATTGAAATACTGGCCTTGACCTGCCAAACTGTAAAATCAGTGGGAAAATGTTTTCTGAATCAGAACAGAATGGAAAATATTTTTTTACCATTGGATCCAAGTGTGCCCTGTCTGTTTGTAGCTATTGCCCTATGTCCTATTTATTGAGCTAGTTACATGCACAATCTTTCACGATTTTGTTTAATAAGCCGACAAAGCGTAAGGTCATATAAAAGGCTTAAACTGCTTTCCTTTATCGGATAAGGTCAGTTTAAGAATATACCTTTTAGAACCCGAATATTTTTACCCATTACCCAGATTTTGGAGATCACCACTCTTCTGGAGAGTTATACAGGGCTCACTGGCTAAAAATCCTGCTAACTCCTCGGCACGTCCTCCAATGACTGAACATACATTTGTACAGGTGTAGTTTACTGCAACAAATAATGTTCTTGAAATTTGTTTTGATTTCCAATAAAACATGTTGTAACACTTTTAAAACAAGATAAATTTACTTAAGAAACAAAACTGTGAAAGACTTATTTTCTGAGAATACATATTGAATTATTATTATTTTTATTTACCTCATTGGCAAATCGTTTTTTAAGCATCAGTCAAACACAATATTGTGAGATTTGAGAGATCACAATGCCACTCATTTTGTTTCTTATAGCAGGGCGGTGAGCATTCTGTTATTTTGTTCATTCTTAACAGTTTATTTCAAGGCATTCAAATACAAATCATAAAGAAAATGGTTAGAAAAGCTTAAATATATTGTAAAGTGAGCAGCAATTTATTTCCATAACACATTTTATTATTAATATGACACTGACCTTGTTGATGCATAGAAACACAATGTTTTACACTTCAGAGTGGTAACTTTAAAACAATGTGTTTAAAAACATTTTCCAAGACCAGGTCATGTTTAGCATTAGCCATTAGTGCCATGAATTGAGTACGGTAAACATGACAAATTACATATTATCTACTGCATATATCTTCCAATAATAATTGAGTTATTATAATAGCTCCTTTTACTGATCCCATGTGGATTCCATTCATAGAATGAGGCAGAAAGCATATTATTTATAGAATAATATCCAGTGCGCTGCAGATGACAGCTGGCAGAATGGAACCCACCAGAGTATTAGAGCACTTTAGCGCTTCATTTTGCATAATTTATTGAAAAATGGACATGAAGAATAATGCTTTATGAAGTAAACAAATGACAATCTATCAATATTTCTCTAAATGTGCACACTTTTGGACTAAACGTTCTATTACATGTTGTTCACTGAAGTCTGCTAGAGACAAATCAACAGGAGTTTACTCCATATAATGGGTATGTGCGTCTTTATAACGGTTTAATTTTCATAACACTTATTTTGATGTTTTGATATGTTGATGTAAATTTTAAAAATACTCTCAAATAACATTTCTATCATTAAACAGTGGCTGAATATCTAAGCTGGAGTAATATACCTTTCTAATGATGTACTAGAGTTTATCACAATTAAGAATTGTATGGTGATAACACTACCGATTGTGAGGCCGTTGGTGATTTTTGCATAAGAAGGGATAATGTTTTTGTAGATGTAAGTCTTTGATTCTTTGAATCAAATGAACGTTTTGACAGAGAAAATTCTAAAGTAATGCAACACTATCGCTAAACAAATATTGTGGCACCGCCGCTATTTTGAAGCTGTAGTACCGCAATACTACCGTAGCACCTGTTTACCATGCAACCCTACTGTGAACAGAACTCTCTTTCCAGCAATCATGAAGCAATTTAAGATATGGAGTTTAAAGAAAGAAAGAAAGAAAGAAAGAGAAAAAAAAATGGATACAGTGAACAAATTAAGTTAGGGTCTATTATATGAGCGGGCTATTGGTATGGTTTGTTCTGGCAGCTAGCCCAGGTGTCAGCCGCTGAAACCCTGTACTTAATGCCCTAAAACAAGTGCGAGTTCCCGAACAGACCAACAGTAAAAAGCTACGCCTTTATTAATAAGCAGGCAATGAGCAAATATATACAGTTCCCTTCATGAGAGGTGAAAATGTATGTAAGTATGTGTGTGCATGTGTGAGGGTATTTGTTTGTGTGAGGGGAGGGTGGGGTGTCAAGATGTGCGTGGGATGTGTCTAAAAGTGTTTGCAAGTCAGAGAGTTTGTTGTGTGCATGTGTGTGTGTGTGTGTGTGTGTGTGTGTGTGTGTGTGTGTGTTTGCACTCTCTGGTAGAGTGGAACCTGCCACAGACATCAGCCCCTGCATTTGCATATTCATGACTCAATTTGCACTTGCCTATGCAAATGTATGCAAAAATCATTTCAGAACATTTCAAAAATAGAAACTAGCATGCAACGCGACACTGGGCTGCTTAGTATTCAGAAGCACTCCAAAATTAATAAATAAATACAGAAAATACAAATGAAAAGGCAAAAAGTATAAGGCTTACAGTGTGGAAGTTTAATTCTCGTAAAGATTCTGATATGAACCAGCTCTCATTTTCTCTTGCTTTTGTTGTATAGGGATTTGTGATTAAAGATTTCATGTTAATAAAACTAATAAATGGGCTAGATGTTAGGACCTTAAGGTGAGAAACAGAAGAAAGGATAGAAATCACAGAGGTATGGGGTTGAGAGGTAGGTAGGCTAAGTGCACTGCACTGTCGTTTTAAAACAAAAATAAATTGAAACAGTAAACAGAATATGATGGCAGGCACATTTGTCTATCATTAAGACCAAAATATATAACTCCTTTTTCACTACAAATCTTGACATCAATAGTCTCCTTGGAGATCATGATTTCAAGCTTGATTATACTTCCTAGCACCTGTTCTCACCCAAAATCGATTGATTGCTTCAAAAGATGTGGATTAAACCACTCAAATTTTATGGATTAATTTATGCTGCTTTCATGTCCCTTTTGGAGCTTGAAAATTTGGTCACCATTCACTTGCATTGGACAAACAGACATCATTTCTATCTGAAAAGACTCTGGATGATTGGAATTATTATGAATGTAGAGAAACGTATAATATTTGGCGTAAACCCCATCCTATGGTTCAGCGGAGCCTACCTCTGCCCAGGACAGGACCTAAACTTGTGGAGATGGGGTGGAGGGGGTGAAAACAACAGAAGTATGCGAACAATAGAGACAGGTGTGTAGGCTTATAAAGCAGAGGCTGTTTTGTGCTTGGATGAGATGCCTGATTGAATGAAAGCATAAGGATCCAGAGTCTTCCTGCTAGAACTTACGCTTACGCTTCCATATCTCCAAGAAAAGACTCTGGATGACTGGAATTATAACAAATGTAGAGAAACTTATAATATTTGGTGTAAGCCCCATCCTACATTTCAGCGCTCAGATACTTGCTTGAACCGTCAGATCCTGCCGGAGGCAATGATGGCAGGGGAGCGGAGCTTACCCCAAAAGGAATAAGAACCTACATTTAAACTATGCCCCCAAAATAACATATAAAACCAATAATTAGAATCAGGACATCACCCAGGTCTTCAGAAAGTGAGGGACAAATCTGAAAAAAGAGGAAATATCAATGAATGATGCAAACATAAGCCTGTATATGACTGTGTGCTACATCCTACAGCCCTACTATTAAACTAATTTGTCTATGGTTACACTCTAGTTAGGGCTTCGGCCCGTAAACCATTTACATCTGTTCCTACGTGGTGCAAAATAACATCCTAACCTGGAAGTATGTGTGTGTGTGTCAGCTAGGGGAAGCCCAGAGAGAGGCCACTCACCTGCATAGGCTTCGCTCTGGCCCGAAGGCGTGGCATGTCGGTCCAATTCCCTGGTCCAGCCCTGGTGTCAGTCGGTAATGTTTAGTGTTTAAATGAGTTCCCGTGTAGTAGTGTTGTTAAAAAGACAACAGTGATACATCCAAACTGGAAAACAATCACCGTAAACAAAAAGAGGAAGATTAGTCCACACAGAGCCGCATCTCCCCCACACTCTTGGTGGGCCGAGTTCAAAACTCAGTCACACACATCTGATGCATGCACGCCTCTCTTATCTAGTCATATCAAGTCATTTTTATTTGTGTAGCACTTTTCATAACACACATCGTTTCAAAGCAGCTTTACAGAAAATCATGCATTAACAGCAAATGAAACTGTAATATCTGTTAAGTCTTTGAGTCATCATTGTGTAGTTTGATTAAATATGATGGTAAATTGTGTATAAAAATAAATAATTAAATAATAATTGTATTTAGAACCCCAGTGAGCAAGCCAAAGGCAACTGTGGTATGGAACACAAAACTCCATAAGATGTTGGTTAATGTAGAAAAATAACCTTGGGAGAAACCAGGCTCATGGGGTCCAGTCCTCCTCTGACTAAACAGCATGAATATAATGCCAATATCAGTTATTTGTGTGCAGTGCAAGTCATGGTTTAAAATTAGTAAATTAAGTTAGTGTTAAGGGCCAGTGTTTAAACAAAGATTTTGTTTGAACTGTAAGATTAATGACTAATGTCTTTGAAGTGCAAAAACTGCAGAAGTTCACATAGATGCATTGTCCTTTGTTAGTTGGCTGATGAAGGCTTTTGTTGGCAATTAATTGATAGTCTATGTATTCCATTTTAAGAGTTTAGTCCATCATTAGACCAAGGTGATGCAGGCAGAGATCAGTGACGTGCATCGCAGTTCAATCGGCAGGTCATTTTGGTGAGGGCTATCCTAAGTCCAAGGTTCAGGCAGTGGCATATAAAGTATCCCATGTCTTATGGTTGGAGTTGGCATCAGTTCATCCTCTAAAGTCCATCATAATAGGCTGAAGGGATGTCTGGTTGGCACCGGCTGCATTTAGTCATCATCACTCAGTGACACATAGCAATGGAGTCCGACACCAAGCAGGAATGGAGCTGGATCTTGCCGGCTCTGGTAACCTTGGGAGATGAATCCCGAGGTTGAGACAGGCAAACAAATAGATTAATATTAGTGAAGATACCATTTAAATTATTGCAGAGTTATAGATTATGATAAATGTTTCTGGTTCCGGTAGACCTAACAAAAGCAGCCTAATAGTGAGTTGATGGATAAATTAGGTGTATGCCTGGCTAAATAGACAAGTCTTTAGTCTAGACTTAAACTGAGTGAGTCTGTCTGCATCCCAAACATTGTTAGAGAGACTATTCCATAGTATAGGAGCCAAATAGGAAAAGGATCTACATCCATTTGTGGATTTTGATATTCTAGGAACTATTAACAGGCCAGAATTTTGCGATCGTAATGAACGTGATGAAATATAGCATGGTAGAAAATCACTTAAGTACTGCGGAGCTAGACCATTCAAAGCTTTGTATGTAGTTAACAGAATTTAAAAATGAATATGAAATTTAACAGGTTGCCAATGTAACGACGATAAAATGGGGCTAATATGATCATATTTTCTGGTTCTAGTCAGCACTCTGGCTGCTGCATTTTGAACCAATTGAAGTTTATTTATTGATCTTGCAGGAGATCCCCCCAGTAATGCATTACAATAATCTAATCTTGAGGTCATGAACGCATGAATTAGTTTTTCGGCATCAGCAACAGAAAGCACGTGTTGTAACTTAGTAGTATTTCTGAGGTGGAAGAATGCTGTTCTACAAACATTGGAAATTTGATTTTCAAAGGACAGATTGGTATCAAATATAACACCTAAGTTCTTAGCTGTAGAAGATGATGTAACAGATCATCCGTCGAGAGTCAAATAATATTTTAGCATCTTATTTTTAGAGGTTTTTGGTCCAATAATTAGTACCTCTGTTCTGTCGGAATTGATTAGAAGGAAATTTCTGGCCATCCAATCTTTGATTTCATTGATACACTCTGCTAATTTGGAGAATTGTGAAATTTCATTGGGTTTTGAGGAAATAAAGTTGGGTATCAGTGGCATAACAGTGGAAACTTATTCCACGATTCCTGATAATATCTCCCAGGGGAAGCATATATAAGGAGAAAAGCAGAGGCCCTAAAACTGATCCCTGTGGCACTCCATACTTTTGTTTTATTTAACAATTCCTCGTTAACACAGGCAATGTGGTAGCGGTCTGCTAAATCGGACCTAAACCATGCTAATGCAACTCTACAAATGCCAGCATAATTCTCAAGCCTATTCAAGAGAATGTCATGATCTATGGTGTTGAAGGCAGCAATAAGATCTAAAAGCACTAGAAGAGAAATGCAGCCGTAATCAGTTGATAAGAGCAAGTCATTTGTAACTCTAATAAGTGCAGTCTCTTTACGGTGATGGGACCTAAATCCTGACAGAAATTGTTAATATATTATTTGTCTGTAGAAATGAACATAGTTGGGAGGACACTACCTTTTCTAGTATTTTCGACATAAATGTAAGATAAATCAGTCCAGGATCAAGCTGGGGATTCTTAATAAGCAGTCTGATAACTGTCATTTTAAAGTTTCTTGGGACACGTCCTGAGGATAGCGAGGAGTTAATAATATGAAGAAGAGGTTATGAGATTACAGGGCATACCTCTTTTAAGAGTTTAGTTGGTATTAGGTCTAACATACATGTTGTGGCTTTTGAGTTTCGATAAGTTTTGTTAGCTCTTCGTGACTTATGACAGCGAAGGATTGAAGTTGCTCATGAGGAAATTGTGAGACACTGTTTTCAGAGGTACTGTGACAGAAGATTGTATAATTCCAATTTTATTTCTGATGATTTCAATTTTAGCTGTAAAGAAATTCATGGTCATTACTATTGTGCTGCAGTGGAATATCTGGTTCAGTTGAGGCTTTATTCCTAACCAATTTAGCCACAATACTGAATAAACACCTAAGAATGTTGTGGTTATTTTCTATGAGTTTGCTCAAATATGCTGACCTGGCAGCTTTTAGTGCCTGTCTGTAGCTACAGACACTATCTTTCCATGCACTGCGAAATACCTCTAATTTTGTATTCTTCCACTTGCGCTCCATTTTCCGAGCTGCTCTCCTTAGAGCATGAGTGTGATCATTGTACTATGGTGCGTTGCTTTTTTCTTTAATTTCCTTTTAAGAACATTAAGGGGGGTGACAATATCAAGAGTGCTAGAGAAGACTATATTTATATTTTCTGTTATTACATCAAGTTCTTCTACACTTTTTGGCTTATTAAGTATGTGAGACAATTCTGGAAGATTATTAGTGATGCTATCTTTAGTGTTTGAAAGAATAGTTCTACCTGAACAATAGCGTGGTGTAGATTGAGTGACATTAGCTGATCGCAGCATACAAGAGACAAGGTAATGATCTGAGATCTCATCGCTCTGCAGCAGAATTTCTATAGTATCAACATCATCTCCATATGACAGAATTAAATCCAAAAGAGTTGAAAATATCGATAAATGCTAATCCCAATGTGTCATTTTCATTATCTCTGTGAATGTTGAAGTTACCAACAATTAAAGCTCTATCCACAGTAAATACTAGATCTGATAGAAAATTTGCAAATTCACCAAGGAAATCAGAATACGGTCCGGGTGATCTATATACTGTAGCAAGGGCAAAAGATGACAGAGATGTTTTATTTATATCTGACGGTGTCACATTAAGCATTATTAGTTCAAAAGACTTAAACTTATATCCTGTCCTCTGAGTAACACCAAAAACTTCATTGTAAATTGTAGCAACACCTCCTCCTCGACCCTTCAGACGAGGCTCATGTTTATAACAATAATGTGGGGGAATAGACTCATTTAAACTAATATATTCATCTGGTTTAAGCCAGTTTTCAGTCAAACAGAGCGCTTCCAAATTCTGATCTGTAATAATTTAATTTACAATTAGTACTTTGGTTGAAAGAGATCTAATGTTTAGTAGCCCTAACTTTATATGATGTTTATCTTACATTTTTTTGTTATTTTCATGTAGCCCTTGCTTTAAAAAGGCTATAGTAAAACACGCTTTCATGTATTTATTTTCATTAATACATATTTTTGCTTTATAACACTTAATGGTATGCACATGTAGCATTCACATGTACAGAAAACGTGACTTTTCTGTGTCTCATACTAACTTTATGTGTGCAATATATTTTATTTAAAGCCTTATTGGTTTCCTAAGTGTCAATTTTGTTTTGGAAAAACTTGTGATTGGTTAGGAGGCAGAACTTAGGTCAGGTAGTGTGTGTGTGAGATCAGAGTGACGCAGAAAGAAGAGACACTCAGAGTGTTACTTGTTAATATTTCTCTCATACTTTTGAGTAAAGTGTGATTTCTCTTTTCTTTCATCATTTCTGAGAGTAATAGAAGTGTTGAAAGTGCACTGCTTGTGTAGACTGTGTATTACTCACTCACTAGGCTTGAGGGTGGTTTGAATTAACCAGAGACTGAGCTCCTCTGGCCTCGTTGGAGATAGTTAACCAGGTAGTGCTCTGGACCGGGAATACCGCAAGTTCCCTTGGCGTTGTTGGATTTTCTTCTCCAGATAGAGCTCCGGGCTACCAGGTATGTCTGTGAGTTCCTCTGGCAACATGGGAGATACCGACTTGCATGCAGATCGCAATCACTCTCTCACTTGCTGCTCGCTCGCTGCTGCTCGCTGCTCTCTACGTTTCTCCGCTGATCGCCAAGAATGTGCGTGGTTCGAGAACTCCGTTGTCATCTGTGAGTAAAGTCCGTAACACTTTCTGTGAAGCCCATAATGCATTATAGACACATATATAATTATTTATATGTAAGTATTACTGTCCTATAAATATATTTATAAAGATGCATCTAGACCTATACATCATAATAACAACAGTTATAGTTATATTTACATTATTGTTATAATTACTTACAAGTTATGAACTCTTTTGCAATGACCAAGCGCATAATGCTTTATACACTGGTTTATAAGTATTAATTAGTCAGTCTTATGGTCCTATAAATATATTTATAAAGATACACCCTGCATTATATGAATAGTTATAATGTTATTACTATATTATAGTTGTAATAATTTATAAGTAATGCATATTTAATGCAAAGTTTAATAAATAAAATCTTTTTTTATTGTTGTTGATGCCTATTGGTTGTGTTGTGGTGCATTATAAATACTTACTGTGAGTAATAATACAGTTAATAAGCTTTATAAATGCATCATTAATGGCTTTAAGTGAAAGTATATGATGCAATTTCTTTAATACCGGTACAATTGTTAGAAATTACAATGTGCTCATTATTTGTTAGAAATGCATCTGCATTGTCCAATAAGTGAATTATTTTCTATTGTTAATAGTTGTGTTGTACTGCCTTAAATACTTATTGTGAATGATAATACAACAATTACTAACATTTATAAATGCATCATTGATAGCTTTAAGTGAAAGTATAAGATGCAATTTCCATAATGCAAATGTTAGGAATCATGAAGATGTGTATTTGTTAGAAATGCATTTACAATTGTTTATTTGTAAATGTAATTACTGAACAATAATGGTTATTAAATAATGTAAAATGGTTAGTAAAACAGTCAAAATTTTTTGAAGAATAATGTCAAACAGTAATACATATTACCATACGTACAGCTGAGGAGCTATAGCTTTTAACAAGTCAAAGTTATTATTTATGACCTTTAATGCTGTTACGATTCCCTGTTGTCTGCCCTGTGTTTTGCCTTTGTCATCTGTTCCACCCGGACTACACTTCCCATAATCCCCAGCTCTGATCACTTCCAGCTGTTCCCCATTGTTCTCACCTGTGTTCCATTCACTCATTAGTCTTTGTGTATTTAATGCCCTGTTGTTTGCTCATCCATTGTCAGTTGTTATGTGTTTTGACCTCCCGTGTATTTCCTGTGTTTTCCCACCATGGATGTTTTCTTTGTTCCTGTGTTTTACCCGTTCTCCTGTACTTTGTTTATTTTATTAAATTATGTTTCGCAGCACCTAGATCCAGCCTCCCGTGACCTTCTTCCTTGTTAACAAAAAGACAAACAAAAAGGTTTTAATGCTCATCCCACATTTGCTTTTTATGACTCTTGCTATTGGTTAGGTTTAGGTTAAAGAATTAGGTTATGAAGGTTTAATTACTTTCATTAAGTTTCATTCACAGTGCTAATTGTAGTAGAGCATGTTCTGTTGTTAAATCAGTCATCATTATCTGCATATAAATTCCAACAGTTACAGGTTGCTTTCTGAAATATTAAGGTACTTACATTGTGTATCTTTATTTCTCTGTTTCTTTTCTGTAAAGAACACCAAAAGCATTGTGGCAAGGTACACTCTTGCACTAGAGCCTGGGACTGGACCGAGCTATCACTGCCTGCACAGCAGTTGTAGCTGAATTGAAATTAGCTTCTCCTGAGTTCTTTGACACCATCACTCCATGGAATGAGCGCGTGGAGAAACTCTCCTTATTTATTGATAGATGTCATGCTGCAATCAGCAGTGACATCAAAGAGACAATTTCCCAGATGAAAAATGTATGGAGAATTTTTGCCAATAACCAACACCTTCTGAGACACATAGTATGTCAAACATTTGTTCTTAATGTACGTTCATCTCAAACATTTTTTTATTTCGGGAACTTCGTCATCTCAAGCACTTTTTCGAGTGATAATTTTGACTTGTTAAAAGCTATAGATCCTTATTACGTATGGTAATATGTATTACGGTTTGACATTATACTTCAGAAAATGTTTGACAGTTTTTCTAACCATTTTAGTGTTTAATAACCATTATTGTTCAGTAATTACATTTACAAATAAACATTTGTAAATGCATTTCTAACAAAAACACATCTTCATAATTCCTAGCATTTGCAT
Organism: Myxocyprinus asiaticus; assembly: GCF_019703515.2. Lineage (NCBI taxonomy): Eukaryota > Metazoa > Chordata > Actinopteri > Cypriniformes > Catostomidae > Myxocyprinus > Myxocyprinus asiaticus. The sequence continues at coordinate 57,457,474 of NC_059346.1, forward strand.
TATGGAAATTGCATCTTATACTTTCACTTTACTTAAAGCTGTCACTCACAATCAGAATCAGCTTTATTGCCAAGTATGCTTACAGTGCACAACAATACAAAACAGCAACAAGACATAGATAATAATAAAAAATAATTAAAAATTGAATAAATAAATAAAAATATTTTAATTACTTATAAGTATTTATAAGGCAGCACAACAACTTTAACAATAGAAAAGAATTCACTTATTGGACAATGCAGATGTATTTATAACAATTAATGAGCACATCATAATTTCTAGCATTTGTACCGGTATTAAAGAAATTGCATCATATACTTTCACTTTACATAAAGCCATCAATGATGCATTTATAAAGCATAGAAATTGTATTATTATGCACAGTAAGTATTTATTAGGCACAACAACACAACCAATAGGCATCAACAACAATAATAAAAAATAAAAAAAGATTTTATTAAACTTTGCATTAAATATGCATTACTTATAAGTCATTACAACTATAATATAGTAGTAACATTATAACTATTTATATAAAGCAGGGTGCATCTTTATAAATATATTTATAGGACCATAAGACTGAATAATTAATACTTATAAACCAGTGTATAATGCATTATGAGCATGGTCTTTGCAAAAGAGTTCATAACATGTAAGCAATTAAAATAATAATATAAATATAATTATAACTTGTTATTATGATGTATAGGTCTTGATGCATCTTTATAAATATATTTGTAGGGTGTATTTCCATGTTCCTTACAATAAAATCTCCTATAACAAGGGCGCTTTCAACATGATTCTCAGTGTGCGCATCATTGGAAACCCTAACAGGAACGGGAAAGTGGTGTCGCTTTGCTGAGTATGCCAGCGAAACGTCAACCAAACGGCCTGGTGTGGGGGCTCTACAGCGGGAACCAAAGTGTGTATGTTACTCGCTGTTCTACCCGCATCCGAAACAGTATCTACCGGCTTCTCTTTCTCACTGACCTCCACTAGCATTCAGATGCGTGCCTCTAACACATTAACCTTCTCTGTCAGCCTGACTAATTCCTTACATTTATCTCATGTGAATCCCTCACTGCTGATGGAAGAACCTATAGTAAACATGTGGCATGCAATGCACGAAGCGATAATATGAGTGGATGCCATGATTCACAGAAGTTGTTTGTTGTTGTAATATACACACAGTTGAAATGGTAGAAAAGAAGGAAAAAAACGAAGCATGCGGTAAAATGGCAAAAGATAAAACAATGAACGTAGAGGAATAAGCAATGGTAAGCAGGCTAGCAAGCTACAATCAAACACAGACTCGTACAGTGTGCTGGCAGCAACCGGAACAGGAACCGGAGAATCACAAAACACCTGATTGTTAAGATTCTAAGGGACCAAAAGATTCTGAGACAAAGTGTCAGCTATCACATTGTCCTTTCCCACAACATGCTATATGACCAAGCTATACGGATGTAGAACCAGGCTCCAACGAAACACATGCTGATTCAATGTTTGAAACTTTGCTAGAAATGTGAGAGGGTTGTGGTCTGTGTAAACCACCAGGTCCCCGGACGCACTAGATATATAAACCTCAAAATGTCGAATGGCCAAAACATGAGCCAGTGCCTCCTTCTCAATAGTGGAGTATGCTCTCTGATGTTTATTTAACATTTTTGAGAAGTATGCCACAGGCCTATCAATTCCACCCTCATCAAGTTAAAGACTGCACCAGCTCCCACTTCACAGGCATCGACCACCAACTTAAATGAAGTCCTAAAGTCAGGGGCCACCAGTACGGGACGACAGGCCAATATGGCTTTGATTTGAGCAAAAGCCGTGGCACACTCACCTGGCCACTCAAACTGAGCACCTTTCCTTAGCAGCTGTGTTAGATGTTCAGCCACTGCCGCAAAGTTTGGAACAAACCTCCTGTAAAACCCACACTTTCCTAACACTCTCATTAACTCTCTAAGAGTTCTGGGACAGGGGAGATCTAATATAGCATGAACTTTAGCTTGCCTGGGCATCACCTTCCCTTGTCCTACCTGATGTCCCAAATAACTAATCTGCTCCTTACCAAACTCACATTTCTGCAGGTTCACCACCAATGGGGCTGCTTTCAGCCATTGAAATAACAGTCACAGATGATCCATATGTTTCTGACATGACTCACTATAGACCACCACATCATCTATAAAAGTAACCACATTGGGAAGCCCAACTGTGACTATTAATGAGCCGCTGGAAAGCAGCAGGAGCATTTTTCATTCCAAAGGGAGGAACTTTACAACAGTATAGGCTGTCAACTGTTACAAAGGCTGAAACTTTATGGGCTCATTCTGACAAGGGAACTTGCCAGTATCCCTTTAACAGGTCTAACTTTGAGACAAAACGGGCATTACCAATTTGGTCAATACAGTCTTCTATCCAGGGTATGGGAAATGCATCAGTTTTAGTAACTTGATTAACCTTTTGATAATCAATACAGAAACTTTAAATACCATCAGGTGTTGGAACAAGAATGACCGGCGAGCTCCAGTCACTCTTACCCTGCTCGATCGCCCCAATCTCCTCCATATAGGCCAGCTCCTCCTTCACCAGACCTAACTTGCAAGGAGATAAACTATAGGGATGCTGTTTCAGGGGACCAGCATCATTCGTCTCCAGATTATGGACTGCCATGGTGGTAAGACCAGGTGTATCTTTAAACAGCTCTGAAAAATCCTCCACCAAACTATTATCATCAGCTTGCTGTACTCCAGACAGGTGATTCAGCAGGCTGGATAAAACCTGTAAACTTTCCAATTTCTTTAGATAAGCACTCACTGGTTCCACCTGGGGAGTATTGTCCTTCTCTTCAGTAAACTGAGTCTCATGAAAAATTGTTAAGCAAGGGGAGGTAGTGGCATATGGGATCTGAGAGCAGCAAGACAGCGTAGAGACTGGCACCATCTAACTATGGTAATAAGGCTTTACAAGATTAATGTGACAAAGTCTGGTCTTCTGTCGATGGTCAGGAGTGCTAAAAACATAATTGCGATCACTGACCTTCTTTAATACCAAAAACAGCCCACAAAACTTACCACTAAACTTGGCCCCCTGCAGAGGTGTTAACATCAATACCTTATCCCTGCAGCAAAGGATCTCTCCACGGCTTTCTTTTCCTTACAACCTTTTATCTCTATCTGAGCCTTCTTCACATTGTCCCTGGCCATTTCACAAGCTGACCAGAGGTGATCCTGAAAAGCAGACACATACTCTTTGGTTTCAAAAACATTTAGAGGACCCCACACCTCATGCCCAAACACTAATTTAAAAGGCATAAACCCAGTGGAGTCATTTACAGAGTCTCTAATGTAAAACAGTAAGAAAGGTATGGCTGAATCCTAGTCACCCGGAAACTGCACACAATAAGTCTTAATCATGTTTTTTAAAGTTTGATTACATATCTCTATCACTCCCTGTGATTGTGGGTGATAGGGTGAGAATACACCAGACACAAAATTGGACCCACGGTCAGACTGCACTTCCTGAGGGAGACCAAAATGAGAGAAAAAAGACAACAGAGCATCCAAGAATGTACAAGCCTTAATGTTTCTTAAAGGGACAGCTTCGGGGTAACAGGTAGTCACATCCATGATAGTCAAAAGGAATTAATGTCCTTTTTTGGTTTTGGGCAGAGGCCCAAAACATTTGATCACAACCCGAGAAAAAGGTTCCCCACACATGGGTGAAGGACACAGAGGAGCTACCCGGAGCTTTTGATTGGGCTTACCCACCATTTGGCAGGCATGACGTGAATGACAGTAAGCCACCACATCCTTATGCAACCTAGGCCATTAAACATTTTGCAAGATCTTCTGATGGGTCTTTCTAATACCTGTATGACCAGCCATAGGCTAAACGCAAGACTTCCTCACGAAAACACTAGGGAAGCACAATCTGCTCTACCCCACTCCAGTCTTCTGTAGCAGGGTACTCTAGAGGTCACCATGTATGCATCAACACTCCATCATGCCAATATACCCCTTCTGTTGTGTCTGTACTCTCCGCCCAAGTAATAGCGGTTTTCCTAAGAGACGCCAACCCGGGATCCTGTTTCTGGGCCTTGATAAGAGCATCCCTGCTGAACTGCTTACAGCTCCCCTCACCCAATAGGTGAGAAAAAAAGTATCACCTAACTGCACGGCACCACCCACGGAGAGTGACGTCTGTCTGGTTCTCTGCATCTTCATAACGGCTGTATACACCCAGAGGTTCTATGGCCTCGATCACACAAGACTGTGAACATGTAACCATACATGCTGAGAATACATTTGGAAATTATTTTTCCAGTTCCCCTACCTTACTGGGTTCACATGGGGCTGAGCTGACTAGTGGGGTAAAACAAACCTGATTTCCTACCAGGTCATTTCCAAGCAGGAGGCTAACACCTGTCACAGGCAGGGAGGGCACCACACCCACCACAACATCACCATTAACAAGGTTAGATGTGAGAAACACCCTGTGCAGGGGTACAGCACTATACTCTCCTCTGACCCCTTCAATTAGAACTGTCATGTTTTCAGCAGTTTCATGAGACAGATACATTTTTCCACTGGAGTAAGAAAGACTGGGAAGCCCCTGTGTCCCTAAGCACAATTCTAGGGACCTTAGGCTCTCCTTCGGCCACAGAAACAAAACCCACTATACACAGATGATGGGGCTTCCTGGTAAGACTCTGCATGGGAACTGGTTGAGCTCTGTGCTGATGTAGACATCAAGGCAACTGGGCGATTCTCACGCTCTCTTTGTAGAGCAGGGCAGTGCGGTTTTATGTGCCCAGGCTTCTTCTAAAAATGACAATTGACATCCTTACCTGACTTATTAAACACCTGGCCATTGGAGACCCATTTCTCACTGCTCTTACCTTCCCTTCTGAGCATTTCTGCTTCTCGTTTGTGTCCTGCTGCCTCTGATGTATCAGCTTATTCTCTACCACCCACAATTCCTGGTGAACAAGCATATAGTTGTCTGCACTCTCTGCCACAGTGCAAGCATGGGTTATCACCTGCTCCTTAAGATGAACTGCTAAGTGCTTTGGAATTTCCTTAAACTGCTCTAATACAACCAGATTTTTCAAATCCTGAAATGAACAGGTTTCTGTTGCTCAACAATTTTTCAAACAACAACTCCTGTTGACGAGCTAAATCTACATATGTTTGACCTGGTTTTAACCTAGCAGTTCTAAACTTCTGTCTATATGCCTCAGGAACTAACGCATAGGCCCTTAACACAGCATGCTTAATGGTCTCATTCTCCCCACACTGAACGGCATTAAGGGCCACATAGGCCTCTTGAGCCTTACCAGTCAGCTCCCTCCTAATAAGGGTGACCCACTCAGATTCCGTCTACTGTCTCTCTGTAGTAATTCTCTAAAAAAATCCCAAAGAAAATATCCAAAACATTTAGTGAGGTCAAACCACACCTCATGCTCACACTGCTGCTGATTATTTAGCTGGTTAACCTAGCGCATTCTTACTCTAGCTCTTTTTCTTTTCTCCTTATATCAGACTCACATTCCTTTATTGCTTGTTCCCTCGCTACCTCAGCTGTCACATCTGGCACTCCAAAGAACAATAAAATCACATTAATGATCTGTTTTTGTTTATTCATCTCTCACCTCATCTACCTCATAATAGTGTGCCATTTCGAGGAGCTGAGCTTTACAGAGATTTGACAACTTTACCCGATTAATTTCTTCTGCACAAATCTGTTCTACATCTAAGTCTGCCATAGTTGCACCCAAAAAGACAGTTATACCAAAACTTTAAAAGGTAGAGAAAACACTCTCCGTACCAATCCTCCAAAACTTTATACAGCTGATAACACAGCAAAAATCTGTGATGCATTTAAAGCTTTCTTACCCACATGTATCCTGTGCTCGGCAAACAACCGTGAAGTTGTGGTGTTAGAAAGACAACAGTGATACATCCAATGCATGTGCTCCTCTCTTATCCCAGGTGAGTGACATCATCTGGGCTCCACCTTTGGATGTTAGTCAGTACTATCCCTAACTACCATCTAACACTGTGCAATATGCTACTATTGTGCCAGACCCTACAGAAGGGTAAGCAAACTTATTGAATTGTACAGCCCCTGCGGATGGGTGATCTTTGTTGTGCAGTATCTATCTATCTTTGCAGAGGGGTATACAATGCTTGTGATTGAGCCCTTGCTTGGAATAGATGTGAAGTACCCCTGCAAAAGTACAAACAACATTTTGCATTCGAGCCCTTGTTAAGAGTGACATATTCTGTGCAATACTCCTGAAAAAGGCATTTGAGCCCAATGATAGGGGAAATGTGGTTTGTGCAATAACCCTGCAGGAGGACAAAAGAAGTTTGTGTTTGAGCCCTGATAAGGTTGACGTTGTTTGTGCAATACATTTGCAAATGTGTAACACATTTGCGTTTGAACAACATTTGCATTTGAGCCCTATGAAGGGGGTGAGCATTGTGGGATGCTTAGTTGTATGGAAAGAAAGACAAGCCACAGTTGTAGTGCCTGAACAGCTCATTTGCGCTGCTCTGGAGTTGAACTGAGCCACTCGCAGGAGCACCACGGTTGCGGTGTCACAAACATTGCCCGAGGAGAGAACAGAGCAGTGAGTGCCAGGAAGTATGAATGTGTTGAAGGACTGAGAGACTTGCAGTTGCAAGGTCAGGGCTTCTTTCGGCTGCAGAGAGCATGGACATTAATTGTTAAAGAAAGTTTAGGACTATATAACTATTTGAAATCTTAGGTGACTGAAGGGTAAGGGGCTGTGAATACCGCAAGATGCAGATCAAAAGGGAAAACAACTACATAAATGTGAATAAGGATGTGATGTTTGATGCAGAAGCTTTGATGAAGCCCGTGCCAAATCAACAACACAATGCATGGTCCATTTCGTGTGAAGCTTCAGTCAACTGTATATTCAGTATCTGCTTCTAAATAAGAGCTAATCCAGCACTGTTGTTATCCTCATAAAGTAATACAAATACCTTACTTACCTGCTACTAAATGTTATGTCGCACATCCATTGTTCGAACCACGTTGGATCAACGATATAGAGCTGTCATTATTTGATGTTATGCAGGGGGTGGAGTAATCACTTCTGCAGATATTAAATGATTATAGCTAATTTACATGTGCTCCAGAAAGCTGTTTAATGCCTGAAAACTGCTGAAGGCATGAAAGCTGCATGCAATATGCAATGCAACATATGATAGCACTGCAATAACGGGGTTTCCCTTAACATCAGACTTCAGGGTTCCCCCGATGCACTTGAGTACATATGTACATGCGCACTCTTTAAAAACATATAAGAACTTCACTTATGAGTTAACATGGACACATAAGATGCTTTCTCCAACAGAAACCATGTGTGTTATGAATATATATAACGAATACCTACAAATACTAAATTTAGCTGCAAGCAGCAATGATGGGCCCAAGCACCATGGGTCCATTTCCACCAGGTGGCTTTCAGAAAACAATGCATGATGGACATGTGCATTTGCTAGAGTAAAAAAATAAGACAGCATGTCTTACCTTCTGCTCAGACATAATGCTTAACAACTTTGATGTGTGTGGCAAATTTAATAATTGTGTAATTATGGCAAGTGTGAAGAATATAATTTGACTTGTGGCAATGAAAATATCATGCAAGATATCAACAATCCCCTTACCTCCCTAAATTTGACACTAGTCTGAGTAAATTTGATATGACAGGAGTGAATATTAGAGTTTTTTTTTTTTTTCAAAGTCTATTCAAAGTGTCACATCTATTGTTGCCAGCTTGAGACCCTATGACCATGACCCACCATAGCCACATTCATGTCATAAGCATGATTAAACGTATTATACATATAATTATTATTAAAATACACATTGGCCACAAATCCAGATTGAGTACAATGCAGTGTAACACTAACAGGGCAACACTATTTAGGTATCAGATACACTTTGATTATTGTGCACCAGCAGTGTCTGGAAATTATTCTAAAAATGTTTGAAGCGTTTCGGAAAACAAATAACAGGACTTTTTCAAAGTCTGTTGTAAGTGCCACACTTCCTGCTGCCAGTTGGTGGAGCTACGACCTTGACCAGCAATAGCCACATCCATGTAATCAGCCACCTTTACAAAACATACAGCTCAATTTAGATCTAAATCACACAATGCACGCAGACGATATTAGATACTTCCTGTTTTCCATTTATTGTCTCGCGATGGCAACACCATTCAATATATGAAAAATAAGTTTGCAATTTAGCATCTTCAATGTCTTGGCATAATGTTGCCTAAATTTGGTGACATTTGCATGAATCCCCTAGGAGGAGTATTTAAAAGTAAAGAGCCTGCAATTTTCCAAAAATCCAAAATGGCCGACTTCCTGTTGGGCCGAAGCTAATGACTGTAATTATGAAAGTTGTCCAGCTTGATATGTACAAAGTTTGGTGACTGTAGGTGAAAAAGGGGGTGCTACAAAGCGCATGTTACATGCCCATGTTAAAGGTGGTGCTTGAGAGCCCGCCTTACACACCCGTGGGTGACCATTTACCCAGGCCTAATGGCCGACAACTCTAATGTGTGTGCAAACGTTCATGAGTTTTTAAGCATGTTAAGTGCCCAAAAAGCACCCAAAACCTTGAAAAGTAGAAGAAGAAGAAGAATCCTTAGAAGAACAATAGGGTTTCCACACTTTCAGTGCTTTGACCCTAATAATAATAATATTAAATATAGCTGCAAGCAGCGATGATGGGCCCAAGCAGCATGGGTCCATTCGGAAAACAAGCATGATGGACACAACAACAACTCAACATTAATGTAAACTTGGACCCTAATCATACAATGAGTAATAGATATATGCCATCATTCCAGTTTGACTACAACTTCACAAAATGTTCCATCAGCAGTGTTTAAACACTTTAAGCAATTTGGGTAAATGTAAGAGAACTTTTTCAAAGTCTGTTGTAAGTGCCACACTTCCTGCTGCCAGTTGGTGGCACTATGACCGTGACCAACAATAGCCACATCCATGTGATTAGCCCCCAAGAAAAAACATACAACTCAATTTTAATCTAAATCACACAATGCATGTGGAAGAAATGAGATAATTTTTGCCATTAATTTAGTGAATTGCCATGGCAACACCGTTCGATATTTAAAAATTAATCTATTTTTAATTGTAATTAAATAAAATTTGCTAACTGATTAATTTGACATTTTTGCTATAATTTAATATAATTCTTTATTGAAAAAAAGATTATATTGTAATGAATTTATTTACCATTTTTATCCATGTTGTTGCATTTTTTTTCTCTGTGCACTGTCAAAATAAATGAAGTACATTAACTTTGTGTCTGCATTCGTTATTCATACGCGCAACTGTTTAAATAGCCTCTAAATTAATGTAGGGCAAATGAGGACATAAATTAGTTTAGAATACTACATGTTCACCCATAGATTAATTATTCAAAGCATAAATTACCAACTGGTTACCAACAAACAACTATTTGACACGGTTCCGGCATTTGTGCCAGCTCATACTGTTTGTTTTTCTCTCTCCCTCGTGTCTCACAGGTGGAGACGGCATGCGATCAGCATTTCCATGGGAACAGTGATTGATCTCGGGGAGATGCTGATCACAGCAATGATTTACTCGCTTGTTACCATCTGCTTCACTCTGATTGCACTCCCTACTTATTCCTTGTGTGTCACCTCGTTATTTGCCTGTTTATGGTTAACTGTCATGTTAACTGTGCTCTTTCGTGTAGTTGGAGCATGCTCGTGTGTCTGTTGGTTGCGCCTCTTTAGAGGTGTGGTTACCTTCCTGCTTGCCGTCACCCTCGCCAGATCTGTGCGCAGTTCATGTGGAGGAGGATTCCTCTGTCTCTGCCCACATCTCGGGAACAATATCATCTGGGCTTTGCTTCGCAACACACCAACTTCAACAGATTCTCTTCAGATTGTTCCTGACTTCCACAAAGTACACTTATCATACGAACACACCCTTCACTAGCCCATTGCGGCTCACCACAACATTGTCATGACAGACTGGCACCGCTCCAAAGTTATGTTGTGGCAACGAATACAGAAATTTCACTTTTAACTAAAGTTTGGTCATCAAATTACGGTGTAGTTAGGAAATGGCCATGTAATTTGGCTAATTCAACAAAATGGTTGAATTTGCTGCTGCTTTTCTCAAATTTTTTGGGATTGTTTTGCAGTGAAAACTCACAAATCATCATTACATACCTATGTAATTGTGTTAATTACATTTTAAATGCAATTACATGTAAACATTTTAGTGCATAATAACTGAATATGCAGTTAGCAACCAAAAAAAAAAAAAAAAAAAAGAATTTAATTACCCTTAATTATTTTTGTATTATAATTTTCTCCTCAGAGAATGCAATAAAACTTGTCTAGGCATTCAGTGCGATTCATGCCAAACACAGTTTCACAATGAATAAGACACCGTATGCCCATCATATATTAGTCATCTAATAATACCAATTGACAGTTTAAAAACACGTCCATGCACGAAAGCCAGAACCAAGGAGCTCTAATACACAGAAAAAGCTCTCTAATAATATTTGTGATTTCAATTTTGTTTGCAATAAATTTTGTTTCATCAGGGTACATGGTTACTTTTCAAATCTTGATATGACACTGAATGCTCAAGCAGCCTAATTTACACTTAGAAAACTCCTGATGTTGCTATAACAATGCAAAAAGCACTTACCAATTTGCTTGAAGTGAAATGTGCAGTAACAAATAATAAAGAATAGGCAAGTGTGATCAAACTTTTCTACAGAGTTCTAGTCTTACACGCCGTTCACATTGAGCGTGTTTGTGTCCGTCTGCGCTGTTTTATAAATGATTTCAATAAATGTGCGCTAGACAGACGTGGATGAATGGCCTGTTTGTGTTTTTAGACACCATGTCAAGTTAAAAAGAACTTAAACTGTGAAACGTCTCGAGTCAAGACACATACGTTTTGCTCTTTTGTGGCGCTGCGTGTAATTTTAGTGCAAAAACTAACGCATTTAAGCATGTGAACGGCACGTTGCATAAGAGGTTAAAGGTTCTAATCCATCCATATAAAACTATATGTTTTAATTAACAAGATTGCATCCGCACCTCAGTTGATGTATATAATGAATGGGGACACATTTGTTTGCATTTTTCTATGGAATTCAACTGGAAAAGAGCTCAACACGTGGTTTAAATGTTTCCACACATGCTGGTAAGATGAAACTTAATTTGTTTACATGTTGCCATATCAACACTGCATAGATAAAAAAAAAATAAAAAAATACGGGAAAATCCGCTCCGGGAACTTGCGTGAGAGCACCGGTGACCAAGATGGCACAGCTCACGGACCCCCATGGCACAACTCACGAACCCCCATGGCACAACAGAGCCATGAAACACTCGATTTATATAGGAAGAAAACACACTGCCTGCCGGCGCTGCACATTAACAATCAGATCACCTGGTTACTGCACACCTGAGAGCGATTAAGAGAGAGAGAGAGAGATAAATACAAAACACACTCTTTACGTACACACAAACAATACGGCCGAGCAGGCAATCACAATGGGGGACATATTTTGCTTTTCTATTTCCTGGAAAAGAGCACGAGCTGCAGAAAAAACTGCTGACACTAAACGACATTGATAACAGTCAGAACAAACATTTATCATAAATTCAAAATAACTTCCAGCGCCGGATCGGCAATCAAAACATACACAGATCAATTGAAAACTCCAACTCAAGAACGGGAGATGTTTAACACATGAAATGAGAAATATAATTAACTGAAGAACGTAGTTACACTTACTTCATATACTTGACGTACGAAAGAGGGATCCCTTTTAGACACCACATGAAATATCATCTGTTTTATTTTGGGAATCATTCATGGAGCTTGGATGTCCTCTATTGAATATTCCTGTAATTGCCACTCATTACATATACATATTATGACAGTTTTCTATTATTTTTTCATTTCAGTTTATATTTTTATTATATTTAATTTTTATAAAAATTAAGACATATGTTTATTAACAATAAACTTTAAAAACCAAGCTTACCAAATACCTCAAAACATGTGAATATGCACAAAAAGGAATGATGACATTTAATGCATTGCCATGGCAACAGTATTTAAGATATCAACAATCCCTTTAGAATTTTAAATCTGCACTGTCTTGACATTATTCTAAAATCTTTTGAAGCAATTCAGGTTAACATAATAGGGATATTTCAAAGTCTGTTAAAAGTGACACACTTCCTTCCACCAGTTGGTGGCGCTATGGCCGTGACAATAGCCACATCAATGTGATCAGCCTGCAAGGACAAACATTTGGCTAAATTTTTATGTAAAATCACGCCATGCTTGCAGAATATATGAGACATTTCCTTATTCCATTTTTTTTATGTTATTTTATCGTTTCACCATGGCAACACCGTTCAATATATCAAAAATCCCTTTGCAATTTAGCATCGTCAATGTCTTGGCATGATGTCGCCCACATTTGGTACCTATAACATAAAATACCTGGGAGGAGTATATCAAATTCCTGAGCATGCATTTTTCAAACAATCCATAATGGCCAACTTCCTTTTGGGCAGAGCTAATGGCTGTCAGCGCGAAAGTTGTCCGGCTTCATGAGATCTATATGTGTACAAAGTTTGGTGACTGTAGCTCAAAAGGGACGTGCTACATAGCCCCCCGAACATGCCCAAGTTCTAGGTGGTGCCGCAGAGCCCCCCACACCCCCCCGACATGTAACTTTGCCACGCCCTAATGGCCAGCGACTCTGATGTGTGTGCAAACTTTCAAGAGTTTTCACGCATGTTATGTACACCAAAATTACCGAAAACCTTGAAAAGAAGAAGAAAATAAATAAATAAATAACAATCCTTAGAAGAACAATAGGGGCTATGCACTTTCAGTGCCTGGGCCCTAATGAGACTACTTTGGGCATATAAATATTAGAAATCTAAATCTTTACCTAGATAGTCTTGGTATATTCATGAATTTATGGACATGGGTCAATTATTTTGAATGTTTAATTGCAAATTTAAATGGCGATATTTTTGCAATATTCAAATAATATTTCACATTGTATAGAGACATTTACAAAATCCTTTCTTGAATGCAAATTAAACTAAACTTTGAGCTAATACACTAGAAAATCAGTTTTGATTCTTTGGTCAGTTTTTTTTTTTTTTTTTTTTTTAGCCTGTAACCAGATGGATGTGCCACATAACTTTGTCCTTGGCTCCTTGGATGAAGGTTTTTCCAAAACCTGAATGAGTGGCCATGTGGGAAGACTTGGAGAAATCCACTTTGCCCTCAAATCCCATTCATCTTTTGGCTAGCAGGACTAGATAATCTGCTCACCTGGCACAGTTGTATGTCTGAAGAGCCACTGGTGGCCCAACGCCGGCTCACCCCTGGCCCACTGGGGCTTTATCTTCTTTCACTGGTTTTCAGGATAAACAGCTCAACATTGAACGCTAATCCCCTTCTCCTAAATCCCTGTTCTTTTTCTTTTCCTTTGTGTAACTGCTTTTATATATATATATATATATATATATATATATATATATATATATATATATATGTACAGTTGTTACAGTCCTTGAAGAGCCCCAAAACACAGTCTTTAGTCTTTTTCTGTATTATTTGGTTGGTATGTGGTCTGTGTTTTTTAACAGTCTTTAAAAATGAAGTGTGTAATTTTCCTTCTATGTTAAAATCCTAGTTTAATGTGCAGAGACAACTATAACTAAACCATTCTTAAGTTTACTAGAATGTAAACACTGTAGCTCTGTGGTACTTTCAAAACATCTGTTAGTTTGTGTAGTCTAATACGTCAACTGCTGGGTCAACCAATTACATGAGTCTTAGGTGGGACTACCTGTCTGAATAATGTGTCAGAGGGTGAGGCAGGAAGGATGGTAGAGGTGTTTTGGGAGGCCTGTATGGAATCAATCATTATTTTGCAATTTCGTTTGGTCCGCCAGTGGCCCAGAATTTATACACTCTAACTTTAAAGGGACTATCTTTGAGGGATATTTCACTTAAAAATGAAAATCCAGTCATCATTTAGTCATCCTCATCTCATTCCAAACCTGTATGATTTACTTTTTTTTCCATGGAACACAACAGAAGAGAATTTAGAGAATGTCCACACTGTTAGTGTTAGTCTTAAAATTACTGACGAAAATGTCTCTTGACGAATGTTTTTCATCAACGATAACAAAGACAAGATGAAAAAGATGCATCATGACGATAATCAAACGATTAAAATTAAACAATATGTACTAGTCAGAATGTATAACTTGTGTTGTGATTACATTGTTGCCGTAAAAGTCCACTACACATACTACAATGTCCTGAAATGTCTAAAACATGAAAAATGTATAACAGTGTCTAATGCAGTGGTTCTCAAAGTGTGGGGCACTGACATGTCCTCAGATCTCATTCAATTTCACACATTCAACAAAAATTGCGAAAATACACAAGAACCAATGTGCGCAATTTCTTTTCCTCTGCCTTTTCTCCTGACTTGTTTAAACTTTCGCCTGGCACCGCAGCGCATCCTGCGTGCGCAGCTCTTGACAGCCCAAAGTGTTGATGTCAGGTGCGCTCATGTAACCAAGGTCATTCTTGCATGCACGCCAGTTTCAAATGAGTGACGAGGTTAATTAACATTAAAATTTCAGTCTGTTCCTCACACAACACTATCATATAGCTTCAGAAAAATTTTAATCTAACACACGAGTGTTATGGATGACTTTAATGGTGCTTTTATGTGTGCTTTTGGAGCTTGGACAGCCACAAACAGGATCCTCTCTTCCCTGAATCTTGTGTTTCACCGATTTAAAAAGTAATACTGATTTTGAATGACGAGGGTGAGTAAATGATGGCAGAAAGGTCCGTTTTTATTCAAGATTATCAGTATCATTAATCAGGTGCAAATTATTGTCCAGAGGTCCTGACTGCTACCGAAACAGCGCATAGACGGCGCTGTCACGTGATACTTATGACTTTTTTCAGCGCTGGCTAGGATGCGACAATCACAGTCAATTATTATTACTGGATGAGTATTTAAAAAAAAAAAAAAAAACTTTATAGAGATTGCTGAAACTTATTTCCATTCATTGATATGAATCCTTGCAATTCTCAGTTTTTTTTTTTTTATTAAAAAACAACTATTCTAGAGAAAAATTGTCTCCAGTGAGATTTTCTGGTAGTTAAATGCGGATGAATGGAGGATTCGGTTTTCTGAGCGGCAAAGCGCCCACTGGAGTGGTGTAATTTTTCATTCAGTGTTCATTGCATTTTTAAATAAAACCTTTTTTTTTTTTTGTCAAATGAAGATGAAAGAAAATTTAGTTGAATCTTTTAAAAGCATTTTTTTTTTTTTCAGTACAAACAAAATTATTACCACTGGTCAAATGCATGAGGAATGCACAACACAGTAACTATAAAAAGCAGCTAATACTTCAGTATATTCATTATGTATGATTTCAGGAATGCAGGTTTTTACAACAAGGACAGTTTTCACATGTTGTAGCCAATAATTTATTTTGATAAAAAATTTTTTAAATCTTTCTTCTTATGTTAAATACATGTTTAAATAAATAATTAAAAAAATGAAAAGTTTGATTATTTGGTAAAAGTTTGTTCTGTTTTTGTAATTTTGTACATCATTGTCATCTAAAATGTTATAATACAATACAATAATATATTAAAGAAAAAATGTATGACTAAAATATAAAGAACTGTGCAAAACACTGCACACTGCTCTTTCCCTTACAACAGAAGCATATAATGACCAGGGGTGGAAAAGCTCCATAAAGGACGAAAAGCACCATAAAAGTAGTTTACACGACTATATTACAATTCTTCTAAATGACTTTGAGGAACAGACCAGAATTTAAATAATTATTTACTGATAATCTTCCCTTCCACCATAACTCTCAAATTTCATTTGTTCAAAATGCATACATGTCATAGGATGTGGCAGGTTTTACATCAGTGACACTAAACAGCATTTTTTTTTGGACATCTTATAACTAGGATTGCCAACTGTCCCATATTAGCAGGAACATCACGTATTTTGGCCAAATTTAAGCAGATGGCAAAACACTTGTAGGAAAGGTCTTACGGCAAAACGTTCATTTTTGAAGTCCTGGATTTGCATGGCAAAAAGTCGCAAATTCAATTTGTGAACTAGGGTAGAGGGCAAAATTTTAAATCATTGACAATTTAAACTTTAGTTGTGGGTGAGCTATTTATTTGAGGCTTTAGATCTGTGTTTCATTTGCACTGCTATATGGACTTAGTTCTCCTTTCATTCTCTCAAAGAGTCTGTCTTTACTACAGTGAGGCTCCAGTGAGGCTTTTTAATACACAGGTCTTTTTAAAGGGTCTTTAATGTGCTATAAACTTTACAACACAGACCCAGGTGTAAAAAACAAAGGCCAGACCAGTTATCCAGCCTAGGAGTTGGCGTTTTTAGTAGTTTAAAGCATTATATTAGCCTCAATTGCTGTTTACAAGAGATACTTGGGCTACTTCCTTCACATATGATTGAATAGCAATGAACCAATTCACTCATGTTGGGGCAATGTTGACACTGTATTCAGATTGTTGTCTATGAGTGAGTGGATTGTATAACCTAACATGTTTTGTTTTAATTATCCTATTGGTTATGATCGTTCATAGGTTTTGTTGAGGAGAAAGGAATTTCATTTATCCCACAGTAAAAACGTGGAAAATTTCAGAAGAATATGAAAGAATGGTGTGGGTCAGAAATGACCACTGGTCATTTAGGCTGATCAAAATGTCATGCATGACTGCTATTGGTGGTAAAATGTTACACTTTAAGAGTCGTCTAATAGTTGCCACATGTGTGGACATTTTGTCTGTACATGTGTGTATGGTGGGTGCAACGGGGTGGGAGGATGGGGTGGAGGGTCCCAGCTGATGTTGAGGGTCCTGAGAGGGCTGCGTGCCAAACAAGAACCTGGTGTTCTTGCATACGTGTCTGTGTTTTGAAAAAAAAAAAAAAAAAATATATATATATATAACAAATCTTAGACCTCAGTAAAGGTCAATCATCTGATATTACAAAAAGACTCTGAAATGTGTGAGTTGGAGAAAGTGGGACACCCTCCAAATTTTCCACAGAAAATGTTTAACATGTTGGGGTTATCTGATTTCCTTTTCCTCCAGCCCTGTGTTTTTGGTTAGGGCCAACTTGACTCAATAAGAAAAAAATTGGTCTTTTTTCTCCCTCTTTCACCAAACCATAATGTGTATATTATTGAATGCAAAGGATAACAAGTCTGTATATTTTTCGAACATGTGCACTCTGCAGTTTCTTTGTTTTTCTAATTAAAGAACTTTACATTTCAAAGGGATGTTTAGACTCACGAGCGAACAGACAAGCGGCTGTATGTATATTTTAATTTATACACCATCTTGGGCCTTTTATTGTTGAAAGCAATCACAGTAATACTTTACATTAATGTTCCCTTTGTTAAGGATTTATAAAAGGGTTTATTAATGGCTTATAATCATTTACAGATGCATTATAAATCATTTATATGCTGTTATAGCAACGTGTTAAAAAGGAAAACTTTCATGCAATACGTACAAAAAGTTTTTGATGTTTTAACTTACAGTACATGTTAGAAATGCTTTTTCAAATACACTCAATCATACTTATGTTAATCAAAAGCATTAAATGCCCCAATTCGTGATTTATGTCACAATGTAGAAAAATTGACTATTATAGTGAGATTAAAAGGAGGGACTATGTAATTTTGCTACAAATCACATTGTGTTTACATTTATAACTATAATGTCTTGACTCACTTGTGTTGTCACTTTCCTTGTCACGTTGATGTCAAAAGAATGGTGCTTCTCCGAGTACTGTCCTAACTTACATAGTCCAAGTTACCTAAATTCCTCTGCAAAAACACTTTTCAGGACTGTATGCTCATTAACAGCATATATATCATATAAAAAAAGCCTGATAACCATTAAACTATACTGAACTTTATGTACCGGTTTCTAATGGTGGCATCTACTTAATAAATGCTTCATATGTGTCCTCTTTACATTAAGGTAAATTTGATTGGTTACTAATGTTGAATAAGTGTTATTAAGCATTTATAACAAGTGAGGTAAAATGGATTACTATTTGGCAGGTGTTACAGAAAAGTCACCCTTTTTATGCATGTTGTTATAACCACAAATTAATGATTTGTAACGCATTTGTAAATGTATTCTGTGTAATTACTTAGCCACTTTATTTCCCCTAAAGTGTTACCACAATCCTAATAGGAAATGGTGTAATCAATCAATGACATGGCATTCTTTTTGTCTTTTCTTTTTTCTCGTATCTAACACGTTATTCAAAGCACAGGACATTAAAAATGCAATTCATACAGTCAATGACTTACATACAAGTCTTCTATAATAAATACAGTATGTAATCAATTTTTTATATATATATATATATATATATATATATATATATATATTACTGTTTATTTTCATTTTGAATAGTAGCTATCTCTATTGTTTCATAATTTTAAACCAAACAAACTTCATTATAAATACCTGGTTTTATCATTATTATCTAATGCAATGACATTCATACATTTTTAAGCATGCAGTGTCCAAATGCTTTTAGGGGCCACTGCATACTCATATTTAACTATTGGCAGTCCTTTCACAGCTACAGGAAGCTGGGTTTTGTACAATCAACTGTATGCAAAACAATCCAGTATCAGAATAATGTGTTATTGCACCAATAGAGGCCTTTACAGAGTAACGCTAGCCTAAATGGGAATGGAACTAAGAATACATTAACATTCAGATATGGAACTACTGTACTTAATTTAATGCATTTATGCATTGCAAGTCAGACTAGAACACGTCACCTGCATGACCACCACTTCTCCATCTGCTAGAGCATGTGCACTAACTGGTAGGCCACCGTTGCTCTTTACAGATCCTCTTTAACATTAAATTTAATCCACCCAACAGATGTCAGAGTATTAGACCGGTGCAGACTTTCATTTCGGACGAGCTTTTAAATGGTTTACCCCATTCCTATCTCCCATGTTCCCATCTTTTCCCTATCCACACCCAGATGCTTATCGTCTCTTTAAGATGTGTATTTCCCCCTACCTATCTCCCATCAACTGCAACTTGTGACATGCCGCCTCCACACCGCAAATCCCATTTCCTTTATCCTTAGCTAATACTAAGGCCACCCCACACTGCTGTCAAGGCCCACGGCACAAACAATTTGCCTTCCATTTTCTCTCCCTCAGCACCCACAGTGCAGTGGCAGAAGTGTGTAGGCAGGGTGTGCAGCAGGGAAAGGGCTGGGGTGAAGATAACTGCAAAGATGTTGGAACCAAGACCGGATTCTTCATGGATGGCAGATTGATTTGCTTGTGTCTTGAGCTGTTTTTGAGGATTTCATTATGAGGAAAGAGGAACTGTGATTCTCATCTGATGTTTGTTCCATTTTATTCACTCAAGTGTCTTGTGTCTTAGGAATTTCACAGCTCTCATACTCGTCTTTTTTTATTTTATTTTTTATTGGTGAATAATTCCTTTAAAGAAACAGAGGGGTGTTTGAAATTGATTTAATGTCTAATGAAGTATCAAAACAGAACAAGTTTAATGAATATAACATCCCTGCATAACAGGAGGGTTTTAAAGGAATGGTTCAACCAAAAATTGTCATCATTTAATCACCCTCAAGTCATTCCAAACCTGTAAGAATTTTTTTGTTGTGTGGAACACAAAAAAGGGAAAAATTCTGAAGAATCTTTACATAGCACATTTGTCAATTTACAAAAAAAAAAAAAAAACAACAAAAAAAAACAAACATAAAAGCACTTAAAATTTGTACGACTCATGTGCCATATTTTATGTGAAACACAGAAATTTAGGTTGTTATTCATTGACAATCTTCCGTAGTACTAAAAATCTCTTTCCATCCTGGTCTCATGAACATTACGTGACCGTGGCAACATCTTTGCAAAACAAAATTCCGTGCCTTTTTACACATTTGGCTGCAGCTTGCCAGTGAAATGTCCAGTGGGGGGGGGGTGCAAAAATTGAGTGAAATTTTGCAAAAATGTAGTTAGTTTGATCCATATGAGGGCGAGTAAACAATGAAAGACATTTCAGTTTTGAGTAACCATTCCTTTAAAAATTACACAACTCTCATTCTCACATTTTTCTTGTCTTTTTTTCACCACTAATTTATTAAAGGCAACAAAAGAGGTGTGTCAAATCGGTTTAATGTTTAGTAAATTATCAAATAAACACGTTTAATAATCTAACATTCCTGCATAAGACAGCTTTACAGAGACAGGAGTGTATTAAAGAGGGGTCTTCCCACCTTTTTACAGAGGGGATACAATTACATAAACGGCCAATGGTAACCATGTAATTGTTTTTTATTGGCACATATTATTTAAGCAACCTCATCATTGTTGTTTCAAACCATTATACTGTTATTCTTTAGGTGGAACAAAAAAGGAGAATTTATTTTCATACGACAACAGTTCATTGTGACAACGTCCCTCAAAATCCCCCATTGTTTTTTGTTTTGTTTTTTTAAGTAGCCATACAATAGCATTGTGTGAGGAACAGACCAAAATAAATACCAAAACATTTCTCCTCTGGCATTGCTTTGCATATCCCTAATATACATATACAGTCACTTATCACTTTATTAGGAACACTATCACCCTAATAAAGTGCCTGACGTGGTCATCTGCTGTTATAGCCCATCCACCTCATGGTTCAACGTGTTGTGCCTTTTGAGATGCTATTCTGCTCACTACAGTTGTACAGAGTGGTTATCTGAGTTACCATTTGCCTTTCTGTCAGCTCGAACCAGCCTGGCCATTCTCAGTTGACCTCTCTCATCAATAAGGCATTTGCATCCGCAGAACTGCTGCGCACCGGATGTTTTTTGTTTTTGGCACCATTCTGAGTAAATTCTAGAGACCGTTGTGTGTGAAAATCACAGGAGATCAGCAGTTACAGAAAAACTCAAACCAGCCCGTCTGGCAGCAACAATCATGTCACAGTCGAAATCACTGAGATCACATTTTTTCCGCATTGTGATAGTTGATGTGAACATTAACTGAAGCTCCTGACCCCTGTCTGCATTATCTGCATGATTTTGTGCACTGCACTGCTGCCAAACGATTGACTGATTAGATAATCGCATGAATAAATAATGTACAGGTGTTCCTTATAAAGTGCTCAGTGATTGTATAGTATACTTATACAAGACAAAACTTTGTTTCATATGTTTCTCCCAAAATTCCTTAGAAACAATACATAAACAAACAATTGTTGACATACATTAAAAGTATAGAGCTATAAAATTCATGTGAATAGCAGAGCTCAGATGATTTAGTGTCAGAAGAATTTGATGAGATATGTTTTCCACTGTGAGTTCATTTTGAAATCTCTGGCATTTGAATGCAGAATTTGGTACTGTATCTGTGCAAATTTGAGCAGAAATTTGTGACATTTTTTTTATTTCTATTTTGAAACACTAGAGGAAACAAGTATGATCACAGGGGTCTAAAAATCTTAGAAGCAGGTGACTTCCTGTCCATTTTCTCTTTTTAGGACTAACTACTGTATTTAGGTAAATTAAAAAGATCTCATTTGAAAACTTTCTTTCCTGTCAGTTTTTCTTACTTTTGAATCACTGCTTTTCCTTCTGCTCTGTCTGTGTGTAAGACCAATTCAACTGACCATACATTTCTGTTGTTTTTTTTTTGTTTGTTTTTGGTCAAAAGGTCCCGTGATCCTTACAGATGCTTTTGTTCAATGATTGGTGGGAATACACAGAAATCGATCTTGTGGCTGCCAGTCATTATTGTACCCTACCCCAAATGTGTGCTCCTCTGCATCATTGAGCAAGTTAGTTCTTCTTTTCCAAACTAGGAAATGCATTCTTTTGCAGCTTTGGATTATACACAATGTCACTGGCATGATGAGTGTTATACTTACCTAAAAGATACAACATCAGAAATTCATAAACCCACTGTGATTTTGACTTTTCTACAGTGGTCAGTTAATCTAGTTAAACTATCAAACAAAAAAGTGTCTATAAACTCAATATATAAATTCAATAAACAGTTACAGTTAGTATTTCAGCACAAAAATCCTGCATCTTATTCACTAACCACCCACAGTCCAAGTTGTTATCTACACTGGTTTGTCAATGTCATTATTTTCAGCACAAACGCGCCTCCTTTCTACGCAAATAAGGCTTATATAGATTATACTCACAAAACTCAGCGCTATCAAAGTCGATCTTTTACCACCAGTGGAAAGCATTTGGTGAATCTGAATTCATTAAAATGAGACACTTGTGTTAATTTTCTATGGATCATTGCAGCAGTAATTCATCAGTTATTATCAAATGATGGAGAAGACTGTTATAACTTAACTTAATATATCTCCAGACTATACTTTAAAGAATTCACAACATATTCTGCCTTGTTTTCCTTCTAACTTCCTTTGAATTGCCTTTTAATAAAACACAAACATGTAAAAAAAAATAAAGCTGTTATAAAGGGTAGGATTTTACAACTAAAATGGACAAAAAGATCAACTAAATGAGTTGATAAGAAAAATAAAAAATCGTTTTTTTCTAGTAAATGTCTTTACATATAAACACACAGTACTGGCCCTCTTTTCTTTAATTCTCTTTTTTTCTACACTCTCTTCTGTTTCAGCCTGCAGCAAGGCCAGATTCATTCATCGCACATCACTAGATAATTTTGTTTTAATAGAATCGCTTAAAACAATTAATTACTAGCTCCTCATCCCCACGTCGCTACACTCTATCTATCCTCCCTGTGTAGGGAGGAGATGCAAGTGGCAATAAAAAGGCATTTATTGGAAGGCCTGTTGGTTATTAACATGTAAATTAAATCATCACAGCTGTTCTATTTTCAATCAAGACAGGCTGGAGGGAAAGCGGGAGCCATGCGTTGGACCTAAGTGCTCTGATTTTATTCTGCCCACCTTCATTATGAGCACCCCCCTTTCCCTCAACAAGCACACATCTCTACCACCTACATATTCATATTCTCACGAATTACTGTGTTACAAAACCTAAAATCCTAAACTCTTCCGAAGGTAATGGTTCATCAGTTCATCAGGTTCATCAGCTGATTTTTCTCTATATGCAATTTTGCGAAAAAAAAAAAGTTTGTGAAAACTATGGAAATTAAGGAATTTTTTCCAAGAATGTCTCCTACAATATTTCCAAATATATTGGGGTAACATGGTACACCACATAAGCAGATTATTATTTGGAAGGAACGATTAAACTTAATACAATGTCCTTAAACCCCATTCACACATGCACTGACTTGCAGTGACAAAATTATATAATCTTATTCATTTTTAATGAGAGGTCTTCCTGCGACCTGAGCAATGGATGCAGTAACAGCACTACTACATACACGGCTAACTGCCGTTGCTAACCAGCCAAAACTTGACCCCTGGATGTCACAAATTCCTCAGTTCTGGTATGTAACAGCCACTTTTCACAATGCTATCAATAGACCTTATTCACAGCAGTGCCATTTTTGATTTTTGATGGGCATGACGGGCAACCTAAATGTGTTCAGCAGGTCCCCCTCTTGTCCATTGTCCGTGCTACATGTGCTACCCAGATGGCATTTGCAGTTGCACGCTGCCGTGTTTATATCCATGTCTCCCGCTGAACGCATTTAGATGCGCTCTACAATATGGAATAGCCTTTCTGTGGACCTCCCATCCAGTCTAAGCACCCCTCAAGCCCAGGCCAAACCTGATGCACATTACAACATATGTAAAGAAACACAAACCTCTAACTACACATTATTTCAATATAAATGTATAGCTTATTAAGAAACACTTTATTATTAACTAGTATACTGGATAATGTAGCAGCAAAATTAACAGTAATTCCAGTCTTCAAGTCTTCAGTAGAAAAGAAACCAGTGTTTTTTTCTTTTTATGTTTCAACTTGCATCTGGACTTTAAAGGATTCAGATCTCTTTTTTGTTCAATTTAGTTTTAAGACATCAGTCCACTTTTCATTCACATAGTTATTTTTTGGAACCCATTCAACTTAAATAATGTTATAAATTGTAAACAAATACTAATGATGACAATAATAATAATAATAATAATAATAATAATAAATTGTTATTAATAGTATTATTATTGCCTTTTAATTTTAAATACAACAGTAATATATATATATATATATATAAATCGTGCACTTTTTAAACCCTCATGATTTTATTTTGAAATTCTAAACTCTCCAGGAAGTCCTGTATGTGTCTGTTTGTTGGCAAGTTCACAGCAGTTTAATTCACTTCTTATTCAAATTCTGGTAAAATGCACATCCGGTGCCATTCTAAATGCATATTATAAGTGAACCGAACTATTGAGCATCTACATCTGAGATGCTGTTCTTGAGTAGCGCTCAAATATTGCGCACTGCTGTGAAGGCTAAAAATAGCCGCGAGTGCATCACCAGCCTGTGCGTGAGTTTGTGTCAACAGAGCAGCGCCATTCACTAACATGGTGGCACAGCGCATACTATATATTTACTTATTAAACACAGCCTTTTGTGATTCACAGAGCTATCACACGTCTTCAAGTTGCTTTGAATAAAATGCACGATTTTTTGTGCTTTTTTGGTTCTTTTTTGTAATTTTTGGAGCTTGACAGTAATGAACATGACTAACACACAGTATCGGATTTGGATCAGGCTCGTCGGACCGATACCCGATCTGTCTAAAAGCTTCAGTATCGGAGCCGATAACGATCCAGGTATCGGATCGGTGCATCCCAAGTCAAAATATTAGGGCTGTTGATTTAACACGTTAATTCAGTGCAATTAATTTAATACAAAATAACACAGTTAATAATGTCTTATACAGACAAAGAACAAACCACACTTCCGAGAGCAGACAATAATAATCACTGCAAAAATGACAGAAAAGCACATGATGACATTAAGTTCACTAATAGTGGCTCTTCCAGGAGCAATGTCCAATAAACATGTAGAGACAGACAATTAATTCTGGCCAAATTTCTGAGATCATCTGATTAAGATCTTGTGTTAAGTGAGGCAAGGAGTAAACGAAGGCTTTCTTGGAAAAAGCACAGCATTTTCTTGTTGCCAGACTTTGTGAATTCAACAAGAGAGAAACGTGATCGATTCAAGGAATGCAAGAAACTTTTACATCAATGGAAGGTCGCTTTTGCACTGATATTCCCGGCCAAATTGAGAATAATTGCTAAGGAGGGCCGTAAAACATTCACATGCCCACAGCAAGCGATGCCCTTCATGAAGTCAATGGAGTAAGTCATTTTGTGGTACTCACATTTCAGCCGAATGGACCGCCTCACTAATCATTCACTTGACTGTTTGAGGAAACTGAGCGTTATTTTTTTTTTTTTGCACGCTGGCTCCGCCTAGCGGCTGGAGTTTATTTTGCAGAGTGGCACACCTTCGGGATAGTTTTTTGGATTAAACTACATGCTCTTTGAGTTTGTTCCACCTATTGGATGGAGTTTGTTTTATAGATTATCTTTTGCTGTGTAATTCTGTCTCACAAAATTTGTATAGAAACACTGGACTTGAGCAATCCGGCAAAGTTGTCGCGGGGGTCCTCGTAGGCGTACATGGACCGTTTGAGTTTGGAAGGATGGACGCCATTTGGTGCTGTCGTACATGGGGTTAATGCACACGTTTTTCTTTTTTCTGTTTGTTTTGTTCCGGTGACCTTTATAATCTTGTTTTTGACACATAATCTATTTTTTATTATATGTCAAAATGTCAAATGTTAATATGAGTGGACTGTCTCCCCTACATGGAATGTGAATGGGTTGGGGCACCCCATAAAAAGAAAGAAGGTTATTTCTCTTCTTAAGCGTAAGAAATATGATATAGTGTTTCTTCAAGAAACGCACCTTTCTCCGCAGGAAGTGGAAAAATTTGGAAAGATATGGGGTGGGCATTTTTTTTTTTTATAGTGCTGGCTCGAGTAAGAGCAGGGGAGTCATTACACTGATAAGTAAACATCTACAAATCAAATGTCTCAAACAGAGTAAAGATAAATTAGGAAGAGTCATTATTGTTTTAGTTGAAATTCAGGGGCAAAGTCTTATTTTGGCTAATATTTATGCACCTAACGTGGATGATCAGGGTTTTTTTATAGATCTTGAAGGGATGTTGCAAGCCGCTGGCACCATTCATGATATAATATTGAGAGGAGACTTTAATCTTTTGATGGACTCAGTCCTTGATCACAGTGAAGCAAATGTGTGCAAGCCCCCTAGGACAACACTGACGCCTCACAGGATGTGCAAAAATCTTGGTCTTACAGATATTTGGAGACTTTTGAACCGATCTGGTAGGGACTATACATTTTTTTCATCAGTCCATACTTACTACTCTAGAAAATATTTTTTTATATATCTAAGTCCCTCATTTCATCTGTTGTTGATTGCTCAATTGGAGAAAAAAATTGTCTCAGATCATGCCTTGGTGAATACGGAGAAAAATACGGATACAAAGAAATCATATAGTTAGCACTTTAATATATTCCTTTTGCAAAATCTTGAATCCAACAAATGCTAAAGACTGAAATCAATGTCTATATGGAGACCAACTGGTCCTCAGTGTCCTCTGTGGGCATAGCTTGGTTGGCTTGGTTCTTAGGGGCCGTATCATACAATATGCCTCATTCACCAAAACATCCAAAGCACCAAAACTTGTGAAATTGGAAGGGAATATTAAAAGTGCCAAGGCAGAGCTGAAGCGGCGAATGTCATCTAATGGCCTCAGAGAATTGACCTGATTAAAATACAGATATAATACTATTTTGTCGCGGAAGGTGACGTTTTGGCAGTTTTAAGACAGTCATACTTTGAGTTGGGGGACAAGGCAGGAAAACTCTGGCTAGATATATAAAACAGAGAAAGTATTTTTCTACCATTCCCTCAGTGAAATCTGCTGGTGGTGAAATATTTACCTCAGCCATTGATATTAATAATGCTTTTAAAGGGCTTATCTTGATCTCTATAGTTCCACGTCTTCATCTACTGAAGAGGATATTAGAAACTTTGTGGAACCATTAAAACTTCCTAAACTGATGACTGAGCAAATAAATTCTCTTGATTCTGAGATAAACTTGGAGGAGCAGGGCGAGGTAATTAAGGCCTTGCCTACAGGCAAGGCTCTGGGGCCAGATGGCTTTCCTGCTGAGTTTTTTAGATCTTATGCTACAGAACTGACTCCACTTCTGACAGAAGTTTATACGGAATCATTAAAGAATGGAAAGCTTCCACCAACCATGACACAAGCCTGGACCAACCTGATTCTTAAAAAGGACAAAGATCCAAGTGAGTGTAAGAGTTACTGTCCAATTTGCCTGATCCAGCTAGATGTTAAAATATTGTAAAAAATTTTGGCTAACCGACTAAGAAAAGCTATGACATCTCTTTTACATATGGATCAGGTGGGGTTTATTTTGTCCCGTAACTCTTCTGATAACATTAAGCGTTTCATCAATATCATGTGGTCAGTGGCGAATGATCAGTCTCTGGTCGCTGCCATCTCACTTGATGCCGAAAAGGCATTTGATATGGTACAATGGGATTATCTTTTTAAGATTTTGGAAATGTATGGATTTGGGAATACTTTTAATGGGTGGATTAAGTTACTTTATAGACACCCGGTAGCGGCGGTTCAAATGCATGGATTAATTTCAGATTATTTTACTCTGGATAGGGGCACCTGGCAGGGTTGCCCTCTTTCCCCATTATTGTTCTGTGTTGCCCTGGAACCATTAGCAGCCATGATAAGAAAGGAGGATGATTTTCCAGGGGTGGTGGTGGGTGGCGTGGCGCATAAGCTTTTGCTTTACGCAGATGATATTTTATTATTTGTTTCCGACCCTACTAGATCTATGCCTTGCCTCCACAGAATTATTAATTCATTTTCTAAGTTCTCAGGATACAGAGTGAATTTGTCTAAATCCAAAGCTTTGGCTCTGACAGCGTACTGCCCGGTAACGCATTTTCAGCCAGATGCCTTCCAGTGGCCCAAACAGGGCATTAAGTATTTAGGTATTTTATTCCCAGCAAATTTGTGTGATTTAGTTAGAGTTAATTTTGACCCATTAATAAAATGATTTTCGAGTGATGTGGGCTTCATTACATTTATCTATGATTGGGAAGGTTAATGTTATTAAAATGAATTATATTCCAAAATTCAATCACCTGCTACAGTTTCTCACTATAGATGTCCCTCTCTCTTATTTCAAGCAATTTGACAGCATAGTGAAGTCCTTCATTTGGAATGGTAAACGTCCCAGATTACATTTCGATAAGTTACATAGGCCAACTGACAAAGGTGAGCTAGGCCTACCCAAGATTTTGTTTTATTATTATGCATTCGGTCTCAGACATTTGGCTCATTGGTCGCTTCCACCTGAGAGAACTCCTCCCTTGATTTGTATTGAACAGGAAGTTCTTGCCCCTTTTTTGCCATTGCAAAGCCTTTCTATTATACTAACCGGAGAAGTTAAGTTACACCCCGTTACCTCGCATTTGCACTCGGTATGGACAAAAGTGTCCAGAATGTTTAATTCGGACATTTATTTAAATGTTGCCTCGAGCATATGGCTGAACCCAAAATTATGTATTAATAAGTCCCCTTTCTGCTGGTCAGAGTGGATTGTGAGGGAGGTTAATATGCTCGGTGACCTGTATGAGAGTGGAGTGTTGAGATCCTTTGAAAATATGGTTCAACATTTTGGGATTCCAAGGTCTCAGTTCTTTAGGTATTTACAGCTGCGTCATATGCTCTGTAATATTTTTGGGAGTAGCATACACCCTCCTAAAGCGGCAGACACTCCGGGAGTGGTGATTACTGCGTTTGGAAAAGGTCATGAGGCATCAGTGTATTACTCCCTGTTAATTCAGAGTCTGGGGGACGGAGCTTCAACTTCTCTCAAGAGATTATGTAAGAAAGATTTAAACTTGGTATTGGGGTTTAATTTTATATAATTTGATTCCACATTTTCTGTTATGTTCATTTAATTTGTTGAATGGTATCAATAAACATTGTTAATAATAAACAATCATTTACTGTAAAACGTACATGCACTCACTTGTTAAACAATGTACATTTTTACCATTAATTATACAGGAAAATCATAATTTTCACATCTAAAAATTTTTATTTTTACAACATTTTATTGTAAAAACTACTGTATTGTAGTTACAAAATATTACTTTATATTTTACAGTCTTTTACCGTTACAATTACATATATTTTTTATAGTGTAGGCCAATGAAATAAACAATATATTGTATTCTAAAGCCACTTTTTGTATTGTCTTTTTTAATGCTTCACTTGTGTGCCAAATTAATACATTTTAATTATTTGTTATATATATATATATATATATATATATATATATATATATATATATATATATTCTTTTAAATATAGTTATTTTATTTATAATTATTTCTAATTATTTAATAATTATATATTAAATTATTGTTATTTGAGGGGCTTTCTCAGCAAATATTTATTTACGTGATCAGTAGCGGATCCTGGCATAGGCAATATAGACAGGTGCCTAGGGCGGCAATGCTCTCTGGGGCGGCATGACAAATCCTGCCACCCAGCCCCGAGCTCGCAAGATTGCGATGGGAGAGAGGTGCCACAAATCATGCTGTCCCCGCACAGAGCTTGAAAGATCGCGTTGGGTGAAAGGAGCCCAGAGTTGTTCCTGACAGGCTACTCAGCCTAAAAGGTTATTTATACCCAAAAATAAAAATTCTATCCATCATTTACTCACCCTCATGCCATTCCAGAAACATGGCTTTCTTTCTTTTGCAGAATGCAAATACAGTACAAGTGAATGTTGGCCAGAACCTTGTCACATCGGATCTTGCCTAGGGCACCAAGTAAGCCAGAATCGCCACTGCATGCTATTAACTGTGACTAATTTTATTAATTAATCGGCATACCATGTAATTAATTAGATTAAACATTTTAATCGATTGACAGCCCTAAAAAAATATCTTTCCAAGAAATTTCAGTATTCAAAAAAACTCCAGAGTTAAAGAAAATAGGTTGTTTTCTAGGAGCTTTTTGATAGCTTTATACAGTGCGTTAACTGAAGAGATTGTACTTCTATCCCTCACAGGCTTATTTTCATTCCCATCAAAAATCAAAGATGGCGCTACTGTGAATAAGGTCTATTCCCGCTGGATAAAACCAACTTACGACTCTACACTTTTTCTATTTCAATAAAACACGCATCCGATTATTAAAGTAAAAAGGGCTTCACACATTGTTTCATGTTTAATGGGGAAAATGCCAGCACCTTTCACGTCTCATCCAGTGCTCAAATTTTGTTTTTTGTTTTTGTTTTTTTACATTTTAATGCTTAACATTTGCCTGGTTCTCAGAGAATAGACTATCTAGACCACTTTCTTAAAATAACAGTTTCCCACCCCTTTAAATGAAGAAGTCTAATTAGTTGAAATAATTAATCCCGATTGGACATCTCTATTGATAATTGGACTGTCCCTCTTTTATTAAAAAAAATAAATAAAATAAAAAATGTCCACTTGTTTTTGCATTGCAGTGCTCTTCATTTTCAATCCAAGAGGACCTTGATTTCCTTTGGGTTAAAAGCTGGCCAGATCTATTATGATACAGATCTATTATGGCCCTGGGAGGCAGTGGTAGCCTGAGAATGGCTATAACTCAAACTGATGCTTGGAAAAGCAGGTGAATGATAGACTTTTCTGATTATCATATTTCTCAGGCATGTTTATGCGGTAAAAGCACATTGAATTACCAGTTTTATAAATTAAATTCACTTAAACATGGCGGGCCAGGGGATATGTATGTAGAATGATTAGTTATCTGTAGGTCATCATAAAGAAAGGTCAGTGTTTCCCACGGAATCTCTTAATTGTTTTGGTTTGACAATATAAATATAGATAGTGACAAAGATATTCTTACGTTAACCTACTGACACATAAATTGTGTGTTTCCAGTGATTTCATTATCTTTGCCATCATCGACTTTGATGAACTTCCATTCATCAGCTTCACTTCTCCATCCTAAACATTTGAGCATTCATTATCTTATTTTCAAGGCTTCTAGATAGACTAGACAGAAAATCAGTTAAAACCAACAGATAACATAGGGACAAATTCACTAAACAGTTGCACCATTCGTGTGCTCATTATTTAAGCACAAAAGCCTGCATAATATTCTTTTGTGAGGTGCTGATTTGGTATGATTCTCATCGAGGAAATGTCAGATACAGCTGTGTTTGACTTAAGCTGTTTAGCAGAAGAGAAAGGAAAAAAAAAGGCATGAAGAGAGTAGTAGTAAAACTATGGTGAGTATTCAATTGGGGAATTTAAACCACTTAAATATTTACCAGGAAAAGGGAAGCGAGTATGACCAGTAAAGATATCTGGTCTTAGTGAATTTAAGGCGATCAGGTGAATCTCGGGGAAGAGTAGCTTGAGATCTCAGCACACCATTTCATAATATGAGAGCTCTTCCTATGTGAATAGAAGGTTATTTTTGGAGTCTGACTATAATGCTAGAAGAACTCAACTGACAAGAAAACTGTCAATTGAAGAACAGAAAATTAACTGGGAAGCAAAAAAAAAAAAAAGAAGTGGACAAAGATGGGCACTATGGTAAAACAGAAGGAAAGCAATAAAAATATGAGGTGAGGTGAGAGATCAAAAGATAAAGAGAAGGAAATACCACATAATTGAAAAGACAGAATTAAAGGGAATTGTACTCATTTTATAGTGATTACATTATACTGAATTTCAGTATGATGAATCTGTGAGCAAAGAGAAACGCATGAATGGAAAACACTCATTTGCTGTATATCCCAGGAATACTGATTATAAAAAAAATTAAATAAAAGCCAAGAAGGGTTATATCTACCCAATCAACGGCAATTAATTTGGCAAATTATCATATTCAAATAAGGATTTGGAAGTAGCTTAAAGCCCCACTTTGATTATTGCTTTTTTAATCCAGTTGCTCATCTCTGTGAAAAAGTTTATGTGATTAGCAATTTGTAATTTAAAACTAAATTGCAAATGATGGTTATTATGGGTATTTAAATTTTGTTAAGTATCAGAATATGTTGTACATTATCTCGACCAGGCTTGTTGGGGCTTGCTTTTGGCAGTTGATTTTAGGGAATGTTTTTTCTTTTTTTTTTTTTTTTTACTTTGAAGTCTCTACACTGTTAAAAAAAAATTAAAAAATAAAAAAAATAAAAAAATGTCAGGAAATGTTCTGTATTTTATTTATTTATTTATTTATTTATTTATTTTTACAGATTTTTCCTTTTTTTTTCCATAAAACAATGAAATGCCTGTTGTTTACAGATATTTGCTTTAATTTTAAGTTTTACTCTTTAAAATTACATGTAATTGACCATAATTTGAGATTACATCAATATTATATATTTTTTAATGGCAATTTATAGTACTTGTACAGATACAAAAATGTAATTTTACATAAAATGTGAAGTAATATTTTATAGATTTTTCCTGTTCGTGATAACAAAGAAATGAATGTAACATTACAGAAACTTGACTTTATGGATTTATGTAATTTGTGGAGGGGGTTCTAGTCATCATGGTACCCTGTAAAAAAAGAAATAGCACTTTGTTTTTACATAATTTATTTTCTTAAATAGTTGAATTATTTAATACGGTGACAAATTGTGAGAACTGTCACAGACAGGGTTGTGACAGTGCTTTGAATCAATGGCTAATTCACAAATTTTGCTCTGCGAATCTGCTTTGTATAGGCCACAGATTGATGAAATAGTAATTAAGGTCATTTCATTTGATGTGCTGCATATATTTTGCGCATGCTGTAGGCTCTGTATTGATAAATATGGGATGTTCCGTGGTTTCTATGTGCTAGATATTGATTATTATGGGAGGTCTTATGGTTGTTATGGGCTCTGCATTGTAATTATGATCTCTCCTGTGATTGCTATGGGCAAGGTATTGCTTATTATGGTCTGCCCCCGACTGCCATAAACCTACAAACCAATTACAAACACCTTAGCAACCACTTGAAATCACAGAGCAAACACTAAGTAACACTGAAACCACTAAATGCTTAGCAGTCACCTTGTAACAGCTTAGCAACCACTTCTATTTATAGCAAGCTTAAAATATTTCATAGTGTCATCCAGCCCACTGTGCTATACAGTGAAGTATGGGGTCCACTCAGTCATCATAGCTATACCCGTTGGGACAAACACCCTACAGAATCTTTACATGCTGAATTTTGCAGATACTTTTTACACATTCACAGAAAAACACCAACAAATGCATGTACAGTAGAATTAGGCAGATACTCACTGATAATCAACATTCAAAAGAGAGCACTCAAATTTTTTAATCACCTTAAATCAAGCCCCCTAGACACCCTCCATTCCAAAGCCCTCCAAACCCAAGAGCTGAGCCCAGAAAAGAGTCCTTATGTCAGTTGGTCCTGACCAAGTATAGGCTCAGTGACCACAAATTGGCAATCGAAAAAGCAAGGCACAAAAAATCATGGCAATCAAAAGAAAAGAGAATATGTGGTCACTCTTTGACAGCATGCATGCGTATGATATACTGTACATACATAATCAATATAAACTACTGGTCAAAAGTTTTGAAACACTCATTCTTTATTATTATTATTATATATATATATATTTCACATTTTAGAATAATAGTAAAGTCATCAAAACTATGGAATAACAAATGGAACTATGGGAATTATGTTGTGACTAAACAAAATCCAAAATAAATCAAATCTGTGTTATATTTTAGCATAAAGTAGTCACCCTTTGCCTAGAATTTGCAGACATGTACTCTTGACATTTTCTCAACCAACTTCTTGAGGTATCACCCTGGGATACTTTTTAAACAGTATTGAAGGAGTTCCCATCTATGTTGGGCACTTATTGGCTGCTTTTCTTTATTATTTGGTCCAAGTCATCAATTTTAAAAACTTTTTTTTTTTTTTTTTTTTTTTTTTAAGTTACATTTTAGTTTTATAATGAAATAAATCAATATAGTGGCACAATTATATTTTTGTCTACAAAACTAATTTCAAACATTTAAGCATACGCCTTCAGATCAAAAGATTTTTAAGATCATGAGAAACATTTCAGTCAAGTGTTTCAAAACTTTTGACCGGTAGTGTATATCAATCTTAATGTTATATTAATGTTTATATTACTGTTATTGTGTACTGTCCAAATATTTGGACAAAATTTTATTGTGATGCTTTGCTAACAATGTTTCTCCAAACTTTCCAATATGCCAATAAAGCCCCGCTGAATTGAATTGAACTATACTGCAGCAGTATCCATCAACATTGTTGATTAGCAATCACCCGCATTCTTCAGGAAATGCACATTTCAACTTTGAAGCAAACATTCAAATATATGGTCAGGTTATAGTTTATCCTTGACTATTATATATATCCTTGGGTTCATTTATAGTCAAACACATACAAAAGAAATGCAGGCCTATTTCACTTTTGTGCATCAGAAATACAAAAATGGTCAAACAATTATCCAGGAATCTGAGTGGTTTTCACCAGGTCTGTTTTAAACAATATCTGTTCTAAACAGTAGTAGCCTAATATGGCTTTATATATAGAAATTGGTACTTTTATTCACCAAAGTGGCATTCAACTGATCACAATGTATAATCAGGACATTAATAATGTGAAAAATTACTATTACAATTTGAAATACTCCACATGCAGCAATGACAGCTTTGCAGATCCTTGGCATTCTAGCTATCAGTTTGTCCAGATACTCAGGTGACATTTTGCCCCATGCTTCCTGTAACACTTGCCATAGATGTGGCTTCTTTTCAGGTACTTCTCATGCACCTTACAGTCTAGCTGATCCCACAAAAGCTCAGTGGGGTTAAGATCCATAACACTCTTTTCCAATTATCTGTTGTCCAATGTGTGTGATTCTTTGCCAACTCTAACCTTTTCTTTTTGTTTTTCTGTTTCAAAAGTGGATTTTTCTTTGCAATTCTTCCCATAACGCCTGCACCCCTGAGTATTCTCTTTACTGTTGTACATGAAACTGGTGTTGAGCGGGTAGAATTCAATGAAGCTGTCAGCTGAAGACATGTGAGGCATCTATTTCTCAAACTAGAGACTCTGATGTACTTATCCTCTTGTTTAGTTGTACATCTTGCCTTCCACATCTCTTTCTGTCCTTGCTAGAGCCAATTGTCCTTTGTCTTTGAAGACTGTAGTGTACACCTTTGTATGAAATCTTCAGTTTTTGGGCAGTTTCAAGCATTGTATAGTCTTCATTCCTCAAAACAATGATTGACTGACGATATTATACAATATGAATGATATGACAGTATATATATATATATATATATATATATATATATATATATATATATATATGATAGTAATAGTCAAAGATTTGTGCATTTTGACATTGATCAGATTATTTCCAAAGCATAATTAAAACATAATTCAACTCCATAATTCAAATTAACATTCAAACTTTTAATCAACAACACACTTTATTCAGAGGCATATATTTGTGTGTGTGTGTGTGTGTGTGCATGCATGTCCATCATGCAATCAGACGACGCAGATTCAAATTTGCTGACAATTTCCAGTCTGCTTCGTCCTGCCCACAACGACCAATGTCGGATGTGTCTTGGGTGACTGTGTGGGAAAAAATAACTTTCCCTTTCAGCAAGCCTGCTGAACCTTTATCAAAGCCACAACGGACAGGAGGTTTCTCAGATAACACATGTGAACGACATTTTAATGTGTCATACCGTGTGGCTGCACTTTTGAGTTGTCAAGTTGACAGTCTTGAAGCTAATGTTAGCATTCCTCAGATAAATTGCTTCAGTAATGTTAGCTATTGTTACCTTGTAAAATAGCTATCTAACCTTAACATTATTGGCAAGTCTACAAAGGCAAATCATCAATGTCTGAAACACAGTTAAGCCAATTATCTTAATTTTCAAATTGCTCTTGTTCAGCAAGTTAATGCTAATGATATGTGGGTTGCTGTGGCAGAGGGTCCAGTTTGTCCCCACATCATGCATTGTGCTAAAAGTTAATTTATGTTAATTTGCTATAAAGTAGTGGGTGGTGGTCACAAAGGTGACTCAAGAGATTTGAAGTGTTGCCCCCTTTTCCAGCATTTTTTTTTTTTTTTGGCATGTTCTGCAGACAGGGTGACCATCTTTAAGTTTCCCTCAGCACTCTTGTAAAACCCAAAATATGACCACAATTCAGATTTGGTCCTCTTAGAAAGCTTAAAAATCTCTCTCACTGCCTTCCGCCATGTTTTCACACAGAACAAAACCCACGTTGCATGCTGCACCTGCGTCAGACTGTTGCTAATTTTGGTTTATGCTGGACAGTATTTGCAGTATTTACACTCCACTGGTAGTGTAGTGGACTAAAGCACTGAACTAGTAAGTAGAAGGTTGTTGGTTCAAACCCCACAGCCACCACCATTATGTCCTTGAGCAAGACACTTAACTCCAGGTTGCTCCAGGGGGATTGTCCCTGTAAGGGCACTGTAAGTCACTTTGGATAAAAGTGTCTGCCAAATGCATAGATGTAAAATGTTTTTCAAACCACAGTAATCAAACATGGTTTTAATGATAATTAATATCTGAAATGGTAATACTAACCGTCAGAAATGTTACTGTGGTTTATCGTGAAACTGTAACCGTTTCATCCCTAGCTGAGACAAACCAACCTCTCCTCTCTACCAGCGGTACCTGCAGGCATTGAATCACATCAGCAGCAGAGGGAGGAGGACAGAGGACAGGAGGAATGACTGACACTGACTGATGTCTGTGTTCTTCATTCTTTCTAATCTTCACTCAGGATTTTGATGTCAAGAATATTATTTTATTGACATTTTAGATTTGTTTCCAGTGAGATATTGTGTTTATATAGTGACTCTGCTGCTGTAAACATTACTGTTGCTACTCTAGAAACAACATTTAGTTATATTTAAAATATATAAACAAATTCTAATCCTGTTCTGAATATCTTTTTTTTTTTTTTAAATAAAATATATTTTGAAAAAGCAATTATTTATAATGAAAAAGAACCGATAAGAGTATGGATAAAGAACCGAACCGATAAGGAGTATCGATAAGAGTAGTAATATTGATAAAATCCTAACGATACCCATCCTGCTGCAACTTTATAACTGATGGTCAACCAAGCTTAAAGGAAAACTAAATGGCTAAAGCTAACTGATCTATAAATGCAGTGTAGTAATGTAGCTAATGTTAAGTGCATCATAACATTATCATGGAAAAACAGCCTTGTTTTCAATGATTTTCTGCTTTCAAGCTAATGTTAAACTTTAGACACTACAGTTAAGCTAATGAAATACATTAGTGGCCAAAATTCAAATTTGGATGGTGGACGTGTAAGCTTGTTTTAATTACAGGTTCCCATAGATTTATATTGTTTTCCATCTTAGGGTGGCCTAGGTCTTATCTGTAATGTGTGATAAGAAAAAAGCAACTTTCAAATTAAAAATGAACATTTCTGGCTCTCATGAATGGTTGTCTGGAAATGGATAAAAGGTTTGCATGGATTGTCTAAACAAATCCCTGTTTCTACATAGATGGATAATCAGGGGTATTTAAGGAGGCCCTAGCAGACAGGTGAGATTGAACAGGCAGTTTGAAGTCATCTGACAACAGTTTCTCACACACAGTATGTATTGCCCATATTGAATGTATCCTAAGATGATTTTCGCATTTGTTGCATTTGCCATATTATCAATCCTAAGTAGACCAGCTGTTTACTGCCGTACCCTCGATCTGTTGTAAAATTTAACTCGGAGGAAGCCTGGATAGCTTATAGACAATTAGGAACCATATTGTAAATATAAACCTTTATCTACGTCACCTAGAAGTCCAATCCTTTGTCACAATAACAATGTTGGTATAACTAAGAGTTCCCTATCTGTCACTCACTCGATGTTGTATCGATGTATTGACACTAGGGGTCACTCTTGGGAGCCCGAGACACCTCTGGTCTTTGATAAAAGGCCAATGAAAATTGGCAAGTGGTATTTGCATGCCACTCCCCTGGACATACGGGTATAAAAGGAGCTGGTATGCAACCACTCATTCAGATTTTCTCTTCGGAGCCAAACGGTCATGCTCACTGAGCTGAATTTCTACTGTTCATTCACCTCTGCTGGATCTGACGGCGCATTTCAGCGGCTTCTCCCTCCTCTGCACTGGTGCACTGCAGAGAACGCCCCTGGGCGCTTCGGCAGAAAAAAAAGAGAGTATATTTTCTGAAAGAGCTTTTTCCTCTAAAAGAGTATATTTCTCTAAAAGAGTGGCACACACGGAACATCTTTTTAAAGACGTGTCTTTTTAAAGATGTCTTTCCGATTGTGTGTTATTCCTGGTTGCGCTCATTATCTCTCGCCTTCTGACGGTCACAATCACTGTCTTTCATGTCTGGGCACTGCTCACGCGGAGACAGCATTCATGGATGGTCATGTACTCATTGCGAGGACATGTCCATTGCAACGATGCGGTCACGGCTCACCTTCATAAGAAAGCAAGCCACCCCAGAGGCTCCCTGCCTCGGTCCTTTTACCTATGGCTAGCACTAAGGGCGATTTGGGGACCCCAATGGGACCGCCTCCACCGGGTATCCCCCCGCGGACCTCCCATTCCCCAGCATGCTCGTCTGCCCCGATTGGGCTTCCGGATGAGTCCACTGGCTCGTCTCACGGCGAGTTCGATCTCTTATTCGGAGCCCGTGAAAGTGATGAGCTCTCCTTCGGCCCGGCAGAAAGCAGACGCCACCCGTCTCGCGGCCACCAAGAACCCGTGAAAGGCTTCAAAGCGTCCTTGAGACGGGCGACCAAGGGACGACGAAACCTGCTGCTCTGGAGCTGGTAAGCAGACCTCTCCATCCCCCGGTCAAAGGCTGGGAGGAGAATCTTTTTGTTACCTTTGCATTTAATTGTGCTGCATGCCCAAGTAGCTGCAGTACTCAAGAGTTCAGCAAGAGCAGTTTCCTTGTTCCCTGGGTCACATATCCGGTGTGCACAGCCGTCATCACGACCACTGTCCACCACTCTATTTGGCAGGTTTGGCGCTCCAGCGGCGGTCTCCCGCCCCTGAGCGCCCAGCTGTGGCACAAATCTGCCCCCGATGTGATAGTCTCCACGGGTCACGAGGACAGGCCTCTTCCTCCCCCGTCCCAGGCTATTCTGGGGGTGGTCACAAGGAGCTAGGTAAGTGCTTCGATGTCCCTAGACTCAGCACAGCCACGACATGATGTGGCACCTCGAGCTCCACCCCGCCATGAGGCCCCACCTGCTGGTACGTCCGACGACGTTGTCCCTGTGGTCCCCCTTGCGCGGAACTTGGACGGGTAGCTTGCGCTTTACAATCCGTCGCGATGGCTGGTCCGGACCGTCAGACTCGGCTACGCGATTCAGTTTGCCAGGCGTCCGCCCAGGTTCAGCAGGATCCACTTCATCTTGGTGAAGGATGAAAACGCTGCTACCTTGCGTGCGGAGATCGCTACCCTCCAACGGAAGGGTGCGATAGAACCTGTCCCTCTGGCCAAGATGAAGAAGGGGTTTTACAGCCCCTACTTCATCGTACTGAAAAAGGCGGTGGGTTGCGGTCAATCTTGGACCTGCAAGTACTGAACTGGGCTTTACACAGACTCCGGTTCAAGATGCTGACGCAAAAACGCATTCTGACCTGCGCAAATATGTGTTTCCCCCAGTGAGCCTACTTGCAAAGACCCTGAGCAAGGTCAGGGAGGACGAGGAGCAGGTCATCCTGGTAGCACCCTACTGGCCCACCCAGACGTGGTTCTCGGACCTCACGCTCCTCACGACAGCCCCCCCCCCCGGCGAATTCCCCTGAGGAAGGACCTTCTTTCTCAGGGATGGGGCACCATCTGGCACCCGCGACCAGACCTCTGGAATCTCCATGTCTGGCCCCTGGACGGGACGCGGAAGACCTAAGTGGTCTACCACCCGTGGTGGTAGACATGATCACTCAGGCTAGGGCCCCCTCTACGAGGCACCTGTATGCCTTTAAGTGGAATCTGTTCGCTAAGTGGTGTTCTTCCCGACGGGAAGACCCCCAGAGATGTGCAGTCAGATCAGTGCTTTCCTTCCTGCAGGAGAGGTTGGAAGGGAGGCTGTCCCCTTCCACCTTGAAGGTGTTTGTTGCCGCCATAGCAGCACACCAC
Organism: Myxocyprinus asiaticus; assembly: GCF_019703515.2. Lineage (NCBI taxonomy): Eukaryota > Metazoa > Chordata > Actinopteri > Cypriniformes > Catostomidae > Myxocyprinus > Myxocyprinus asiaticus. Next base: position 57,497,959 of record NC_059346.1, read on the forward strand.
GATGCAGTCGACGGTAAGTCCTTAGGGAAGCACGACCTGATCATCAGGTTCCTGAGAGGCGCCAGGAGGCTGAATCCCTCCAGACCGCGCCTTGTTCCCTTATGGGACCTCTCTGTAGTTCTTCAGGGTCTACAGAGAGCCCCCTTTGAGCCTTTACAGTCAGCCGAGCTTAAGGCACTCTCCTTGAAGACTGCCCTCCTGACTGCGCTCACTTCCATCAAGAGGGTAGGAGACCTGCAAGCGTTCTCTGTCAGCGAAACGTGTCTGGAGTTCGGTCCGGGCTACTCTAACGTGATCCCGAGACCCCGACTGGGCTATGTGCCCAAGGTTCCCACGACCCCTTAGGGACCAGGTGGTGAACCTGCAAGCACTGCCCCAGGAGTAGGCAGACCCAGCCCTGTTGTTGCTGTGTCCGGTGTACGCTTTACGCATCTATTTGGATCGCACGCAGAGCTTTAAGATCTCTGAGCAGCTCTTTGTCTGCTTTGGTGCACAGCGGAAAGGTAGCGCTGTCTCCAAGCAGAGGATCGCCCACTGGCTCATTGATGCCATAACTATGGCATATCATGCCCAGAACATTCCGCCCCCGGTAGGGCTACGAGCCCATTCTACCAGGGGTGTAGTGGCCTCCTGGGCCCTGGCCAGGGGTGCCTCTCTAACAGACATTTGCAGAGCAGCAGGCTGGGCAACACCCAACACCTTTGCAAGGTTCTACAACCTCCGAGTGGAACTGGTTTCGTCCCAGGTAGTGGCACGCAATACAAGCAGATAAGCCCGGGATAGCCGGTCGGGTGTATCGCTTGCACATAGCACCTTCCACCGCCTTTTGAGCTGAAGATGTGCGCCATTAATTCCCAGTAGTGTTCACAAACTTTGTTCCCTGGTTGACTTCCTTCGAGCCCTGTGGCAGTCGAGTTTTCGGAGAGACTCGCTGCCGGCCCAGTACATGTGCTAACTAAGAGTCCTGTACTGGGGTAGGTGCTCCTCCATGTGGCAGTTCCTTGTAAGGCTAACCCCATGCGATGTATATCTTCCACTAATTCGTTTCCCTGTTGGCAAACTGCATCTTCCTTGGGCAGAGCCCCTCTGCTCCAGTCTCCATGTTTGTAGTAACTCCTCCCCCGTTGGGTAGGATCTACCTTGAAGGCTCTCCACATGGTCGGAAAGATCATGTGACGTATGTTTCCACTTAAATATCCCCCCCTCTTCCCCTTGGGAGGGACACCCCCCGACTAGACCTGGTGGCCCTGTCGGATAATCCCTTCATTTTTAGGGAGTGGAAAAAAAGAAGGGGAAAAGAGGCCATGACTGGGTTAGCCTGTCTCTATCTTTTGGGTAGTCGACTTGTCACCAAAGGGCCGTTGGACACTCATAACTATGTTGGGGGAGGTTACTTGTCGACCTGGTGTGCTGGCTATGAGGCACACAGTGGTCTGCCCGCCACACACCGCCAGTTCACATAACACAGTTCAGCCAGTTGTGGCATTTCATATAGGGACCCCTAGTGTCACTACATCGACACAACATCGAGTGAGTGACAGATAGGGAACATCATGGTTACTTGTGTAACCTCCATTCCCTAATGGAGGGAACGAGATGTTGTGTCCATCTTGCCACAACGCTGAACTACCCGCTGAAATGACCGGACCTTGTCTCGGCTCCTCAGCATAAAACCTAAATGAGTGGTTGCATACCAGCTCCCTTTATACCCGTATGTCCGGGGGAGTGGCATGCAAATACCACTCTCCAATTTTCATTGGCCTGTTATCAAAGACCAGAGGTGTCTCGGGCTCTCAAGAGTGACCCCTAGTGTCACTACATCAACACAACGTCTCGTTCCCTCCATCAGGGAACGGAGGTTACACAAGTAACCATGACAATTCTCTTTAAATGCACCGAGGCACACCAGAGCAAGATTCTTTCGTGTGTCTTTGCGATGACAGAACTAGAAGCTAGCTAGCTTGCCAACCTAATTCCTAACTACTTTCCTTAAAGAATAATTCCTGTATTTTTAAACCAGGGCCCAATTTTCCCATGTTTTGGGTCGAAGTGTTTAATTGGGACAACAATTTTTGGAATCGGTTCAGTATTGAGCGGGAACGCTATAACCGTGACCGTAAATCGGCTACAACGTAATTATGCAGGGCATATGTACATATACCCAAAGTACATCCACTAAAAGTGCTTGTTTTGCCACTGGCGGGCTCAGATTGTTATTATAAATGTCTGACAACATTATGGAAAGAATCCCTACAGAGATAGACGTGTGTCTAACATGTAACAGAAGTCTTGCTCAAGGAGAAGTCTCACTCTGAAATCTCACGGGAGGTGAGTTGTTGCAGGAAGACAACAGTGTAAATGTGAGTGACATTTAGTGAGAGCTGTCCGGGGAAGAGTGGAGTAATATTACAGAGTTGGAGTACAGGAAGTGTAGCTTACTGTTATCTAAAAGATTAAATAAACAATGGCTCAAGTTTGCGCATTCCCAAATTGTGGCAACAAAATGAAGTGCATCACAGGAAAAGCTTTCACAGACTTTGGGGGACAGGGACATGCTGAAGTTGTGGCTAGTTGTGCTACAAATTGATGAAAACACTCCTGTCTGTTGTAGGGCTTTATTGGTTGTTTAGATCAGTGTTACTATCAGAAATAATTAATAATTATTTCTGTAGTTATTAATCAATATTTAAATTAAATAATTGTATCTAACTCATTAAAACCTCATATGGGACTCCAGTAAATGTAGTATGCTACGTTTAGGAGCAAGTTTGGTTATTAGCAATAATTAATAATTATCAAAGATAATTATTAATTATTAAAATCAATAGAACATTGATGAGAATCAATGTTAGCTTTTTTTAATCCTTTAAATCAACAGTTATCAAAGATAATCGTTAATTGTTAACATCGATGAAACATTAATTAAAATTAACACTAGCTTGTTGATCATTCAAATTCAATCAAAGATAATTATCAATTATCAAAAATCAATAGAATATTAATAAGGATTAACATTGACGGGGCACCACCCTGAAATCAGGGACTAATAACCGAATATTAAAACAGTCTCAATATTAGATTGTTTTCTTAGGAAAATCGACATCCGAAGAATATCGATTTTCGGGAAAAAAACAATGAATGAAGGTTTGAATCCGAGCACTGACATCCCGTCAGCATGACACAGGCGTATGCGAAACAAACCAAAACACTTCTCTTTGTAATATAACAAAGTTTATTTATGCAGTAATATCAAATAACAATTAATACAATGCAGTCAATAAACTTCTGACTTACAACTACAAACTAAACAGTGATATGATTAGATATGGAAATAAAAATAATTCTATAACACAAGGTGTGTGTGTGACAGTGTGTGTGTGTGTGTGTCAGTGTGGTTAGTGAGAGAGAGAGAGAGAGAGAGATGATTAAGTGACAGCCCGAAAGCTGATTTCGCGATAGCTGGAGATAAAGCAGCCATGTTCATCACTCAGAGATGCGGTTTTACGAGCGGGGCTCGTAAAAGTCCCTTGTTATTTGACTCTTTAATGGATGAACTCAGTTGCCGTCTCACCCGCGATGGCGAAAATGCACAACAGTCCAATTTGGTTGGACCACAATACAGCAAAACAAATTCGTGATAATTAATACCCTGAGTATTAATAATGAACGGACATGGCGGTCCGTAAACTGTACAAGCAAAAACCTTGAAACACAAGAATAACACACTATAATATTCTATCTCTGCCCAGACGTAAACCTCTTACTTGAATCGCATGAGGATACAGATAGAATGTGTTTTCCTCCGTCCTTTAACTTTGACCCAGTTCCTTGTGTGATGACGAGAGGTCGTTTCCTCGCGCTGTCGGCGGGCGGTACGGCTGTTGATTGTTGGCGGCCGGTACGGCTGTTGATTCTCAGAGGGCGGTACGGCTGTTGATTCTCGGCGGGCTGGCGGAGAACTCAGAAATGTCGACTTGATTGAAGATGGAAGAGAAATCTTTAATCTCTTCACTTCTGTAGGCCAACGGATGAAGATGCGAATTGCTCGGCGGTCTCCTTCGGAGTGTTCGGCTGAACACAGAGTAATCTCAACTCGTCCGGCGAGATGGAGATTGTATGGCTACAGTTTCAAGTCGGACATTACTTCCTTAAGCCACGAAGTTGCACCGGAGAGCAGCAAAAAGCTACGTCCGTATTCGGTGAACAAAGTCGCTGGAAGCAACTTTGGAAGCATTTCAGAATTATTTGAAGTCCTGATGATGTCATGTTTGAGGGACGTTCTGTGGTGTGCCTCATCCAATAGGAGTTGAGTGCTCGATCCTTTAGTGGGCAAGGCTTCATGGATCTGTAGTCTGTTTTGGACTCCCTTTGTTTGATTTTGGCGCGATTTTTGTCAGTAAAATTTACGACTTAGAAGGAGGGGGCTTGAGGAATGTTTTTGACTGTTAGGCCTGCCTTTGTCTTCTATCTGAATACATGAGGCCCAACACTGTAGTGTCTGTAGACCATCGTGTCAAATAGAAGAAGAAATCCTACACCAAAGCACTTTTACCTGACGAAAAAGATAGACCTGCTGCAGACAGAGCGGAGGTAATGTAATTAGCTAAAGTTATTTTGTTGACCTGGCATCACTACACACGAAAGCATGTCAGGATAATGTCAAAAACAATCATTCAGTAATCCAGTAGTATGTACACATGCCCATGATTAAATTGCAGCTGTTTCGCGTTTGCCGGTTATAGTGTTCTAGCAAAATATTGGATTGATTGCAAACATTTTGGACCCAATTAATCATTTCGACCCAAAAACATGGGAAAATAGGGCCCAGGTTTACAAATACCAGAACTATCCTTTAACCTCAATGGAAAATGTCATGAGGTCAAGTAAAGATAGTAAGGAAAATTCATAAAGTGTTAGGAAAATATAACCATGGTGCTAAGACAGTCCAACTGAACTTGCACTAGGCCACATAAAGGTTTGTCGTCTTCTTACAAAGTTTTATGGGGCTTGGCAACTTTATGGTGCATTACTGCTGTCTTCCGGACTAGCGTGCTGGTTGGGATATCCATTACCTACATAACCTAATTATTAATATTTGTTATTAAAAATCTGAACATAACACAATTGGTAAAAGTGAAATACAGTATGAGCTTAAAGGAGTAATTAGCCATTTTTAGATAATATATAACAAAACAATTATATATTTTCTCCATTATGTTGACATGGGGATTCCAAGTGTTTTGTAGGTTTGGAATGAGCTTTTTTATTCTATTTATTCTACTCTATTTAATTTTATTCTTCGTTTCGTTCTAGTATGTTAGAATACATTTTACTAGAAACCAACTGAATGCAGGGGCTGAAGGCTCATTGCATTATAAACATATGAAGAGATCATTTACAAAAAGAGATGACACAATTGTTATCAATTGATATTTCTAATAATGTGTTCAGTGTTTCTCTAGATATTTTTTTTTTTTCAGCATCGGTACTGTTGTGCGCGCCGGATGTCCATGAGCATGCAACACCGGCCCGTATTCACGTGTGTCGGAATAGCTTAAAATTAATAAAATGACCTCATGGTCATTATAGATAAGATTATTCATGTTTGCCTTTTCTGTCTTAATTTACTTAATTTAGAGCTTTTGACATTTATCTGTATAAATTTATATCAAAGAATGAAATGCCACAACACAGAACATTATTTACACAATTTATTTAAAATGAAGTAAAATGTTAACAATGGTTTCTGCACCGAGTTACAAACATTTTCTCAAGCTAAAACTTGGGAACATAGGCTACATCCTGCCTGTGAGCATTTGATTTTTCTGGGCATTTGGTAGAATAGAGGAATTGGGGGGGGGGGGGGGCATTGATGCTCACACGTTTGCAAGTGACCAGATGCTCTCGCTGTAGCCTGTTAAAATTGAAATATAATTTAATATCAAGATGTATGTGTACAGGAAAAAGGTGTGCACCAGTTTAGTCTAAGCTTGTACCTGACGTTCCTAACACTGAACAAGTAGGTAGTAATATGATGCAGCTAAGTCGAGTAAATAACTTTGCTTTCTATAAATTTAGCTAACGTTACATAGCAGCCAAAAAAACAACGTTACTGTTAGCCTTTCCTATTCAGCTTCCAGACCGTAGTCAGAAGTACAGGGGAGTTGTTTGCTAGGGCTAGCCCCTTCACTTTTCAACCCACATTAAAACTGAATTTCTTGTGTCTGTGAAACTTCTGGTGTGTGTGAATGGAATACAGAGTATTTAAAAATATTTATTTATTTTGTGATTTTTGGTCATGTGGAAAGTCTGTGCTTGTGGAGATCTAGAGCAGATGACCATGGCAATCCAGGTCTGGAAAGAGTGGACTGTTTTTAATCTGAAATCAGCAATATCAAAGATGGACAAGTCTTCTGATGCCATACGATCGCTCGCAATTTGATCTATACTGTATATCTATTATCCAGTAATATCCATTATTATTTATCCATTTGATCATTGTGGGGCCACTGTGGATGCGCATGGTTTGGTATTGCAACAGTGAGACTTCCATCTTGCAAGGTTTGGTTATAAGGAAGCAAATACAATGCAAATCGACTCGATTTTCATTAATCGATTTTCATGAATTAGTGGATTTTTTTCTACTCACAGAGCGTTCTCATGGTGTCAGAAGACTTGGATTAGACTACATGAGCCATATGAAGTAATTTTATGGACATTTGTTGTCTTTTTGAAGCCGAAGGGCTGGACTTTCATTGGTTTGGAAGAAAGCTCCCCTGGCAGTAATTTTTGGGTGAACTATTCCTTTAATCACAGTCATAGCCCCTGTCACTTTCCTGATAGTAACATTTTATCTTGTGACTAATGCCATGATTGCTGAAATCGCACAGTCTGATCACATCTTCATTACCTTTTTATCTGTGACCTGCACTTATTTCTGGGCACAGCCTCATACCTTTGGTTTATTAACATCAGGACTGAGCCACTTCCCTTGAAGTGATATTGAACTTTGTTGAAGTTTGGGTTGTGGAGTTTAGTGGCCATGACATAAGTCTAAATATTGATGATCATATTCATCAGCTGCTCATGTACTTCACATGTGTGGAACAGAGTATAGCCTCCCAATACACATTCATTGCATTGGGGAAAAAGGTTTCAAAATGATTCTTACTGCACATAAATGAGCAAAGGGCAGATTCTGCTAGTATATGTTACAAAGACTCCTGTAATCATGTCAAATTAGGCCACCTTTTGAATTGTGATATGCCCCCTGCTAAAGCAAAGACATTACTGACTCAGTACACAGATGGTAAATAGGAAATGTTAGGCTAATCTTATTAATCTTAATCTCGCTATGCAATGAATGTGTATGGAGGGCTATTCAACGATACCTACATGTGTAGCATAGGAGCAGCTGCTGGAGATGATCTATATTTTGGACTTACAGCATGGACAGTACAACACAAAGTTCTACCAAGATTCAATATCACTTTAAAGGATAAGGGTGGTGTAATTTTGAATTGTACTTATTATAAACATGACTGTTACTAACAACTATGGTCCATCTTGCCACCACCAGAAATACTTCATATCATGTAACCAATTGAACTCCATGGTATTCTAAAATTAAAACAAGTCACAAACTTGCAATTTTGCTTTGGTCTGCATAATTTATCATTACGATGACACTCCATGAAGTTGTTTCCCAGAAAAGTGTAATGATGAATTATGCTGATCAAAGAAAAAATATAGGTTTGTGACTTGTTTTCACAGGTTTTTGGAATACAGTGGATTTCAATTAGTTACATAATATAAGGTGTTTCTGATGGTGGCTATATGGGCCATAGCTGAAATGCATTGTAGGTTTTACTCTTTTCACAGGCCATGGTGACAATAAATATAAACATACAAACCCCATGTAATGGGTAAGGATGGGCAAGGAGGAGGCGGGGACTGGCTGAGCAGTCAATGAAACCTTTAAAGACATAAATCAAGTTAAACACACACACCCAGCGGCCACGCGTGTCTCTCTCTCTATCTGGTGCCTCCGGCTTGTCTTTATCCCCCTCCTGGCTGATTAGAACAATTCAGGGCCGGGTGTGTGTCCTCATGTTCCAGCCACGCCCTTTTCCTCATCACACTCCTCCACCGCCTGACTCAGGCCGGGGAAACCTCCTGGAGGGGAGGTGTTTCCCTTCTGGCCGTCCTTCCGCTGGCATGTCTTCCCCACCTCTCTGGAGCCCTGGGAGAGATGAGGGTAGGGAGAGGGGAGAGGGAAAGAGCAAGAGGGAGAGACTGAGTGAGAGAGAGATGAGAGAGAGAGAAAAACTCACTCACCGGTCCCCGGACACGCCGTTGCCTGGTCCTCAGCCACTCCTCCACCCTCTGGCGGATGACAGCCTCTCCTCCCCTGGCGGACAGCAGCGAGCCCTCCGACCCCTGGCGGACGAAACGGCTCCTCTCCTTCCTGGAGGACAGCAGTGGTTCCTCCGAATCCTGGTGACTGGCAGTGACTCCTCCATAACCTGGCAGACGGCAGCAGCGAGGACTCCACGACAGCGCATCCCTCCTCCTTCCCGGGTTTTGGCACCAATGTAACAATTCATACATTGGGCAAGGAGGCGGGAATCAGCTTGACAAAACACGTAGACCTTTATTGTTGCATTTTTCAGTCGCACGCAATAACACACTGCTTCACACTAACACGTCGACACAAACACAGCTTCAGGCGTCTCTCTCTCCCCATTTGCCGCTGTCTCCTTAAATACTCACCGAGACCGGTGTGGCACACAGGTGGAACTCATTCACCACTTACCTTCCCGGCCTTGTTCTGCCCAGACGCTGCATGGCCACGGCCTGCTCGCCATACCCCATTTCCAGAAAATTTGGGATATTTTGTGAAATGCAATAAAAACAAGAATCTGTGATTTGTTAATTCTCTTGAACCTTTATTTAACTGTAAAAGTACAAAGAAAAGATTTCCAATGTTTTTGCTGAACTTAATTGTATTTTGTAAATATATATATATATATATATATATATATATATATATATATATATATATGTATATATATATTTGATGCCTGCAACACACTCAAAAATAGTTGGGATAGAGGCAATGTTTACCACTGTGTTACATCATCTTTCCTTTTTATTACACTGTTTAATTGTTTGGGAAATGAGGATACTAAATGTGCAGTTTTGCAAGTGGAATTTTTGCCCATTCTTGCTTGATACAAGACTTCAGCTGCTCAGCAGTCCATGGTCGTCTTTGTTTGATTCTCCTTTTCATGATGCACCATACATTTTCAATAGGAGACAGATCTGGACTGCAGTCAGGCCAGTCAAGCACACACTTTCTGTGTCTACAAAGCCACGCTGTTATAGCACGTGCAGAATGAGGCCTGGCATTGTCTTGCTGTAATAACCATTGACTTCCTGGGAAAAGACGTCGTCTTGATGGCAGCATATGTCTCTCTAAAATCCCAATATACACCTCTGCATCAATGGTACCATCACACATATGCAAGTCACCCATGTTGTGTGCACTGATGCACCCCCATACCATGACAGATGTTGGCTTTTGCACCTTTCACTGATAAAGATTCATCTTTGGCATGGAGGACTCGACGTTGGTTTTTCCCAAAAACAAACTGAAATGTGGACTCATCTGAACACAGCACACATTTCCACTGTCTTTCGGATCATCTGAGATTCTGCATGGAATTGATTTATGGCTTTCTCCTTGCGTAATTGAGTTTCAAGTTGCATTTCTTGATGAAGCAGCAGACTGTGTTAAGTGACAACTGTTTTCCGAAGTACTCCCGAGCCCATGTGGCTATATTTAACACAGTAGCATGACGGTTTCTCATGCAGTTTCATCGGGGGGCTCGAAGGTCACGCACATTCAACAGTGGTTTCCAGCCTTGCCCTACATGGACTGAGATTTCTCTGGATCCCCTGAATCTTTTCACAATATTATGTATGGTAGATGGTGAAAGACCTAAATTCTTTGTAATCTTGCATTGAGAAATTTTATTTTTTAACTGTTTGACAATTCTCTCACGAAGTTTGGCACAAAGTGGTGAGGCACAACCCATCTTTGCTTGCAAAGACTAAGCCTTTGGTGGATGTTTCTTTTAAACCCAATCATGAATACCCTCACCTGTTACCAATTCACCTGCTTATTGTGGAATGTTTCAAAATGTTATAACTTGAATATTCTATCAGCTTTTCACTCTTATTTTGCCCCTGTCCCAACTTTTATTGTGTGTTGCAGGCATCAAATATTTTTTTTTAATATTTACAAAATACAATCAAGTGGTCAGTCAAACATTAAAAGTAATTTCTTTGTACTTTTGTCAGTTAAATAAAGTTTCAAGAGAATTAACAAATCACAGATTCTTGTTTATATTTTACAAAATACAAAACTTTTCTGGAAATGGGGTTTGTACACTGGCCTTATCCTTTAAAGTGCCTCACCTGTCACAGATCCACCTGACCTTCCTGCCACAAACACTCAACCTTCCCGCTCCCCCGAATACTGATCACCCACACCTGTCTCCAATCACCGTGTCAATCAGCTCCTCTATATAACACTCCACTCTCCCTTCAGTCTTTGTCTGGTATCAACGCAGTATACAGACTCACTTACCTTCTACTTACCTAACTCTTCAGATGCCATTCCAGTGTGCTCCCTCGAAGATTCCTCTCCAGTGTTATTCCGAAGTTTATTCCAAGTCTCCTCTCCAGCATCTCCTTTCCTTCGTGTAATTCTCCAACCCAAGTAATACCTCAACCTGCAAATACAATAACCTCCATCAAGTACTATTGACTGTTCCTGAACCGATCTGCTCATTCTTCACTCACCTGCTAATTGCTATCTGTGTTTGTGTTTTTTCCAATAAATACCTGCATTTGGGTTCACCACCGTCTTCGAGTCTGGGTTACTGTCACAGGATACCAGACCCCCATAAAACCATGAACGCAGCAGGTCCGGACCCCATCCAGTTGCTGGTTGACGCACTCCGTCGAGCACTAACCACCTCATCTAACCCCTCAGCTTCACCGATCTTGACCAACAATTTCTTCACCGGCCTATTATGCCAGTCCCTTGGTCAATCCAGCATCATACTCTGGATCGGCGGAGAATTGCGGCGGCTTTTTGTTCCAATGTTTGCTCGCCCTAGAGATGCAGCCGCACCTATTCCCCACAGAGCGGGCTAAGGTGGCTTATATCATCAGCTTGCTTTCTGGACGAGCACTGCAGTGGGCCCAACCACTTTGGGAGAAAAACAGTCCCGTTACTCAAACATTTGAGAGCTCCACTCAACACTTCAGAGAGGTTTTCGGATGCCCTACGGGTGATACTTCCGCTGGTGAACAACTCTGTAATCTTCATCAAGGTAAAGTCTCCGTCCAAGATTATGCTCTCAAGTTCCGCACCCTAGCAGCCTCCAGCGGATGGAATGAGACTGCTCTACTTACCACATACCATCAGGGGCTCGACCCAACGCTGCAACTGCATCTCTCTTCATTTGATGACACCATGGGGCTCGAGCGCTTCATCCAACTTTCCATCCGAGTCACCAACCGTATGAAGCCCTGCCTCGATGAAGTGTCCGCCTTGCAGTCTCCGCCTGTTCCAGCACGATCACCCTCTGTCCAATCTTCAGAACCAGATGGGGAGCCCATGCAGATGGATGTTTTTCGGCTATCATCGGCAGAGCACCAGCGTCGGTTGACCCAGCGGTTGAGCCTGTACTGTGGTGGTAAGGGTCACGTGATCTCGGCGTGTCCCATTCGTCCTCCACACCCACTGGTGAGTCATGTTACTTACTCTAACGTTAGTTCCTCTCCTTTGTTTACCAGTGTGATGCTTACTGCTTCCAACTTTTCCCTTACAGTACACGCACTCCTTGACTCTGGGTCAGCCGGCAACTTCATCTCAACTGCGCTTTGTCACCACTCTAGCTCCATCCGCGGCCATAAACCCATCGGCAGAGGTGTGATTCGTCATTGTGTGGATCCCGTTACACATCAAGTCAGGTTTCTACACCACGAAGCCATCACCCTCCTGGTTTTGGAGAACTCCACCGCTGACACCGTGTTGGGACACCCATGACTCGAACAACATTCCCCCATCATTTCCTGGTCTACCAGCGACGTCTTGAAGTGGGGCTCCCAGTGCTTTCCTTCCTGTTTCCCCAATCTTCCCATTCCAAGACCCTAGATTATCGTCAAGAAATCTACTCCTCTCTGTCTCAACTCCACCTCCATCGAGAGTCCTATCCACTCCACCTCCATGGAAATACCATCCTGTTGCTCCCACTTCCAGGACATCTTCTGCCCACTCCACGCCTCACAACTTCCTCCACATCGACCTTGGGACTGTGCGATAAACCTTCTCCCTGGTGAGCCAGTGCCCCGTGGCAAAATATATCCTCTCTCCATCCCTGAACAGAAGGCCATGAAGGAGTACATCGAGAAGGCTCTCAACCAGGGCTACATCTGACCTTCCACATCCCCTGCTGCTTCGAGCTTTTTCTTCATGACGAAGAAGGACGGAGGTCTCCAGCCCTGTATTGATTACCGCTCCCTCAACAAGATAACGGTAAAGTTCCGATATCCACTTCCCCTCGTCCCAGCTGCCTTGGAAATGTCGAGAGGATCTACCATCTTCACAATGCTGGACATACGCAGCGTCTATAACCTCATTCGAATCTGGAGGGGCAATGAATGGAAGACCACCTTTGTAACTCCGACCAGCCACTACGAGTACCGGGTGATGCCGTATGGCCTGGTCAATGCCCCTTCCGTATTCCAGGGCTTCATGAATGAGATGTTCCGCGAGTACCTCCATCGATTTGTCCTCATCTACATTGACGACATTCTGGTGTACTCCTGGAACGAGACTGACCATCGTCAACATGTTGTGCTAGTTTTGGAAAAGCTGAGGGAATACCACCTGTACCTCAAGGCTGAGAAGTGTTCTTTTCATCAGTTGTCCCTCCAGTTCCTAGGTTACAACATCAGCCCTGAGGGTATCCAGATGGACGAGGGGAAGGTAGAGGCTGTGCGATCCTGGCCCATTCCTACTACCATCAAGGAACTCCAGTGCTTCTTGGGTTTTGCCAACTTCTATCGCCACTTTATCAAGAATTACAGCTCTCTCACAGCTCCCTTAACCTCCCTTCTCCGATCCAATCTAAGTCTCTGACCTGGAACTCCGAGGCTTCCTACGTCTTCCAACATCTGAAGGAGGCCTTCACCATGGCCCCACTTCTCATCCACCCCAATCCTAGCAGTCCTTTTGTGTTGGAAGTGGACACCTCCACTAACGGTGTAGGAGCCGTCCTTTCTTAGCAGCAGGGGAAACCATCTAAGCGCCATCCATGTGCCTTCTTCTCTACAAAACTCTTGGCTGTCAAATTGGCCCTGGAAGAGTGGCAGCATTGGCTAGATGGGGCCCAACACCCCTTTCTGGTACTAACTGACCACAAGAACCTCGAGCACCTTCGGGAGGCTCGTCATCTAAACCCTCGCCAGGCACGATGGGCCCTCTTCTTCACACGTTTTAGTTTCACCATCTCCTATTCTCTGGGGGACAAGAACATCAAGGCGGACGCCCTTTCTCATCTTTACACTCCAGAGGAAAGCCCCGAGAAGTTGGACACCATCCTTCCTCATCACGTAATTGTAAGCCCTACCTAATGGACCCTGGACGATAGAATCACTGAAGCCACTGAACCTGCTCTGCCAGGCTGTCCAGCCAACAAAACCTTTGTACCCTCCTCTCAGCATTTGTCATTCATAAACTCCATCCACTCCTCCTGGGTACTGGCCACCCTGGGACCAATAGGATCCCTCTCACTTGTCCAGGACCGGATTTGGTGGCCGCACATGGACAAAGATGTCAGAAGGTTCGTCCAGGGATGCCCAGAATGTGCCATGTCACGAACCCCACAACAACTACCGGCTGGCAAGCTCCTTCCGCTACCCATCCCATGGTGACCCTGGTCACAAATTGGGGTTGACTTTATCATGGACCTGCCATCATTTGAGGGATTCACCTGTGTTTTGGTTGTCATTGACCGCTTCTCCAAAGCCTGCAAGCTGTTACCCCTCAAGGGTCTTCCCACCGCCCTAGAAACCGCTGAAGCCCTCTTCAACCATGTGTTCAGAAACTATGGAATTCCCGAAGATATCATCTCAGACAGAGGTCCCCAGTTCATCTCCAGAGTCTGGAGGGCTCTCTTTTCTGTCATGGGAGTGACCATCAGCCTCTCTTCCAGGTATTATCCTCAGAACAACGGGCAGACAGAGAGGAAGATTCAAGAGATCAGCCGTTTCCTCCAAAACTTTTTTCATCACCGCCAGAATTGTTGGAGTCATTTCCTGTCCTGGGCCGAGTACGCACAGAATTCCTTACGTCAACCCTCCACCAACCTAACACTCTTCCAGTGTGTACTCGGATACCAACCTCCTCTTTTCCCCTGGTCCGGAGAACCATCTGACGTCCCAGCGGTCAACCATTGGTTTAGAGAGAGCGAGAGGGTCTGGGACTTGCCCACCATCACCTGCAGAGGGCGGTGTGCCGCCAGAAGATCCTTGCCGATGCCCGGAGATCGTCTACTCCCATCTACCAACCCGGGCAGAATGTTTGGCTCTCCACTAAGGACATCCAGTTGCGCCTAACATGCAGAAAGCTAAGTCCCCGTTACATTGGTCCCTTCACTATTACTAAACAAGTCACCTAACAACTCCAACTTCCCCCTGAATACCGTATTCACCCTACTTTCCACGTCTCCCTCCTGAAACCTCACTATCCATCTCTCTCTCCTCACTCTTCAGAACCTGATCCAGCTGATGTTAGCTGAACACTGTAAATGTGAAGAGATTTGCTTTCAAAAGCATCTTGTGATGTACTTTGAGTTCTTGAGCATTTTGACATTTTCAAAATGAAAGCTGAATGGTGTAAATAGAGATTTGCAGTCAGTTTGAATTACTTGGGGATGTATTTTGCAATAATTATTGACATTTGTACATCTTCAAAACTGGTTAAATCCTTAAAATGTCTGATTGTGTAAATATACAGAAATGTATCTTTGAATGTAGCTACTTACTAAAGGAATAGTTTGGTATTTTGATCTCTGGGCCCAAATGACGTTTTCGTCAAGAACTTCACTAGCTCCCTGCTCCGTCTGTTCATTAACAGACGAACCCCCTCCTACTCTACTGCATGGGCATACATGCATAAAAACAATGATAAACGTTGTTTTGCAAGACATGACGCTCGCAGTGTAATCATATCAGTATCAGTATGTTATCTTGAAAAATAAAAAAGCTTTCTGTCAGCAGTTATTTTTGGATTCTTCTGGCTCTCGTGGAGCTTACACCGTCTGAGAAGGTAGTGTGTCTTTGAGGAAGAAATAGTTCCTATCCAAATAACACAACTATTGACAGGAAGCTTGTTTTTTTATATTTTTTTGCAAATAACGTACTGACACCGGTATGATTATACTGTGAGCGTCATGTTTTGAAAAGCATTTATCATAGTTTTCAAAGACTGTCGCATATGCTCATGCAGTTGAGTAGAAGGGGGCTTCACAGTGTTACCAGACAGGTGGAGCAGGGAAGCTAGCAAAGTTCTGGTTTCCACTATTAAGGATCATGAAAAAAAAAAACCGCTGAGCCACCACATTTATCAACAATAATATACTGTAATTTAATTTTTATTGTAAAATCTGCTCTGTATTTTTACAGTTTATAGCATGTAATTTTGCAATATGGTTATTTACTGTAATTTGACAGTATCTATCTGGAAACTTTGCTTCCAGACTTTTTAATTATTTTTTTTTTTATTTTTTTTTTTCAGTGTATGGTACTGTATGTGACTTGTATGTAACTCATCCTTTACATACAACAGAGATGTCATTTACAGTACATTTTAAACATAAGCTCTGTTCCTAAACCAACATGATCACACCCCAGATAGCAAAATACATTTGGGCCAGTTCTGGTTAGATCTCACCTGCCTGAGACTATACCTTTGGCAACTCCTGTCTTCTATACTTCTGTACCAAGTCAATCGGGCCAGATGTGGCAGCCAGTAACACGGTGATGCTGCCAGAGTTAAGATTGAAATGGCCCAGAGCCGGCCGATGTTTATTCTTTGTAACCATGTATGGTTCATAAATGCTACATTTAAAAATGATATTCAGCCTAAACATTTTCTTGCATTTTATGAATAATTTATAATACCTAAATAATGTTTTTTGTTTGTTTGTTTGTTTTTACAAATCTATATAATCATTTGATAATAAATGTCACAGAGCTCACTTGAATGAGTATGCATGAAAATGTTTTTTTACAGCATTACACAAACAGCAATTGTTTAATAAGTATACTATTAAACATTTAAAACATTTTACAAACAGCAATTAGGCCTACTGTATAATAAATATGCATAAAAGAATAATTTACAAATCATTGTTGTAATTGAGTAATCTTTAAATTGAGTAATATTTTAATCAATTACACCAAATTGGGTGATATTTAAATAAAGAACATATTATGAATTCAGAATATATGTAAAGTATTTAATTAAACTTAATGAGGAGTATGAACTTTAAAAATATATTAGGCCTAAACTAAATAAATATGTTTTAATAATACAGTTTTGTAAAAGGCAAAGCAACTATATTTTCTTTGGCATTAATTGAACTGAATTGAACTGAAATTGTATTCTTAGCAAACCTTAACATATTTACATTTTTTAAACCATTTGTTTAAATCAAACTGTTATCAGGAATTTATTTATTTATTTTTGTGAGTGAAACAGCAATTATTGTACTTTGGTCTTTGTTAATTTTGTCCTTTCACAATCTCTATCAGGAGCTTGTCATGATCATTGTGCAATATGTCTTTACACAACATTATTCAGTTAATGTTATCCTTTACTGTACCTGTAAAGGGTGAATAATAAAGTTAAATAAATTATTAATAAAAATCAACATGGTCTAACTGAATGCAAACTTAATTAAATAAAATATATTCAGTGTTCCCATTTATCACATATTTCCAACACCTGTATGTCGTTTGTAGACTATTCACAATGCAAAGTGGCTGTATCCAGCATGATTAATATTGAAATGTGTCTAACATCGACTAAAACTAGAAGATACACTTATTTTTTTCAGAAGCAATTATAGTGAATGCTGCAATAATACAAGGCTTGTTTTATCAGCAAAAATACACATTCAGCATATATTCAAGTAAACTAGCCTTAGCTGCTGTCTCATGTATTACACGTACACATGCATATGTATATTGCATTAACCTACTGAGTACAAAAATCCTAAAGACCAGTTAACCTTTAGCCAGGGAACTGCCAAAGCTTCCCCATGATCCACGACACAGCCTTTTCTGTTGAGATTCCCCCAGTTATTCCATATTATATTTCCTGAAACAAAAAACATGGTATAAAACATGGTCTTTACATCGTAGGTTCATGCTGACATTTACTGACTTTAACTTACATTTACAGTACATACACCTTTCCAACTTTCCAACTTGTTCAGTGACTCGTTCAAGTGACAAAATGTGATACTGTTTGTAATTTCAGCAAGTCAGTTACACTTCTCATAAGCAGAAGTGAGCTATTGTACAGGATAACTTCTGTAATACATACTAATTTGAATGCCATTACATTTGATAGAAGAATATACAACAGCCACTGAAAATGGCTTTTTTAATTAGCTAAATTATGTTATTTGAAAACAAGACTCTTTTCTAATACTTACAAAATCTCATTGGAGTTTTATTGCATGAAGAAATATGAAAAAAAAAAAATCTTAACACAAATGTCTTGATCAAATAAGAATGACTGTACAGACAGCTAAACAAAAATACAAATACAAATAAACCTGCTCTTACTCTTGGTACGATGGACCATCATCATCCTTATAATCCGTTTGCAGGTCAGAGTGTTCCTCGTTAAAGTTTCAGTGCAGCGCAGCGTTATTAAGACCCACCACTTTAAACAATTCATAGATTAAAAATGAAAAATATTGTATTTATGGGTTGTAGGTAGTACACAAATGTATCAAGCTTAGATAAGCTAATCAATCACGGCAGTCTCGCACGTTAAGTTAAAGTGCTTTCTGTCCCTTTAAGTATGTCTGCTAAATAAACAGACTAAATATAAATGCAAATTGTTGCTAACCTAAGTTGTTTTGTTCTAAATGGTCCCCTTTTATATAACTTGCCAATCCATTGTTTTGTCAGGGTCCAAACAGCACAAACATGGCGCACATCTCCCACTATCACCTCAAGTACAATGAAACCCCTCCCACTGCTGTGAAAGTGAACATGGATGAAACTCCTATGTACCTAAATGTGCAATGAAGCAAATAAAGTGCATTTAAATTGTGGAAGAATGCATTGCAATTGTGCTGTCACATCTAAGCGATTAACCCATGTCCGCCTTACTATTTATAAATATTAGTGAATTTACAATACTGTATTAAAAGTATATTTATTTATATTTTAGATATGAATCAGTAGGCATACTGTACGTTTTCACGAATTCAGGACATTATACATGCGGTTTACAAATAATCAGACATTACATGTGAATGATTTTCATCTTATGGTAGCAGTGCTGGTCCTACCCCATTTGGCACCCTAGGCGAGACCCTCCTTGGTATTTTTATAATACAGAAGGCCTATATTATGGTATTTATATGGAAGGCTATTCCAAAGAACATGTCCAAAGAACATGGTAGTGCTTTCATGTAATGTAAGTGTTTTGATACACTTTTATATAGAAAATATCTTTACCTGCAGTAGACAATTATTCACAGACTACACCCGTACTCGCACATGACCTTCTTTATCACCAGCAGACGACTGAATACAGCTGCAGCTTTTGTTTCAATGAACTGTAAGTAAATATCCACTTCATTCAGCGTTGTTTTTGTTCTCTGTCTTCTAAAGCATCCCATTACTGTTTTACTGTGTGACAAAGTGCTTCAAACGATACAGCCAGCACATTAGACAAATTCATTAAGAACCGACTCAAAAGACTGATAAATTCACATGTCGGGCATCACTCCGATTCATGAGCCCCGCACTAGTCTATGGCCATGTTCACAATGTTATACTATCCATACTACTCTCACTGTTTTTGCCAAACACAGGTATAACAGAAACCGTAAGAGTAGTATGGTAGTAAGCCATTTAGTACAGTCTATTTGTTCTGTGAGGGGCGCCACAACACGTTGTTGGAACACACAGGACGCATTTTGTTCGACACATATTGAACAAATACATACTGGCTCAATAGATCGGTGCCCCCGAAGCGATGCCAACCTTGGCACTCGCCTATGTCACCTTATGGGTTGACCGGCCCTGTATGGTAGACATACTATATAATGTAGCAGCATGGGAGACCTGGGTTCTAGTCCCATGTTGAAACCAGGATGTTTACTCACTTTATAATCAGGGATGAGAGTGATTCGGAGGTTCAATTTCCCTCTAACATTACATTTTTGCTCCACTGATGGTTAGGTTTAGGGTTGGGGTTTGGAGGTAGAGTTAATCAAATATGCATTCCTCTTCACTCTTTTACATATTTTACAACTAAAAACAACTCACTTTACATCTCGCTTTTGGCGCCCCTCTGTGGGCAGCTCACACATGCCTATACACCCAGCAACACTTACTGCTTTGGCCACTGGGGGCAGTGTTATGAATTTTGGTAAGCACAGACTGATTTTAGTTAAAGAAAAATCAACCTACTTTTTTTTTTATTTCACTGTGAGATCAGTCCAGTTGATACACAGACTTCAAAGAGAAGTCTTAAAGGTCCAAGGCCAGAGTCATGGAGCATTTCTGTGTACCATAACCCTTCCAAAACAAAAGATACTGAAAAAAATGACCAAATGACTAATCTTCTCAGGTCACCAAAAGTATTGAAGACAAGGATTTACATTTTTTATATATATAACAGTGCTGAAAAAAAAAAAAAAAAGTCGGCTTATTCCTATTTGATCTACAGTCAGTTTACATGTTTTGCTCTCATCCAAGGTATATTTATGAAACAGCTTTCTTTTTTATGGCCAGTAAGATCAGTTGATCTTGAAGCACAGGGCAATCATCTGATCAGAGCAAAGTGACATTGCCACTGTTTTAAGACATTATACAGAATTATACAGTTGACAACCCCTGCGATCCATTTATCCAATACACATATAAAATAAATAGGTCTCTGGAAATAGGTTTGGAAAGTGAAATTTACAATCTGTGTGATTATGTGACAAACTTGGTGATGGCGACCTTCCACTTGTTTTGCTGTTGTGCTTGCAGTGGAGAAGGAGCTGGATTCTGTTTCAATAGCCTTGAACACGAAGCGGTGTGGAATGCTGATCTCACGGCAGGGTGGAGCTCGAGGTGCCACACCATGTCGTGGCTGTACTGAGCCTAGGGACATCGAAGCACTTACCTGGCTCCTTGTGACCACCCCCAGAACAGCCTGGGATGGGGGAGGAAGAGGCCTGTCCTCGTGACCCGTGGAGACTGTCACATCGGGGGCGGATTTGTGCCACAGCAGGGTGCTCAGGGGCGGGAGACTGCCGCTGGAGTTCCAAACTTGCCAAATAGAGTGGTGGATAGTGGTCGTGATGATGGTCGTGCACACCGGATACGTGACCCAGGGAGCAAGGAAACCGCTCTTGCTGAACTCTTGAGTACTGCAGCCACTTGGGCATGCAGCGCAATTACATGCAAAGGTAACAAAAAGATGGAGAGGTCTGCTTACCAGCACCAGAGCAGCGGGTTTCGTCATCCCTGGGTTGCCCACCTCAAGGGTGCTTTGAAACCTTACACGGGTTCTGGGCGGCCACGATACAGGTGGTGTCTGCTTCCTGCGGTTGGCTCCACGCTGGGGCCTGGCCGAAGGGGCGGGTTGCAGTGGAGCCAGTGCAGTCACCGCAGGGGGACGCCCTTGGCAACGAGCAGACGGGTGCGGGATCTTGAGCCACGCTGGGGCAGGATATACTGGATAGCCTCCGTCTACTGCTCCACCGTCGAGAACTGCTGAGCAAAGTCCTTGACGGTGTTGCCGAATAGGCCAGCCTGGGAGATGGGGGCAGCAAGGAACCATGTCCTGTTGGCCTCACCCATCTCGACCAGGTTGAGCCAAAGGTGGCGCTCCTGGACCACTAATGTGGACATCGTCCGCCCGAGAGACCACGCCTTGACCTCCGTCGCTCAGAGAGCGAGGTCGGTCACCGAGCGCAGTTCCTTCATCAATCCCGGGGTGGAACTACCCTCGTGCAGTTCCTTTAGCGCCTTGGCGGACTTGCAGGAGAGCCATGGAGTGCAGGGCGGAGGCGGCTTGTCCAGAGGCACCGTAGGCCTTGGCCATCAGAGACAACGTAAACCTACAGGCCTTGGACGGTGGCCTTTATCCACCGGGGGATTGCCAAATAGCCCTTGGCCGCCCCACCATCGAGGGTAGTGAGGGCGGGGAAGCTGAAAAGATCGGGACCGGGCAGTAAAAAAGTGCCTCCCACGACCTTGTCAGCTCTTAATGCACTTCCGGGAAGAAAGGAACGGGGGTGGGGCGTGGCTTTGAGCGGCGCCACGAACCCAGGAACCAATCATCGAGCCGCGAGGGTTCAGGGAAGAGCGGAGGGTTCCACTCTAGCTGACGCTCGCGGCTGCCCGGGAAAGCATGTCGTCATCTCCACGTCAGCCTGTGACTGGGCAATCATCCCCGAAGGGAGGAGCCCAGCTGAGGCTTCCGCGTCCGTCTGGACGAGCCCGCTCTCCAATGCTGCGCTCGAGAGCTCATCACTTTCACGGGCTCCGAATAAGAGGTCGAACTCGCCGTGAGACAAGCCGGCGGACTCATCCGGAAGCCCGATTGGGGCAGACGAGCATGCTGGGGAATGGGAGGTCTGTGGGGGGATACCCGGTGGAGGCGGTCCCATTGGGGTCCCCAAATCACCCCCAGTGCTAGCCGTGCTGGCCTCATACCCATGCGTAAAAGGACCGAGGCAGGGAGCCTCTGGGGTGGCTTGCTTTCTTACGAAGGTGAGCCGCGACCGCATCGTTGCCATGGACATGTCCTCGCAATGAGTACATGACCATCCATGAATGCTGTCTCCGCGTGAGCAGTGCCCAGACACGAAAGACAGTGATCGTGACCGTCAGAAGGCGAGAGATAACGAGCTCAACCAGGAATAACACACAATCGGAAAGGCATCTTTAAAAATACACGTCTTTAAAAAGATGTTCCATGTGTACCGCTCTTTTAGAGAAATATACTCTTATTTCTGCCGAAGCGCCCAGGGGCATTCTCTGCAGTGCACCAGTGCAGAGGAGGGAGAAGCCGCTGAAATGTGCCGTCAGATCCAGCAGAGGTGAATGAACAGTTGTGGGAATTCAGCTCAGTGAGCATGATTGCTCTGCTCCGAAGAGAAAATCTGAATAAGTGGTTGCATACCAGCTCCTTTTATACTCGTATGTCCAGGGGAGTGGCATGCAAATACCACTCGGCAATTTTCATTGGTTTTATCAAAGACCAGAGGTGTCTCGGGCTCCCAAGAGTGACCCCTAGTGTCACTACATCGACACAACGCCGAGTGAGTGACAGATAGGGAACTGTCTTTAAGGTTTTACCTATGCTTTATTCACTTTCCAAACCACTTCCAAAATACTTGTGCAGAATGCATAGAGTCCAAATATGGTGCTGAAAATTGGAACTTTCACCAATGCACATTTATACATTAACAGCTACATTTGTGTGAACTGCTGTGTCACAAATAGTTGCTGTTAAGCTTCTACTATTCTCTGAATGGATATGTGATGCAGTTTTGTATGTATTTTAGAGTAAAAGTCTGTATTTAATGATTTGTCCTCTTTTTGGACACATCTATTTAAGTTGCTCCAGACAAATGGCCAGGCAAATCAACAGAACTAGTTTGATGAGGTCTTGAAACGTTCTGTTGCCATTCACACCTAGGTTTTAGGATTGGAGAGTCAGAAAGTGAACAAAAGGGTCTCCAGTGATGGTGTCAACTGCTCTGCAGGGCCGTTTGTCTTCCAAAAATATGCCTGGAAATTGTCTTTTGATTGCAAAAGGCATTTGCTTACATAAGGCTTGATCACATCAGGAACCTGATTACATCAATGTGAAGATTCATCCACTGCAGTGGATGAAAGGGCTTTGGAATGCTTTTGTCATCTTACTGTCTACTACATCCCCCAGTCATTGGCCAAAATCGAGGTCAACGTTGTTGATCTGGACACTGATCTGAAAAGGAACAGCAAGAACAAAACACACACACACACCTTACCTCCTCCTTTGACCATTGCCATTATTGCTCAACATCTTGTTTCTAGAGCTAAATTAACAGCTTTTGGAGAAATATTTATGTTTTTTCTAAAAAGGAAAGTTCTGGTGAAAGCTATGTGGAAAGGAAGATTATATTTCCTAAAGATAGCCTAAAGTATATGTCTAGATACTCTAAAGAGTACTTAAGAGGAAACCTTAAGTACTCGTGTCTAGATTGACATGATTTGGTATGGCACTAGCTGTAAACTAAGTGTACTTGCAATGGTTGTA
This sequence comes from Myxocyprinus asiaticus, assembly GCF_019703515.2. Lineage (NCBI taxonomy): Eukaryota > Metazoa > Chordata > Actinopteri > Cypriniformes > Catostomidae > Myxocyprinus > Myxocyprinus asiaticus. The sequence continues at coordinate 57,521,594 of NC_059346.1, forward strand.
TGGTTCTCTTTGTTGTTAGACTAAAATAATTCTCAATCTGCTCACTTGGTAGCAAGTATGAAGAAATTTTAATCTACTGCCACATTATCAAGAGCGGATCTCCCTTGTTAAGCAATTTGTGCATCAATTTACAGGCTATTCAGTGGGAATGAATTTGAATGTTCTGCCTGAACTCTGCAGCTGCCTTTGGAGGACTGTACCACAGGTCAATCAAACTATCTCTCTTTGGACAGGTTCCCTATAAGGGAGATTGTACAGCTGAACCTCACAAAAAAAAAATAAAAATTAGACAATCCTAGAGATAAGCAATATCTTGCTCAATTTGTGGTCAGTAAACTAGTTGATAGAGGGTTTTATGTGTTCAGGGGTGTAAAGTAATTGAGTAAAAATACTTAATAATTATATTTAAGTATAATTCTTTGGGATTTGTACTTTACTCGAGTGCAATTTAAATGGAAAACTTATACTTTTACTTAACTACATTTCCAAATTCTTTTTTTTTTTTTTTTACTTTTTACTTCAACTTGGAAAGTACTTTTGTACTTGAAAAGTAAATTTTTGCAGATCAAAATCTTTCGTCTTACTGGACTGAAGCCACCCTTTTACTGCATCCGATAAACGACAGATGACAGACCAGAGGTCAGTCATTTCAAATGGAGTGTCACACGGCGGCTGTGTGGAGTCCCGACCATCTGCAGAGGCAGAATTTTGGATCTGATTTGAGCTTTGGATATGTGTAAATATTTATGCGAATAGACCGTATGTGACCACCCGACTGAATGTGATGTATTCATTCAAAATTATGAGCACGAAGTGAGAAACACTAACGGTTTTGTCCTAAACTTTATTCTACGCCTGCTACTTCTACAGACTGGACAGTTATTAAGTAAAAAATTATCTTTCACGCTGCAAATATACATACAAAAACAAAAGGCTTTTGTAATTAAATGTGTACATTTAATTTATTTCTACACTTGCCTTCATTTTTAAATAATATCTATGAATTTCTACTCCCTATTGGCTGAATTATTGTTGCTATTGTTAGGCAACTATTAATTATAATAATAACTATAAAACCTGCAATGATGATGATGATAATAATGATAATACAAATAATGTAATCTGAGTAAATATTAATTATGAATTTTATTGAATTTATCCATCTGCTCAACATCAAGGTTTGGTAGCAAACCTCACAAAACAATTCACAAAACCAATAACATTACTAACGTTCTTCAAAGCTTATTTTGAATTTTTTTAATCTTTCTCTATATCTCAAGGGGCTGGGTGCTCTGACATCGCAATTCGTGAGTGCCTTCTCCCATGCATGAACATTACGTGACTGTGGCAACATTTTTGCAAAACAGAATTATGTGATTCGTTACACATCTCAGGGCAGTTCCGAAGTGAAATGTCCTTTGTGTTGCACTAAAAGCGAGTGCAATGTTCTCTCGAACAGATGAGGTGTTTCAGATTAATGCCTAAACAAATTCTACATCCCTACCCTAAACGTTAAACCTAAACCTAACCGACTGTGTCATAAAAAGCAAATGTGAGATGAAAAACACAATTTCTGAAGCAACCATGTCATTTTTTGGTGCTTCTATGACACTTTTGTCTCACGTGTTCACTCTCACATGTCATGCTTTTCAGGACTCATACCCCGGTCCTTAACATCACAAGTGCAATGCTCTATCAGTTGAGCTACAATGCAATTTGATCACATTTAAACAAGCTTGTAAATGTAGTTGTTTATTTAATGCAAAAGATAAAATGAGTTATGCACTACAGTAAAAGTCTTCAGATAAGATAGCATTGTGTGAGGAACAGAGCAAAAAGTAAAGGTTTATGAACTGATAATCTGCTGTTTTACTCGTGATTTGTGTGAAAGGGGATAAAAGTTGTTGTTTTAGCACCTCTGGTGTTCATTCCACCAGGAAACTGCCATTACATAAAACATGCCACATAAAAATAATTTTGCAAAAATGTAGTTATTGTAACATGATTCTATGGCCAGGTTGCGAATGCCACTGGGGGAGAAATATGACAGTTGTCGAAGACAGAAAAAAGGCGACTTCACTGTGGGGAATTTTAGTAGTATAAATGCACACGTTATGGATTAAAGTGTCTGCGTACCTTCACCATTATATGTAAGGAATGTTATAATGGAATTAGCCACGTTCAACCACCATTATAAGAAGGATAAATGACAAATAATTAGATTATTCATCTGAATAAAATTCTTCACCATTAAAATGTAATACAGCGGTTAGTTGTATATGCTCACAATTTATATTTTAAGGAATTAGCTTTAAAAAGGGAATTATGATTAATTCACTTATTGGAGTAATACTATTCTCATGGCTTATTGAAAATAATATGACAAATATTTTTAGATATGGTTCGAGCTTTGGAGCACAGATCTTTGAAAAATCAAGTTACGAGATTATTTATCAAAATATTCCACAGTCATATTAACCTTGAATACAAACAAGACTTTATTGATAATCTAACATAAAACTAACACATATACAAACATGAAAAACAGGTTGTGAGTGAACTGTAACAAAGTAACTTGAATGGAAATTATCTGTACAGAGAAAATTAACTTTATGGAGTCTATATACAATGCCTTGAGAACCATTAATACTTAATTCAGTCTAACTTGATTTGCAATCGGGTAACTTGAATTATATTAGAGAGACACCAGTACTTTAAGCGAAGTCTGGAGATGTACTTGTGTTTCCTTATGTTGCTTGGTTCTTTGGATCTTTGTAGAAAGTTCTGGTTGTTCTGTCGATGTTTTGGACCTCTGTTAAGATCATGGATGTCAGGTTGTTGCTGGAATGATGAAGCGGGCTTTTAAGCGAGGCCTTCCGCCAGGAAGACTTGTGACTCGCCGTCACGTGTATGAGTCATGGCACAGAGAAAAGACAACTCTTTTCGGAACTTTGTATTCCGAGCTTCCTGAACTCTACATTGTATGGAACTTGAGGGGCGCCGGAGAAGGCTACAAGCCACGAGGGCAAGAGCGCGGAGGTTGTAGAGAGCTGAAGAAGCAGCAGAGTTGAGGTTGGCCACACCCCAAAGGTACCTTGAGCCAATCAGAAGTGTTTTCAGATACCATGTGATCATCTCTCTGTCCCTCCTTCTGAAGTTGATTTACAATCCTTTGTGTAAAGGATTTTTAGAAATTCACACCCAAAAAAGTACATGTTCTAATCATAGATTTTACAGTATATTATGAAATCGGTGTAAGAGATATGACATCTGTTAACATCAACATTCTGTACATGAATGGGCAAGCATTTACATATGAAACATGACATATTTTCCCTTTATGGTTACTTCGCTACACATTAACATTTGAATATACATTATTATACATTGTATAATTGAGCTTCATGTGTGCACTAATGCATTCTATGATTCTAACGACAGTCAGGCATCATGTGATGCATCTTAGCAAATTAAAATTAGGTTATGTGCATTCAGAAGTGTAGAATGAGACAATGGAGTCTTTTTATAGTGTTATAGTTCATAATATATGTATATGCATTGGGAAGAACCCAAGAAAAGTTTGTTTGTGTCAAAGTTCCTGGATTTAAGAAGAGTTCAAAGGGATCATTTCAAAGACAGTAAGACAGTTTTCAAGCTCTCTCATCTTGTACAGAGCTTTAGCATGTGACACAGGAAATGTCTCATTTTAAGTGTGTCAAGTTGGTTAAATTGAAGGACAAAGGAGTGTCTTAGCTTTCCCTGGGGATTTCTTCAGAAGATGGCCTTTTAGGTCATGTGAATGATTATTAACCTGAGGGTTTTCTGGTCTGTGCTCTTCTGGACAAGTTATCTTTGTTCGTTGACAGTTTTATTGGCCAGATGCAGATCAACTCAGACTCCTTGGCTCCAGTCCGCATTCCTGGTTTAAGTCATTCAGCATGGAGATATGTCAGATTCTTCTGCCCATAAGATCCTACATCACAAACCAATCAAATTTAACAACATCCTCTCTCACACAATCTCCTCTCTTGATTTCATTCTAGTTTGGAAAAAGTTACTTTTTACTTTTTTAATACTTAAGCACAATTTAATATGACTACTTTTTTACTTTAACTCAAGATACTTGGACTTTTAATTGAGGAAAAATGTCACTTATAATCCATACATTCACTTAAGTATAATTTTTGAGTAATTTTTACACCCCTGCATGTGTTGAATTTAACCCTCCTGTTTGGGTTGCACAGGGTTTGTGATGGGCATGCAAGATCATAACCCCCCTATGGACTGTAGAAATGAACTAAGAAGTCTATTCTGGAGTGAAAAAGACAACTGGAGTGTACAATGAAAAAAATCGACTGAAGATGTTGTTTGAAAACGTACAGGGCCTTAGTGTCTGCTGACTCTTTCAGACTATTCAGTTAAGGGATGCCCCCTTACCCAGGCTCTTTCCCCCACCCTCTGAGATGTGTGCTGTGTAGAGGGGGGAGGGGCCCCCAACCTGATCGTGCTGACTGGACAAGGTCCCTATTCTGCTTGGATGTGTGCTCCTCAAACTTAAGGTCCTTGAGCAGTTCAACAAACATATGGCGGATCTCTGACAAGTTGTCATGATCTATGCTTTCAGTTTCCCTTGATCTCATATTTCTATGTCCTTCCCTTCTGTCATTGTACTGCCTGTTTTTCTGTCTGGGGGCATGTCTGTGATCCTTGTGTCCCCTGTCACCTGAAAGCTTAAGGCTCTTGGTGCTTTGCTGGAAATTACAGGACTTTTGACTGGGAGGAGTGGCTGTAATTCTTGTTATGGCCAAATCTGTTTTGGGAAGTTCTGACACTTCCATGTGGAGGGGATTCTTGCTGTCATGTCTAAGTTCTGATACAGGAGGACTTGGTTCTCTGTCTTTGCTGTTGGTGCTTACCTCTCACTTGCCTAAACTCACATAGCAAGCTGCCTTAACTCTCTTGCAGACATATGGTAAACATTTACCAAGAGTATGAGTGGTTTCCTAATGGTGGGGTACAGGTTACTCACAAACAGACTCTTAAACATGACATCCTCCTCTGCCCTGGGGAAATCTTGGCCAGCAAAATACATTTTTCGTAAGCACTCATAATACTTTCTAGGAGATTCATGGTGGCCTTGTTTAATTTGGAAGGCATATAGGCTGATGGGTTCTGATACAGAGTATATTCAGCTACAAGGGCTTTACACAATTTGTCAAAATTGTTACCGATAGCTGGACTCTGCCTTTCTATAAAACCATGGACAGTCTGGGCTGTGGTTTTCCTCAGAAGGATTTTGTCTTCCATAGCGGCCTCAGGGAAGTAAGTCAAAGGAAAATGTACATTCCTGAGATATAATTCAGTGTTGTTTTCAGGGATTTCAGGATTAAACACTTCAATGTCACGTGCCAATTCTCTAAATTCATGCAGTCGACTGTCTCTAGATGGTGGTAGGCTTGGATGCTTAGCGAGAGGACCATAAGATTTTCCCAGTGTTGGGGAGTCAGTCTGTGTCCCATACGTGTGATTGGTACCAGCACTCACGGTTAGGCCGCTAGAGGCTGTGGCATCACCACTGTCCTGGTAACACTGTACATGTGAAAAGCTGTCTAGCAGGGGGTCCCTCATGACTTAGCCAAAAGAGCGGTGGGAGTGCCTGCCTATCTCCAAATCACTCATGGTTCATCCTGTTTCTAGAGGTCTGTGCTCTACAACAACATCTATAGATTCCCACTCATGAGCTCTATCTGCAGCCCTGCTGTAACTGGGTTGAAATTCTGTAAATTCTGCAAGTGTCCTACTCAGTTCTTCTCCAAGCTGGATTTGGAAAACTGTTGCTTAAGAATTTCACAAGTAATATGTTCTATATGTAAATTTTCATAAGCTCAGAAATTTCAAGTAAAGCTGATTATAACTTAGCTTTGGTATTCTGATCATTAATCCTCAAATCACTTAACTTCTCTGTCTGTTCTGACAGGTCAATTTGTGCTTGTGCCAGCTCTGTTTGCAAAGCGGTCATGTCCGTATTCTGGCTGTGAGCGATACAATGAAGACCTTCAAGATCTGAAGACAATCTAACAGTTTCTGCTCTCAACTGTGCATTGTCCCTACACAGATCCGCCACCTAATTTCTAAGTTCTTTGAACTTTAGATCTCTATCTTTGTCCTGTTCTTGGGCAAGGGATATTTTGTCTTGAGTAAGTTGGACAGGCCAATTTAGAACTAAACTAGAAATAATCCTGATTAGTGGTGCACCTTTTAAGGTCTGGCCCACTGCTTCAGCTGTTAGCTGTGATGTTAGATCAGCCATCTTAATAAATACTTCACCTCCCTTAATAGCTAAACTTTAAAGTTTACCAAACAAGTGTAAGCAGCTGCAAGCTACTAAAACAATGGATGTCACACAAAGAGACTGGATGTGAGAATTCTAGCACTAAGCTACGAATGGTCAGAGGGCACCACCCTTGCCTGACACGTTTCACACAAAAATTCTAAAACAAAGTAATAGGCTTACAAGGGACACAATGCTATGCTACACTTTGGTTGCAAATAGTTATAATTTACAATTGCAAAGTGCTAAGAAATTACAAATAGAGAATTTGCTAAATCTATGCCACAATAATTTTATTTACAAATACATAAACAAGAACAACTAACAACAACTACGAAATGTACTAATATGCTAAAAGATACTATGGATGGATAAGAAAAAGTGCATAGGATGGGAAAGATGCAAGTGGTTGAGTTGGATAAGCTATGGCAGAGTATGGTTTATCTCATGGAAGGATAAACTGATGTTTCTATGTAAACTAATAAGGTGAATACCTTATCTCTAGTTAAACAAGTAATTCAAGATTATTTGCTAGACATCAGATATCAGTTAAGCAATATCTAAAGAACATTAGATATTTATGAACAGATTACGAACACTAATTACAAACACCAATGCCAAGGTCTCTGGAAATAGGTTTGGAAAGTGATATTTACATTCTGCTTGATCATGTGACGAGCTTGGTGATGGCGACTTCTTCCACTGATTTTGCTGTTGTGCATGGCAGTGGAGAAGGAGCTGGATTCCGTTTCAACAGCCTTGAACACGAAGCGGTGGGGAATGCTGATCTCCTGGAGCACCATGAGGGTCCTTTGCCATCTGGAACACGTAGACTTGTGGCCCTGATTCTGGTGCAGAATTTCCATAACAATCTGGAACACGCAGATGTGGGGAAACTTGGAGAAAAGGGTTGCTCGCCAGAGCTTAACCTTTTTGCTGGTTGTCTCTGTTGTTTCTCCCTGGTATGGGGACTATGAACTTGTCATTGCTATCATCTCTTGTGGAACAGAACTTGGTGATCTGTTACAGTCTCCTTCAGGGACTCAGAATGAAGGTGTAATAGAAGTGCATCCTGTTAACGACCCTCTGGATGGGCACTCAGGACAGGGTATGGCTGTTTTAAGGATACTCATTGCTGTTCACACCTAGGTTTTAAGATTGAGAGTCAGGAAGTGAACAAAAGGGTATCCAGTGATGGTGTAAACTGCTGTGCAGGGCCCTTTGTCTTCCAAAAAGATGCCTGGAAATGGTCTTTTCAGTCATATCTGATGGCAAAACGCATTTGCTTACATAAGGCTTGATCACATCAGGAACCTGATTACATCAAAGTGAAGATTCATCCACTGCAGTGGATGAAAGGGCTTTGGAATTCTTTTGTCTTCTTGCTGTCCACTACACTCCTGCCAAACATGGCCATATTACATTTTATATGCAACTCACATATTCTAGAGTTTCAGCTGAGATCTCATCAATGAGAGCAAATTACAAGGGCTGTTCTGCTCAAATTAATTTTATAGCTCTAATCAACACATACTGTAAGGCAACAATTGCTTATTTGTGCCTATTTCTATTTCTTCAAAGGAATTTTAAAAGAAACATCCGATATATAGTTGTACTTAAATGAATGACATCTGAGAACTCTATTAAGTCTTCTGAGCTAAGAAAGAGCAACTTTTGTGTTATTTTATCAAGGTAAATTGGTAGCAAATCTTGAGAGTTTGTAGATTTGAATTAGAGAACTTGTACAATAAATATTTGTACTTGCAAGCTGCAATCTGCACTCACAGAATAATCAAATACCTGTGTTCTGAACTCAAATGGTCACGTGTAAAATGACATTCACATAAATAAAATGACAGATCCAAACTTACATTAGCCTACATATTTACTTTTGTACTTTATTTCACTATTGCAATACAACCACAAGTTACCTTACATCCACAACCACTTACAACATTTCAAATATTGTCTTTTGCTTAATTCTTATGACTGATTAGCATGAACGGGCTGTATAAAATAAAGTTTTAACAGACCTTTAACTAGACCTAACAAAATAATTACTGTTTTGTCATCTTTATTCTACAAGTGGGTCTCTTACAATATTTAAAGGAACATTACAATTTAATTATTATATATTTTGTTAGGGGGGCAAATAATAACATTCTTAAAAGTTGTTATGTGTGTTTTACACTTCAAAAAATAAAATGAAAATAAAACTTTTTCTGCTGGCTTGATTGAATAAAAATAAGCTGTAAGATGGCTGCAGTTAGTAACAAGTAACAAGATAATACCAGACTTTGTATATTTAAAATATTTTAATAATAAAAAAATAAAAAATAAAAATAAATAAATAAAGAAGACAATTAAATGTCAGAAAAGGACTGAAATATAGCAGAACGCTGCACTCGGACCATTTCAGGATTTATCAGCTTAGACATCATGTCTCTTATCAATAAGAATGTATCATATTTTAGCTGTTGGAACAGTTCTCTGATGGTAATTGAGATTATCTTACTTTACTCTGATACCTATTGATTCCTAACCTCTATTTAATTTTTTCCATGGAAATATGGAACTCATGGCATATGACAGCAGGCCAGATGGTCGTATCCCACATAGTTTTACTAATTGCAAACGCACAAAAGAAACATTTCTTTAGAGAATTCTCTCATGTCGTTGCAGAGTCCTGCATTGATCAGTGTGCTAAAATCATCAATTTTTTATTTGTTACATGATAAAAATAACCCTTAATGTCAAGTTATTTAACTTATTAATCCTCCTGCCTCTGCATCAGCAAGCCATTGCCACCATTGGATGTGTTTTGCTTATAAAAATGGCATTTTGCTGTTGCATGACGTCATCGCATTCTAAGATAATCCGTTTTGATTGGTCCGGCATTGATTGTTCTAGCTCTTGTTATTGGTCACCACTTTACTGGCCCCATTTAAACTTGCATGAGAGGTTGTAAGCTGACTTGTGGTTGTCCTGCGATAGTTGATTAAATTACAAAAGTAAATATACAAGTAAATAATACAAGTTTGTGTCTGTCGTTGTATTTATATGAATGTCATTTTAAACATTTGTGACTCTGTGGCCCCATTTACACCTTGCATTGACATGCATTTTCAGTGATTGGATCACTATCGGATAGCACTTGACCACATTAAATTACAAGTGTAAATGCACCCAAGATGCATTTTGATTAGATCACTGAAACCACATTCAGAGGTGGTCAGGGTCAGATTCTGAGCACATTCAAAGCAGGTGTGAATGCAAATGTGTTTTATTATTTACTACGTAAATAAATAGTTATGTGATGAGGTCCATTGTTAAAGTGCTGTATTGTGTGTTCTTGCCTTTTTCTGTTTATTCTGCCATTGCAATGTGAAGATTACAACAAACAATGCCGTCTTGAAATCTTGTCATGCAAACAATGAACAATATCCCATGAATTATTCCATTGGAATACACTTGGAATATCTCATCTCTCTCCTCAAATCCCCAATAGCTTGCATCTCTCTCCTGTTTTCTAATCACATTGTGACTTCAGATGAGAAGCATATTTAGCACTTACAAAGTGCAAAACGCAAGACGAATATCATTAAATTTGCTTTGGCGACCTGAAATTTAGCTTTGATGGCCGCCAAAAAAATTTCAATGAAGGAGAAACCCTGACTGTCAAAGTCATAGAGATCCCAAACTTGGCAGAGTGGTCCCAAATCCCAACAGCTACTCAGGCATGCACACACACGACACACACGGCTCCTGCTAGTGCTATTTTAAACACTTTTAGGATTTTGTTAAAATCTTCGCAACTGTATGGGCTAGAATCGAAATTATTTTTCCTCTGAATTCTTGCCCAGCCAAACTAAATGTCCGACTTTCTGTCTATAATATTTTTTCCATCATTTAAATTTTTTTGAAAATTTTTCTTTTTCTAACTCCTCCTAGACCATTTGTCCAATTCACACAAAATTTGGTATTCATCATTGTGGTGATGGGGGCATGGCCAAGTGACGTCTGTAGAGAGTGAGGATGGGAGAGGAAAAACGGTAAGGATCGACACCTGTGGGAAATTATCTCTAACAGCTGTTCTGTGTTACAGTGAGAGCTGAAGAGGGATAAGAGGGCAGCCTAGACTGCTGGAGGGGAGAGAGACAGACCAACCTGAGTGTGTGTGCCCTGCTGAAAAGCAAACCGTGTGTGTTATACTGAAAAGTAGTGTAAATAAAAAAAGACGTATGTGGATTGTTTATCCGGCTCCCGCTTCCTCCTTCCTACCTGAAAAAGTGACATATCACAGTGGTGCCATGACCTGGATGGGAGTGAGGTTTAGGGGGTAAGTGTAACGGTAGCCAGCTAAAGGCCAGGGGAGTGAGGTTTACACACTGCACAGCATGTACCAGCTGGCTACCGTTACACTCACCCCATGCATCTTACATTTACATTTAGTCATTTAGCAGATGCTTTTATCCAAAACGACTTACAAATGAGACACATAGCAAGCAATTTGTCATACAAAGTTCATCATCTGCAGTATAGGACTGCCAAGTTCTCACAGTGGCTGGAGTAGTAAAGATGCTAGCACAGAAGAAAGAGACAGACAAGGATTTTTTGTACATTAAGTGCAGGTTAAGTGCAGTAGTAAGTGCAATTAGTGTGGGTTGTTTAAGTGCTCACGGAACAGATGTGTTTTCATTTGGCTTTTGAATGTTGAGAAGGTAACAGCAGTGAAATAGACTTTGATCCTCTTTGTGATGGGACAACCAGGTCTGGAGCATAGACCTGAAGAAGTGAATTGAAGTAAGTATGTGCGGTTCCATTGGCTGTCCTAAAAGCCAGAGTCAAAGCCTTGAATTTGATGCGGGCAACTACTGGTAGCCAGTGGAGTGAAATCAAGAGTGGGGTGAAATGAGCCCTTTTTGGCTGATTGAAGACCAGACGTGCAGTGACTTAATTGTGTTAGCTGGAAGGCCAGCCAACAGAGCATTTCAGTATTCCAGTCCTGAAATTACCAGAGCTTGGACCAGGAGCTATGTAGCATATTCAGACAGGAAATGTCTGATTTTTCTGATGTTGTAAAGCACAAATCTTCAAGACCGGGCAGTTGATGAGATGTGTGAGGTGAAATTAAGCTGGTCATCTACCACCACTCCCAGGTTCCGGGCTGCTCTGGTTGGTGTTAGTGTAGCTGAACCAAGATGGGATCACGAGGAGTTCTGTCTTGGCAAGATTGAGCTGAGGGTGTCGTTCCTTCATCCAGGCTGAAATGTCTGAGAGGCAGGCAGAGATACAAGCTGAGGCAGTAGGATCATCAGGCTGGAACGACAGGTACAGCTGCGCATCATTTGCGTAGCAGTGGTAGGAAAAGCCATGTGCCTCAATGACCAGTCCAAGTGATGTTATGTACATCGAGAAGAGGAGGAGTCCAAGCACTGATCCTTGAGGAACCACAGTGGTCAGCTGGTGTGTCTTGGACACCTCTACTCTTCAGGAGACCTTGAACGTTATGCCAGTGAGATAAGACTCAAACCATCCAAGTGCAGTTCCTGTGATGCCCAGGACAGAGAGGGTGGACAGGAGGTTCTTGTAGTTCACTGTGTTGAAGGCAACATACAAGTCAAGGAGGATGAGGATGGATGATTTGGAGTTAGCTCTCGCCAGTTGCAGGGTTTCAGCTACTGACAAGAGGGCAGTCTCTGTTGAGTGTCCTTTTTTGAAGCCAGACTGATGTGTGTCGAGTAGGTTGTTCTGTGAGAGAAAAGCAAACAACTGGCTAAATACGACCCTCTCAAGAGTTTTAGACAGGAAGGGTATGTCGACTACTGTGGGGTTATGTGTCGTTTTTTTAACCAGTGTGGTTACTCGAGCCTGCTTGAATGTATTGGGAAAGTTTCCAGTTGTGAAAGATGCGTTGATAATGTGTGTGAGTGTGGGTAAGATCGATGGAGAGGCAGCTTGCATAAGATGGGAGGGGATAGGGTCAAGTGGACAGGTGGTAGGATGGTTAGAAAGAAGCATTTTAGAGACCTCAGTCTTGGAGAGAGGAAAGAAAGAGGAAAACGTAGGATGGGATGTTGGAAGAGAGTAGCTGTGGGTGTTATGTGTAGAGATCTGGCTGCTGATGCTCACTACCTTGTCAGTAAAAAATAAAGTGGCAAAGTCATCAGCAGTCAGAGATGTAGTAGGATGAGGTGGAGGAGGATAGAGAAGAGATGAGATAGTTGAAAATAGTTTACGGGAATCTGAAGTGTTACTGATCTTGTTGTGGTAATAATCATTTTAGCAGCAGAAACTCTAGCGGAAAAAAAGGATAGAAGTGACTGATACTTACACAGGTCAGCAGGGTCTTTTGACTTTTGCCACTTTCTCTCCACAGCCCTCAGATCAGTTCGGTGATCACGAAGTGTCTCTGACAGCCAGGGGCTGGCCTGGAGGTAAGAGGACAGACACTATCAAGGCAAGATGTTAATGTTGAACAAAGAGCATTTGTAGCTTCATTTAAATCAAATGAAGAGAAATGGTTAGTGGAAGGAAGGATGCAGAGACTATGGAAGAGAAACGAGTGGGTGAGAGAGAGAGAAGGTTGCGGTGGAAGGAGACCATAGGTGGAGTAAGAGGTAAAGAAGAAGGGAGAGTAACAGAAAACTGGATATATGTAGAGGGGTAACAAAGGGATTATTGGAGATATAATTACATGTAAGGATGAGATCTAGCTGTTTCCCTGCTCTGAGTTGCAGGGGTGTGCAGACTTTTAAGGTCAAATGAGATCAGAAGAGCTAGAAAGTCAGCCGCAACCACCAGCGGAGTGCCGTCCTCAGGGAATGAGGACATCAATACATCTAGCTCTTCAACATAATTGCTTAGTTTACCCGGGGGGGGGGGGGGTTGATCCATGTCTCAGTCAGAGCCAAAACATTGAGATACAGAGCCAAATCTTCTTTGGTTTAAGTGCAAACACTTGCCTAAAATATCAATTTGAAAAATCAACAAAAATGTCTGCCAGCAGCCAATCAAATTTCAGCAGCTAATAAGTTGCATTTTGAACTTTGGCATCCACTTACAGGTTGCCAAAATTAAGGGGTGGTCACATTTACCTTTGCACTCCGAAATTCCACGGGTGAAGAAGGCGTTCGCAGAAATGTAATTCAATGAAAAATCCGCTAGGGGAAATTATTTGCCAACGGAAGTACATCGCACGAAATTAATGATTGCATGGATTCCCATTGAGATGACTGTTTTTCGCCCGTGGATTTTCGCCATGCTAAGGTAAACGTGACCGGGCCTTTAGGCTGTATACCAAGATATTTGGCCACAAGGTGGTGCTATAATAAGCAAATTCACGTTTTTGCTAATAACTCCGGAACCATAAAGGCTAGAATATAAATACATATTTCTTCTGAATCCTTCAGTGCCCCCAAATTATATGGTCATGTTGATGTAGCGAATTAGCTTAAAAGGGAATTATTTATAATTAATTATAACTGGTTATAATCAACAATAAATATTTAGATTGGATCTTAGAATCAACTGTAGCAGAATCGATATTACAATTACTTGATTTGTCCGTCCAATATAAATATGTAGCAAATTAGCTTAAAAAGGGAATTATTTATAATTAATTATAACTGGTTATAATTAACAATAAATATTTAGATTGGATCTTAGAATCAACTGTAGCAGAATCGATATTACAATTACTTGATTTGTCCATCCAATATAAATATGTAGCAAATTAGCTTAAAAAGGGAATTATTTAGAATTAATTATAACTGGCTATAATCAATAATAAATATTTAGATTAGATCTTAGAATTAACTGTAGCAGAATCGACATTACAATTACCTGATCTGTCCGTCCACCGAGCAGACAATATAATTATTTATCAATTCTAGGACGATTACTTTCCTGGCCAAGGAACAATAGTCTTCCTACTTATACAGTGCTAGCAGTAGTTTAGCATGTAGCAAGGAGCAACATTCAGTGACTTTGAATTGTGAGCGGAACACAGAGACAATCAATTGTGAATATAAGGGATTTAATAAATGAAACTATAATTAACATACAAATAAACTAAGCAAAACATACATATATAGAATGAAGGAATAGTAAGAAAAGGAGAGACAGAGAATGGCAGTATTTCACGTCAGTTAACCACAACCTAAATGAGAATCATCAGAGGCACAATTCACCTTAAAAGGGGTTCAAACTTAAACACGCATCTAATCAGTTGTAAATGGTTACTTGCATTGGTTTGTTGCTGAATAAGAGTCTTGATGCGGTAGACGAGGTTCTTGATGAAGGAAATCCACAAAGTTACTTGAAGGTAAACACTGCCAGAAGGTTAAACTCAAGAGAGAGTTTTGGAGTGGGTTGGTCTCAAGAAGAAGAGTTTTTTTTTTTGAGCCATGATTAGTCTGCGCTCTGGAGTTTTGATAGTTCATTGCCGCACCCATTTTGTGGGTGGAGTGGCCAATCAGAGGCATGCATTTTGAGCGGGAGAAACATCCTTTGTCTCCGTTTATGGCCCATTCGCATTTTATTGCTGATCTGGACCGCTAGTGCAGCTTTTAATTCAAAACATAGTAAGAATTGTTCAATGCATTTCACGATCACATGGTGTACATTATTGTGTGAGAAATAAAGGGAAGATCATTTTGATACCAAGAAGGTAACCTCCAGACGATATTAAAGCAGAGATACACTCATACACTTGAATATAGGCATTTAACGTCTAACTAATACAAGTAAAGGGTTTTAACTAAGTTAATATGATAGGGGAATATACATATAACGCATGCATATAGCAGATACATTTATAACTGCTTACTATGGCCTAAAATAGAGAAATTGTCTTTAGGTGTGTGTGTGACGTGTATTGGAATTACTGGAGACAGACAACTGCTCTGGTGCCTGGCACGGGGGCTCACCTCCCTTTCTGTGGAATGTGTTTGAAGCTTGATGGAAACCCTTCAGGGGAGACCTGTTTTAGCCTCCTTTTGATAGTGATAAAGACCATCTGCAATTTAGCACCCATATAAATGTAAACGCGGAGGCCAGGTCAGTAATTTACAAGCAAATGTCAAAAGGCTAAAAGGTTTTTTTTTTAAACAAAGTGTAATTAACCATCACTGATCTTACACAGACGTTACATTGATTTCAATTTCCGCATGTAATGTTTTCTATAAGATTTTACAACTTTTACTAACTCAACCTATACCGTTTGCCTGATTCGCACTAAATTTGGTATGCATCAGAGATGCCTCTGACAAAAAGTAATTAAAATCATTTTTATTCTTTAAATCCTTAAGAAGAGAAAAGCCAATATGTATTTTGGGTGTGGTGTAGAATGACTAATTGGCTTTAGTGGGATTTTTGGGGTATAATTTGGTCATGAAATGTATCTCTCTTTCGTAGACATCGTTAACTAACTTTCAATGTGGGAATCAAATAATTCCACCTTCCCACAATAGCAGTCAACACAGATGCAGTTTCTGTTTTAAATAAGTATGTAAATAAACCAACCCTCTATTTATCAAAGTATGGCTGTGTCTAGAAGGTAACCCCCCAGAGCTTAAGTGTCGCGAGAGTCTCATTCGCTGTTACTAAGGTTAGGTTTTTTGGTAGATTTAGTGGATGGTTAAAGTTAGGGGTAAGTTTAGGGGTAGAGCTGGGTGTAGGGTTTCTGTAGGACTCTAAATAAACAAAAGACAAAGTGTATGAACATTCAATGCGGCTCTCGCAAGACTTTATACCTAAAGTCTGGGGGGTTACCTTCTAGACATGACCTCAAAGTACAGGCATGTAGAAAACTGCTACCTACAGCCCTTATGAAAGTCAACATGAAACGGCATTCCCAAACCCATTTTATTTGTGTAATGTCATATATTTCAGAGTAAAACAAGATATTTCAGAAATAAATAACTTGATAACGTCAGAAGAGCAATGTGCTAATTAGATATGTTAAGGATATGTTAAGATCAAGCAAAGAAATTACTAAAACAAGGACAAAATAAATGACAACATGAAAGTGTTTTGTCAAATTCTATGATTTTTATAGAAACTTTAGATGAAGTGCAAGAGTACCAATATTTCTGATTCACTTTTTACACCCTATTGTACATCGTTTCCCCAATGATCAAGCAGAAATGATCAAGGGGCATTCCGCCCCCCTGACTGACGGCAAAATGGTCAACGTTGACCTCCCTTCCCCCCATTAAACATACAAGTTCCCCACTAAAGATTGCATCCTAGTACCGGCCCTAGTACGCACACAAATCATGCCTAACAATACAACATTGCCCTCTTTTCCTCCCTACCTGCAGTATTCACCACACAAACCAGTGAGATATCCCTCCACCCGTATGTGTTGTGTGCATGTGTGTTGTAAAGTTCTGTGTGAACCACAGGGGGCTGTCAGCCCTCTGTCAAGTAACAGATTCTTCAGTGTGATGGAATTTCCCAGCATCCTTTTTGCTGGCCCCTTGAAAGGGCATACTAATTGGCCCTCCCCTTTGCTATTCACACTCACTGAAAACACAAATACATAAGCTCACCGACAGTCATAACTACTGGCTTAGGTCAAGCAATTCTATTTCTGTGCCATGATTTTCATTTGCATTTAAAATGCACTTTAATGTAAAGACTGTTATTAATACACATGAAACAATCATAGGTACAAGCCTAGTAAAGGGGTATGATAGGTAACAGTACAGCATTTATTATGAATTTTAATTAGATATGAGAGCACCACTGCTGTACTTGCTGCTTCTGTTTATAGCCTGCCTAATCACAGCATCCAGTGTTCACAGTGCTGTGAAAAAATGATTTCTTCTTTTATATATATATATATATATATATATATATATATATATATATATATATATATATATATATATATATATATGTATCATACGAAATTTTAAAAACAAAGTCTAAAAAATAACAATAAAATAAAACAAAATAAAATCTAACATAAAACAAAGACAATCTGAGTAAACACAAAATACAGTTTTTAAATGATAATGTTATTTATTGAAGCAAAAAAGTTATCCAACACCTCTATCACCCATTTGAAAAACTAACTGCCCCCTTAAACTTAATAGCTGGTTGTGCCACCTTTAGCAGCAACAACTGCAACCAAATTTTGAATTTGAGCCATTCAGAGGTGGACTTACTCCTATGCTCTGGATCATTGTCTTGCTGCATAATCCAGCTGTGCTTGAGCTTCAACTCACAGACTGATGACCGGACATTCTATTTTCTGATATTTTCTGGTAGAGAGCAGAATTCATGTTTCCCTCAATTATTTCCCCCTGGTTAAAGCATCCCCACACCATCACACTACCACCACCATGCTTGACCGTAGGTATGATGTTCTTTTTGTGGAACTCTGTGTTTGATTTACACCAGATGTAACGGGATCTGTCTTCCAAACAGTTCCAGTTTCGACTCATCAGTCCACAGTACATTCTCCCAAAAGATTTGAGGATCATAAAGGTGTGTTTTGGCAAAATTCAGATGAGCCTTAATGTTCTAATGGCTTTTTTGTGACTTCATAAATGAGTCGTTGCTGTGCTCTTGGAGGAAGTTTGGATGGTCGGCCACTTCTGGGAAGGTTCACTACTGTGCCAAATTTTCTCCACTCAGAGATAATGACTCTCACTGTGGTTCTTTTGAGTCCCAGAACCTTTGAAATAGCTTTGTAACCCTTTCCAGACTGATGTATTTCAATCACCTTTTTTCTCATTATTTCTGGAATTTCTTTCAACCTTGGCATAGTGTGCTACTGGGTGAGTCCTTTTAGCCAACTTCATACTGCTGAAAAAGTTCCATTTAGGTGTTGATTTTATCAAACAGGGCTGGCAGTAACCAGGCCTGTGTGTGTCTAGTCTAGCTGAACTCCATTATGAATGCAGTTTCATAGATTTGGGGATTTAATAACTAAGGGGGCAAATAATTTTTCACACAAGCCCAGTTGGTATTGGACAATGTTTTTGCTTCAATAAATAACATTATCATTTAAAAACTGTATTTTGTGTTTACTCAGATTGCCTTTGTTTTATGTTAGATTTTGTTAGAATTTTAGAAACAATTTAGTATGAAATATACACAAAAAGAGAAGAAATCAGGATGGGGGCAAATACTTTATCACAGCACTGTATAACTCTTATTTTCTACTTCTGTTCATGTATGGTTTATACAGTATCTTAACACAGTAGACAAACACACTGTACATGTTTATGTATAGGGCAGACCAGGGCCAGTTGTCACACAAGGAAGTTGAAACAAAAGGCTATTTATCATTAACTATAGTTTTGAGTCAAACGTCTAATTACACAAATGCTTGTTTTCTCTGGCAGTAATTTTGTTTGTTGATTTCAAACACCCAGTTCAAAACTGTTGTAAATGTTGTGAATTCTGTTCCTCAAACTAAAATTCCAATATCATCATCATAGCACTTCGATAAACAAGTAAACACAATAAAATCACGCTGGCATACATTAAGGCAAGGGTTTGTCAACTACATAATGTGGCAACACACTCTCATAACGATATATCCCTATAGGGACTTTTTGCCTGTGCCACCAAAATGTCCTTTCTGGTTTGTTGCTT
Source organism: Myxocyprinus asiaticus (assembly GCF_019703515.2). Classification (NCBI taxonomy): domain Eukaryota; kingdom Metazoa; phylum Chordata; class Actinopteri; order Cypriniformes; family Catostomidae; genus Myxocyprinus; species Myxocyprinus asiaticus. The sequence continues at coordinate 57,540,540 of NC_059346.1, forward strand.
CTATCAGCAAAATGTCAGCCTTTGTCTGTATTTTAGAGGGGTAATGAAATGCTCATTTTTATATAGTTTTATAATCTTGATAATGTTATTAAGTTTTTTTTGTTTTTTTTCTTTAACCAAAATAGTCATGATTTAGTAATATATGATAATTGTCCACCCTGTCTCTGGCCCTCTGTCTCGTATGTCTGTGTTTTGGCCTAAGCACCTCCTTAAAACTTAAAGGAATAGTTCACCCAAAAATCTAAATTGTCTCATCATCAAATGAATGGGTGCCAAAATGTTGACGCTCCAAAAAAGACATAAAGGCAGTAAAGTAATCCATAAGACCCAAGTGGTTAAATCAATATCTTCAGAAGTTATATGACAGGTGTGGGTGAGAAACAGATCAATATTTAAGTCCATTTTGCTATGTAGGTCTTTACGGGTTGTTTAGATCAGTGTTACTATCAGAAATAATTGATAATTATTTCTTTAGTTATTAATTAATATTTAAATTAATTAATTGAATCTAACTCATTAAAACTTCATATGGGGCTCCAGTAAATGTAGTGTGCTACATTTAGGAGCAGGTTTAGTTATTAGCAATAATTAATCATTGTCAAAGATAATTATTAATTATTAAAATCAATAGAACATTGATGAGAATCAATGTTAGCTTTTTTAATCCTTTAAATCAACAATTATCAAAGATAATCACCAATCATTAACATCGACGAAACATTAATTAAAATCAACACTAGCTTATTGATCCTTCAAAATCAACAGTCATCAAAGATAATTATCAATTATCAAAAATCAATAGAATATTAATAAGGATTAATATTGACGGGTTACCACCCTGGAATCAGGGACTAATAACCAGATAGTATAACAATATTAGATATTAGATATCAATATTAGATTGTTTTCTTAGGAAAATCGACATCCAAAGAATATCGATTTTTGGGAAAAAACAATGAATGAAGGCTTGAATCCGAGCACTGACATCCTGTCAGCATGACACAGGTGTATGCAAAACAAACCAAAACACTTCTCTTTGTAATATAACAAAGTTTATTTATGCAGTAATATCAATTAATAATTAATACAATGCAGTCAATAAACTTCCGAATTACAACTACAAATTAAACAGTGATATGATTAGATATGGAAACCAAAATAATCCCATAACACATAAGGTGTGTGTGTGTGTGTGTGTGTAAGCAGGGACGCGCACAAAATGGCAGACGTGACTCTCGTGAAGAATATGTCACGCGAGACTTCCGACCAGAGAATATGGCCGCGAATGTGGGCGGAGAGAAACCAGTCAATGGTGTCTACCAGTTTACCGTGTGTATCTGCTTGTACGATAGCTTAGGGACAAAGCTGAGCTTTCTCACAAAGCTATCTACTAGCCAAAAACGTGTGCGAGAATGTTTTTGGGGGTCGCGTGTGGGTGTGTGTGTGTGGTTATTACGAGAGAGAGAGAGAATTAAGTGACGGCCCCAAAGCCGGTTTTGCGATCGTGGGAGAGAAAGCAGCTGTTAGTTTATCACTCAGAGACGCAGTGGACGGCTCGTAAACTGTCCCGCAGTCTTTGATTCTTTAATGGATAAACTCAGTGTGCCTGTCTCACCCGCGATGGCGGAAATGCACAACAGTCCAATGTGGTTGGACTACAATACAGCAAAACTCATTCGTGATAATTAATACCCTGAGTATTAGCCGCAATGAGCGGACTCGGTTGTCCGTAAACTGTACAAGCAATAACCTTGAGACACAAGAATAATACACTACAATATTCTATCTCTGCCCAGACGTAAACCTCTTACTTGAATCGCATGAGGATGCAGAATGTGTGTTCATCCGTCCTTTAACTCCGACTCGGTTCCTCGAGGCTCGGGTGATGACGGAAGGCCGTTTCCTGGTTCTGTCGGTGGGCGGTACAGCTGCTGATTCTCGGCGGGCTGGCGGAGAAATCAGCGACGTCGACTTGATTGAAGATGGAAGAGAAATCTTTTCTCTCTTCACTTCTGCAGGCAAACGGATGAAGATGCGGATTGCTCAGCGGTCTCGGATCCGTTAGAGTGTTCGGTGGAACACAGAGTAATCTCAACTCCTCCAGCAAGATGGAGATTGTATGGCCACAGTTTCAAGTCATACATTACTTCCTTGTGCCACGAGGCTACACCTGAGAGCAGCAATGAGCTGCGTCTACACACAGCGAGCAAAGTTGCTGGAAGCAAATCCCGGAAGCATTTCAGAGGTATTTCTACTCCTGATGATGTCATGGTTGAGGTGTGTTCTGTTGTGTGCCTCATCCAATAGGAGTTGAGAGTTCGATCTTTTAGTGAGCAAGGCTTCATGGGATTTGTAGTCTGTTTTGGACTCCCTTTGTTTGATTTTGGTGTGATTTTTATCAGTAAAATGTATGACTTGGTATGTGGGCCTGAGTTAGGTTTTACGACTGTGTTAGGCCTGCCTTTGTCTTCTATCTGAATACATGAGGCCCAACAGCTAGAAATTGTTATCCCTGCCCAGTACGGGGTGTATGCATGAAGAATGTGAATCACCAAAACCACAAGAAGAAGAATGTGAAAGTGAAAGTTAAAGTGGAGATTGACTGAACAGGGAGGAGAATTTATAGTAAAAATACTTAAATATTGTTCTGTTTCTCACCCACACCTATTATATAGCTTCTAAAGACATTGATTTAACCACTGGAGTCTTATGGATTACTTTTATACTGACTTTTTATACTGATTTTTGGAGCTTCAGAATCTTGGCACCCATTCACTTGCATTGTATGGTCCAAAAGAGCTTAAATATTCTTCTAAAAATCTTCATTTGTGTTTTGATGAAGAAAGAAAGTCATACACATCCGGGATGGCATGAGGGTGAGTAACTGATGAGATAATTTTCATTTTTGGGTGAACTATTCCTTTATAACTAACATAAATGCCCACTGTTATGATTGGCTAACAGCGTGCAGCCCCTCGAAATCAGCCATATTTGAAACTCATTTGGAAGAGAATAAACAAGACCCTCAACATTATAAAACTAAATTTCAGGGTTTACACATAACGCATATCAAACACATTGCATCCGAATATATTAAACTGTTCACTCAAGCACAACTGTTAACACTCAGCTCCGTAAACTATCAAACAGTCATGACATTTGAAATATTCATGAATGAAATGGTTTACTTACTGTTTTGCATCGGACCAAATGTTTTTAAATGCACCATACTTAAATAGTAATTGCTTTGCAAAGCTTAATTTTATTATTACTGGTTCACAAGCAATCAACGCTAAAATGACCCCAAAAAAAAAAAAAAAAAAAAAAAACATACAATCCACGCAGAAATACAATGAAGGCACATCTACATGATGCTCACACATAGTCCAAAGCACGTTGTGAACTAGACGCACACACATACAGCATCACATTGGTGGAAACGTATCAAAACTGTCAAAGACATCTATCTAGCACGTTTTCATACACCAACAATTAAAAATAGTGCAGATGGGCAAAAGAATGCGTCCATGACGCGTTTGTGCTCAAAACAACAAGAGGCACAGCAGCTGAATGCAACTGAATGAAGTCTCCTTTTAAGAGTTGTAACTTGACATCGCGTCTTTTTAAATTGGTGCAAGATATGTATCAAGCAGTTAAAGATGTCTGTCTAGTGCAGGAATATATACAAAAATAATCCATGCTGTTAGCCATGCACGTTCTTACATGATTCAAGAGGTTTACATCTGGGCAGAGATAGATTATTATAATGTGTTATTCTTGTGTATCAAGGTTATTGCTTGTACAGTTTACGTACCGCCGAGTCCACTCATTGCTGCTAATAATACTCAAGATATTACTGTAATGTACTATTATCACGAATGAGATTTGCTGTGTTGTAGTCCAACCACATTGGACAGTTGTGTATTTCCATCATCGCGGGTGAGACCGGCACACTGAGTTTATCCATAAAAGAACCAAAGACTGTGGGATGGTTTACGAGCCGTTCACTGCGTCTCTGAGTGATAAACTAACAGCTGCTTTCTCTCCCGCGATGGCAAAACCAGCTTCGGTGCCGTCACTCTGTTCTATCTCTCTCGTTCTAACCGCACACACACACGACCCCTCATAAACATACCCGCACACACATTTGGCTAGTAGATAACTTGCCAATAAAGCTCAGCTTTGTCCCTAAGTTATCGTACAAGCGGAGACACGCATTAAACAGGCAGACGCCATTAACCAGCCTTTCTCCGGCCACATTCATGGCCATATTCTCTGGCCGAAAACCTTGCACGATGTACTCTCCAAGAGAGACAAGTCCACCATTTTGTGTGCGTAAGTCCTTACACACACACACACACACACACACACACTCATTCACACACACACACTCATTCACACACACACACACACATACCTTCCTCTCATGTATTATAGGCTTATTTTGTTACCATATCTAATCATGTTACTGTTTAGTTTGTAGTTGGAAGTCGGAAGTTTATTGACTGCATTATACTGATTAATAATTGATATTACTACATCAATAAACTTTAAAGAGAAGTGTTTTGGTTTGTTTTGAATACACCTGTGTCAAGGGCTGGCAGGGGATGTCAGTGCTCGGATTCAAGCCTTCATTGTTTTCCTTTTTGAATGTCGATGTTCTCCGGACGTCGACTTTCCTAAGAGAAGAATCCTATATTGAGACTGCTATACTGTCTGGTTATTAGTCCCTGATTCCAGGGTGGTGCCCCGGTGATATTAATCCTTATTAATATTCTATTGAATTTGATAATTGATGGTTATCTGTGATGTTTATTGATTTAAAGGGTTAAAAAGCTAACACTGATTCTAATAAATGTTCTATTGATTTTAATAATTAATAATTATCTTTGATAATTATTAATTATTGTTAATAACCAAACCCGCTCCTGAACGTAGGGCACAACAGTACGAACTAAGCACCAGTGGGCAGGGCCAAGGGTGCGATCATTTTAAGTAGGCGTTGATGTTTTTTACTGTAGAGGTGGTCAAGAATTAATGTACCCCTAGTGACATAGGGTAGTTGTGGAAATAGAGAACGTGGCATTTTTGCAGCTTGGTTTCAATGAATGCTTTCATTGCTTTGGGGATAAGTTTGGAGTTCTGAAATGTAGAGTCAATATTATATTATATATTATAGTCAAATTATTGTTTTTATAGTCAAGGAAAATGTTATTCCTCATGACATGAAACCTTTAAATTTAACTCTGCTGTCGTATTCAACTCATTTAAGAGGATTTCAATACTTTAAAAATGAATTGAAAATGGTGTCATCAGTTACTCAACAAAAACCCACCAATTCACTATCTCAAAAAATTAGAATACATCATAAGACCAATAAAAAAAACATTTTTAGTGAATTGTTGACCTTCTGGAAAGTATGTTCATTTACTGTATATGTACTCAATACTTGGTAGGGGCTCCTTTTGCTTTAATTACTGCCTCAATTCGGCGTGGCATGGAGGTGATCAGTTTGTGGCACTGCTGAGGTGGTATGGAAGCCCAGGTTTCTTTGACAGTGGCCTTCAGCTCATCTGCATTTTTTGGTCTCTTGTTTCTCATTTTCCTCTTGACAATACCCCATAGATTCTCTATGGGGTTTAGGTCTGGTGAGTTTGCTGGCCAGTCAAGCACACCAACACCATGGTCATTTAACCAACTTTTGGTGCTTTTGGCAGTGTGGGCAGGTGCCAAATCCTGCTGGAAAATGAAATCAGCATCTTTAAAAAGCTGGTCAGCAGAAGGAAGCCTGAAGTGCTCCAAAATTTCTTGGTAAACGGGTGCAGTGGCTTTGGTTTTCAAAAAACACAATGGACCAACACCAGCAGATGACATTGCACCCCAAATCATCACAGACTGTGGAAACTTAACACTGGACTTCAAGCAACTTGGGCTATGAGCTTCTCCACCCTTCCTCCAGACTCTAGGACCTTGGTTTCCAAATGAAATACAAAACTTGCTCTCATCTGAAAAGAGGACTTTGGAACACTGGGCAACGGTCCAGTTCTTCTTCTCCTTAGCCCAGGTAGGACACATCTGACGTTGTCTGTGGTTCAGGAGTGGCTTGACAAGAGGAATACGACAACTGTAGCCAAATTCCTTGACACGTCTGTGAGTGGTGGCTCTTGATGCCTTGACCGCAGCCTCAGTCCATTCCTTGTGAAGTTCACCCAAATTCTTGAATCGATTTTGCTTGACAATCATAAGGCTGCAGTTTTCTCGGTTGGTTGTGCATCTTTTTCTTCCACACTTTTTCCTTCCACTCAACTTTCTGTTAACATGCTTGGATACAGCACTCTGTGAACAGCCAGCTTCTTTGGCAATGAATGTTTGTGGCTTACCCTCCTTGTGAAGGGTGTCAATGATTGTCTTCTGGACAACTGTCAGATCAGCAGTCTTCCCCATGATTGTGTAGCCTAGTGAACCAAACTGAGAGACCATTTTGAAGGCTCAGGAAACCTTTGCAGGTGTTTTGAGTTGATTAGCTGGTTGGCATGTCACCATATTCTAATTTTTTGAGATAGTGAATTGGTGGGTTTTTGTTAAATGTGAGCCAAAATCATCACAATTAAAAGAACCAAAGACTTAAACTACTTCAGTCTGTGTGCATTGAATTTATTTAATACACGAGTTTCACAATTTGAGTTGAATTACTGAAATAAATGAACTTTTCCACGACATTCTAATTTATTGAGATGCACCTGTATATATGTATGACGACATTTGCCTGCCTGTTATATGTTTTATATTGTTAATAAGTGGTTAGGTTTAGGAATTGGGTTTGGTTAAATATCGATATGATAGTATAATGTAACTAAATTAATACATTTATAATAGGGCTGTCGATTTAACGCATTAATTCAGTGTGATTTAATTATATAAAAAAGGATGCGCTAAAAAACAATGCAATTAATCATGTCCCCGGATCATAATTCAAGCTTGTTGTACCACATATTTTCTTCAGGGGGCAGTAATCGAAACTCCAGCTGTATAGGCAGCGCGTAGCTTATACAGAGAACAAACCACACACACTAACAGCAGAAATAACAGCATAAGCATGGACCAATTTTTGCATTTAAACAGCTTGATGGAGGGCAATTCAAGATGTGTTTTTCTAAGTTTCAAAATATAATAAACTTGACACAGTGACCTAAAAACTGGATGTTTATGACATGACGCAACAGAGACACTCCAAATTTTCTGTCTGATACAGGTGTATATTGACGCTTCCTTAAACAAGCACAGATTTCGGACAGATTGACAAATTCAGATGCAAAATGGATGGCTGTGAAATAGAGATCAATGTATTTTAGAGGCATCAATATTTTTAAATTAGCTGACATTTAAATTAGAAGCCCAATTTGCATGCTTTCCAATTTACCCAGTTGGCCTCTGTTTAACAGTCTTACATTATAGCATTGGGAAACCACAAGAGGGCGATATAACATGTATCTCACACACAGGACGAGCTGAAGCGGGGCAGGAGATGGCAGTCCAAAGTAGCAAAGGTTTTTGTACCTCTTCAATAATGAACAAAGTGGCATTAATATTGCAGGTTAGTGAAACTGGTTAAACTGCGCAAACTGAACGATTAGAAATGGCAATGTTTATTTTGCAATTTCTCTGTATGTAGCCTTGAACAGGTCTTTCATTCAAGCTGTCAAACCACAAAATGACATTTTGAAAGTTACATGTTCACAATATATCATCCAGTGATGGCTAAGAGTAAATAATCTTTCTCCTCTGATAATGAGTTGGGTTAAATTTAATGGAAAACTATGCAAGTTGCACTCCATGACTGTTTCAAATTTTAGAACATGCCATGTCATCCGCCAGATGCATCCGGTGTGCGACCCCCCCCCCCCCCACCTTAATTAGTCAAGTCATTTTTATTTGTATAGCGTTTTTCACACATCGTTTCAAAGCAGCTTTACAGAAAATCATGCATTAACAGAAAATGAAGCTGTAATATCTTTAAAGTCTTCATTGTGTAGTTTAATTAAATATTATTGTAAATGATGTATAAAAAAAAAATTAAATAATAATTGTATTTAGAACCTGAATATAATGCCAATATTAGTTATTTATGTGGGTTGCAAGTCAAGGTTTAAAATGAGTAAACTAAGTAAGTGTTAAGGGTCAGTGTTTAAACAAAGACTTAGTATAAACTGTGAGATTTATGACTAATGTCTTTGAAGTTCATCCTGGATTAACTGCAGAAGTTCACTTAGATGCATTGTCCTTTGTTAGTTGGCTGATGAAGGCTTTTGTTGGCAATTAATTGATAGTATGTATTCCATTTTAAGAGTGTAGTCCATCATTAGACCAAGGTGATGCAGGCAGAGATCAGTGAGTTGCATCGCAGTTCAACTGGCAAGTCATTTCGGTGAGGTCTATCCTAAGTCCAAGGTTCAGGCAGTGGCATATGAAGTATCCCATGTCTTATGGTTGGAGTTGGCATCAGTTCATCCCCTGAAGTCCATCGTAATAGACTGAAGTGATGTCTGGCTGGCACTGGCTGCATTTAGTCATCATCACTCAGAGACACGTAGCAGTGGAGTCTGACATCAAGCATGAACGGAGCTGGATCTGGCCAAATATGGATATGAATCCCGAAGGTTGAGACAGGGAAACAAATAGAATAATATTAGTGTAGATGCCATTCAATTATCTGCAGAGTCATAGATCATGATAAATGTTTCTTGTTCCGGCAGACCTAACTAAAGCAGCCTAATTGTGAACTGATGGATAAATTAGGTGTATGCCTGGCTAAATAGATGAGTCTTTAGTCTAGACTTAAACTGAGTGTGTGTGCCTGCGTCCCGAGCAGTGTTAGGGAGACTATTCCATAGTTTGGGAGCCAAATAGGAAAAGGATCTACCTCCTTTTGTGGATTTTGATATTCTAGGAACGATTAACAGGCCAGAATTTTGCGATCGTAATGAACATAAAGGAATATAGTATGGTAAAAGGTCACTTAAGTACTGCATAGCTAGACCATTCAAATATTTGTATGTAGTTAACATTTTTAAATTAATACTAAATTTAACAGGAAGCCAATTTAATGATGATAAAATGGGGCTAATATGATCCTATTTCTTGGTTCTAGTCAGCACTCTGGCTGCTGCATTTTGAACCAATTGAAGTGTATTTATTAAACTTGATGGACATCCTCCCAGTAATGCATTACAATAATCTAGTCTTGAGGTCATGAATGCATTAATTAGTTTTTCAGCATCAGCAACAGAGAGCATGTGTCATAACTTAGCAATATTTCTGAGGTGGAAGAATGCTGTTCTACAGACACTGGAAATTTGATTTTCAAAGGAAAGATTTTTATCAAATATAACACCTAATTCTTCACTGTAGAAGACGATGTAACAGTACATCCATCACAAGTCAATTTATATTTTAGGGTTTTTGGTCCAATAATTAGTAGCTCTATTTTGTCAGAATTGAGCAGAAGGACATTTCTGGCAATCCAATCTTTGATTTCATTGATACACTCTGCTAATTTGGAGAATTGTGAAATTTTGTTGGGTTTCGAAGAACTATAAAGTAGGGTATTGTCAGCATAACTTTGGAAACTTATTCCACAATTCCTGATAATATCTCCCAGGAGAAGCATATATAAGGAGAAAATCTGAGGCCCTAAACTGATCCCTGTGTTACTCCATAATTTTGTTTTGATTTTACAATTCCTCATTTACAAAAACAAAGTGGTAGCGGGCTGCTAAATAGGACCTAAACTATGCTAATGCAAGTCCACAAATATCACCATAATTCTGAAAGCCTATTCAAGAGAATGTTGTGATCTATGGTGTCGAGGCAGCACTAAGATCTAAAAGCACTAGAAGAGAAATGCAGCTGTGATCAGATGATAAGAGCAAGTCATTTGTAACTCTGCAGCCTCTGTATTGTGATGGGGCCTAAATCCTGACTGAAATTGTTCATATATACTATTTCTCTGTAGAAATGTACATAGTTGGGAGGACAATACCTTTTCTAGTATTTTCGACATAAACGGGAGATTTGAAATCGGTCTGTAATTAGCCAATTCTCCAGGATCAAGCTGTGGCTTCTTAATAAGCGGTTTGATAACTGCCATTTTAAAGTTTCTTGGGACATGTCCTAAGGGTAGCGAGGAGTTAATAATATTAAGAATAGGTTATGAGATTACAGGGAATACATCTTTTAAGAGCTTAGTTGATATTGGATCTAACATACATGCTGTGGCTTTTGATGTTTATGTAAGTTTTGTTAGCTCTTCATGACCTATGACAGCAAAGGATTGAAGTTGCTAGTGAGGAAAATTATGAGACACTGTTTTCTGAGGTACTGTGACATACGATTGCATAATTCCAATTTTATTTCTGATTATTTAAATTTTAGCAGTAAAGAAATTCATTAAGTCATTATTATTGTGCTGCGACGGAATACCTGGTTCAGTTGAGGCTTTATTCCTAATCAATTTAGCCACAGTACTGAATAAACACCTAGGACTGTTGTGGTTATTTTCTATGAGTTTGCTAAAATATGCTGACCTGGCAGCTTTTAGTGCCTGTCTGTAGCTATAGACACTATCCTTCCATGCACAACGAAATACCTCTAATTTTGTATTCTTCCACTTGCACTCCATTTTCCGAGCTGCTCTCTTGAGAGCATGAGTGTGATCATTGTACGTTCTTCTAGACTTTTTAGCTTACTGAGTATATGAGATAAATCTGGAAGATTATTAGTGATGCAATCTTTAGAAAGAATAGTTGTACCTGACCAATAGCATGGTGTAGATTGAGTAACATTAGCAGATCTCAGCATACAAGAGACGAGGTAATGATCTGAGATATCATTGCTCTGCGGCAGAATTTCTATAGTTTCAACATCAATTCCATATGACAATTATATCTAGCATATGATTATGGTGATGAGTTGGTCCTGTCACATTTTGTCTGACTCCAAGAGAGTTGAGAATATCGATAAACTCTAATCCCAATGTGTCATTTTCATTATCTATGTGAATGCTGAAGTCACCAACAATTAAAGCTCTATCCACAGTAAATATTAGATCTAAGAGAAAATGTGCAAATTCATCAAGGAAATCAGAATACGGCCCGATATACTGTAGCAAAGGCATAAGATGACAGAGATTTTTTATTTGTATCTGATGGTGTCACATTAAGCATTATTAGTTAAAAAGAATTAAACTTGTATCCTGTCCTCTGAGTAACACCAATCTTCACTGTAAATTGCAGTAACACATCCTCATCGACCCTTCAGACGAGGCGCATTTTTATAACAATAACCTGGGGGAGTAGATTCATTTAAACTAATATATTAATCCGGTTTAAGCTAGGTTTCAGTCAAATAGAGCGCATCCAAACTGTGATCTGTAATAATTTACTGTACAATTAATGCTTTGATTGAAAGAGATCTAATGTTTAGTAGCCCTACCTTTATATGATATTTATCTTAAATTTGTTGTTGTTGTTAATTTCACATTTTACCTTAATCAAATTTTTTCTAAATGATTTAGTGAGGGGTTTGTGTTTGGTAGTTCGGGGAACAGACACAGTCTCTACGTGTTGTAGTTTATGTGAACTGTGTGATGTCTCAAGGCAGCTAACAGATGTTTGGATTAGCCAGTTTGTCTGCTTCCTGACCTGGGCCCTAGTTAGTCAGATACTATCACTATTAAGACTATGAGCCAAATTACTAGAAAGGAGAGCGACACCTTCCCTGGAGGGATGGCGTCCGTCTCTCTTTAGCTGGTCAGGTCTACCCCAAAAAACTTTTCCAATTGTCTATAAATCCTATGCTATTCTCTGGACACCACTCAGACATTCAGCCATTCAGTGACACTAATCTACTATAAACCTCATCACCACAATGAGCAGGGAGGGGGTCAGAGCATACTACAGTGACATCTGACATTGTTTTTGCAAGTTCACACACCTCTTTAACATTATCTCTAGTGATCTCCAACTGAGTATGGCTGCTGCATACATTTTCAACCTTTCCCTCTCCTTGTCTGTGGTCCCCACATGCTTTAAAATGTCCACCATTGTGCCTGTACCTAAGCAATCCAAAATCACTTGCTTAAATGACTGGCGTCCTGTTGCTCTGACCCCCATCATCAGCAAATGCTTTGAGAGACTAATCAGAGATTACATCTGCTCTGTGCTGCCTCCATCACTGGACCCATTGCAGTTTGCTTACTGCAACAACCGCTCCACTGATGATGCCATTGCATCTACAATACAGACTGCTCTCTCCCACTTGGAAAAAAGGAACACTTATGTGAGAATGCTGTTTGTAGAGTACAGCTCAGCATTCAACACCATAGTGCTCTCCAAGCTTGATGTGAAACTCTGGGCTCTGAGCTTAAACAGCTCGCTGTGCAGCTGGATCCTGGACTTCTTGTCAAGCAGACGCCAGGTGGTTAGAATGGGCAGCAACATCTCCTCATCACTGACAATGATGAAAAGGCCTACAGAGAGGAGGTGCACACTCTGACACGCTGGTGTCAGGAGCACAACCTCTCCCTCAACGTCAGCAAGACCAAGGAGCTTGTGGTGGACTTCAGGAGAAAAGACAGAGAACACAGTCCCATCACCATCAATGGAGTACCGGTGGAGAGAGTCAGCAGCTTCAAGTTCCTCGGTTTCCACATCATTGAGGAACTCACATGGTCCCTCCACACTGAGGCCGTTGTGAAGAAGGCTCATCAGCGCCTCTTCTTCCTGAGACGGCTGAGGAAGTTTGGAATGAACCACCACATTCTCACACGGTTCTACACCAGCACTGTAGATAGCATCCTGACTGGCTGCATCACTGCCTGGTACGGCAACAGCACCACCCTCAACCGCAAAGCCCTGCAAAGGGTGGTGCGAACAGCCAGACACATCATCGGAGGTGAGCTTCCTTCCCTCCAGGACATATATACCAGGCGGTGTGTGAAAAAAGCTTGGAGGATCATCAGAGACTCCAGCCACCCAAGCCATGGGCTGCTTTCACTGCTACCATCAGGCAGGCGGTATCGCAGTATCAGGACCCGCACCAGCCGAATTCATGACAGCTTCTTCCCCAAAGCAATCAGACTTCTGAACTCTTGATCTCTCACGATCAATATACATCAGCACTGCACTTTATTAATATTATTATCTCACACTGGACTGTCTTAAATTATATTCTCTCTTAACAAAACACTGGCAACTGACTATCAACCGACAGCCTGAATGTCAATACAGTACAATATACTTTTTATTGTATAATGTTTATTCTATATTGTGTGTATGTGTATTCTATTTTGTGTGTATTGTATACTGTACAATATTCAATATTGTGTGTATTGTATACTGTATATTGTATATTATTATCTGTATATTGTGATGTGTGTAATTATGTGTTTATTAGATATGTAAATTGTGATGTGTAAATATGTTTATTGTAAACTGGTATATGTCTCATCACTGTCATGACTGCTATGTTGCTCGGAACTGCACCCAAGACTTTCACCCACTATTGCACTTGTGTTTATGGTTGTGTGACAATAAAAGTGATTTGATTTGATTTGAGAAGACAGCCCTTGAGTACATATGATGGAAGAGGATCAAGAATACAGTTAGTTGAGTTCATGGACATAATGGTTCTGACAATTAAATCAATATTGATTGTTGCAAAACTCGAAAAAGCATGAGTCACAGGATTTGTTGGCAAAGGATAAAATGACGAACATAGAGGAACAAGCAATGCTAAGCAGGCTAGCAAGCTACAAACAAACAGACTCATGCAGCTTGCCGGCAGCAACCGGAACAGGAAACCAATGACTGCTCACTTTCATTAACCAATTAATTATCCCTACCACTCAAACTTTACCAAAGTTGTGTTGAGAAATATGTCTGAAGAGACAAAGACTATTGTGCAATGAGCAGCCCTATTTATATCTGAAGAAAAAAAATCCTGATATATCGATAATCATCGGGAAAATCTTCCTGCCTTCGATGCCTTTTTCACGCATCGATCCCAAGCCTTCTGTGAACTGTAGGCCAGTGATTGGCTTATGTTTGTTGGGCCTCATGTATTCAGATAGAAGACAAAGGCAGGCCTAACACAGTCATAAAAACCTAACTCAAGCCCCCACATTCCAAGTCGTAAATTATACTGATAAAAATTGCTCCAAAATCAAACAAAGGGAGTCCAAAAAAGACTACAAATCCCATGAAGCCTTGTCACTAAAGGATCGAACTCTCAACTCCTATTGGATGAGGCACACAACAGAACGTCCCTCAAACATGACATCGTCGGGAGTTGAAATACCTCTGAAATGCTTTCGGGATTTGCTTCCAGCAACTTTGTTTGCAGCGTGTGGACACAGCTCTTCGCTGGTCTCAGGTGCAACCTCGTGGCACAAGGAAGTAACGTCCAACTTGAAACTGTGGCCATACAATCTCCATCTCGCTGGACGAGTTGAGATTACTCTGTGTTCAACCGAACACTCTAACGGATCCGAAGGAGACCGCCGAGCAATTCGCATCTTCATCCGTTTGCCTACAGAAGTGAAGAGATTAAAGATTTCTCTTCCATCTTCAATCAAGTCGACATTTCTGATTTCTCCGCCAGCCCGCCGAGAATCAACAGCTGTACCGCCCACCGACAGAGCGAGGAAATGGCCTCCCGTCATCACCCGAGCCTCGAGGAACCGGGTCAGAGTTAAAGGACGGAGGAAAACACATTCTACCTGTGTCCTCATGCGATTCAAGTAAGAGGTTTACGTCTGGGCAGAGATAGAATATTATAGTGTGTTATTCTTGTGTTTCAAGGTTTTTGCTTGTACAGTTTACGGACCGCCATGTCCGCTCATTATTAATACTCAGGGTATTAATTATCACGAATTTGATTTGCTGTATTGTGGTCCAACCAAATTGGATCGTGCAATTTCGCCATCGCGGGTGAGACAGCAACTGAGTTCATCCATGAAAGAGTCAAATAACGCGGGACTTTTACGAGCCGTCCACCGCGTCTCTGAGTGATAAACTAAGAGCTGCTTTCTCTCCCACTATCGCGAAATCGGCTTTAGGGCTGTCACTTCTCTCTCTCTCTCTCTCTCTCTCTCTCTCTCATACTAACCACACACACACACACACACACACACACCTTATGTGTTATAGGATTATATTTATTTCCATATCTAATCATATCACTGTTTAGTTTGTAGTTGTAAGTCGGAAGTTTCTTGACTGCATTGTATTAATTATTAATTGATATTACTGCATAAATAAACTTTGTTTATATTACAAAGAGAAGTGTTTTGGTTTGTTTTGCATACGCCTGTGTCATGCTGACGGGATGTCAGTGCTCGGATTCAAACCTTCATTCATTGTTTTTTCTCCCGAAAATCGATATTCTTCGGATGTCGATTTTCCTAAGAAAACAATCTAATATTGAGACTGTTTTACTATTTGGTTATTAGTCCCTGATTCCAGGGTGGTGCCCCATCAATGTTAATCCTTATTAATATTCTATTGATTTTTGATAATTGATAATTATCTTTGATGGTTGTTGAATTTGATTGATCAATAAGCTAGTGTTAATTTTAATTAATGTTTCATTGATGTTAACAATTAATGATTATCTTTGATAATTGTTGATTTTAAAGGATTAAAAAAGCTAACATTGATTCTCATCAATGTTCTATTGATTTTAATAATTAATAATTCTCTTTGATAATTATTCATTATTGCTAATAACCAAACTTGCTCCTAAACGTAGCACACTACATTTACTGGAGCCCCATATGAGGTTTTAATGAGTTAGATTCAATTGATTAATTTAAATATTAATTAATAACTACAGAAATAATTATTAATTATTTCTGATAGTAACACTGATCTAAACAACCAGTAAAGCCCTACATGTTCAATAATATGGAAATAAACAATATACTGGATTCTAAAGCCACTTTTTGTATTAACTTTTTGGTAACACTTTACAATAAGGTTCCATTCGTTAACATTAGTTAATGCATTAGTTATCATGATTAAACAATTAACAATATATTTTATATAGCATTTATTCATCTTTGTTAATGTTAGTTAATAAAATTCAATTGTTCATTGTTAGTTCATAGTGCATTAATTAATGTTAACAAACACAACTTTTTATTTAAAAAATGTATTAGTATATGTTAAAATTAATCAATAAATGCTGTAAAATGCTCATTTTTAATTCATTTTAACTAATGTTGTTATTTAATGTTAACAAATGGAACCTTATTGTAAAGTGTTACCATCTTTTTTAATGCTTTACTCGTGTGCCACAATAATGTAATGCACAGATACTGTGACATCATATATCAGTTTCTATGAGGATATGTGCATTCATACTAGTAATTATTTAACATTCAGCAATGACAAACCATGGTTTGCAGCAAATATCAGGCAGCCAAAAAGGATGCTTAAAGAAGTGGGAATAAAATATTGTACAATCAGGCCAGAAACACACTGACAAAAGAGATCAGAGTGGCTAAAAGAAGTTACTCTGAGAAGCAGAAAAACACATTTTCAGCTAACAACCCTGCATCAGTGGGGAGAGGCCTGAAAGACATTACTAACTACAAGACACCATCCCTCAACACTATAGGGAATCAACAACTGGCTGACAACCTGAATGTGTTTTACTGTAAATTTGAAAAGCCCAGTCTCACACTCAACACCCACTCTGACCTTCACTTCACAAAAACACCAACACCTCCTGCAACTCCCCTCCTCCCCCCTCCTGCTACTCAACCTGCACTTAAGATCTGTGAAGAGGATGTGTGCCGGGACAACAGACAAGGAAAGCACAGGGCCCAGATGGTGTTCATCTTCACACAGATCTTCAACAGATCACTGGAGCAGTGTGAAGTTCCCTGCTGCTTCAAACACTCTACCATCATCCCTGTCCCAAAGAAACCCAAAATCACAGGACTTAATGACTACAGAACTGTCGCTCTGATGTCTGTGGTCATGTAGTAATTTGAGAGACTGGTGTTGGCCCACCTGAATGACACCACTGGACCCTTTCTGGATGCCCTTCAATTTGTTTATAGAGCAAACAGGTCTGTGGATGATGCAGTCAACATGGAATTGCATCATATCCTGTAACATCTGGACAGACCAGGAACATGCTAGAATCCTTTTTGTGGACTTCAGTTCGGCTTTCAACACCATCATCCCAGCTATTCTCTGGACTAAATTAAACCAACTCTCTGTTCCCATCTCTGTCTGTCAGTGGATCATCAGCTTTCTGACAGATAGGCAGCAGTTAGTGAGACTGGGGAAATTCACTTCCAGTACCTGTACGATCAGTACTGGTGCCCCCAGGAATGTGTGCTCTCCCCACTACTCTTCCCCCTGTACACAAATGACTGCACTGCCAAGGACCCCTCTGTCAAGCTCCTGAAGTTTGCATGCGACACTACTGTCATCTGCCTCATCCAGGATGACGGTAAGTCTGCATACAGAAGGGAGGTTGAACAGCTGGCTGTCTGGTGCAGTCAAAACAACCTGGAGCTGAACACGCTCAAAACAGTGGAGATAATAGTGGACTTTAGGAGAAACACCCCAACATTGACCCCGCTCACCATTCTGAACAGCACTGTGGCAGCAGTGGAGTCATTCAGGTTCCTGGGCACTACCATCTCAGAGGACCTGAAATGGGAGACCCACATTGACACTCTGAAAAAGGCCCAGCAGAGGTTCCTTCCTTCACCAGTTGAGGAAGTTCAACCTACCACAGGCACTGCTGATACAGTTGCACTCAGATGTCATTGAGTCTGTCCTCTGCACTTCAATAACAGTCTGGTTTGTTTCAGCTACTAAATCGGCCATCAAGAAGACTACAAAGGACAGTTCTGACTGCTGAGCAGATTATTGGTTGCCCCCTGCCCTCCCTTCAAGAACTGTACATTTCCAGAGTGAGGAAAAGGGCTGGAAAAATCACTCTGGACCACACTCACCCAGCCCACTACCTCTTTGAACTGTTGCCTTCTGGCCGGTGCTACAGAGCACTGAGCACCAGAACCATCAGTCACAAGAACAGTTATTTCCCTCAGGCTATCCATCTCATGAACAGTTAAAACTGCCCCATTGAGCAATAATTATGTGCAATACACAGCTTAGTCTATTTATATTTATCCAACATATCCTACCTCTTCTGCCATTACATTCCCTTGCACTATCTGTATATAACTGTATATTTCTATTTGTACATACGTAAATATATACAGTATATATATATATATTTTTTGTTTGTCTTAGTGTGTATTTCTATATATACTTATATTTTCTATTCGCTTTTTATTTTTATTCTATTTTTTTGATTATGTCTGTCTTGTTGTTGTATTGTTTGTGCACTGGAAGCTTCTGTCTCCAAGACAAATTCCTTGTATGTGTAATCATACATGGCAATAAAGATCATTCTGATTCTGATTTAATTATCTGAATTATTATTTTTTATAATATATATTATTTATAATTATTTAAATGTAACTATATATATAATTATTCATTATATATTTAATTATTGCTATTAATTTGATTAATTAATTGGCATACCATGTAATTAATTCGATAAAAAATTTTAATCGATTGAAGTATTATGAAACATATTGCAATTGAATGTGCAATAAATTGGAAGATTGCCGAGTCTGTGACGGAATTAGGGTTGGGTATCGTTTGAATTCTATCAATTCCGATTCCGATTCTTATTAAGTCAAACATTTAGCTATCAATCATATTTATTCTGTGTCTCTTTTTGCAAAACATTTAGTTGCAGCTGAATACCATGAACAAAAATCAGCAGGCTACATAAAAACTAAGGACTCGTTTAAGAGCTGTATGTGTGAAAAACTGTTAAATTAAAGTGCTTTTAATACACAACACTTGTTGGCTGCAACCAAATAAAGAAAATTTAAAAATAAATAAATAAATAAAATGCAGAGGACTCGTTTAAGCACTGTTTGTAAGAGTGCAAATATAGGGGTCTAGGGTTAGCACCAGTGCTTAACAGTTTTTATTAAGACTAATCAGCATATCAGCATTTTCTGGAAGTATACGAGACCTTTCCGGGCAAATAGTGTCTCCAGCAGTGGAGAAAACCCTTTCACTTGGGGTTGAAGAGGCCTGCACAAAAGAGGCAAGATCTGACAGCAAAGGATATGTGTTTTTTTGTTTCCACCACCAGGCAGCAGGGTCATCAGATGTCATTGTAGGTGGCAGTCTTGGTACATCTTTAGCTCTGCATCCACTTTGTTTTCAATGGACGATGTTCTACTCTCTGTGGATTTCGTTTTCAGTTCATAATCAGCTGCAAAAATGTTACGATTCTCTGTTGTTTGCCCTGTGTTTAGCCTTTGTCATCTGTTTCCCCCTGGACTACAATTCCCATAATTCCCTGCTCTGATCACTTCCAGCTGTTCCCCATTGTTTCTCACCTGTTTTTCATTTACCTCATTACCCATTGTGTATTTAATGCCCTGTTGTAGCTTTGTCCTTGTTAGTTGTTATGTGTTTTGACCTCTTGTTCCTGACAGGTTCCTATCGTTCATATTTCCTCTGTTCCTGTGTTTTTCCCCATTGTTGATGGTTCTTTTGTTCTTGTGTTTACCCTGTTAATCTGTACTTTGTTTATTTTATTAAATACTTTTAAGCTGTGTCTAGATCCTGCTCCTGTGACCTCCTTCATTGTAACACCGGACACAGGAATCGATCAGTCGAATCGAAATTTTATACAGCGTATCCGATAATATGCCACATAATATGCCATTTAATGAAATGTTTTTGTGACAACTAACCCTAAATAGTGACAACATACCCATTTTACAGTTTGTTAAATGAACTGATTTTTTTTTTTTTTTTTTCTGTGAAAATGTTGAAGTATATGCCGATACAGAAATTCACTTTCAAAAAGTAAACATACCCTAAAAAATATCCACAGGAGTTAAAACATTTACAACTAGCCCCGGCCTCCCTTATACAGAATATTTGAATTGATTAGTAGACTTCCTCTGTTTTAACAACTATAAAACCTCTTTTAAAAATAAGCATAAGTTGTAAGTGATGACGACAATTCAGCATAGTTATACTGTAATATTTAATATTACATATATTTATTTCTGCAGCTGGCAGTATACAATAAAATAGTATGTTATTGAAAACACAGCTAAAAACTCCATTGCTTTTCAAGTACTCTGAAGATCATTGATCAAAAGGTCCTAGTCTTTCAGCATCGCCCTCAGCAGAGCACCTGACTACGGTCCATGTACACAGTTTGCTCATGTGAACATTTTGAGTGTATCACTTGGCATTACTCTGTCCAAAGCAGTAACATTCATAACTGAATGCACCAATATACCTGTCAGTCACTTACCATGTCATCTCAGTGAAGGAACCTGACCATCATGTGCGGTCAAGCCCAGCTACACTGCCTGAAGACATTTTAGGCCATTTAGTTGAGATTTTATACTCGTCTTTATAGATGTCTGAAGTACTTCCTTGATTTCTTCTTTATTCATTTCATAGGCAGCTACAATCTTATGTAGTACAAAGGAACACATTTAAAGGTGAATTGTGTTATTTTATTTTTAAACATTTATATTTTAGTGTTAAAATACCTTTTTAAGTAAGCCATTCGACAACCGGAGGTCCGAAGTTCTTCAGCTAAAATTGGTCTGTGCATACCGATAGTCGAACCACTGCCCCCATTGGCTGAAGCTGGAAGTGTTGTTCATCGTATGGGCACTACAGGTCTGCATGGGCCTTAAAATGAAACCCGACCAATACCCAAGACCTTACCTGGCCTGAATGGTACCATCAGATTTTAAGCCTGAACCTGACCCGAACCTGAAATCGCTTACTCTCTTTATAATTTCTTCTCCTTGCAAGTACTGTTGCAATAGGCTGTATTTTATGTAAGTATCGTAGGCAACATTCGTAACAGTATTGTAACAGTAAACATATGCAGTTTAAAGAAGGCATGGCAGCCCCTCAGTACACTAGAGCAGCAGGGGTTAAAATTGCCTTACCGTTTATCAAGCGCCGAAACTTTGCTTGGTGCAGATTTAGAACAATCTGGAATATTGTTAAACAATGTATCAGTTCCCTCTTTGCAGCCTGAACTTGTTTAGAATGTTGAATCTTTGTGACACCTGCACTAAAAGAAGCGGTGCAACGAATGAAACAGAACGCAAGTGTCTCGACATGAGTTTTTGAAACTTGAAATTCTTTTTAACTTGCTACGGTGTCTAAAAATGTGCCAGTCCTGCGTGAGATGCTGAAGAAACAGCGAGACAGTGCAACAGTCAAAGACAATTGCAATAGTCAAAGTCCAGCATGTTTACATAGGAAAACAATGAAAAACAGAGAAGACACATGCAAAAATGCGGTGTGAAAGGCACCTAACTCATCCATTCGAATGTGTGCGAAACAAATTTTGTAGGCCTGTTTATTTTTTCATTAATTACAAACCTGAACCCGACCCAAACCTGAAATCCAACTTGAAAAACTGACCCGAACCTGGCCCAAAACTCGACTGGTTCTCGGGTCCCATCAAGCCCAGGCTGGGCTGCAGACATCTAATGGGCACATGTGAGCTCCAGTTTCTGGGTAAAATGTCCACAGATTTGTGCTCGATCCAACATATTTTTGAGCACGATAGTGCGTCATATGTGAAATGCTGTTCTGCCTGCTCTCCAGATCCCATTTCTGCTGCTCTTGTTTAAGAACTGCTTCACATGTAGCATCACATATTTGTGATTGTGATATTGCAATAAAAATGTGCAATAGCTAGTGACGTCACAAGCTGCTAGATTCAAATTGGCAATTTCAGAGATGTCCTGGCCAAGCGGACTCAAATTCGCACAAATAGTACAGCTCATATACGCACAGTAAACACATCTATAAAACATGATCATCCAATGCAAGCAGCCATGTCAGTGCACAGGCAGACCGTACTGATTAAGTTGCATGTCTATTTATTTATACAGCTACATATAAAGAAATAAAACAAATACAGTACAGTAGACATAACCTGTATGTACATGTATAATTTACAGTATTTTTCAATATTTTTTTTAATGTATAGCAGTTTTGAAATGACAAGCAATCAAAAAATGTATAATTTACTTGTCTACTCTTTGTCCCCCTCTAATGCGCCAGCTACAAAGTGTCACGTGACTGCGTCCTGTTTTATGAGCAGCAATAGCTCACTCTGGGGGGCATTCCCTTTCCGGAGACCTTGTGGCAATTCTTTAGTACCAGATGTGCTCTTGGATATCTTAGAATCTCTTTTTTATTAAATCAAAGCTGCACTTAGATCCTGCCCTCTTGACTAGGAATAGACCCTACTCATGTAAAGGTTAAAAATTTTAAAGCGTTATCAGATATTAATAGCACATTAAATCAATAGCCCTACTAAAATATAATGAAATATTCACATAATGGCTGCAAATAAATAAATAGCCAGAATGCATGGCTGCGTTTGAATGACCATCATTGGAGAAATATATGGTTTTTGGCCAATAATATAGTTACAGTATCTACCAGCAAGGATTAACTGATGATGCTAACCAGTTAAACCTTAACCGCTTGGTATCCATCTGGCAATAATATTCCATAATCATGTGGGTGCGGTTTCAGCATTTAATGGAAAATAATAAAAATGGCATCTGGTGAAGTTAATTAATGTCCTATTTTCAGCTTTTTGCTCTAATATGAATGAGAAATAAGCATTTTATTTAATAAATCTTTGCTTGGTTATTTCTAAACCTTACATTATGGTGCCTTTGAAGGCTGTCTAAAAACAGACTCCTTAGGCGGTAACATCATTTAAAAATGCTGCCTGTCAATTCAACATTGGATGAGCTGGTAAGAACGCCGGTAAAAGTGTATACATGCAGAGACAAATCAGTGTAATGGACAAAAATCTATGTGTGCCAATCGGTTATGCATAAACCGTTTATGATTTTACCCCAGAAAACACTGTTTCAGGCGTTTTAAGCACAGTGTTAGATCGTGCATGTAAATCGCTCATTGACTGACTGAATAGTCAAGAAAGCAAGGCAACTGCATGTTTCAGACACGGCCCACGTTTGTGTTTCCATAGAATTTCGAGCACTCTAATTATTTATTTGGGTGATCTCAGTATTGATAACCATACAGTGTAATACTATAGTTAATGTTTAAAATATTTCCAAGTTTTTGGACTCTTTTGGAGATGAACTATCCATTCCCAATTTTGTGCACAGACATTGTGAGTCAGACACACCCTTGAGTCTGCAGCTGATCTGAAAGTGCTGATAGTTTCTCTGTTTTTCATTACTTCCCACATTTCTTTGCGTCTCTCTCTGTGGGTATGCTCTGATGCTATGAGATTGATCTACACATGTGCATGACTGCCAGGGAAAATAACTCATCCCCCATTTTTCTTTTTCACTCTCTCTCTCTCTGTCTTTCTGTGTGTGTGTTGAAGGGTTTGGAAATCTTGTATTATTCATGAGGTGTTATTACTTTGCATTTTCTTCTCCCTGTAGTCATTCAAATTTTATTTTATTCTATTTGGAATACTTTTTTCATTTATCTTCATCTATCACTGTAGACTGGTTTGTGTAACACATACTAACCCACTCCAAAATAGTGTGACATATTGCCCTTATAGAACCTTTACTCTACAAAACTTTGCACATAAAGTTTATTAGTAAATTTGTTCACTCTTGATTTGGACAGAGGATGGATGGAACTGAATCCTAGGCAAGATGAATGAGCTGTTTATATGTGAATTGAAAGTGTTGGTAATGCTTTACAAATAAGGCTGTATACATTAACTTAATATGAAATGAAAATGAAATCTACTTTTACTGCATTTATTAATCTTGGTTAACGCTGATTTCTAAATATACTAAGGCTTTTTAATTCTACAAGTAAATGTTAAAGGAATAGTTCACCCAAAAATTATAATTCCCTCATCATTTAGTCACCCTTATGCCATCTCAAACTCATTTGACTTTCTTTCTTCTGCAGAATAAGGATATATGATGTGTTTCTGTACACATGCTCTGCGCATGGGTCAAGTGTGATGAAGTGTGTGAACAAAATTCTCTCATGAACGCTCCAAGGAGACTGCGCATGTCAACATTTATACTGAATAAGAACTTAAATTTTGGTTTCTCAAGAAAAAACGATCGTATTGCTCCAGAAGACAGTATTTAACTACTGAGTAGTATGGATTTACTTTATGTTGCATTTATGTTCTTTTTCTGAGCTTGAAATTTTGGACCCTATTGATTTGCATTTTATGGGTAAAAACAGTTTGCGATGGTAAATGATGAGAGAATTATAAGCGTAATTTATGGGTGGGTGTCACACCTGAGACTTTTGCCCTAGTGGCCACAAGAGGTCGTTAGGTGTTTAAGAGGAATACATGGATGGCATAACCCACGGGTTACTGTTAACCGACAAGAACTGTTCGGCCCTTCAGTTGCTCTAAAGATGCTGGACAACAACCAACTCTTCAGAACAAAGGGGGGAGTGTTGGGCCTCATGTATTCTGATAGAAGACAAAGGCAGGCCTAACAGTCATAAAAACATTCCTCAAGCCCCCACCTTCTCAGTCGTAAATTTTACTGATAAAAATCGCGCCAAAATCAAACAAAAGGAGTCCAAAACAGACTACAGATCCATGAAGCCTTGCTCACTAAAGGATTGAGCGCTCAACTCCTATTGGATGAGGCACACCACAGAACGTCCCTCAAACATGACATAATCAGGACTTCAAATAATTCTGAAATGCTTCCAGAGTTGCTTCCAGCGACTTAGTTCACCGAATACGGACGTAGCTTTTTGCTGCTCTCCGGTGCAGCCTCGTGGCATAAGGAAGTAATGTCCGACTTGAAACTGTAGCCATACAATCTCCATATCGCTGGATGAGTTGAGAGAACTCTGTGTTCAACCGAACACTCTAACGGATCCGAAGTAGACCGCCGAGCAATTCGCATCTTCATCCGTTGGCCTACAGAAGTGAAGAGATTAAAGATTTCTCTTCCATCTTCAATTAAGTCGACATTTCTGAGTTCTCCGCCAGCCCACCGAGAATCAACAGCCGTACTGCCCGCCGACAGCGCGAGGAAACGGCCTCCCGTCATCACCCGAGCCTCAAGGAACTGGGTCAAAGTTAAAGGACGGAGGAAAACACATTCTACCTGTGTCCTCATGCGATTCAAGTAAGAGGTTACGTCTGGGCAGAGATAGAATATTATAGCGTGTTATTCTTGTGTTTCAAGGTTTTTTGCTTGTACAGTTTACGGATCGCCATGTCCGCTCATTATTAATACACAGGGTATTAATTATCATGAATTTGTTTGCTGTATTGTGGTCCAACCAAATTGGATTGTTGTGCATTTTCGCCATCGCGGGTGAGACAGAAACTGAGTTTATCCATTAGAGTCAAATAACGCAGGACTTTTACGAGCCCCGCTCGTAAAACCGCGTCTCTGAGTTATGAACACGGCTGCTTTATCTCCAGCTATCGTGAACTCAGCTTTCGGGCTGTCACTGAATAATCTCTCTCTCTCTCTCTCTCTCTCTCTCTCTCTCACTAACCACACTGACACACACACACACACACACACACACTGTCACACACACACCTTATGTGTTATAGGATTATTTTTATTTCCATATCTAATCATGTCACTGTTTAGTTTGTAGTTGTAAGTCGGAAGTTTATTGACTGCATTGTATTAATTATTAATTGATATTACTGCATAAATAAACTTTTGTTTATATTACAAAGAGAAGTGTTTTGGTTTGTTTTGCATACACCTGTGTCATGCTGACGGGATGTCAGTGCTCAGATTCAAACCTTCATTCATTGTTTTTTTTCCCGAAAATCGATATTCTTCGGATGTTGATTTTCCTAAGAAAACAATCTAATATTGAGACTGTTTTAATATTCGGTTATTAGTCCCTGATTCCAGGGTGGTGCCCCATCAATGTTAATCCTTATTAATATTCTATTGATTTTTGATAATTGATAATTATCTTTGATTGAATTTGAATGATCAATAAGCTAGTGTTAATTTTAATGTTTCATCGATGTTAACAATTAACGATTATCTTTGATAAGTGTTGATTTTAAAGGATTAAAAAAAGCTAACATTGATTCTCATCAATGTTCTATTGATTTTTATAATTAATAATTATCTTTGATAATTATTAATTATTGCTAATAACCAAACTTGCTCCTAAACGTAGCACACTACATTTACTGGAGTCCCATATGAGGTTTTAATGAGTTAGATCCAATTAATTAATTTAAATATTGGTTAATAACTACAGAAATAATTATTAATTATTTCTGATAGTAACACTGATCTAAACAACCAGTAAAGACCTACATAACCCTACCTTATGTATTAATAAATGATAATAATAACTCATTTTGATATGCATTAACTAATGTTAACAGGTACAACCTTAATGTTTTTGTAAAGCCATAATTGGATTTGATTCATCCACAACACTTTGCCAAGACCTTATTACATTTCATCCAATTGTAGAATTCCAAAGGGTAGTCAGTCACCGAGTCACTGACACATGAGCTCTACCATGTTATAGTGTCTCTATTGCTCCACAAAAAACACTTCAAAAAGTAAATTTGGGTCTTTCTGAAACATTAATGACTAATTAAGGCAGAACTTATCTCTTTTAAGGCCATTTCATGTATTAATCATGCCTGTTTGGTTTTTGAAGCTGTGAGCTCGTGCTTTATTGATGAGACCCGCTCAGCTCTAATCAATTAGTAACTGGAGCGGCGCTTTTAAATAATGCATTTATTAGTCCTTGTGATGTGTTTAATGGTCACCCCATCACTACGCAAGTACGTCTAACAGAGCTTAACAAGGCTTTTATGGGCTGTCAAAGTATGCGCAATGGCACTTTTAATTCCATTGCGTTCCCACAATTAGCACTTGTTTACATTCCGCAAGCTCCTGTGCAAAACCAACATCGTTTAAGTCATGACAAATTGTTGTTGTTTTCATTGGCAGCTGTTGTGTTGGCTTAAATTTGTTATCAGCCAGGGAGGATGTTTGTTTAGTACTGGAAAGATTGAAGCTTACTGAGTGAAATAGTTACAATCAGAAAAACAAGAATGGAAGTCCCCAAATATTGTATTGAATGAATTAGTAGCATTTTTTTTTTAATGAACACAAGCAGGTTTGTCTATATGATAACTAATCTTAGTGAGATTTTAATCTTAGATATTAACCTTAATATTAATTGGTTGCCAGGGACAATGTTAAAATATACAGTACAGTTTAAGGGATGTCAAACCAAAATATTTGACAACAGAATGTCATGACTGACCAATCAGGATCAAGTATTTCAGACCAATGTAATAACCCAAGACACATTACACATGGCCCCAAAAGTATTTGGAGACTTTCACCATTTTCACTATTACTGTACTTTAACCAGTTGTTTCCAAGGTGATTTTTATCAGATGTATAAGCAAAGTCTTTTTAGCAAGTCAGTCCACTCTGCTGCCATCTTTGGGACACTCTTGGGCTGGCTGGGCAGCTATTTTTCTATGTAAACAAGCAGCATACAAGTGCAGCTCCTACTGTATCTACTTGAATGGGAAAAGACCGACACCTCCAAAATGGTTGGTCAAGATTACAATCAAAGAACATATTTCAAATCAGCAATAAAATCTGACAACACTGGTATCATAAATTGTGCTTTACATCATATTATGCACAAACAAAAATTCCTGGCTTGTATAGCTAATGCGCATGCACATTCTCAAGTTGACTGACAGGAGATGTCTGTATCTAAAAGGTGATTGGCTTTTACCTGTAAGGTGGGACTTCCTTTTCTACATCTGTTGGGCGTTTCAATTTCTCCCATTCATTTTAATAGAAGTGGCCCTTCTCTGTTAAGTAGTCGGTTCCCTTCAAGTTCACTCAGGTGTCCTATGTGACATGTCCCACTACATTTGACAGCCAGAAGGTGTATATGTTTGGTCCCTTTTGAAAAGTATCTATTATTTTATCTGTGGTTTATAAACTCAGCAAAAAAAAGAAACGTCCCTTTTTCAGGACACTGTATTTTAAAGATAATTTTGTAAAAATCCAAATAACTTTACAGATCTTTATCATAAAGGGTTTAAACAATGTTTTCCATGCTTGTTCAATGAACCATAAACAATTAATGAACATGTACCTGTGGAACGGTCGTTAAGACACTAACAGCTTACAGATGGTAGGCAATTAAGGTCACAGTTATAAAAACTTAGGACACTAAAGAGACCTTTCTCTGAAAAACACCAAAAGAAAGATGCCCAGGGTCCCTGCTAATCTGCATGAATGTGCCTTAGGCATGCTGCATGGAGGCATGAGGACTGCAGATGTGGCCAGGGCAATAAACTGCAATGTCTATACTGTGAGATGCCTAAGACAGCGCTACAGGGAGACAGGAAGTACAGCTGATCATCCTCACAGTGGCAGACCATGTGTAACAACACCTGCACAGGATCGGTACATCCGAATTTCACACCTGCGGGACAGGTACAGGATGGCAACAACAACTGCCTGAGTTACACCAGGAATGCACAATCCCTCCATCAATGCTCAGACTGTCCGCAATAGGCTGAGAGAGGCTGGACTGAGGGCTTGTAGGCCTGTTGTAAGGCAGGTCCTTACCAGACATCACTGGCAACAATGTTGCCTATGGACACAAACCCACCTTCACTGGACCAGACAGGACTGACAAAAAGTGCTCTTCACTGACGAGTTGCAGTTTTGTCCCACCAGGGGTGATGGTCGGACTCGTGTTTATCGTCGAAGGAATGAGCATTACACCGAGGCCTGTACTCTGGAGCGGGATCGATTTGGAGGTGGAGGGTCCATCATGGTCTGGGGCGATGTGTCACAGCATCATCGGACTGAGCTTGTTGTCATTGGAGACAATCTCAATGCTGTGCATTACAGGGAAGACATCCTCCTCCTCATGTTGTACCCTTCCTTCAGGCTCATCCTGACATGACCCTCCAGCATGACAATGCCACCAGCCATACTGCTCGTTCTGTGCATGATTTCCTGCAAGACAGGAATGTCAGTGTTCTGCCATGGCCAACGAAGAGCCCGGATCTCAATCCCATTCAGTACTGGGGAAGCTCATGTACGAAAAGGTTAAATTACATACAAATACCCATAGACACCCACATGCTTAGGCCCTGTACCAAATAATGCACTCAGCTTTTTTGCCTTTAAGTCCACACTTTGGTGATGTAATGGGGCATAGACTGTTAGGAAGTAGTCTACTGTGAAGTCTGCACCATTGCATTATTTGAAAGGGACTGTGTCTACATTTTGGTCAATCTGGACACCTCCAAGCTTCCTTAAAACCACCTGTGGTGAGTACTTCTTCAGGAATACTGAACAATATTAAAAACTAAAATCTTACAGTTCATGTAACTATCCATTGATCATAAAATAGATCTCCTATCTCAGCATTAAGGAATCCTATTTTACTACGTTACACATGGCTGGCTTAAAATAATCATGGAATCACAAACAAAATCACTGATTAACTGTAATTTATTTCTAACGATAACTTATAAACCTTTAAAGATATACCTACCATGAGCTCTGAGTTTGTTTGTCGGTGGTATATGCTTCTACTGAAGCCATCAGTCTGTTTTACATTAACTTAATTTTATTTAGATGGTATTTAAAGTGGAATTCCTGGTGAAGAACTACACTACCCATAAATCCTGAAGAGAAAGATCCATCATTCAGAGAGTTGCAGTAAACAAACTGCAGCAAACGAGCTCTGCAGCAACTGCCCACTTCCATGAGTCACTGCAAATGAAGCAATCAAGTCGTTCTTCCTACACTCTGAAACTACTATATTTGTATAAATCTGAATATTTTGCAATAAACTAAAAATGTATTGCTTCTATAATTAAAATCAACAACTTAAAATCAATAGTTGAATTATGAATACTATAAATACTTCCATTGTTTTTAATTACTTCATCCAGAATGCTTCATGGGATTGCAGCTCATTCCCTAATTAAAGATGTTAAGTACACAGTCTTGTACCTTCATGTTTTTGTCAAATTCTCAAATACATTTGCTTTGAATCAAAGCTTGTAATCTTGTGATTCACCTCGGAGCTGGTTGGTTTGGGAAAATCACTTCTGGAACTTTGACGACTGAAAAAGTAGCCAGGAATTGTTGCACTCTATGGTCACCATATGTTTAGACATTATTAACAGGTTCTCCAAAGTATGTTATTTGATTCCCATTAAGGGGCTACTACTAAGGCAACTAAGGTCTTTTCTGAAGATATACAGTAGTATTAGACAGAGGTCCTCAAGCACATCTTAAATTTGGATATCTTGTAGCCACCTCAATATTAATGACAGTTAGCCTAACTCTCATACCTAAAGAGAACTGGATTACCAAATAAATACCTGACTACCTATCTACCTGTCTAATTAATTTTCAACCTCCTCTTTTCCCTGGTAATGGTATGACTGTCAACTCAAGAAAATTTAGCTGCAAACAAGGTATGTAGGCCCCTAAAATATCTTCGAACAACTCAATCCAGTACCTACTAATTGTTGCATTTCACCCATATAAATATGCCACTTTTGAAACTTGTGACTCTGTAAGCTACCACTTGTCAGGGTGCGAGAGAGGCAGGACTCAAGAGCAGAGGTAACAGTTCAATAGGATTTATTTTCAACACAAAGTTCTTCTTCAAAACAAAGCAAAGCCCAGGCAACGGTTTCCCCCGACACGCCGGCAGAAACAAGGAATCCTCCTTCAAGGACTGTGGGCGGAAAATACTGGCGAAGGTGAACTGTAAGGTAAACAAAACGTTAGACCTCTTACAGAACCACAAAACAACAACATCCAACGACAGAACAACAACAATGATCCAACATCGGACATAACACACGAGGGAATTTAAATAAGCAGGGTAACAAACAAGGGACAGGTGCCACTCGCAGCTGACGGTTGTCATGATCAGCGTTCCCATGGAAACAATCAGGATTACCATGGAAATGCTGATTCTGTGTGTCAGCGACACCTAAAACACATAAGGGCAAAATGTAAACATGCTTTGACAAAAAACAGACAAGGAACGATGATGCCACAGCCCTCATCAGACAACAACTCAACCTGGCAAGGTGACAGGACCGTGACATCACTGGAGGGTGCACGGTGGCAACTCACGCACGGTGGTCCCAAACAACTGGACCCGTGCGCTCACACAATGGGGGTGTACAAAACACTGAGGCAGGCCAATACTGACATGACACCACTAAGGAAAAAAAACTATTCTTCCACATCCATTGGACAATGGAGATAGCACATCTTACCTTTTCTTGTTGACAGTGGGTTACAGATGCAGTAGATTACCTGATTGACTAAGAGGGGTATGACCCATAGGAATGTTTCTGGGTCACCACAGAGGATATATCAAACCCTTCTCTATTTGCTGACTTCCACTGGGTTCATTTAGATTGGCCTGATCCCAGATCCTTAAGTAGACCTTGGAGACTGGTGAAGTGAGCACCATGAGACATTAATAGAGAGGGTGCTTTGTAAGGAATACACCTGCACATTGTTTAACAGAATGACTGGAGAGTGACATCCATCTCTGCACAGGGATGTTAACCATTCATCTTCATCAGATTAGATATACAGAAAAGGTTGATGTTCTAAGAGACATCAATGACTTGTTTTAAGGAATGTGACTGAGGACACACAGCATAACAATATATAATAGCCATGTTCTGTTTAAAAAATAGGCAATGACCAAAACTTGCTGGCCAAAAGCCAATGGCCAAAACCAATTGCTCACTGTTGTTGTTCTTATTTGGATTTCAGGGAGGTGTCAAGAAGACAAGTGGAAAAATATGGGAACAATATACCTTTTGCAGCAGGACAATAAACAAGGATTTTCAGGCATCATTGATGTCAGCATGCATCTTCTCATGGAAACATGTACATCTTAAAGATCCCTGAATGCCTGGATGTTTTTGGAACCCATGGGGAAGAATTTGACTATGGAAACTAATAATCAGTACATAAAGACAGGGACCTCTGTTGGTGTAACTGAATTATAGGGTGCGTGTATAATAGTGAAACTGTATATCTTAAGATATTGCTGCAGAAACACTGTTGATGATCTATTGTCAAATAGTTCTGCTCTTGCAATGAGAAGTTAATGGGGCACTGGACTGATATTCTCTCATTTGCTGCACCACTGCAATGTTATCATAATGTTTGTGGAGCCACTGAGCAATAAGGATTAAGTGCAGTGTGACTGTCTGCAGCAAATGTGAGAAGACACAAAGTACTTTGGTTAAAACAGATGATTCCTTCACATTCATAGGGTATTTAGTACTTTTAGAGTGAATCCATTGGTATTGTTCAATGATATCACTGATAATGTACTACACATTAATGGAACAGCTCACCCAAAAATATATATATATTTTTTTGTCATTATTTACCCTCATACCCCGCAAATGCATATGCTGTAATTTTTGTTTCCCTTGGAACACAAGGGAACATTTTCAAAATGCTGTACCAGGCTTGACGTCATTGACACCAAATGCCATGGGTTCTTGCATGTGCCATAACTAAACATGCCTATTATGGTTTGAATGTCCACAATGGTCAAATGACATTTGAGTGCTGCAGCATGAATTAATTACATTTTGGTCTATTCATAACACAAAGCTGTATGGCTTCAGAAGCCACAGAATACCACACATGTCATATGGACATGGACATTTATTTTTTTATTTTTTTGGGAGCATGAGAGATGTGGTCATTTTTATGCTGGACCCTTTAGAGGACAGGGTGGTAATTTGTCTTTTCTAAAAAAGTTTTACGTTCCCTCGCAATAAGTTTTCTGTTCCCTCGCAATAGTGTGTTTTGCCTCACAATATGTTATGCCTTCCCTCGCTATACATTTCAAGTTCCCTCATAATTATTTTTGGCTCCCTCGCAATAAATTAACCAAGATTTAACATTAGTAATATTGTAGTAACCATGACTGTAGTAACCATGTTTTTTAGTTAATATATTGGCTTCTATGGTTACTGTAGTTCAGTCATGCCAACTCTCAAAAAGATTTAGCATGTGAATGTGGGTATGGCATATTGATAGGATATTTGTCTTGGCGGACTAGATCTGCTACACTGCTGCTGCTGCAGAGCAAGTACGGAGACTTGCTACTGCTAGAAAAACACATACATACTGAGTTAGCATGTGGACATGCTGCTGCTGCTGCACAATTAGAAAAAAACTCAAGACATGCTGTATAGAGCATGTGTTACATGTTGCTGTACAAATAGACATAAACAATCCCCCAACAAAGCAGTGAAGCTGCACAAACTCATAACACAAACACAAAACACAAAGCCCCAAACAAGCAGATCTGTCACCAAGAATTATGTACTACTGCTGCTCCGAAGAGCCATGTGCTAGAGTGTCTGCTAGCTAGGTGTGCCTAGGCCACAGGCCAAATGGTGAAACGCTACTGAACTAAATTATTATGTGTGCCTCAACCTGCTTAGCCGAATAGCTTAAACGCTAGTGACATAACTCATAAATGTGTACCTGAGCCAGGAAAGCCTGAAGATGTGTGGATTTATTTAATCTAATGACCTAAGATAGCGATGTGTGCCAGCCAGAATTTGGCTAAGGCTTAACTTATTAAGATGCGTTTCTATGTGTCATGGCTAAAGCAGACCTTACCGTACAAGCTGATAGAAGGAAACCCCAGCAAACCACCTGAGCAATATTGCATTTTCAGAGAAGATCTCTAACAGCACACTGCAGAAAAACCAGCTTAACAGCAAAATTGAGCCATTTTTAAGTTTAAATAAAACACAAGAAGAGAGACACAGGATGATTGGCTACCTGATAACATGTGAGAGAACCAGTCAGCTTGCACCATGTGAGCCGATTGGCTTAACATGTCACATGTGAAGTCAAAGAACCTATCAGCTTGTGCCATATAGAGTTGCATGGCTGAACTTTGGTCATTAAAACCATGGTTAATTCTCATAGGGGTTAACCATGGTTTTACAACAGTTACCATAGTTGAACTATGGTATTTGTAATAAAACCATAGTAACCACAAATTTTAAATTTTTATTTCCATAGTTTTAATTTTCCTGTATTATTACTTACGAATATCATGGTTACTGTAATTAAGCCATGGTATATTGTACTTGTGGTTACAAATACCATAGCTTCACTATGAATACTGTAATAAAACCATGATTAATTTATTGCAAGGAATCCAAAATAATGGCATGGGAATGCAAACATTTTTGACGAGGGAACGGAAAACTATTTCAGAAATAAATATTCTCTCCCTGTCCTCCCATATTATGAACTATTGTTGTAACAAAAACAGCTGAATGAAAGTTCTTCAAAAATTAAATGACAGAATCTTTCATTTTTTGGGGTACACTATTCATTTCAGTACATTCAATAAGGCCTTGCATAGAGTTGAAATTTAATTTTGTTTACAGGTCCAATACACTTGCACAAATGCATAATTACAAACCTAAGTCTGCTTATGTGCAATAGATTATATATGTTCCTGTGAAATTAAGATACAGTTTATAAACTTAAAGGGGTCATGAAATGGAAAATCAAATTTTCCTTGATATTTAGACATATAAGAAGTAACTGTTCTATAAAAACATACTGTAAACTCAAAACTTCCTCCCCAGTCTCCAAAGAGCATTTATAGTTGCCACCCTGCTGAAACGTCTAATTTTGAAATCTATGTGTTAATGACGTCACAACACATTGCTCATTTGTATTCACACATCCCACAACATGCGTTATCGCACCCTTGGCCTCACCCACTGGCGCACAGTTCAAGTCCAGATGGCAGGCCTTGTGTAACACCAAAGGGGATCCATCTGGACTATTTTAATTATTTTGCATATAAACATGAACTATACAGATTCTTTGACCGCTGCCACGTATCCCGCCACTTTTAAAAGATGCGGTGTCAAGTTACAACTCATTCAGCTGCTGCCTCTGACATGGACTCGTTCTTTCTCTTATCTGTGCTATTTTTATAGCTGGTGTATGAAAACATACACAGGCTGCCAAAAGTTTAAAATAATGTACAGATTTTGCTCTTATGGAAATAAATTGGTACTTTTGTTCACCAAAGTGGCATTCAACTTATCACAATGTATAGTCAGGACATTAATAATGTGAAAAATTACTATTACAATTTGAAACAATTTTTCAGAACTTCTTAAACTACTTCAAAGTGTTCTCATCAAAATATCCTCCACGTGTAGCAATGACAGCTTTGCAGATCCATGGCATTCTAGCTGTCAGTTTGCCCAGATACTCAGGTGACATTTTACCCCATGCTTCCTGTAGCACGTGCCATAGATGTGGCTGTCTTGTCAGGCACTTCTCATGCACCTTACAGTCTAGCTGATACCACAAAAGCTCAATGGGGTTAAGATCCATAACACTCTTTTCCAATTATCCGTTGTCCAATGTCTGTCTTTCTTTGCTCACTCTAACCTTTTCATTTTTCTCTTCCAAAAGTGTCTTTTTCTTTGCAATTCTTCCCATAAGGCCTGCACCACTGAGTCTTCTCTTTACTGGTGTACATGAAACTGGTGTTGAGCGGGTAGAATTTAATGAAGCTGTCAGCTGAGGACATGTGAGGCATTTATTTATCAAACTAGAGACTAGATGTACTTATCTTCTTGTTTAGTTGTACATCTGGCCTTCCACATCTCTTTCTGTCCTTGTTAGAGCCAGTTGTCCTTTGTCTTTGAAGACTGTAGTGTAAACCTTTGTATGAAATCTTCAGTTTTTTGGCAGTTTCAAGCATTGTATAGCCTTTATTCCTCAAAAAATGATTGACTGATGAGTTTCTAGAGAAAGCTGTTTCTTTTTTGCCATTGTTTTTAACTAATATTGACCTTAAGACATGCATCTATTGCATACTGTGGCAACTCAAAAACAAACACAAAGACAATGTTAAGCTTCATTTAACAAACCAAAGAGCTTTCAGCACTGTTTGATACACTGTATTGCCAAAAGTATTCGCTCATCTGCCTTTAGACGCATATGAACTTAAGTGACATCCCATTCTTAATCCATAGGGTTTAATATGATGTCAGCCCACCCTTTGCAGCTATAACAGTTTCAACTCTTCTGGAAAGGCTTTCCACAAGGTTTAGGAGTGTGTTTATGGGAATTTTTGACCATTCTTCCAGAAGCGCATTTGTGAGGTCAGACACTGATGTTGGACGAGAAGGCCTGGCTCGCAGTCTTCGCTCTAATTCATCCCAAAGGTGCTCTATCGGGTTGAGGTCAGGACTCTGTGCAGGCCAGTCAAGTTCTTCCACACCAAACTCACTCATCCATGTCTTTATGGACCTTGCTTTGTGCACTGGTGCGCAGTCATGTTGGAACAGGAAGGGGCCATCCCCAAACTGTTCCCACAAAGTTGGGAGCATGGAATTGTCCAAAATCTCTTGGTATGCTGAAGCATTCAGAGTTCCTTTCACTGGAACTAAGGGGCCAAGCCCAGCTCCTGAAAAACCACCCCACACCATAATCCCTCCTCCACCAAACTTCACAGTTGGCACAATGCAGTCAGACAAGTACCGTTCTCCTGGCAACCACCAAACCCAGACTCGTCCATCAG
The DNA here is from genome assembly GCF_019703515.2 of Myxocyprinus asiaticus. Lineage (NCBI taxonomy): Eukaryota > Metazoa > Chordata > Actinopteri > Cypriniformes > Catostomidae > Myxocyprinus > Myxocyprinus asiaticus. The sequence goes on from NC_059346.1 coordinate 57,577,349, forward strand.
ATTGCCAGATGGAGAAGCATGATTCGTCACTCCAGAGAACGCGTCTCCACTGCTCTAGAGTCCAGTGGCAGCGTGCTTTACACCACTGCATCCGACGCACTTGGTGATGTATGGCTTGGATGCAGCTGCTCGGCCATAGAAACCCATTCCATGAAGCTCTCTACGCACTGTTCTTGAGCTAATCTGAAGGCCACATGAACTTTGGAGGTCTGTAGCGATTGACTCTGCAGAAAGTTGGCGACCTCTGCGCACTATGCGCCTCAGCATCCGCTGACCCCGCTTTGTCATTTTACGTGGCCTACCACTTCGTGGCTGAGTTGCTGTCATTCCCAATCGCTTCCACTTTGTTATAATACCACTGACAGTTGACTGTGGAATATTTAGTAGCGAGGAAATTTCACGACTGGACTTATTGCACAGGTGGCATCCTATCACAGTACCACGCTGGAATTCACTGAGCTCCTGAGAGCGGCCCATTCTTTCACAAATGTTTGTAGAAGCAGTCTGCATGCCTAGGTGCTTCATTTTATACACCTGTGGCCATGGAAGTGATTGGAACACCTGAATTTAATTATTTGGATGGGTGAGCGAATACTTTTGGCAATATAGTGTATAATGACAAGTGATTTTCTAGTACCAAATTAGCAATTTAGCATGATTACTCAAGGATACGATGTTGGAGTGGTGGCTGCTGGAAATGGGGCCTGTCTAGATTTTGTGATTAGCATTTTTATTGATTCACACAACAGACAAGGAAATGCAAAACATATATATACAGAATCAACATTTAACCTCTACTACCAGCCTCCCCCTCCCAATCCCCAACCCTACCCCGACCCTCATCAAACACCCCTGTGGTCACACATGAGCACATAATAATAATAATAATAATAATAATAATAATAATATATAATCACACACATCAAAAACTACACCTCTCTCTAATGACCCACCACGAGAGCCCTCCAAGAACGCCAAATATTTGCCCATCTCCAGATGCAGACTTGACATTTTTTAGAATCCTAGACAACACTCATTCCTCCAATACCAAGTTTAAATCTTTCTCCCATAATCTCTTGATAGAAGTTAAAGCTCCATCCCCAGACACTGAATTAGCAGGGAGTAATACACTGATGCCTCTTGACCTTTTCCAACAGCAGTAATCACCACTCCCAGAGTATCTGCCTATTTAGGGGGGTGTACGCTACTCCCAAAAATAGTACAGAGCAGGTGGTGCAGCTGTAAATACCTAAAGAACTGAGATCTGGGAATCCCAAAATGTTGAACCAAATTTTCAAAGGATCTCAAAACTCCACTCTCATATAGGTCACCGAGTGTATTAACCTCCCTCACAATCCACTCTGACCAGCAGAAAGGGGACTTATTAATACTTAATTTTGGGTTCAGCCATATGCTCGAGGCAACATTAAAATAAATGTCTGAATCAAACACTCTGGACACTTTTGTCCGTATCGAGTGCAAATGCGAGATAATGGGGTGTAACTTAACTTCTCCGACTAGTTTGATAGAAAGGCTTTGCAGTGGCGAAATAGGGGCAAGAACTTCCTGTTCAATACAAAACCAGGGAGGGGCTCTCTCAAGTGGAAGCGACCAATGAGCCAAATGTCTTAGACCGAATGCATAATAATAAAACAATATCTTGGGTAGGCCTAGCCCACCTTTGTCAATCGGCCTATGCAACTTACTGAAATGTTATCTGGGACATTTACCATTCCAAATGAAAGACTTCGCTATGCTATCAAATTGCTTGAAATAAGAGAGGGGGACATCTATAGGGAGAGACTGTACATTTACATTACATTTACATTTATTCATTTGGCAGACGCTTTTATCCAAAGCGACTTACAAAAGAGGAAAACATAAGCGAATCATCTTATGAGACAGTGGTATGAATAGTGCTGTATTACAAAGTATCACTAGCATCATAATAGTATTCAAAACAGAATAAAGTGCAACAGGAATTTTTTTTTTCTTTTCTATTTTTAATGACTGGTTAAGTGCTCATGGAAAAGATGTGTTTTTAGTCGTTTTTTGAAGACAGAGTGAGTCAGCTTCACGGATGGAATTGGGAAGGTCATTCCACCAATGTGGTACGATGAAGCTTGAAAAAGTGTTTTGGTGCCTCTTTGTATTGGTACAACAAGGCGACATTCCTTAGCCGACCGCAGGCTTCTAGTGGGCGCGTAGCTCTGCATAAATTATTTTAGGTATGCTGGAGCAGACCCAGTGACTGTTCTGTATGCCAGCATCAGAGCCTTGAATTTGATACGTGCATCAACCGGCAGCCAGTGGAGAGAGACAAGGAGTGGTGTAACATGTGCTCTCTTTGGTTCATTAAAGACCAGACGTGCTGCTGCATTCTGGATCATTTGCAGGGGTCTAATTGCACATGCAGGGAGGCCTGCAATGAGAGTGTTACAGTAGTCCAGTCTAGTTATGACAAGTGACTGGACAAGCAGTTGTGTGGCATGTTCAGAGAGGAAGGGTCTTATCTTCCTGATATTGTAGAGTGTAAATCTACATGATCTTGCAGTCTTTGAGATGTGGTCTGTGAAATTGAGTCTGTTGTCGATGGTTACCCCTAGATTTCTGATTTGCATGTTCATTTGGAAGGCGTTACTGTAGTTGCACCCAGCTGCATGGTGATGTTGTGTTCAACAGCAGGGTTGGCTGGAAAGACAAGGAGTTCAGTCTTGGCTGGTTGAGTTGCAGGTGGTGCTCCTTCATCTAGGCCGAGATGTCCGCCAGGCAGGCAGAAATTCGAGCAGTCACTGTGGTGTCATTGGGCTGGAAAGACAAGTAGAGTTGCATGTCATCAGCGTAGCAGTGGTAAGAGAAACCACGTGCCTGAATGATGGGTCCCAGTGATGTTGTGTATATAGAGAAAAGAAGTGGCCCAAGCACTGATCCCTGAGGTACCCCAGTAAGTAGCTGATGTGGCTTGGATACCTCACCTCTCCAGGCTACCTTGAAGGACCTACCTGAGAGATAGGAATTAAACCAGTCAAGCACAGTTCCTGTGATGCCCAGCAAGGAGAGGGTAGAGAGTAAGATCTGATGGTTGACTGTGTCAAAGGCTGCAGAAAGGTCCAGCAGAATCAGGACGGATGATCTGGATTCAGCTTTTGCCCGTCTAAGCGACTCAGTGACAGACTGCAGGGCAGTCTCGGTGGAGTGTCCACTTTTGAAGCCTGACTGATTGTCATCCAGCAGCTTGTTCTGTGAGAGATAGGCAGAGATTTGATTGAAAACTTGGATGAGAGAGACTGGTCTGTAGTGTTCTATTTGTGTGGGATTAAGTGCGGGTTTCTTCAGCAGCGGGGTTACTCGAGCCTGCTTAAATGTAGTGGGAAAAGTGCCTGTAAGTAGAGATGTGTTAATTATGTGTGTGAGTGCAGGTAGGATGGATGGAGAAATGGCCTGGAGAAGGTGAGAAGGAATGGGGTCAAGGGAACAGGTGGTGGGGTTGTTGGAGAGGAGGAGTTTAGAGACCTCAGTGTCAGTCAGAGGAGAGAACATAGAGACAGAAGAGTTGCATACAGGAGACAGGTGTTTGACAGGGTGTGGTGCTGAGAATGTTTTGCTGATGGTTGTAACCTTATTAGTAAAAAATGTGGTGAAGACATCTGCTGTCAGTGATGTGTCTGGTGGTGGAGGGGGAGGGCAGAGAAGTGTGTTGAATGTTCTAAACAAGCTGCAAGTGTCTATGGTTCTGTTGATCTTGTTCTGGTAATAGGATGTTTTTGCAGATTTAACGTTATCTGAAAAAGTTGCAAGCAGGGACTGATATTTACCTAGATCTGCTGGATCTTTAGATTTCCGCCATCTCCTCTCAGCTGTCCTGAGGTCAGTCCGATGTTGACAAAGGACGTCAGACAGCCAGGGGCTGGGTGGTGTAGCACGTGCTGGCCTAGAGGAGATAGGATAGATGTTGTCTAGACAGGTTGTTAAAGTAGAGCTTAGTGTGTCTGTGGCAGTGTTTACATTAAGCGTGGTAAATACATTCTGTGTAGGAAGAGAGGTAGAGACAGCAGTGGAAAGGCGAGAGGGTGAAAGGGAATGGAGGTTACGGCGAAAGGAAACCAAAGGTGGAGTCTGTTTTAATGTAGATGGGAGGGTCATGTTGAATTGAACAAAGTAGTGATCAGAGACATGTAAAGGAGTAACAAGAATATTTGAGTTGGTACAGTTACGTGTAAAGATGAGGTCCGGCTGGTTGCCTGATCTGTGAGTTGCTGTGGTGTGTAGTTTTTCCAAGTCAAATGAGGCCAGGAGAGTATTCAGTTCAGTGGCCTGGGGCTTGTCTTGGTGTATGTTGAAATCACCAAGAACCACAAGTGGCCTACCATCCTCCAGAAATGAGGACAGCAGGACATCCAACAACTCAAGAAAGTTTGTCAGCTGACCTGGAGGGTGATAGATGACAACAACATGTACAACTACTGTAGCAGGTAGTTGAATTTTGGAATACAATTCATTTTAATAACATTATATTTATCTATGATTGGGAAGGTTAATGAAGCCCACCTGCCCACATCGCTCGAAAACCTTTTTATTAAAGGGTCAAAATTAACTCTAACTAAATTACACAAATTTGCTGGGAATAAAATACCCAAATACTTAATGCTGTTACCGGGCAGTACGTTGTCAGAGCCAAAGCTTCGGATTTAGACCAATTACCTCTGTATCCCAAGAACTTAGAAAATGAATGAATAATTCTGTGGAGGCAAGGTATAGATTTAGTAGGGTTGGAGATGAATCATAAAATATAATCTGCATAAAGCAAAAGTTTATGCGCCACACCTCCCGCCACCACGCCTGGAAGATCATCCTCCTTTCTTATCACGGCTGCTAATGGTTCCAGGGCAAGACAGAACAATAATGGAGAAAGAGGGCAACCCTGCCGGGTGCCCCTATCCAGATTAAAATAATCTGAAATTAATCCATTAGTTTGTATCGCCACTACCAGGTGTCTATAAAGTAAATTAATCCAACCAATAAAAGTATTCCCGAACCCGTACATTTCCAAAATCTTTAAAAGGTAATCCCATTCTACCGTATCAAACGCCTTTTCGGCGTCAAGTCAGATGGCAATGGCCAGAGTCTGATCATTCAGAAAGACAATCAGAATCAAAATCAGAATGAGCAACAGTTAAAAAAAGGTAGTGGGCAGGGTGAGTGGGTTCCAGAGTGATTTTTCCAGCCTTTTTCCTCACTCTGGAAGTGTATAGTTCTTGAAGGTGGGAGGGGGCAGGTGGCAACCAATAATCCTCTCAGCAGTCCGAACTGTCCTTTGTAGTCTTCTGATGTCTGATTTCGTAGCTGAACCAAACCAGAGAGTTATTGAAGTCCAGAGGACAGACTCAATGACTGCTGAGTAGAACTGTATCAGCAGCGCCTGTGGCAGGTTGAATTTCCTCAGCTGGCGAAGGAATTACAACCTCTGCTGGGCCTTTTTCACAGTGGAGTCAATGTGGGGGGGGGGGGGGGGGGTCAGTGTTGGGGTGTTCCTCCTAAAGTCCACAATCATCTGGACGTCTTTGACCGTTTTGGTGTGTTTCCACTTCACTGTGCCTTCAGTATGTACTGTATATGCATAATTTCACAGTTCTTTGGACAATGTATGTGCTTTTCCTGGCTCATGTCAGCATGGATTGTTTGTGAACAGACAAAATACGTTTCAAGCTTTGCAAAGGAACTGTTATTGAAGATTAGGACAGTTAAAAACACTTCAAAAACGTAAGTAAACCATTTCATTCATGAATATTTCAAATGTCATGACTGTTTGATAGTTTATGGTGCTGAGTGTTAACAGTTGTGCTTGAGTGAACAGTTTAATATGTTCAGATGCAATGTGTTGGATGTGTGTTATGTGTAAACACTGCAATTTTGTTTTATAATGTCGAGGTTCATTCTGTTCCGATTGAGTTTGCTGAATTTGAGGGGCTGCATGATGTTAGCCAATCATAACAGTGGGCATTTATGTTTAAGTTTTAAGGAGGCGCTTAGGCCAAAACTGAGCGTTTCAGACAGAGGGCCAAAGAAAGGGTGGAAAATGATCATATATTACTAAACTGTGACTGTTTTGGGGCAAAAAAAAAAAAAAAAAAAAAATATAAAATTATATAAAATTATAATTGGACCTCAGGGAAGATAATAAAATTATTTAAAAAAAAAAAAAAGCACTTCATGCATAGATAACAATAAAAATGCACTGCATATTAAATGAGACCCTATGCCCAAATTCCTACATAGACACATTTAGATTGTACAGTATTAACACACACGCACACACACACACACACAAAATCACTCATGCTTGGTGTTACAGGGGAAGTGGAGGCTGACAAGAACATGTGACAGCTCTATAATTACTTCCTCGCCATACACACTCACTCTGTCTGACAAACATTGCTAATTTTCCTCCTCTATTTCATTCTTTCTCTTCTCTTCCCACATTATTTCATACCCTCTTTGCCTCTGCTGCCTATTTTATGATTTCCAGATGCTTTTCAAACCTCTGAAATCCAAGAATTGCTTTCTTTAATGATAGTTCCATGTTATCTCTATTGAACATTTTTATTAGTATTCAAATCTCATGTCATTATTTCTCTCCTCTTATCCATATCCATACTTCGTTCTTTTTTCCCTTAATTCTTCCATCCACAACACACACACACTTCTTACCTGCAATCTATTACCCAAATGACAATTCTGTCATCATTTACTCACCCTCATATTGTGTCAAACCTGTATGCCTTTCTTCTGCAGGACACAAAAGGAAGAATTGTAAAGAATGATAGTGATTTAAAGCCTTACAAAATGACCTAAAAATGTTGTAAAATGTGGCTCGTGCATTACATTCCAAGTCTTTTGAAGGCACACAAGGTTTTGGTGAGAAACAAAACAGAAAAAAAACATTGACTTCCACCATGGCTCTCTTTTGCATGTTCATGAGTGTGAAAAGCTTGTTCATGTGTTCTCGTGAGAACTTGCGCTGTTTTTTCCACGAGGTTAAAGCGCAAGCCATTATATACAGGCTACATGCATTCATAACAGCGCAAAGGAGAGATATACTGCTAATAAGGACTTGATACCAGAAGTTAAATGTAATTTTGTTAAATTTCTTTAAAAAAAAAAAAAATGCAAGAACATGTTTTGCATAAACTACCTACATACAAATCATGTTCTTGAAATGTAGAAATGTATAGTTGCAACCTTTTATAGTGGTAAATTGTCCCTAAAGACCTTAAAGTGACAACTATGATAAAATAAGTCTGTCCTAGCTGAAAAAAATAAAACAAAATCAACAAGTAAAATGGAATAACAAATATTACCTTTTGCGATTGGCATCTAGCAATTTATGTTTAAAAGCTAAATGTTAAAAATATGAGAGCTGTACCCGAGGTTAAAACAAGTATCAAAACAAAGCTTGTGATGTGTACTTCCACTTTCGAGTTCTATAACGAAAGTTTGTTACACGCTACAATGTAAAGTGTAGCAAATTAGCTTAAAAGGGAAGTATTTATAATTAATTATAACTGGTTATAATTAATAATAAATATTTAGATTAGATCTTAGAATTAACTGTAGCAGAATCGATATTACAGTTACTTGATCTGTCCGTCCAGCGAGCAGACAATATAATTATTTATCAACTCTTGGAAGATTGCACAATTCACCTTAAAAGGGGTTCAAACTTAAACGTGCATCTAATCAGTTGTAAATTGTTACTTGCATTGGTTTGTTGCTGAATAAGAGTCTTGATGCGGTAGACGAGGTTCTCGATGATTTCTTTAGGAGTGAGTTGAAGAAGTCCACAGGAAATCCACAAAGTTACTTGAAGGTAAACACTGCCAGAAGGTTAAACTCAAGAGAGAGTTTTGGAGTGGGTTGGTCTCAAGAAGAAGAAGTTTTGAGCGATGATTTCTTTGCACTCTGGAGTTTTGATAGTTCATTGCCGCACCCATTTTGTGGGTGGAGTGGCCAATCAGAGGCATGCATTTTGAGCGGGAGAAACATCCTTTGTCTCCGTTTATGGCCCATTCGCATTTTATTGCTGATCTGGACCGCTAGTGCAGCTTTTAATTCAAAACATAGTAAGAATTGTTCGATGCATTTCACGATCACATGGTGTACATTATTGTGTGAGAAATAAAGGGAAGATCATTTTGATACCAAGAAGGTAACCTCCAGACGATATTAAAGCAGAGAAACACTCATACACTTGAATATAGGCATTTAACCTCTAACTAATACAAGTAAAGAGTTTTAACTAAGTTATATGATAGGGGAATATACATACAACACATGCATATAGCAGATACATTTATAACTGCTTACTATGGCCTAAAATATAGAAAATGTCTTTAGGTGTGTGTGTGACGTGTATTGGAATTACTGGAGACAGACAACTGCTCTGGTGCCTGGCACGGGGGGGGGGGGGAGTCACCCTCCTCTCTGTGGAATGTGTTTGAAGCTTGATGGAGACACTTCAGAGGAGACCTGTTTTAGCATCCTTTTGATAGTGATAAAGACCATCTGCAATTTAGCACCCATATAAATGTAAACGTGGAGACCAGGTCAGTAATTTATATGCAAATGTCAAAAGGCTAAAAGGTTTTTTCAAACAAAGTGTAATTAGCCATCACTGATCTTACACAGACGTTACAAAAGTATTGTGCCTTTTAATGTTCGTGGATTAAGGTGACAATTGTTGGGCTCATGTATTCAGATAGAAGACAAAGGCAGGCCTAACACAGTCGTAAAACCTGACTGAGGCCCACACGCAGTCATAAATCTTACTGATAAAAACCGCGTCAAAATCAAACAAAGGGAGTCCAAAACAGACTACAAATCCCATGAAGCCTTGCTCATTAAAGGATCGAACTCTCAACTCCTATTGGATGAGGCACACGACAGAACACACCTCAACCATGATGTCATCAGGAGTAGAAATACCTCTGAGATGCTTCCGGGAATTTGCTTCCAGCAACTTTGCTCGCCGTGTGTAGATGCAGCTCATCGCTGCTCTCAGGTGTAGCCTCGTGGCACAAGGAAGTAACGTATGACTTGAAACTGTGGCCATACAATCTCCATCTCGCTGGACGAGTTGAGATTACTCTGTGTTCCACCAAACACTCTAATGGATCCAAAATAAATCGCCGAGCAATCTGCATCTTCATCTGTTTGCCTGCAGAAGTGAAGAGGAAAAAAAAAATTCTCTTCCCTCTTCAATCAAGTCGATGTTGCTGATTTCTCCGCCAGCCCGCCGAGAATCAGCAGCCGTACCACCCGCCAACAGAGTGAGGAAACGGCCTCCCGTCATCACCCGAGCCTCGAGGAACTGAGTCAAAGTTAAAGGACGGTTGAACAAGCATTCTACCTGCATCCTCATATGATTCAAGTAAGAGGTTTACGTCTGGCCAGAGATAGAATATTATAGTGTGTTATTCTTGTGTATCAAGGTTATTGCTTGTACAGTTATGGACCATTGAGTCCGCTCATTGCTGCTAATAATACTCAAGGTATTACTGTAATGTACTGTTATCACGAATGAGATCTACTGTGTTGTAGTCCAACCACATTGGACTGTTGTGTATTTCCACCATCGTGGGTGAGACCAGCAAACTGAGTTTATCCATTAAATAACCAAAGACCGCGGGACGGTTTACGAGCCGTCCACCACGTCTATGAGTGATAAACTAACAGCTGCTTTCTCTCCCACGATCGCGAAACCGGCTTTGGTGCCGCCACTTTACTCTCTCTCTCTCTCTCTCTCGTACTAACCACACACACACACGACCCCTCACAAACATTCTTGCACACACTTTTGGCTAGTAGATAACTTCATGATAAAGCTCAGCTTTGTCCCTAAGTTATCGTACAAGCGGAGACACGCGGTAAATGGGCAGACGCCATTGACCAGCTTCTCTCCGCCCACATTCACGACCATATTCTCCACGTACTCTCCACGAGAGTCACGTCCGGCATTTTGTGTGCATCACTCCTTACACACACACACACACACACACATTCACACACACCCACATTCCTCTCATGTGTTATAGGCTTATTTTGGTTACCATATCTAATCATGTCACGGTTTAGTTTGTAGTTGTAAGTCGGAAGTTTATTGACTGCATTGTATTGATTATTAATTGATATTACTGCATAAATAAACTTTGTTATATTTCAAAGAGAAGTGTTTTGGTTTGTTTTGCATACACCTGTGTCAAATGCTGACAGGGGATGTCAGTGCTCAGATTCAAGCCTTCATTGTTTCTTTTTGAAGGTCGATATTCTTCAGATGTCGATTTCCTAAGAGAACAATCTAATATTGAGACTGTTATAAATTCTATTGATTTTGATAATTGATAATTATCTTTGATGATTGTTGAATTTGAAGGATCAATAAGCTAGTGTTAATTCTAATCAATGTTCCATTGATTTTAATAATTAATGATTATCTTTGATAATAATTAATATTCTGTACTGAATTTGATGGTTATCTTTGATTGTTGATGTGAAGGATTAAAAGAGCTAACATTGAATCAAATCAGTGTTCTATTGATTTTAATAATTGATAATTATCTTTGATAACTGTTAATTATTGCTAATAACCAAACCCGCTCCTGAACGTAGTGCACTACATTTACTGGTGCCCCGTATGAGGCTTTAATAAGTTAGATTCTATTATCTAATTTAAATATTAATTAATAACTAAAGAAATAATTATTAATTATTTCTGATAGTAACACTGATCTATACAACCAGTACAACCTACACAATGCAATGGTGTGTCGATAAAAACACAAAGCCAGATAATCTTTTGTTGTTTTGTTTATTCATATTGGTGAATTGTTGGTTTAACTTGTCCACAAACACCAACCTGATTCCCATCTCATGACAGACACAATGAGATCTGAGCAAACACAGCCCTAAATACCAAATGAGCAGAGCTCAAAGCCAAACAATGGTTAATTAAATAATTATCCTTGTAGAGCTGACCACACCCTTTATTTCCTTGGGTAAGAAGAAACAGGAAACCTCTAGATCAAACTTGAAGTCTCAGGGTGCTTTCACACTACCACTTTTGGTGTGCACCCAGGGTCGAATGACGTCAAAGTTCGGTTCGCTTGGATAATGTGAACGCTGTTTTCCGAATTTGGGTACGTACCCGGGAACCACATCCGGGTCTGCAACGCAATTATTATGGTATAATGCATTTTTCATACCTGCTTGTGTCCAAATACACCACCTTCAGAGAGCAGCTCACATTCTACACATCTCTTGCAACACTTCCGCGGGCTCTCAGCAGACAAACGCTTATATTCATCACATCAATGCACATTCAGTGCATCTGCGGGAGACTAACACAAGTGTTGTTCTGTACAAGGCAAGTTCTCAGGGTAAATCCAAAGAGACAAACTTTAATACTTCACTTAACATAGTGACGTCTTCTTGAGTTGTTACCTAGTCACAGTTGTAAACAGCTGATGCTCATAAGCACGTTGATGACATAATCGGACTGTGGTTCGGACCCAAATAATATGATGTGAACACAGACCAGCACGTGCAGCGGGAGGGGGAGGAAATGAACTCGGGTTCGGTCCAAGCAATCAAACCAAGTATGAAAGCACCCTCAGTCTGGATTTCTTATACAAAGTTTCAGGAGTGACTAACGCATGTGGGAGTAAATCCCATACATTTTCATTTCATATGTGTTAATCCTGCAATTGCTATGAGTGACAAGTAACAACCATAGCAATGCTGCAGTGTCTCGTGCCTGTGTCCAAGAAACATGAATGCCACCACCATTACCTGTTTTGTGTTTGCTATTTTTGAGCATTAACATCCGGCAATGTTTAGTTAGTTGTTGTCCAAAGAGTCGCGTGTTTTGTTTATGCACGTCTAAGGTCCCATTTACACCTTGTATTAAAATGTGTTGTAACAAGGAAGGATTCTTCAAACACAGGTAGGGAACTTTTAATTGACCACTTCTCTGGTTTACAGCTTCACAATAACTCATCAGCTTCACAATAACTTGTCAGCTTCACAATAACTTGTCAGCTTCACAGTAAAGTTCTCAATCCAATCTCTCTCTCTCTCGATCTGGCGCTGTCATGGTCCTTTTATGCCACTCTACCCATTCTCAATACAATTAGAGACAGGTGTTAGTCATAATTTGACTCAGGTGTATGCACCCTTACCACTCTCTCTCTCTTGACGGACGCTCGACCACGCCCCCGCTGCCACATAACCCCACCACCCGACTCAGGCCAGGGAGACATCCGGACTGCCTACCCCCCCCCCCCCCCCATTTCTGGACAGGAAGTCGGTGACAGCCATCTGCGCTCCCGGTCTGTGGACCACCTTGAATTTAAAGGGCTGGAGTGCAGTATACCACCAGGTGATCTGCGCGTTAGTATCCTTCATGCGGTGGAGCCATTGGAGTGGGGCGTGATCAGAGCAGACAGTGAAGACCTGCCCCAGCAGGTAGTAATGGAGAGTGAGCTTTTTGTTTTTTTTGTTTTTGAGCTTGGAGCAAATTCTCCTGTGTTAGTTGCCCCAAGGTGTGAAGTTTTGCTCTAAGATCAAGAACATATTGAATTTCATTCTTACTGTTTGAAGATCCCTCCACCCAAGCTTCGCGTATGACATCAAGCACATCACGCGGGTGCTGCCCATATAGCAGCTCGAATGGGGAAAACCCGTGGAGGCTTGCAGGACCTCTCGTACTGCAAATAACAGGGGATCGAGCCTTTTGTCCCAATTCCTAGCATCCTCGTGCACGAATTTATGAATCAAATTCTTAAGGGTTTTATTAAATCGCTCCACCAGGCCATCTGTCTGTGTATGGTAAACGCTGGTGCGAATTGACTTAATGCCCAATAATTCATAAAGCTCGCGTAGTGTCCATGACATAAAGGTTGTGACCTGACCAGTGAGGATTTCTTTTGGAATCCCCACCCGGGAGAATATTTTGAAGAGTGCCTCCATAACACTCTGTGCTGAGATGTTGCACAGGGGCACTGCTTCTGGATATCACATTGCATAGTCCACTAGGACCAATACAAAGCGATGTCCGCATGCTGACCGCTCTAATGGCCCGATGAGGTCCATGCCAATTCTCTTGGAGGGGAACTCAATCAGTGGAAGGGGGTGCAATGGTGCTTTTGGGGTGGTCGATGGGTTCATCAGCTGACATTCACGGCATGCCACACACCACCTGCGAACATCACCGCCAATGCCCGGCCAATAAAAATGGGCTATTAGTCGGTTCAGTGTTTTTCTCTCCCCTAGATGCCCTGCCATGGGATTATAATGAGCCACCTGGAACACCATTTCCTGGCGGCTCCGCAGTATGAAGAGCAGGGTTGTATCTTCCTTTGTTTGAGCATCCTGCGTCACTCTATACAACTGCTCATTTATAATTGCAAAATGTGGATATGAAAGTGCGACATTCGGCTGGAGTTGTTGACCATCGATCACTCACACTTGGTCGAAGGTGTGCTTGAGGGTTTCGTCTCACGACTGCTCCAAAGGGAAATACCCTTCGGGAAATCCCCCAAGGATGGGAGGGGTTACAGCCTTTCCCCTCTCATGTCATCCTGACGTGGAGCTGATAAGCATCGCATATTTCACATCTTGTCGCGTTTGTGCAGGACCCATCTGCGCATATTCCCTTTAACACATATCTGAAATCAGGCTAATTAGTCCCCAAAATCAGCGGATGAGTGAGGCGGGAACTAACCGCGGCCTCCACTCTATGCTTTGTTCCCCGAAATTTAATAACGAGGGTCACCACAGGGTAGTTGTGAATATCCCTATGTACACATTTCACCATTACCCTTTTAGTTTTGCCCAAAGCCTCGTGTTGAACCAAGCATTGGTGGATAGTGGTCTGTTACAATCCGTGTCCACCAAGGCTTGGTGTGTACTCCCCTTGATTCTTACGGAATCCTGTACCATCCAGCCCGATCGGGGGCAGCCTGTGGTGCGTCGGGGATCCGGACTACAGTTCCCAGCTCCATCACAGGACACCGATCCCGGAAGTGTTCCGGATCCCCGCAATGCCAGCAGGCCAGCCCAGGCGCTACACTCGCATTTGTGGGGGCGGGTACATCCGCCTGAGGGGGAGAGCAGGTAGACTCTGAAGTCGCTGGGAAAGGGATAAACCGGCTCAAGCGAGGAGCCAGCTTCGGCGGCAGGTTTCCATGCCTCCGGGGTGCAGGAACAGGGCCTGGAGAGAGGACAGAGTGAGAGGGGAGAGGGGAGTGGAAAGAGATGGGAAAAAACACAGGGAGATGGGAGAGATAGAGAGGGCTCCTCCGCGCTTGGGCACGCCACCATATGGTCCTCCGCCAGCTGGACCGCTTCCTCCAGCGACGCCAGGCGATGGCACTGGACCCACTCCGCCATCCCTCTGGAAGCCGGCGGATCAGCTGTTCCAGCATCACTTGGTCGACCACTCTCTCGACGTCACGGACCCCCACCCTCAGCCATTTCCAGCAGGCATCACAGAGCCACTGAGAAAAGGCAAACGGGTGACTGGCCCCTTCCAACTTCATAGAGCAGAACAGTTGACGGTATTGCTCTGGGCTCTGGCTGACCCGCTGCAGGATGGTCTTCTTCAGATCGCTGTAGACCAGGAGATTAGCCACCGGCAGTTGTTGTGCTGCAGGCTGGGCTTCCCCGGACAACAGAGGGATGAGCCGGGCCGCCCACTGAGCATGCGGCCAGCCCCAGATTTCAGCGGTACGCTCAAATATGTTAAGGAAGACTTCAGGGTCATCTTCTGCCCCCATCTTCAACAGCGTGGGTGGGCGCAGGGGGCTGCTGTTGTCCGGGGTCACTGCCTGGGCTATTTTTGAGTATTAACATCCGGCAGTGTTTAGTTAGTTGTTGTCGAAAGAGTCGCGTGTTTGTTTATGCACGTCTAAGGTCCCATTTACACCTTGTATTACAATGCGTTGTAACAAGGAAGGACACCGGGAACTGGATTCTTCAAATAGGTAGGGAACTTTTAATTGACCACTTCTCTGGTTTACAGCTTCACAATAACTTGTCAGCTTCACAGTAAAGTTCTCAACCCAATCTCTCTCTCTGTCTCTCGATCTGGCGCTGTCATGGTCCTTTTATGCCGCTCTCCCCATTCTCAATACAATTAGAGACAGGTGTTAGTCATAATTTGACTCAGGTGTATGCACCCTTACCTCTCTCTCTCTTGACGGACGCTCGACCATGCCCCCACTGCCACATGCGTTTTCGGTGATCGGATCGCTATCGTCTAGCACTTGACCTTATTAAATTCCAGGTGTAAATGCACCCAAGGTGCATTGTGATCGGATTGTGATCGGATCACTGAAACCACATTCGAAGAAGGTCAGGGATAGATTCTGACCACATTCAAAGAAGGTGTAAATGCAAATGCATTTTCTATAACTGGATCCAACTATGTAAGTAATTAATTATGTGATGAGATGACGCTAGTCATCCGTTGTTAAAGTGCTGTGTTGTGGGTTCTTGCCTTTTTCTGCCATTACAATGTGAAGAACAAGACAGACACTGCCGTCTTGCAATCTTGTCACCTGAACAATAAACAATATCCCATGAATTATTCCATTGGAATACAGCTGGTATATCTCATCTCTTTCCTCATATACCCACACACTCGTGTCCCTCTCCTGTTTTCTAATCACTCTGTGGCACACGTGACACTTACATCAAACCAGGCTTCACTTGAGCATTTGCACCAGAAAAAGACGGATATATCTCACATCTCATGTCATTAACAACTACTTGTTCAGTAGGGTTCTGTACACACTACTTGAAAATTATGAAAATGTGGTTGTCACTACCCGAATTTTTCAGTAGTTAATTTGGTTGAAGAAAGCAGTTGTCACTCCGTTAAAAACGGCTTGTGTACAGAATGGGATTTAGCCCTCAAAGGTGAACTGAAAACCATTTTTAGCTGAAGTGTAAAGTCAAGTAATTTTTATTTGTATAGCACTTTTCATAACACACATTGTTTTAAAGCAGTTTTACAGAAAATTATGCAACAACATAAAATTAAGTTGCAAAATCTGTAATGTCTTAAGAGTCATCATTGTGTTGTTTGATAAAAACATGATTATAAATTGTGATTTGAAAAAATTATTACATAAGTAAATAATATTTGTAATTATACCCCCAATGAGTAAGCTAAAGGCGACTATGGCAAGTATCACAAAATTCCATAAGATGTTGGTTAATTTAGAAAATCAACCTTTGGGGAAGCCAGGCTTAATGTGGGGGCCAGTGCCCCTCTGGCTAAACAACATGACAATAACAATCACTATGATTGCAAAGTTCTGTCCTGTTAATAATAAGGAACAGTCTTCCTTGCATTGCTCAAGACTCAGACACATTCTCTCAGTTTAAGTCTAGACTAAAGACTCACTTATTCAGCCAGGCATACACCTAATTTATCTATCAACTCATTGTTATGCTGCATTTGTCAGGCCTGCTGGAACCGGAAACACTTTTCATATTCTATAATTCTGCTTTAATTTGAATGGCATCTACACTAATATTATTCTATTTGTTTCCCTGTCTCAACCACAGGATATACAGTTGTGCTCAAAAGTTTGCATACCCTGGCAGAAATTGTGAAATTTTGGCATTGATTTTGAAAATATGACTGATCATGCAATAAAATCGTCTTTTATTTAAGGATAGTGATCATATGAAGCCATTTATCATCACATAGTTGTTTGGCTCCTTTTTAAATCATAATGGTAACAGAAATCACCCAAATGGCCTTGATCGAAAGTTTACATACCCTTGAATGTTTTGCCTTGTTACAGACACACAAGGTGACACACAGTTTTATATGGCAATTAAAGTTTAATTTCCCACACCTGTGTCTTTTTAAATTGCAATTAGTGTGTGGTTGTTTCAAGGAGCACAATACTTGTTGACCCCTCTCCAAACATAGCGCTTATGGTTGTGACCATAAAGCTCTATTTTGGTGTCGTCACTCCAAATTACAGTGTGCCAGAAGCTGTGAGGCATGTCAAGGTGTTGTTGGGCATATTGTAACCGGGCTTTTTTTGTGGCATTGGCTTCTTTCTGGAAACTTGACCATGCAGCTCATTTTTGTTCAAGTATCGTCATATTGTGCTCCTTGAAACCACCACACCATCTTTATCCAGAGCAGCCTGTATTTCTCCTGAGGTTACCTGTGGGTTATTCTTTGTATCCCGAACAATTCTTCTGGCAGTTGTGGCTGAAATCTTTCTTGGTCTACCTGACCTTGACTTGGCATCAAGAGATCCCAGAATTTTCCACTTCTTAATAAGTGATTGAACAGTACTGACTGGCATTTTCAAGGCTTTGGATATCTTTTTATATCCTTTTCCATCTTTATAAAGTTCCATTACCTTGTTACGCAGGTCTTTTTACAGTTCTTTTCTGCTCCCCGTGGCTCAGTATCTAGCCTGCTCAGTGCATCCACGTGAGAGCTAACAAACTCATTGACTATTTATACACAGACACTATTTGCAATTTAAAAAGCCACAGGTGTGGGAAATTAAACTTGAATTGTCATTTAAACCTGTGTGTGTCACCTTGTGTGTCTGTAACAAGGCCAAACATTCAAGGGTATGTAAACTTTCAATCAAGGCCATTTGGGTGATTTCTGTTATCATTATGATTTAAAATGGCTTCATATGATCACTATCCTTAAATAAAAGACAGGGTATGCACATTTTTGAGCACAACTGTATATCCTAAGGTTATCAGAGCCTGCAAGACCCAGATTTGGTCCACCCTGATGTCCGACTTCCTTTGCTATGTGTCGCTGAGTGATGATGACTAACTGCAGCCTGTGCCAGCCAGACATCACATGTGTGTTTTGAAAAGTGCTATACAAATAAAAATGATGACTTTTCCTGGTTAACAGCTGTGCCGATGGCACAAAAAAACAAATGCCCATGTATGTTTTTCTTTTTTAATCATTTATATTTCATTACAAATTATATTATCAGCATAAAAGTTTGAGTGAAAAATTTGGGCAAAAGCCACATGTGAAAAATCTTTTATGTGAATTTTCACAAAGCATCTTATGAAAGTGCTTTAATGAAAGAAAACCTGTCTTTTTGTACAAAATGAGTTAACACAGTTAGTCACAAATTTGTTTATTTGATTATTAATCACAAAAGTGTGTGGAATCTATTAAAATATTTCTTATATATAAAAAATATTTTTTTTACCCAATTTGGAATGCCCAATTCCCAGTGCGCTTTTAAGTCCTCATAGTGGCGTAGTGATTCGCCTCAATCCGGGTGGCGGAGGATGAATCCCAGTTGCCTCTGCGTCTGAGACCATCAACCCGCACCAGCGTCTTATCACGTGGCTTGTTGAGCACGTTGCCACGGAGACATAGCTCAACTCACCACGCGCCCCATCGAGAACGAACCACATTATAGCGACCACGAGGAGGTTACCCCATGTGACTCTACCCACCCTAGCAACCGGGCCAATTTGCTTGCTTAGGAGACCTGGCTGGAGTCACTCAGCACACCCTGGGATTCGAACTAGCGAACTAGTGATCTCCAGGGGTGGTAGCCAGCATCTTTTATTTTATTGTTTTATTTTTTATTTTTTTATTCTTATATTATGTCATACATTTTTCAAGATCACACAGAGGGGTAATCACTAGTACGCAAGCAACAGCGAGAGAAGAGCAGCACCATTTTTGGTTGAACTATCCCTTTAAAGATTTGGAAACATTTCTAATAATTGTTATGGTGAAAACATGAAAATGTCCCACAGGGACATTATATATAATGCTGAAATATAAACCAAAGCAAAATCATGTTTTATTAATGCATACTTTCGCTATTTGATAGCTTTTAAATTCCTGCATGGATTCTTATTTCAGTGTAGTTACAGTTTTCAGTGTCGAAAGAATTTAGATCATTAGTTCAGTACAGCAGTATTGCCGCTCTGTAAAACGCAGAGTACACAGCCTGTGTAGGGCATCAACCCCGGTCGCGGAACACTCGCTGTGTCTGAAACTGCCCCCTATCCACTATATAGGGCACTATTTCGGGTGTCCGCCATTTTGTAGGAGTGTCTGAATTCTGAGTGAGCCACTCGTTCCCTACTTTTGTTCACTCATTCTTACCCACAATGCACTCTAATTTTGCATGTATGACGGTTGACGGTTAATTGCCCATAATCCACCACGGGGAAGACAAGCTGAGAGTTTACTGCTTCCTTCACTCCTGCAATGTTTTATTTCATGCTGAATGTATTAAATTACTTTTTGACAAATCATTACTTGATTAAAAAAAACCAAAAAAAACAAAAACAATAACATATAGAGATGCAAAACATACAGATACATTTTAAAAAGTATTCTTTATTTATATTTATACAGAATTTTGTCATTAAGCTGAAGAATTCTTTATTTACTAAATAATTCACTGAGGTGATATTATTATTTTATTGAATAATTATTTTAACTCAGAATTATAATTCTGTGGATGATTTAAATATTCGGTTATAACATGTAAATTATGATAATCTGGTCAGATGAGGGCGCTATGCGCCCAGAAACGTTACCCAGCTTGTATTGGAGTTTAAAGATACTAAAGTATAACAAATAAATACAATAATGTATATTAGATAAAATGTGTTTACTCTTTATATTAACATATATATTATTCACCATACGATCGCCTCGTGCCCTCACATCTCTAACGCTTGTGCCTTGCACCCCTCGCTGTGCACGTGCAGAAATGCTGTCTGTTCACACTCCAGTTGTCAATCACACGTTCCGTAGAGCAAAGGGCATTTACACTTAACGTGGATATTTACATGGATTTATACAGTTAATCAGCCCGAAGTAGCTGCGGTAGTTTCCAGTGCAAGGGCGCGGGGTAAATGCGTAAATACTACTCATGACATGCGAGACAAAGCGCACTTATATATTGCTGCACTGATTTAAAAATGTACACTTAAAAATGTATGTCATAAGAGCCCATATATACAGAATCACCCTGAAAATGACAATCACATTACACAGAAAAGCCCACGTTATCATTAGATCCACAACTCACCTCAGCATGCTGCCTTAAGTTGAAGCTGCAATTTTAATCTTGAAATATCCACTTGTCTTGGTGTTAAATGAAGGCATTGCATGACGAAACAATTATTTTATTCACTGTGCGGAGCGAAGAAAGTATTTGTGTCACTTTGTTTGAAGAGCTCGATGCTCCAGTAGTGATGGACTCGGTTTGAGTGACAGTCTGTGACAGTGCGCACAGCTGTGTAAACTTTCGCTGTCATTTTATTAATTAAAATTGCGTAACGTAATGTAATGACAGGAATGCCGTCCATTGTAATGGAATAAAAGTACAAAAAAATTATTAGAAATTTACTTGAGTAAGAGTAAAAAGTATCCATTTTTAAACCTACTCTAAAACTAAAAAAATTTCCAGAACGTTACTCAAGTAAATGTAAGGGAGTAAATGTAGCATGTTACTACCCGTCTCTGCTACCCAGATAGCAAGATGTCCATTCAACGTCTATTTTTAGTTGTAAGGGTCGGGATCAGTTGTCGATCAACTTTCAATGTTGAATCAACATTCACTATTTGGTCGGTACATCAGAATGTGTTAGGTCGAAAATAGAACATATACTCAACGTAGAAATGAACGTTTGTTCTATGTTGAAACTTGGCTACAGAAACTTGGTTACTTGGTCGGAGTTCTGCGCAATCTTGACCGGGCCAGCCGTCGGTGGATGAGTAGCTAGAAAATGGTAAGCATAAATGTACTTTTATTCATCATTTTACACAATGTTTTGTCAGTCTATCATTGAATATCACTTTAGATTTGAATTGTTTTATACCTCAGTGTTTTTAAAACACTCTCGCTTTATGTCCTTTTTGCACACTGCCCAGTTTTCCATGAGGCAGCCGGTAACTGAGGTAAATTCACCATGTTGGACTCATTTCAGTTGTTGTAGATGGTCAACTTCAACATGATCAATTTCACTCAGATTTTCTAAACTTTAACTTTAGTTCATTAATTTCTCTGTCCTCCACTTGCGAATGTCCTATGACACGCACAAGCCTTCAGTGGTCCAGCGCGTGCCATACGGAGTCAATAATACGCATGGTGAATAAATGTTACAACTCTCATTACTGTCTCAAAGACTGTGATTTAATTTTAGGGACAAACCGTGTGGCATTTTCTGCACTAATGTTCATAGAGGTCCAAATGAGCATGGCAAAGGTAGACGTCTCAAGTTATCTTTATAATATTACAATTTTATGTCTCACAACAATATAACATACATTTAAATACATTGTCATCTGCGGTACCTATAAATTGTGCTGGGAAACGGTGTCTTTTGTGTTTTATCTAAAGGATTAAATATGATGATTTTATGATTATGTTTAGTAGTAGGACTGTTAATAATACTGCTTAATAATGTCACTTGTACGTATTTTTCTATTTCAGAGAGACGTCCAGTGCCTTACCTCTGTTTCATTTGCTTCATGCTTCAGAAGGTAATAGATTTTAGACAATACCACTTTTTGCTGAAACTTTTCAGCTGCATTTTTATTTTTTTATTTTTTTGAGGGATTGCCTTTGCAGTAAATCCACCCCAAAGAGGCTCAAATACAGAAGACAGTAGTATACTTTTTGAGTATTGTATTGTAATGCCAAATATCTCAAGATAGTGTTTGATATACTGTAGGGTGAAGTTAAAATATAATAACCTGTTATTTCTTTATAATTCTAGAATATACATTCATAAGATTTGAGTTTATTATGGAATGGCCCACTGTTGAAATGCAGTTTCACTGTGATTGGTGTCTTTTTTTTTTTTTTTACATTTAGGAAAAAAACTCCTCAACAGAGCCACATCACAGTACATCACTGAATGGTAAAGTCTTTCTCGTCATTGATCAGAATTTTCCACCTTTGCAAGTTTACATGGTGCAGATCAAAAAACATATGTCAATAGAAATAAATGTTGCCTGTACACTTATTGATGCACATTAATTACTCCTGAAAAAAGTACTTATAAAATATTTTGTAAGCCTGCTGATCTTTAACCCTTAAAAGGGCAAAAACATACAAATACCTCATAAATTAATTTATGAAAACAAATTAATTTATTGCTATTTTCTAACATATTACATTTTTTAAACATTTATTTTCTTCAACATACTTCTTTTATTGACAATTTTGCAGCATATAGCATATTTTTTATGAAAACAACATGTAAAAGGTAGGAACATTTGCCATGAGGTCAGTGGACTTCTCACAATGTTGCCATGTTACTTTAAATTAAGATTGTGAATTGATGCCTGAGTTTTAATACAAAGTCACATGACCTCAGTATTTGCAGGGACTCTATTTTCAATCATTTTCACAGAAATTTGGCCAACTTACTCACTGCTCCTAGCTTCACCCTCTCAATGCTGTATCACCCAGGATACAAAAACCTTTATAGGGTTTTAAAGTCATCATAAGAGTTGTTATAGTATTGGGAATATTCCTGTGACCAGATAAGATTTGATACTGAAGTGGGTCATACGGCAATATTTGAATTGCATTTTTTTTTTCTTTTTGCAGGTCTTCTGTTTTTCTGTGAGCCCCAGCTGAAGACCGAGAACTTACAGATATTGGCCTTAACCAGTATCAACCTGGACAGATGTCTATTCCAGTCCTACCTACCTGCTTTTATATGGATGGCTGTCTACTTGCAAGTTCTCTTCAAAATTAGATGTATGCAAATATAACTTGAACTGCAAGAGCAAAGAACTTGATCCAGTTGCAGAGAATCCCTTAAGTTAAAGGGATATTTCACCCAAAAATGAAAATTCTCTCATTTTCTCACCCTCATTCCATCCCAGATGTGTATGACTTTCTTTCTTTTGCAGAATACAAACAAATATTCCAGAAGAATATATCAGCTCTGTAGGTCCATACAATGCAAGTGAATGGTGGCCAGAACTTTGAAGCTCCAAAGAGCAGATAAAGGCAGCATAAAAGTAATCCATTCTACTCCAGTATTTTAATCAATGTTGTTGGGCCTCATGTATTCAGATAGAAGACAAAGGCAGGCCTAACAGTCATAAAAACATAACTCATGCCCCCACCTTCTAAGTCGTAAATTTTACTGATAACAATCGCGACAAAATCAAACAAAGGGAGTCCAAAACAGACTACAGATCCATGAAGCCTTGCCCTCTAAAGGATCGAGCTCTCAACTCCTATTGGATGAGGCACACCACAGAACGTCCCTCAAACATGACATCATCAGGACTTCAAATAATTCTGAAATGCTTCCAGAGTTGCTTCCAGCGACTTAGTTCACCGAATACGGACGTAGCTTTTTGCTGCTCTCCGGTGCAACCTCGTGGCATAAGGAAGTAATGTCCGACTTGAAACTGTAGCCATACAATCTCCATCTCGCTGGACGAGCTAAGATTACTCTGTGTTCAACCGAACACTCTAACGGATCCGAAGGAGACCGCCGAGCAATTCGCATCTTCATCCGTTGGCCTACAGAAGTGAAGAGATTAAAGATTTCTCTTTCATCTTCAATCAAGTCGACATTTCTGAGTTCTCCGCCAGCCCGCCGAGAATCAACAGCCGTACCGCCCTCTGAGAATCAACAGCCGTACCGCCCGCCGACAGCGCGAGGAAACGTCTTCTTGTCATCACCCGAGCCTCAAGGAACCGGGTCAAAGTTAAAGGACGGAGGAAAACACATTCTACCTGTGTCCTCATGCGATTCAAGTAAGAGGTTACGTCTGGGCAGAGATAGAATATTATAGCGTGTTATTCTTGTGTTTCAAGGTTTTTGCTTGTACAGTTTACGGACCGCCATGTCCGCTAATTATTAATACTCAGGGTATTAATTATCACGAATTTGTTTTGCTGTATTGTGGTCCAACCAAATTGGACTGTTGTGCATTTTTGCCATCGTGGGTGAGACAGCAACTGAGTTCATCCATTAAAGAGTCAAATAACAAGGGACTTTTACGAGCCCCACTCGTAAAACCACGTCTCTGAGTGATGAACACGGCTGCTTTATCTCCAGCTATCGCGAAATCAGCTATCGGGCTGTCACTTAATCATCATTCTCTCTCTCTCTCACTAACCACACTGACACACACACACACACACTGTCACACACACACCTTATGTGTTCTAGAATTATTTTTATTTCCATATCTAATCATATCACTGTTTAGTTTGTAGTTGTAAGTCGGAAGTTTATTGACTGCATTGTATTAATTATTAATTGATATTACTGCATAAATAAACTTTGTTTATATTACAAAGAGAAGTGTTTTGGTTTGTTTTGCATACACCTGTGTCATGCTGATGGGATGTCAGTGCTCGGATTCAAACCTTCATTCATTGTTTTTTTTCCCGAAAATCGATATTCTTCGAATGTCGATTTTCCTAAGAAAACAATCTAATATTGAGACTGTTTTAATATTCGGTTATTAGTCCCTGATTTCAGGGTGGTGCCCCATCAATGTTAATCCTTATTAATATTCTATTGATTTTTGATAATTGATAATTATCTTTGATTGAATTCGAATGATCAACAAGCTAGTGTTAATTTTAATTAATGTTTCATCGACGTTAACAATTAACGATTATCTTTGATAACTGTTGATTTTAAAGGATTAAAAAAAACTAACATTGATTCTCATCAATGTTCTATTGATTTTAATAATTAATAATTATCTTTGATAATTATTAATCATTGCTAATAACCAAACTTGCTCCTAAACGTAGCACACTACATTTACTGGAGTCCCATATGAGGTTTTAATGAGTTAGATCCAATTAATTAATTTAAACATTGATTAATACCTACAGAAATAATTATTAATTATTTCTGATAGTAACTCTGATCTAAACAACCAGTAAAGCCCTACAATGTCTTCTGTGATCCAGTCAGTTTTGGATGAGAACAGACCAAAATGTAACTCCTGTTTCACTATACATCTTGTCATTGCAGTCTCTAGGCATGATAATGATTTCTAGCTTGTTTACACACACCAGTGCTTGACGCATGCACAGAGTACTACATGGCGCTAGGAAGTGTAATTGAACTTGAAATAATGATCGCCAAGGAGGCTGCTGATGTGATTTATGATGAAAAAGGAGTTATATTTTGGTCTGTTCTCACCCAAAACTGATTGGAATGCTTTTTTGGAGCTTCAAAGTTTCGGTCACCATTCACTTGCATTGTATGAACCTACAGAGCAGAGATATTTTCTAAAAATCTTCATTTGTAATCTGCAGATAAAGGAAAGTCATACACATTTGGGATGACATGAGGGTGAGTAAATGATGAGATAAATACATTTGTTTTGGGTGAAATAACCCTTCAAGGAAACCTTTAGATTTAATTGTAAGCATATTGTCACTAAGGGTTTGCTTAACTTAAAGGGAAAGTTCTCCCATAAATTAAAATTCTCTCATTATTTACTCACCCAAATGATATTCCAGGTGTGTATGACTTCTTTCTTCAGCAGAACACATTTGAAGAAAAATATATAAATATCTCTGCTCAGTAGGTCCTTAAAATGCAAGTGGATGGTGATCAGACTTTTGAAGCTCCAAAAATCACAGACAGTCAGCATAAACTTCATTCATACGACTGAATTAACGTCTTCTAAAATGATACAATCGCTTTTGTTGCGAAAATGATAAATATTTAAGTACTTTTTAACTCTAAACCATCGCTTTTGGTCAACAGCCGTTTACTCCCTTTCTGTCCTCTTAAGGGGCTCTGTATGTTTGAAACCTGTATGTTATTCTTTTGTGAAAATTGCAATATTGAATTTCAGTCAACCACTCACTTTCATGGAAAAGAAAGATGAAAGAAAATTGTGACTGAGAATGTCAGTCCTTAATGTTCTGCCTTATCTCCTTTTGTGTTTCACAGAATAAAAATTTCTAAGGTTCAGAACAACATGAGAGTGTGTGGATGAACTTTTAAAATCTGTAAAATTAAGACTACCTTTAAATTAGCCTGTAATTTGTTATTATACATACATCTGTGAATGCAACAGTGTGAAGGCATTTTTTTCTATAATTGGCTGTTAAGTTTTAAGATTCATATACTGTAGAAAAAGTTAACTCCAAAGAATTTTGTATTTGTAAATGTATATTTTGTATAAATAAAACAATGAGTATCTGAATGTGCTGTGTGTTTAATAAAGAGTACATATATAGGCTGATTTATTCATTTTTAAGAATTTGAGATTTTAAAAAAAAAAGTAGAAAATATATTGATTGTATAATGTCATTTCACCCAACTGAAATCAATGTAGTTTCAACGGTAGGTAAGCAAACCAATTAGATAGATTTTAGGTTAGCTTTCAGTGGCGTGAACATCGTAGATTCAATGTGACTTCGATGAGCAAAAAGATGCGGAATCAATGTCGGAGATCAACGTCGTTTCGATACCGTGTGAGACATTGATTCCATGTTGACTGTGACTCTGAAAAACCTAAATATCTTATGCAATGTTGTTTCTAAAACAAGTTATATCGAATTGATCTTGTTTTAAGGATTTTTCGATATTTTTACAGGAAAACAATACAAAAATGATTATCAAGAATACGATTTTTGCTCTAATATCAAAGGTCTTACTAGAAAAAAGTAATTATGATCTGACATGAATTTTCTTGATAAAAAATGATCGTGCCTGGTAACCAAACCCCACTGACTTCCATTTAAAATAGCATAGATGGTATCTCAGGATCAGAATGTTGTAGAGACTTCATTGTTGGCTTGTATGACTCAGAACAGCAAGCAGCCTTCTTGGTTTCACATTGGCAACTGCCTAGCAACCACATGGGCTTACCCTAGCAACCAAGTAACAAATAAAAAATCTCTGCACCAGAACATCGTAGAGACTTCCGGGTTGACTTATTTCACTCAGGATGGCAAGGAGCCTTAATAAGTATCACCATGGTAACTGCTTAGCAACCAGATTGGGTTACCTTAGCAACCAAGTAACAAATCACATATCTCTGCACCAGAACATCGTAGAGACTTCCGGGTTGACTTATTTCACTCAAGATGGCAAGGGGCCTTGATGAGTATCACCCTGGTAGCTGCTTAGCAACCAGATTGGGTTACACTAGCAACCAAGTAACAAATCACATATCTCTGCACCAGAACATCGTAGAGACTTCCGGGATGACTTATTTCACTCAAGATGGCAAGGGGCCTTGATGAGTATCACCCTGGTAACTGCTTAGCAACCAGATGTGGTTACCCTAGCAACCAAGTAACAAATCACATATCTCTGCACCA
This sequence comes from Myxocyprinus asiaticus, assembly GCF_019703515.2. Lineage (NCBI taxonomy): Eukaryota > Metazoa > Chordata > Actinopteri > Cypriniformes > Catostomidae > Myxocyprinus > Myxocyprinus asiaticus. The sequence goes on from NC_059346.1 coordinate 57,604,735, forward strand.
GAACATCGTAGAGACTTCCGGGTTGACTTATTTCACTCAGGATGGCAAGGAGCCAAGTTAAGTATCACCTTGGTAACTGCCTAGCAACCAGATGGTGTTAGCCTAGCAACCAAGTAACAAATCACATATCTCTGCACCAGAACATTGTAGAGACTTCCGGGTTGACTTATTTCACTCAGGATGGCAAGGAGCCATGTTAAGTATCACCTTGGTAACTGTCTAGCAACTAGATGGGGTTACCCTAGCAACCAAGTAACAAATCACATATCTCTGCACCAGAACATCGTAGAGACTTCTGGGTTGACTTATTTCACTCAGGATGGAAAGGAGGTTTGATAAGTATCACCCTGGTAACTGCAGAGCAACCAGATGGGGTTACCCTAGCAACCAAGTAACAAATCACATAACTCAGCACCAGAAGTTCGTAGAGACTTCCGGGTTGACTTATTTCATTCAGGATGGCAAGGAGCCATGTTAAGTATCACCTTGATAACTGCCCAGCAACCAGATGGGGTTACCCTAGCAACCAAGTAACAAATCACATATCTCTGCACCAGAATATCGTAGAGAATTTCAGGTTGACTTATTTCACTCAGGATGGCAAGGAGCCTTGAATAATATCACCCTGGTAACTGCTTAGCAACCAGATGGGGTTACCCTAGCAACCAAGTAACAAATCACATATCTCTGCACCAGAACATCATAGAGATTTCTGGGTTGACTTATTTCGCTCAGGATGGCAAGGAGCCATGTTAAGTATCATCCTGGTTACTGCTTAGCAACCAGATGGGGTTACCCTAGCAACGAAGAAACAAATCACATATCACTGCAACAGAACATCGTAGAGACTACCAGGTTGACTTATTTCACTCAGGATGGCAAGGAGCCTTGATAAGTATCACCCTGGTAACTGCTTAGCAATCAGATGTGGTTACCCTAGCAACCAAGTAACAAATCACATATCTCTGCACCAGAACATCATAGAGACTTCCAGGTTGACTTATTTCACTCAGGATGGTAAGGAGCCTTGAATAGTATCACTCTGGTAACTGCTTAGCAACCAGATGGGGTTACCCTTGCAACCAAGTAATAAATCACACATATCTGCACCAGAATATCATAGAGATTTCTGGGTTGACTTATTTCACTCAGGATTGAAAGGAGGTTTGATAAGTATCACCCCGGTAACTGCATAACAACCAGATGGGGTTACCCTAGCAACCATGTAACAAATCACATATCTCTACACCAGAACATTGTAGAGACTTCTGGTTTCATTAATTTGACTCAGGGTAGCAAGGAGCCTTTTCAGTATCACCTTGGTACAGGTGCATCTCAATAAATTAGAATGTTGTGGAAAAGTTCATTTATTTCAGTAGTTCAACTCAAATTGTGAAACTTGTGTATTAAATAAATTCAATGCACACAGACTGAAGTAGTTTAAGTCTTTGGTTCTTTTAATTGTGATGATTTTAGCTCACATTTAACAAAAACCCACCAATTCACTATCTCAAAAAATTAGAATATGGTGACATGCCAATCAGCTAATCAACTCAAAACACCTGCAAAGGTTTCCTGAGCCTTCAAAATGGTCTCTCAGTTTGGTTCACTAGGCTACACAATCATGGGGAAGACTGCTGATCTGACAGTTGTCCAGAAGACAATCATTGACACCCTTCACAAGGAGGGTAAGCCACAAACATTCATTGCCAAAGAAGCTGGCTGTTCACAGAGTGCTGTATCCAAGCATGTTAACAGAAAGTTGAGTGGAAGGAAAAAGTGTGGAAGAAAAAGATGCACAACCAACCAAGAGAACCGCAGCCTTATGATTGTCAAGCAAAATCGATTCAAGAATTTGGGTGAACTTCACAAGGAATGGACTGAGGCTGGGGTCAAGGCATCAAGAGCCACCACACACAGACATGACAAGGAATTTGGCTACAGTTGTCGTATTCCTCTTGTTAAGCCACTCCTGAACCACAGACAACGTCATAGGCGTCTTACCTGGGCTAAGGAGAAGAAGAACTAGACTGTTGCCCAGTGGTCCAAAGTCCTCTTTTCAGATGAGAGCAAGTTTTGTATTTCATTTGGAAACCAAGGTCCTAGAGTCTGGAGGAAGGGTGGAGAAGCTCATAGCCCAAGTTGCTTGAAGTCCAGTGTTAAGTTTCCACAGTCTGTGATGATTTGGGGTGCAATGTCATCTGCTGGTGTAGGTCCATTGTGTTTTTTGAAAACCAAAGTCACTGCACCCGTTTACCAAGACATTTTGGAGCACTTCATGCTTCCTTCTGCTGACCAGCTTTTTAAAGATGCTGATTTCATTTTCCAGCAGGATTTGGCACCTGCCCACACTGCCAAAAGCACCAAAAGTTGGTTAAATGACCATGGTGTTGGTGTGCTTGACTGGCCAGTAAACTCACCAGACCTGAACCCCATAGAGAATCTATGGGGTATTGTCAAGAGGAAAATGAGAAACAAGAGACCAAAAAATGCTGATGAGCTGAAGGCCACTGTCAAAGAAACCTGGGCTTCCATACCACCTCAGCAGTGCCACAAACTGATCACCTCCATGCCACGCCAAATTGAGGCAGTAATTAAAGCAAAAGGAGAACCTACCAAGTATTGAGTACATATACAGTAAATGAACATACTTTCCAGAAGGCCAACAATTCACTAAAAATGTTTTTTTTATTGGTCTTATGATGTATTCTAATGTTTTGAAATAGTGAATTGGTGGGTTTTTGTTAAATGTGAGCCAAAATCATCACAATTAAAAGAACCAAAGACTTAAACTACTTCAGTCTGTGTGCATTCAATTTATTTAATACACGAGTTTCACAATTTGAGTTGAAGTACTGAAATAAATGAACTTTTCCACGACATTCTAATTTATTGAGATGCACCTGTAACTGCCTAGCAACCAGATGGGGTTACCCTAGCAACCAAGTAACAAATCACATATCTCTGCACCAGAACATCATTGAGACTTTGGGTTGACTTATTTCACTCAGGACGGAAAGGAGGCTTGATAAGTATCACCTTGGTAACTGCCTAGCAACCAGATGGGGTTACACTAACAACCAAGTATCAAATCACATATCTCTGCACCAGAATATTGTAGAGACTTCCGGGTTGACTTATTTCACTCAGGATAGCAAGGAGCCTTGATAAGTATCACCCTGGTAACTGCTTAGCAACCAGATGGAGTTACCCTAACAACCAAGTAACAATTCATATATCTCTGCATCAGAACATCGTAGAGACTTCTGGGTTGACTTATGTCACTCAGGATGGCAAGGAGCCATGTTAAGTATCACCCTGGTAACTGCCTAGCAACCAAATGTAGTTACCCTAGCAACCAAGTAACAAATCACATACCTCTGCACCAGAATATCATAAAGACTTCCGGGATGACTTATTTTACTCAGGATGGCAAGGATCTTTGCTAAGTATCACCTTGGTAACTGCCTAGCACCAGATGTGGTTACCCTAGCAATCATGTAACAAATCACATATCTCTGCACCAGAACATCATAGAGATTTCTGGTTTCATTCATTTGACTCAGGGTAGCAAGTAGCCTTTTCAGTATCACCTTGGTAACTGCCTAGCAACCAAATGGGGTTACCCTAGCAACCCATTTGCCATTCAGAAAAACAAGCAAGGGGTAGGGTTGCATAGGACTTCTTGCAGCTGGCTGTCTATCTGTATGATGTTCCTTCTGTCTGTCTGACTGTAAGACCTTTAAACTTCCAACTCTTCAAACTATTTTAAACTTTCAGAAAAGGCTTTGTCAAGCCAACATAAAGTTTGTCTTCAAACTTTACTATCTAGTTATTCTTCTTCTTCTTCTGAGCCAAAATTTAAACAATATCTCCTCCTAGAGCTTTCAAGCTACAAAAACCAAACTCGCCACAGACCTTCAAACTGGTCTGACTCGGGTTGCTATCTCTTTTCTAACTGATCGGACTTCCGGTATTCCTGTATCAGACTTCCGAACAGGACTGATTTTAAATTGACTCCCAATAGAGGTGTGAAAACTTTTCCCTGTAATAACTCCTTTAGAGGATTCAATCTACTTACTATTACTCTACCACTCATACTTTCTATCACTCCATCACTCTCTTTTCTATCTTTCCATCACTCCACTCTTTTTATTCTTTCTTTCAATCCATCATTTTATCATCCTAGCAACTGCATACAACCTAGCAACCATTTAGTGCACCCTAGCAACCAAAACCCATTGACTGCCATTCAAAATGGCTTAGATGGATATATCCTGATCAGAATGTCCTACAGACTTGAGAGTTGGCTTGTTTGAATTGGGTGAGCAATCAGTCTTCATGGAAACTACGTAGCCATGCCCTAGCAACCATTTAGAGCACCCTAGCAACCAAACCCTTTTGACTTCCATTCAAAAAGGCTGAGTGTGATATCTCCTGATCAGAATGTCCTACAGACATGAGATTTGGCTTGTTTGAATTGGGTGAGCAATCAGTCTTCATGGAAACTACGTAGCCATGCCCTAGCAACCATTTAGAGCACCCTAGCAACCAAACCCTTTTGACTTCCATTCAAAAAGGCTGAGTGTGATATCTCCTGATCAGAATGTCCTACAGACATGAGATTTGGCTTGTTTGAATTGGGTGAGCAATCAGTCTTCATGGAAACTACTGAGCCATGCCCTAGCAACCATTTAGAGCACCCTAGCAACCAATCCCCACTGACTTCCATTTAAAATCACTTAGATGGGTATCTCAGGTTCAGAATGTCGTAGAGACTTCATTGTTGGCTTGTATGGCTCAGAACAGCAAGTAGCCTTCTTGGTATCACACTGGCAACTGCCTAGCAACCACATGGGCTTACACTTGCAACCTAATAACAAATCAAATATATCTGCACCAGTACATTGTAGAGACTTTCGAGTTGACTTATTTCACTCAGGATGGCAAGGAGCCTTGATAAATATCACCCTGGTAACTGCTTAGCAACCAAATGGGGTTACCCTAGCAACCAAGTAACAAATTACATATCTTTGCACCAGAACATCATAGAGACTTCCAGGTTGACTTATTTCACTCAGGATGGCAAGGAGCCATGATAAGTATCACCCTGGTAACTGTTTAGTAACCAGATGGGGTTACCCTAGCAACCAAGTAACAAATCACATATCTCTGCACCAGAACATCATAGAGACTTCCAGGTTGATTTATTTCACTCAGGTTGACAAGGAGCCTTGATGAGTATCACCCTGTTAACTGCTTAGCAAACAGATGGGTTATCCTAGCAACTAAGTAACAAATCACATATCTCTGCGCCAGAACATCATAGAGACTTCCAGGTTGACTTATTTCACTCAGGATGGCAAGGAGCCTTGATAAGTGTCACCCTGGTAACTGCTTAGCAACCAAATGGGGTTACCCTAGCAACCAAGTAACAAATCACATATCTCTGCACCAGAACATCATAGAGACTTCCAGGTTGACTTATTTCACTCAGGATGGCAAGGAGCCTTGATAAGTATCACCCTGGTAACTGCTTAGCAACCAGATGGGGTTACCCTAGCAACCAAGTAACAAATCACATATCTCTGCACCAGAACATCATAGAGACTTCCAGGTTGACTTATTTCACTCAGGATGGCAAGGAGCCTTGATAAGTATCACCCTGGTAACTGCTTAGCAACCAGATGGGGTTACCCTAGCAACCAAGTAACAAATCACATATCTCTGCACCAGAACATCATAGAGACTTCCAGGTTGACTTATTTCACTCAGGATGACAAGGAGCCTTGATAAGTATCACCCTGTTAACTGCTTAGCAAACAGATGGGTTACCCTAGCAACCAAGTAACAAATCACATATCTCTGCACCAGAACATCGTGGAGACTTCCGGGTTGACTTATTTCACTCAGGATGGAAAGGAGCCTTGATAAGTATCACCCTGGTAACTGCATAGCAACCAGATGCGGTTATCCTAGCAACCAAGTAACAAATCACATATCTCTGCACCAGAACATTGTAGAGACTTCTGGTTTTGTTCATTTGACTCAGGGTAGCAAGGAGCCTTTTGAGTATCACCTTGGTAACTGCCTAGCAACCAGATGGTGTTACCCTAGCAACCAAGTAACAAATCACATATATCTGCACCAGAACATTGTTGAGACATCCGGGTTGACTTATTTCACTCAGGATGGCAAGGAGCCTTTTGAGTATCACCTTGGTAACTGCCTAGCAACCAAATGGGGTTACCCTAGCAAGCAGTTTGCCATTCAGAAAAACAAGCAAGGTGTAGGGTTGCATAGGACTTCTTGCAGCTGGCTGTCTCTCTATATGATGTTCCTTCTGTCTGTCTGACTGTAAGACCTTCAAACTTCCAACTCTTCCAACTATTTTAAACTTTCAGACAAGGCTTTGTCAAGCCAACATAAAGTTTGTCTTCAAATTTTACTATCTAGTTTTCTTTGATATCATGCATGTCATTTATTTGTTATTTTTCCTAAATCTGTTTTTCTAACTGTAGCCATTATATATTCAACTATCAGGAGTTTTGCGTTGTATTTCTATATTACAATTGCTTAATCTTTCCTTAAGCACTCATGATCCCATTGTATTAAACTTACTTCAGACTTTTTAAAACTTTCAGTTTTTTCAGTCTATCTCTAGACTAGACAGTCACCAAAGGATCAATTCGCCCAGTTCTTTTTATCGAACCAACGTCTCTTTTTCTATTCAAGTATACGAGTTTCACTACATGTATAACCTTGAATAAAACTCTGTGAAGCATCCTTCACTGACAGTTTCACTGCCCCACTCTGTCTCATTAGGCTCTTGACTTCCTTGAGACTTGCCGTCTGAGGTTCTCTCACCTCTTTATCTATTGGCTCTCTAAACCTTTCACAGCTTTCTAACCTCGTACGGTTTATTCTATTGTGCGCACATATAACCTTTCTAAGGTTGTTTTAATACAGGTAATTCTTATAGGGTACCGTTTCTCATGGTGAGTTATCTATTTCATGTTTTTAAGCCTCGTTGAGCCCCATATTGGGCGCCATGTTATCCAGTGCGTAACCTAACACCTTTTACCTTATTTTTATTATTCTCAGGTTAGGTAAAGTCGAATCTGTCCTAAATTATAAGCATAAATTATACATACAACCTGGACAGAAGACACCTTCGTAGTTTGTTCTGGCTCACAAACTTAAAACATCAAAAAAACAAAACCTCAATAGGCAAATTACTTGTAATCAATAAAATTCTATTTATTGGTTACAATTTCTTTTCTTGCAATCAAAAACGTTCTAGGGAAATACAAAGTAAAGAAAAGCAAAGTACAAAAATCAAAAAAGTTTTGCAATCAAATGCAATATCAGCTTGGAATCTTGGCGTCAGAGATACTGTTCAAAACAAAGCAGTATTTCAAGTTCTTATCAGTGCATCAGTCTTTTATACATGTCTATCGGTAATTTACCTGATGATTCCCCACTGCAACCACCTCCAAAGTCCTTGACCTTAAAGTCAACTCCATGCAGCCATCTTTTTGCACCTGGGTTATTAATTGAACTTTTTGAGCCATTTTCTCTCTCTGATCTTCTTCCTTCATCTTGCCGACATCCCAACTGTACAACATGTTCAGACATGTTCTATACACAGCAACATGTTCACTCTGGTCTTAACTTTATATTAAATTATTTAATACATACAACGCTAATGGGTAACAAATGTTATATTCTTTGTTTAAATGTATAACATATTTTACAGATAACAGCAGTTCAGTCATAGTTTTATGTATCTCTTGTAAGCAAAATTTAATACATTGGCTAAAATAAGGAGACAGGGTAACTGCAATATCTCCATATTACACAACAACATACAACACGCTTGCTCATGTGATACTGCTTTAACATATAGGTCATTCTTACTGTGCTGTAATTTTTTTATGTCTTCATCATGTATGTCATAATGATTTTTTTGAATATTAAACTCAGAACTTTTACAGATTGAAACCATGTTAGTTTGTTATCTTTTATCACAAAATCACAATTATTGTAACTGAACATGGGGCTATTTTTAATTATTTAACTATTTTGGTTTGGTTTGAGTGGATGTTGCCATATTTGCCAAATTCTTAAATGCTGCTCTCTTACACAATTTGTACATGTTTCTTTGAAGTTTAAGTAAATGCCACAGTGGGCATTAATTGTCTTCTAAAATGGATCATATATTATTATTGAGACCAGAATGTGTTCACAGCATATTGTTGATGTATAAAATATTTATTTGTGTTATTCAATTTGTTAGTGAACTAATAAACATTTAAACCCTTTAGATAAAATAACTAAATCCTTTATGGTAAATGAGCAGTTTAAAGATACAGTGAGAACAATAAATTAACATTGATTAAGATCGATCATGGTGACTTTGGTCCCATTCGTCAAGGGCAAGCTGGTGTCCATGTGTTCTGGGGAAGTAGGGTGTTTTGTGGATAATGAGAATAAGCAAGATGTTTATTGTTCAAGTGTGCCAGAGTTTCTGATCTCAATGATATTTGCATTTTCAATTATCTCTCATTCAATTTGCATTAACATATGCGATTTGTCTATAGAAGAGATTGCAAACAAATGCCATTTCCTTAAATAGCTCCTAGTGTGTATGTGTTTGTGTGTGACATAGCAATTGGTTAGACAGACTCTGTTTCTAACCTCTAACTCTAACCAGACAGACATGGATGTGGCCTAGAAAAAAGTTATTACAACCAGGTGTGGAAAGAAAAAAAATCATATCTTGAGTAAAAGCATTGTTCCCTATCTGTCACTCACTCGATGTTGTGTCGATGTAGTGACACTAGGGGTCGAACTTGGGAGCCCCAATCACCTCTGATATTTGAGAAAAGGCCAATGAAAATTGGCAAGTGGAATTTGCAAGCCACTTCCCAGGACATACGGATATAAAAGGAGACGGCTTGCATCCACTCATTCAGATTTGTTCTTCGGAGCCGATCAGTGTGAAAGCTGTTACACTGGCATTCAGGTGGAATCACGCTGAGGCAGGATGTGCTGGATGGCCTCCATCTGCTTCTTGACTGCCGAGAACTGCTGGGCAAAGTCCTCAACAGTGTCACTGAACAGGCAGATGGGGGCATCAAGAAAGTGAACCTTGTCGGCGACCCTCATCTCTGCAAAGTTGAGCCACAAGTGGCGCTCCTGGACCACCATAGTGGACATCGCCTGCCCGAGAGCCCACACCGTGACCTTCGTCGCCCGCAGGGTGAGGTCATTTGCTGAGCGCAGCTCCTGCATTAATCCCGGTTCAGGACTACCCTCGTGCAGCTCTTTCAATGCCTTGGCCTTGTGGACCTGCAGGAGGGCCATTGCATGCAAGGTGGAGGCAGCCTGTCCAGCAGCACTGTAAGCCTTGGCCATCAGGGACGATGTGAACTTACAGGCCTTGGACAGGAGCCTAGGACGATTCCGCCATGTGGCGGTGTTTTGCGGGCACAGGTGCACCACAATCACCTGCTCCACCTGAGGAACCTCTGTGTAACCCCTGGTCGCTCCGCCATCGAGGGTAGTGAGAGCGGAGGAACTCAAGAAACGGGATCGGGCAGTAAAAGGTGCCCGCCACGATTTCGTGAGCTCCTCATTCACCTCTTGGAAGAAAGGAACTGGGGCAGAGTGCGGCTGTGTGTGGCGCTCTGAGCTCAGGAACCAATCATCCAGCCACAAATGCTCAGGGCAGGGTGGAGGGTTCCACTCCAGCCCAACGCTCACGGCAGTCCGGGCAAGCATGGCTGTCAGCTCCGCGTCGGCCTCTGACTGGGCGATCGCAGCAGACTGTGGGAGCCCGGCCGAGTCCTCAGCGTCAGACTGTAAAAGCACGCTCTCCAATGCTGTGATCGATACCTTGTCCTCTTCTCGAGCCCCGAATGAGACATTAAGCTCACCCTGGGGCGAGTCGCCTGACCCATCCATGAACTCGACCGGTGGAAATGAGCATGCTGGGGAATGGGAGGTCCGTGTGGATTCACCCGGCGGAAATGCTCCCATTGAAGCCCCCAAATCACCCCCAGCACTAGCTGCCGCGGCCTTGTGCATGTAAGCAGAAGGACCAGGGCAGGGAGTGGCTGGAGTGGCTTTCACTTTATGAAAGAAAGAAAGCTGCGAACGCAACATTGCCATGGTCATGTTCTTGCAGTGAGAACATGAACCATCCACGAACGCTGTCTCAGCGTGACTACGACCCATACACGTGAGACCATGATCATGGCCATCAGAAGCAGAAAGATAGTGACTGCACCCAGGAACTGCACATAAATGGAAAGGCATCTTTAAAAAGATGCTTTCCACCAGTGCTTACTCTTTTAGAGAAAGCAAACTCTTTTAGTGTGGCTGCCAAAGAACCCCAGGAGGGCTTCAAAGTGTCCCTGAGACGGGCGACCCAGGGGTGAGGAGACCTGACAAACCAGAAGGTGGTACACAGACCACTCCATCCCCCGGTGGAGGGCCGGGAGGAGAATATTTTGTTTCACCGCATGCCCAAGGGGCACCGACACTTTCATTTAAAAAATGAAAAATTAGATCATTCTCTGGGTCACGACAGCCGTACATCGAACACTCGCAACAGGGGCGCTGCGGGCACAAGTCCTCCGCCTTCGCACACCCAGCTGCGACACTCACATATCCACAATCATGCGTTTGCGACGCACCACGAGGATGCCCAGTCTCCTCTTCCATCGCAAACCATCCTATGGTGGGTACGCGGAGTGAGGTAAGTGCTCTAACATCTCTCTCAGCACAGCCACGGATTCAGGACGTGAGACCTCTCGACGTGGCAGCTCCTGCTCTGCGAGGCTGGAGGCGTGGTTAGCGCTCTCCAACCCTTTGCGCTTGCTCGTCAGGACGAACTGACTCGGCTATGCAATTCAGTTCACCAGGCACCCACCCAGGTTCAATGGCATCCGTTTTAACTCGGTAGCAGGTAAGGAAGCCACTGAAGTGAGAATCCGCATCCTCAATTATCTCGACGACTGGCTGATTCTAGCTCTCGGGATTTATTGTGTGCGCGCAGACACCTCAGCCGATTGGGGCTTCAGATCAACCGGGAAAAGAGCAAGCTCTCCCCGGTGCAGAGCATCTCTTTTCTCGGGATGAAGTTGGACTCAGTCTCTATGTTAGCACGCCTCACAAGCGAGTGTGCTCAGTCGGTGCTGAATTGCCTGAAGTCATTCAGGGAAAGAACAGCGGTCCTACTGAAACAATTTCTAAGGCTCCTGGGGCATATGGTATCCTCAGCAATGGTGACGCTGCTCGGGTTGATGCATATGAGACCGCTTCAGCACTGGCTTCAGACTCGAGTTCCAAGATTGGCATGTCGCCGCACGTTCAGCCCTAGAACAAGTGTCCAGGCGTGTTGTTGTCACAACAGACATGTCCAAGTCAGGCTGGGGTACCATTTGCAATGGGCACGCAGCCTCGGGCTCCTGGACAGGACCTCGACTGCATTGGCATATCAACTGCCTTGAGTAGCTGGCGGTATTGCTGGCTCTGCGGAGGTTTCGGCCGTTGATCCAGGGCAAGCACGTGTTAATCCAGATGGTAGCATATATAAATCACCACGGTGGTTTACGCTCACGTCGCATGTCGCAACTCACTCGCCATCTCCTCCTTTGGAGTCAGCAGTGACTGAAGTCGTTGCGGGCCATTCACATCCCAGGCGAACTTAATCGCGCAGTGTACGCGCTGTCGTGACAGATGACGCTCAGAGGAGAGTGGAGACTCCACCCTCAGGTGGTCCAGCTGGTTTGGAGTCCATTCGGTGAAACTCAGGTAGACCTGTTTGCTTCCCAGGAATCCTCCCACTGCCCACTATGGTACTTCCTGACTGAGGCCCCACTCGGCATGGATGCATTGGCACACAGCTGGCCCCGGGACCTGCGCAAATATGCGTTTCCCCCAGTGAGCCTGCTTGCACAGACTCTGTGCGAAGTCGGGGAGGACGAAGTCCCACCTGGCCCACCTAGACTTGGTTCAGGGCTCACGCTCCTCGCAAATTCCCCTGAGGAAGGACCTTCTTTCTCAGGTACGGAGCACGATTTGGCACCCATGCCCAGACCTCTGGAACCTCCATGTCTGGCCCCTGGACGGACACGGTAGACCTAAGTGGGCTACCACTGGTGGTGGTAGACACTATCACTCAGGCCAGAGCTCCCTCAACGAGGCACCTTGAAGTGGCATCTGTTCACGAATTGGTGTTATTCCTGAGGTGAAGACCCACAGAGATGCACAGTCAGGTCGATGCTTTCCTTCCTGCAGGAGAGGTTGGAGGGATGGCTTAAAAGTGTATGTGGCCGCCATAGCAGCACACCATGATGCAGTAGACGGTAAGTCCTTGAAGCACGACCTGATCATCAGGTTCCTTAGAGGTGCCAGGAGGTTGAGACCTCCTAGGCCACGCCTCATTCCCTCATGGGACCTCTTTGTAGTCTTGCTGGGAGACCCCTGTTTGAGCCCTTGGAGTCAGTCGAGCTAAAAACCCTCTCATTGAAGACGGCCCTCCTGACTGCACTTACTTACATCAAGAGGGTTGGGGACCTGCAGGTGTTCATTGTTGGCAATACGTGCCTAGAGTTCAGTCCAGCATGCTCACACGTAATCCTGAGACCCCGGCCGGGCTATGTGCCCAAGGTTCCCATAACCCCTTTTAAGGATCAAGTGGTGAATTTGCAAGCGCTGCCCTGGGAGGAGGCAGACCCACCCTTGTCGTTGCTGTGTCTGGTACATGCCTTGCATATTTACTTGGACCGCACAGAGAGCTTTAGACGCTCTGAGCAGCTCTTTGTCTGTTTTGGATTATGGATGCCATCGCTTTGGCATAACAGGCCCAGGGCGTGCCGTGTCCCCTGGGAGTACGAGCACACTCCACTAGTAGTGTGGCATCCTCCTGGGCCCTGGCGAACGGCACCTCTCTAACAGACATCTGTAGAGCAGCAGTCTGGGCGACACCCAATACCTTTGCGTGACTTTTGCCAGTTTCGTCCCCTGTGTTAGCAGTACGAATAGGTAAATATGCGGGCAGCTGGCTGGGTGTTCCACTTGCACTCAGCACCTTTCCCCTCCCTGAGGGGATAACGTGCGCTTTTTTGTCCACGTGAGTTCCCGGGACTGGCAAACCCTGGATGTCTTTCCTCCCCAGCACCCTGCGGCAGGCGAATTCAGCGGAGGAATTTGTTGCCAGGCCCAGTATTCGTGAAGTATGACCTGTCAGGTCAGCCCCTGTACTTGGGATAGGTGCTCCATATGTGGTGATTCCCTGTCGGTTATCGCATATGAGGTGTTTTCCACAGTACGGTTTCCCTGAGCTCTGCTCTGCCACCAGTCGCTGCACTTGTAGAGCTCCTCCCTTCCCGGTAGGACCTACCACGGGGACTCCTTTCCATGTGTGATACTTCCTTGTTGGCAAGTCCATGTGATGTTTTCTCCATATGTTAACCTCCCGTCAGGCAGGATGTTGTCTCCGCGGTGTCCTTTTCTCCAGGGGGGAAAGAACACCTTCCCCGGTGCTAATATATCTTGGTCCCAACTAAGTGAATTTTTACTTTCAAATAAAGAGAGAGAAAAGGTTGAAACAGCTGATGCAACCTATTCCCATTGTAAGTACATCTCCACCCCCCCTTGGGGTACGAGGGACTATGTGACTTATGTGGGGCATTGGGAAGGTTACGATGGGGCTGTGTGCCCTTGTTACCAGGCCCGTGGTAGCCTGCCTACATCTGCACCGCCAATCCGCATAACACAGTTCAGCTGGTTGCGGCGTTTTGTATAGGGACCCCTAGTGTCACTACAACACAACATTGAGTGAGTGACAGATAGGGAATGTCTCAGTTACTGTTGTAACCTCTGTTCCCTGATGGAGGGAACGAGACATTGTGTCCCTCCTGCCACAACACTGAACTACCCGCTGAAATGGCCAGGACTCTGTCTCGTCTCCTCAGCACAAACCTGAATGAGTGGATGCAAGCCGTCTCCTTCTATACCCGTATGTCTGGGGTAGTGGCATGCAAATTCCACTCAGCAATTTTCATTGGCCTTTCTCAAATATCAGAGGTGATTGGGGCTCCCAAGTTCGACCCCTAGTGTCACTATATCGACACAACATCTCATTCCTTCCATCAGGGAACAGAGGTTACAACAGTAACTGAGATGTGACTTCCCAAAACAATTAGTGAGATCGGAGTAAAAGTAAAACCCTGGATGTCTTTCCTCCCCAGCACCCTGTGGCAGATGAATTCGGCAGAGAAATTTGATGCCAGGCCCAGTACTCATGAAGTATGCCCTGTCAGGTCAGCCCCTGTACTTGGGATAGGTGCTCCATATGTGGTGGTTCCCTGTCGGTAATCCCATATGAGGTGTTTTCCACAGTACGGTTTCCCTGAGCTCTGCTCTGCCACCAGTCTCTGCGCTTGTAGAGCTCCTCCCTTCCAAGTAGGACCTACCACGGGGACTCCTTTCCATGTGTGGTACTTCCTGGTTGGCAAGTCCATGTGATGCTTTCTCCACATGTTAACCTCCCGTCGGGCAGGATGTTGTCTCCGTGGTGTCCTTTTCTCCAGGGGGGAAAAGAACACCTTCCCCGGTGCTAATACATCTTGGTCCCAGCTAAGTGAATTTTTACTTTCAAATAAAGAGAGAGAAAAGGTCGAAACAGCTGATGTAACCTATTCCCATTGTAAGAACATCTCCCTCCCTTGGGGTACAAGGGACTATGCGACTTATGTGGGGCATTGGGAAGGTTACGATGGGGCTGTGTGCACTTGTTACCAGGCACGTGGTAGCCTGCCTACATCTGCACTGCCAATCCACGTAACACAGTTCAGATGGTTGCAGCGTTTTTTATAGGGACCACTAGTGTCACTACATCGACACAATGTCGAGTGAGTGACAGACAGAATTACTGTTGTAACCTCTGTTCCCTGATGGAGGGAATGAGACATTGTGTCCCTCCTGCCACAACACTGAATTACCCGCTGAAATGGCCGGGACTCTGTCTCGGCTCCTCAGCACAAACCTGAATGAGTGGATGCAAGCCGTCTCCTTTTATAGCCGTATGTCCGGGGTAGTGGCATGCAAATTCCACTCAGCAATTTTCATTGGCCTTTTCTCAAATATCAGAGGTGATTGGGGCTCCCAAGTTCGATCCCTAGTGTCACTACATCGACACAACATCTCATTCCTTCCATCAGGGAACAGAGGTTACAACAGTAACTGAGATGTGACTTCCCAAAAAAATTTGTGAGATCGGAGTAAAAGAACCTGTCTTAAAAACTACTTAAATAAGAGTAAAAGAGTAGCTCATTTAAAAGTACTCTAAAGTAGTGAGTGCTATGTCACCATTTAAAATACGCTGTATTTATTAGGAATACAAGATGTGTATCAAAAATTTTATGTAACTGAATAATTAAAAAAAGGACTAACCAGAAGACCAATCATCGCATCTGAAATTTTGCTCAGGTCATCTTGAAATAAGTGTCTAGAAAATCCTAAATCTGCAGAGCAAATAGTTTGAATACAAACTTGAACTGTGCCTGTGATTAGATCCGCATGGCAAAGACATAAGGATGGAGAAACGCACACACATAGTGCTCCCAGAACTGTGTTACGCACCGTCGCTCCCAGACATGAGACAGTTCTTTACAGTGTTTTGTCTGCGTGCTCTAAACCAAGAATATTTTAGTAATAAAAGAGTCACAGTGGCTAAAAATTTTCAGGAACTCATGATTTTGCTCTTTTGAACACGCATCTTTATTTGCCTATTGTTATTGCGATATTATGTTTTTTCACATACAGTATTTTAAATCCACAACTTGGATGGAAACATAGCTACTGATGAACACTACGCGTATTTTTTCAACACATGTTTTTCAGTACACTGATAACCATTCGCAATGTATGAAAAAAATGTGTAGGGGCTACTGTACATTACCCTTAATGCCCAAAGCGCGAGTTATTTTTGCACATAACACACTATGTTCAAAACAATGCAATGAATGCAAAAACTGTTAGAAAAAGCAGAAAAACACATGGCATGTCACTTCCCACACACTAGAAGGGGTGTAGAGCATAGGTGAGTAGTTTAGAATTCAAAACATACTGTACCTCATACACTTGATGAGTGTCAATATTTTTTATTTGTCGATAAACTTCAGTAGGGGTGTGTGTGTGTGTATGCTATCATCATGATATTTCTGTAATGTCTGTAATGTAAAATAAACTTATTATGTGGTTGAAAAGGATGCTTGAGCAGCTGTTTCTATAAAAGACATAGCGAGTCTGTCTCTCTCCGTATCGGCAGCTCGGCACGAAAGCAGATTTCAATTCTGGGAGCTTTTGATTTTACTGTCAATTCCAGAGACAAAAATATGTGATGCTCCGCTGCTAGGCACTTAATTAGCTGTCACAAATTAATATGTGACACTACGTATGAAGTGGTTAACCTCACCTAATGTGCTGAAATAGGCAGAGATAGAGTGCTAATGCTAATTACATTGCAGTTTTCATAATACAGATGTGACGAGGAGGAGGGCGTGGCCGGGCTGTGATGATAGTCACCTGCCGCTGAGTTACCCCAATCAGCGGGAGAGAGATAAGGTGGAGCCGGAGACACCAGTTCGAGAGAGAGAGATCCACAAGGCTGGCTGTCTGTGTGTGTGTGTGTGTGTCTTTATGTTGAACGTGTTTGCTGAAAAGCAGCACATGTATTGAATGTGATGCTGAAAAGCAAGCTTTATGTTGTGTTTGTTTATTAAAAGACATTTTGGTTGATGACCAGGTTCCCACTTCCTCCTTTCCGATGAACAAAAGACCTGTCTGCCACGGTGGTGCCGAAACCCAGGATTGGAAGAAGAAGCGCCATCAGAGAGTCTTCGCCGCTGATGGAGGATCGCGACGCCGAGGAGACGATCGATCCGGTGGTACTGGAGCAGTTTGCCAGGAAGCGGAGGAGCCTGCTGCCATCTGCCAGGTGGCGGAGGAGCCCACTGCCATCCACCAGGAGGTGGAGGAGCCCACTGCCGTCTGCAAGGAGGTGGAGGAGCCCATTGCCATCCGCCAAGAGGTGAAGACCAGTGCCATCGCCAGGCGTCACGGAGGATCACTGCACAGTTAAGGACTGAATGGCGGCGTGGTTGGGAACCTTAGTTTTTTTATCTCCTTTTTTTATTTTCTCTCTCCCCTCTCCCTCCCCTCATCCTACTCAGGTTCCCAGGAGGCAGAGAAGACCAGCTGGTGGTGGAACGGTCGAAGCCGGTTGGATCCTCGGCCTGAATTGGACGTTGGGGGTATGTGACGAGGAGGAGGGCATGGCCGGGCCGTGACAATGGATTTTAAGGTGGGGATTTTAGATCCTCACCTTATTGTTAAAATGTCCAACTCTTTCTAGCATCCTTAATTACATTAATCACTGTTGATCACTCTATATTATATGTTTAATTTACTTATTGATTTAATTATAAGTGGTAGCTTTAGGTCGAATTCTGTTCTGTCCTGTTTCTCTATGATTTCCTAGTCTTTTTGCAGGCCCAGCATTTCAGGAAGGTCTGGGTGCCATGTACTTGTATAAATAAGACCTGTTTGTTCTCTCTAATCATCTTTTTCTTCATGGGAATGTGACTATGTTTTTGTTAATGCTGTGCCTCAGAGCAACTAAACTTTTACAGAATGGATGTTTCAAGGACATCATGAGTAAAGAGGCCCCGTAACTCATAATACCTACCTAAGTGCTAGAATTAGTTATGGTTATGATAAAAAATTGTATGTCTTAAATAGTACTGTTGTCACAGTCGGATGAACACCATGTTTGAAGCGGTATGTCTATTTTACCTATGTTTGTACCAATCAATTTTGCATATCCTTATAAATTCTAATTTCTGTATTTTAAGTTAGTTCACTCCCTGAACTCATCTGTAACCTGTCTTTCTGATTGTCACCATTGGAATTGTGGAGAAAGGAAAACACTGTCTTCCGTAAACTCTTAATTGATTGTAATCCTGATTCTGAGAGGTTTATCCATTACCCATATTGGGGACCAAGCTGTAACCTCTGATCAACCAATAAACTAAGGTAAGAAGATTTTATTTATTAGGGACTGTCTGACTGGTTTTCATTTACAATAAAAAATAATTTATGCAGTAATTTTACATGACATTTAAGTTACAGTCCAGTAAGGCTGCTGAACATTTAAATGCACATTAAGAAAGAGAGAGAGTGCTTGAGCAGGGGCAGGGATGGTACACTGCAATGCTTATAGTTCTATTCAGCATCAAACTGAGCTTAAACAAACCAACCAAGCTCAGTCTTTTATTCTTTTCCACGATAAAGTTATAATTAAATGAAAATGTTTTAAAAATGGAAAGAAGAATTTGGTCGTGAGTGAAACCAATAGAAAAATGTTAAGATTAAATTGAACCTTGTCACTTCAGCAAATTTTGAATGAGAATAACTTCACATTCACGTGTCTATTCTGTGTGAGTCTCTGATACTAACTACATGTATGTCTTACATATGTCTCATACCATCTATGGAGGCTTTATTGTGTGTGCGTTGTGTCACTAACTTTTAGAATAAGTGTTTTATAATTACTGATATTACAGATGGCTGGAGATGATAAAGGCAACCCTATAAAGCTGATCATTCAGAATGAAGCACACTCACAGAGAAAGATTACCGAGACAGGGTTTTACCAGAATTGTCATCCTACGGTCACTGGCGCTGGTAATCGTAACTGCTTTCTCATTTCTGATTAAAATTTCTCTCTGGATTGGTTGATTTCAGTCTTATACCACCAACTGAGCTTGTGATATTCCAGACTTTGCCTTCTTGACATTAGGTTCCAGAACTGTGTCATGTACTGTAAATTGGGCTTAAACAATATTGTGTATCTAAAAAAATATATTTTCTCTTCATAATCACCACATGGGGATCTAGTTTTAATATAAATTATAGTTCTAATGAAAATGAACTGAAACCAGCTAAAGTTAATATTGTGTTACAATTCTGATGGGATATTTGGAGCTAACTGTGATTACTTATACACTGACAAGAACGTGAAAAACTGTTTTAATCTAACTTTTTGTAATCTGAACGTAAAACTCTAACAAAGTACTCTTTACAGTAGTTAAATGTGTATTCAGTAATGTTTTCCTCATTAAAAAACTCCTAAAGTCATGAATGACAATTTTGCAATATTTGTAGGAAATCTTGACCACTCAGATTGGAATGAAGACTCCAGTCATTTTAGTAACTTTATAAAAGCTGTTTTATTGTACATGGAGAGTGTCGGCACATGGGGGCTGCCATGTTAGAATCACATGACCAGGGCCTCATTTCCCAAAAGCAACGTAAGCCTAAATAGATCGTAGAATCTATCTTACGATTCATCTTATTTTTGCGGCCCATTTCCCAAAAGCATCGTAACTTTAGTACTTGAAAATGCTCATAGATTAACGAGTGCCCTGGAGTACTCGTACATAAGAACATCATAAGGACACAGACTTATGCAGACACCTGCAGGACAATCGCTAAATTACACCTAATACAATTTAAATACCTATAGCTACACTTTATGCTCATTTAATATCAGTATACTGTACATACATTTTATTTTATTATTATTTTTAACCAACAAAGCTAATAATAATAATAACAACAACAACAACAACAACAACAATAATAAATGCAGAAAATGGTTAGTCGATATTGGATGAACAGATAAATTAATAAAGAAACAAATGAAGTTATTTGTGGACTAGTAGGTAACATCAAAGTGCTGACATGATTGTTGCAGAGAACTGTAAAAATTACAATCAGAGAGAGAAGGAAAAAAGTAAATAACTTGCTGCTGTGCATGAAAATCGTCCATACAGTATACTGGCTCCTCATCCTCATCTCCTCTTCCTCTCTGATACCTATGGGTGCTCTTGCCCACACCACGCATTGTGTAGAACCACACATGTTGTGTAGCATTGCTGTTACCATTATCACTTTTGGGAGCAAAGAGCAGATCTCCCTTTGATTGGTGAATGTCCCTAAAGCGCATCTTCCACACGTCTCCTTATTTTGCGCTCCGCAATAACACAGTGAACCTCGTTATATTTAATTAATGCTTGTTGTCATTAGCAGGACAGGGTCTCTGCTGTCTTCACTGATCCTGGAAGCCTTAATCTCGACCCACAGAGCTAAAAATGTTTGTTTTTTTGTTTTTTTGTCATTAACAATTTGTATTGATTCCACACTCAAATCAACACAAACAGCACATGAAAACACAGAATCAACTTTCAACTAAATATACCCCCCTCCCCCCCCACCCCACCCAACACACATACAAACAGACAGTCCAAAGAATATACTCAGACATAAAAAAAACCCACAAAAAATTGTCCAAAAAAAAGAAAAAGAAAAAGGGTTCCACACATCAGTTCGTTACATACACACCATTTAAACTGTCCCTCTCCACTGTTCCTCCCTGGCAACCCTCCAAGAAGGCCAAATAAGTGCCCCACTTCTTCTCAAAGGCACCCAAGCTGCCCAGCCGTCTATGCAACATCTTTTCAAAGGCCGCCACTGTGCCCAATTCGGTGCACAACTCATGAAATGAGGGTGCACCAGCCGACTTCCATCCCCCAAGGATCTCTTTCCTGCTGATCATCACACTGGTAAGGACCCAGTTTTTAATATGTGTATTCCCTAAGTCAACCCCCACCCCATCACCCAAAATACATGAAGGGATCGCCAACAGGTGGGTGTATCTGTAAGACCAACCCTATGCAATCTAGAGGGAGTCCAATAAAAACGATGCAGAATCCTATATTGAATGAGGTGCATCCTTGCATCCCTATACACAGACTTTACATTTTTTTAAATCCTACCCCATTCTCCATCCTCCAGTACTAAATTTAAGTCTTTCTCCCATAACTTCTTGAGAGATGTCAAAACCCCATCCCCTAGACTCTGAATTAGCCAGGAATAGTACACTGAAGCCTCGTGACCCTTTCCAAAAGCCGCTAGTACCATCTCAAGAGTGTCTGCAGCTTTAGGGGGCTGTGTACTACACCCAAAGTTGGTACAAAGTAGATGGCGCAGCTGTAAGTACCTAAAGAATTGAGATCTGGGAATCCCAAACTGCTGTGTAATATTTTCAAAGTATCTCAATGCTCCATTTTCATACAGGTCACCCAGTGCAGCAACTCCCTTCTCAATCCATTCTGTCCAGCAAAAAGGGGACTTGTTAATACACAATTTAGGGTTTAACCAAATACTTGTGGCAACGTTCAGGTAAATGTCCGAATTGAGCATGCGGGAATCCTTTGTCCACACTAACTGCATGTGTGAGATAACGGGATGTGTCTTTACTTCTCCTGGCAGCTTGGTAGAAAGACATTGCAATGGCAAGATAGGGGCAAGGACCTCCTGTTCAATAAAGAGCCAGGGAGGAGCTCTTACAGGCGGAAGCGACCAATGCACCAAATGTCTGGGACCAAAAACATAATAGTAAAACAATATTTTGGGGAAACCTAACCCACCTTTGTCAATTGGCCTGTGTAACTTGTTAGAATGCATTCGAGGGCACTTACCATTCCAGATAAAAGATTTAGCAATAGTATCAAATTGTTTAAAATAAAAGAGGGGAACTCCAATGGGTAGAGACTGTAATAGGTAGTTAAATTTTGGATTACAATTCATTTTTATAACATTAACCTTCCCAATCATAGATAAATGTAATGAAGCCTACCTTTCCACATCACTCGAAAACTTTTTTATTAAAGGGTCAAAATTAACTCTGATTAAATCACATAAATTTGCTGGGAATAAAATACCCAAATACTTAATGCCCTGTTTGGGCCACTGAAAGGCGCCTGGCTGAAAAGCCGTTACTGGGCAGTACGCTGTCAGAGCCAGAGCTTCGGATTTAGACCAATTCACTCTGTATCCTGAAAATTTAGAGAAGGAACTGATCATTCTGTGGTGGCAAGGCATAGATCTAGTGGGGTCAGAGACGAATAATAAAATATAATCTGCGTAAAGCAAAGCTTATGCACCACACCTCCCGCCATCACCCCTGGAAAATCATCCTCCTTTCTTATCGTGGCTGCTAATGGTTCCAGAGCAAGACAGAACAATACTGGGGAAAGAGGGCAACCCTGCCGGGTGCCCCTATCCAGAGGAAAATAATCTGAAATTAATCCATTTGTTTGAACCGTCGCTACAGGGTTTCTATAAAGTAACTTAATCCAAATTTAAGTTGGACGGTAACTCTTACACTCGCTTGGATCTTTGTCTTTTTTAAGAATCAGACTGATCCGGGCTTGTGTCATGGTTGATGGGAGCTTTCCATTCTTTAATGATTCTGTATAAACTTCTAGTAAAAGTGGAGCCAATTCTGTAGCATAAGATCTAAAAAATTCAGCGGCAAAACCATCTGGTCCCAGAGCCTTGCCTGTAGGTAAGGCCTTAATTACCTCGTCAAGCTCCTCCAAGCTTATCTCAGAATCAAGATAATTTTTTTGCTCAGTTGTCAATTTAGGGAGTTCTAAGGGTTCCACAAAATTTCTGATATCTTCATCAGTAGATGAAGACGTGGAACTATAGAGATCAAGATAGAACTCTTTAAAAGCATTATTAATATCAATGGCCGAGGTAAAGATTTTATCACCAGCAGATTTCACTGAGGGAATGGTAGAAAAAGACTCTCTCTGTTTTATATATTTAGCCAAAAGCTTCCCTGCTTTGTCACCCAACTCAAAGTATGATTGTCTTGCCCTGAATAACCAAAACTCCACCTTCCACGATAAAACAGTATTATATCTGTATATCAAACGAGTCAATTCTCTGAGGCCGTCAGACGACATTCAGCGCTTCAGCTCTGCCTCGGCACTTTTTTATATTCCCTTCCAACTCCATGAGTTCACGTGCTTTCTATTTTTTGGTGAATGAGGCTACTGTATGATCCGGCCCCTAAGAACCACCTTAAGTGCCTCCAAAGCCACGCCCACAGAGGATACTGAGGACCAGTTGGTCTCCATATAAACATTGATTTCAGTCTTTAACATTTGTTGGAAATCAGTATTTTGCAAAAGGGATACATTAAAGTGCCAACATTCCTTGAACCGATCGTGTTTCTCTCTTGTCAAATTTGCCAACAAGAAAATATTGTGATTCTTCCAAGAAAGCTTTCCTTTGAAATTTGGCCAGAATTGATCTGGGCCTGTCTCCTCTCAATTTCCAGTTTATGGCCTGTTATGTCAAGCAGACTTGGGAAGAGCTCGTCCAGGAATTTCACCATATCTCTGCCCTCTAATTACAAATGTTTTTAAAGTTACGCACAAATATAATGAAGTTGCAATGACGAGCAGCACTATACGGTCACATTTCAGCACTTCATGTTTATGGACAGCATCTCCCTTAAGTTGCATTTAAAGCGTGTCCTCGCATGTTCATGTTAAGTGCAGTTTTGGGAAACGCATGTAAAATATAATTAAGGTTCGTAAAATTGCTCGTACAAAACGCTCTTAATCGCTAAGATCAATCGTTATTGGGAAATGAGGTGCTGCTGAATACTACTTGGTTAATCTCAGTAACCGTCCTGTTATTTGACACTTTCACTCATTGATTAAAGTAATCATGGCTGACGGTGAATACTAAATTTTACAATAGCATCTGAAACTACTGATTTTAAATGATGCTGCATCCAAGCCGATAGGTGTCAGTGCAAGTCCAAGAAGACACAAAGACAAAAGTTACTGAGTGCACCTTTAATGTATCCTCCATCTCTTGACCAGGGATCCATGAATAGAAAAAAAACTTTGAGATGAAAATGGGTTGTTATGTTAAGGTATTGTTTTTACTGATGAATTCACTGGTACCAAAATTATTCAGGTTTCCTTTGACACTTTTAAATGTCTCTTTAATGGAAAATGATAATTTTGAAAGTTCATCAACATGTGTCCCTAATATATATATATATATATATATATATATATATATATATATATTAGGTATGGATTGGAATGGAACACACAAGACAAATTCCCTTAGTAATCCATCACAATGAAATAAATTGAACCAAATAATGAATAATAATAAAATAATAAATAAATAATGAACCAGATAATAAATTTATGATGTGCAGCCAAAGGTTGTTGAGCTTCACAAAATGGGAAGTGGCTATAAGAAAATAGCTAAAGAATTGAAAATGACCATTTCCACCATCAGGGCAATAATTAAGAAGTTCCAATCAACTGGAGATGTTAAGAATTGGCCTGGAAGAGGATGTGTGCCTATATTGTCTGCACGCATGGTGGAGGATGGTTCGAGTGGCCAAAAATTAGTTGGGTCTGAGTGTCAGAGAGTCTCCAAACCACAATCAGACATCACCTACAATGCCACAAGTTGTTTGGGAGGGTTTCAAGGAAAAAAGCCTCTGCTCTCATCCAACAACAAACTCAAGCATCTTCAGTTTGCCAGACACTACTGGAACTTCAAATGGGACCAGGATCTATGGTCAGATAAAACAAAAATAGAGCTTTTTGGCAGCAAACACAAGAGATGGGGTTGGTGCACAGAGAGAGGTAGCCATATGGAAAAGTACCTCATGCCCATGGTTAAATATTGTGGTGGATCTTTAATGTTGTTGGGCTGTTTTTAAGCCAGAGATCCTGTACATCTTGTTCGGATACATGGCATCATCACATAAAAAATCAAAACCTGACTGCCTCTGCCAGAAAGCTTAAAATGGGCCCTGGTTGGATCTTCCAGCAGGACAATGATCCAAAACACACATCAAAATCAACTGAAAAATGGTTCACTGACCACAAAACCAAGGTTCTGCCATGGCCATCCCAGTCCTCTGACCTGAATCCCATAGGAAATGTGTGGGTTGAACTGAAGAGGAGAGTCCACCAGCGTGGACCTCACAATTTGAAGGGTCTGGAGAGATTCTGCATGGAGAAATGGTCTCAGATCCCTTGTCATGTCTTCTCCAGCCTCATTAGGCATTATAGGGGAAGACTCAGAGCTGTTATCTTGGCAAAGGGAGGTTACACAAAGTATTGAATAAAAGTCTGCCAATAATTGTGCCACACATATATCTGATAAAGGTATTTATTTTTTTTATAAAACTTGTGTTGTGTTTTAATTCATTAGAGGATAGATTTTTTTTTGTGTGAATATTTTGAAAGATCAAAAGGAAAATCAATAAAGGCATGTAAGCGCAGTGTAGTTCTAGCGGGAAGACTGGCAGCTGTACATCATCGCACCATTAGCTAGGTAACTCCTAGCCAATCACATGTAATCCATTGCTTTATAAATTTGCTCACAATCTATCACATTGCTGTTTCAGCATGCTAACACGGGAACTTCATTCTATAGCACTGTCTGACATTGAGTCCATTCGCTCTCTGACTAGCTAACATCCAGCTATTGACACAGACTTATTCACTGCTCCTTACCTTATCCAGAATCAGCAGTTCCTCACGCATCAAATGTCAGCAAATTTCCAGATTCTCAGTGGGATCACGCCCTCTTGGAATCATAATAGACAAGTTCCGACCTCTCCAGGCCACAGGAGAACCCGTGCACAGAACATCTCTGGAAGCCCGCCTTCCCTTCCCAACGATGCCGTCACTTCATCTCAACTTCTGCCTGTATCAAACCCATGGGGAGTAAACAATCAGCAAACCTGGATCTTCATCCATATCTCTCTCACTTAGAATATCTCCCTCAATTGAGCCACCGCATCCTCAATTGGAATGCATGACCCGGCGCGGAAGGAGTGCGCTCCTCAACAAGTTTGTTAAAATCATCGACTCAGGCCCGTTGGATTTAATCAGTAAGATTTATGACTTTGTGTGTGGGCCTCAGTCAGGCTTTTTACAACTGTGTTAGGCCTGCCTTTGTCTTATATCTGAATACATGAGGCCCAACAAAAACCACACAACGATGTTGGGCCTCGTGTATTCAGATAGAAGACAAAGGCAGGCCTAACACAGTCGTAAAACCTGACACGCCAAAATCAAACAAAGGGAGTCCAAAACAGACTACAAATCCCATGAAGCCTTGCTCATTAAAGGATCGAACTCTCAACTCCAATTGGATGAGGTACACAACAGAACGGTCCTCAACCATGACATCATCGGGAGTAGAAATAACTCTGATATCCTTCCGGGAATTGCTTCCAGCAACTTTGCTCACCATGTGTAGACTCAGCTCATCACTGCTCTCAGGTGTAGCCTTGTGGCAAAAGGAAGTAACATCCGACTTGAAACTGTGGCCATACAATCTCCATCTCGCTGGACGAGTTGAGATTACTCTGTGTTCCACCGAACACTCTAACGGATCCGAAGGAGACCGCAGAGCAATCCGCATCTTCATCCGTTTGCCTGCAGAAGTGAAGAGAAAAAGATTTCTCTTCCCTCTTCAATCAAGTCGACGTCGCTGATTTCTCAGACAGCCCGCCGAGCACCAGCAGCCGTACCGCCTGCCGACAGAGCGAGGAAACAGCCTCCCATCATCACCCGAGCCTCAAGGAACCGAGTCGGAGTTAAAGGACAGATGAACACACATTCTACCTGCGTCCTCATACGATTCAAGAGGTTTACGTCTGGGCAGAGACAGAATATTATAGTGTGTTATTCTTGTGTATCAAGGTTATTGCTTGTACAGTTTACGGACCGCTGAGTCCGCTCATTGCTGCTAATAATACTCAAGGTATTACTATAATGTACTGTTATCACAAATGAGATCTGCTGTGTTGTAGTCCAATCACATTAGACTGTTGTGTATTTCCGCCATCACGGGTGAGACCGGCACACTGAGTTTATCCATTAAAGAACCAAAGACCACGGGACGGTTTACGAGCCGTTCACCGCATCTCTGAGTGATAAACTAACAGCTGCTTTCTCACCCACGATTGCAAAACCGGCTTTGGTGCCGCCACTTTATTCTCTCTCTCTCTCTCTCTCTCTCTCTCTCTCCCGTACTAACCACACACGCAACCCCTCACAAACATTCTCGCACACACTTTTGGCTAGTAGATAACTTTGTGATAAAGCTCAGCTTTGTTCCTAAGTTATTGTACAAGTGGAGACGCGGTAAACGGGCAGACGCCATTAATCGGCTTCTCTCCGCCCACATTCGTGGCCATATTCTCTGGCCAGAAATCTCACGTAAGGTATTGATTTCATCAATGTTCTATTAATTTTAATAATTAATAATTATTGCTAATAACCAAACCTGCTCCTGAACATGGCACACTACATTTAATGGTGCGCCGTGTGAGGTTTTAATGAGTTAGATTCTATTGTTTAATTTAAATATTAATTATAACTAGATAAATAATTATTATTTCTGATAGTAACAGTGATCTAAACAAGCAGTAGAACCTACAAGGACAAAATCAAACTCAAGGAGGAGGAGTATATAAAAAAAAGACATGGCTTTTCCTATTGCAAAGGCATTGCACAACCATGCCAGAGATATTGCACATTTCATGTCAAATCTAGGTGTTCACATCTCTTCTTTCCCCCCTTCTTCTCCAGAATGAACGTCTAACACAAGACCTGGTTCTTACTTGACCGGATCGTCTCTTTTGGGGGTAGTATTCTACTTTCTCTCTCTTTTGGGGTAGGCTCCTTGCCTCTGCCTCCTATCTCCGGCAGGATATGACGGTTCGGAGTACAACTTCTTTGGACCGTCAGACGGTGCTTACGCCAAAGAGAGACATTACATTTCTGTTTTTTATTCATCAAATAAATGTCATCTTAATTTCACTCAAGTCTGCAAGTCTTCCTGATAGAAATGTAAGCGCAGCATAGTACTAGCGGGAAGACTGGCAGCTGTACATCATCGCACCATTAGCTAGGTAACTCCTAGCCAATCACATGTAAGCCACTGCTTTATAAGTTTGCTCACAATCTATCACATTGCTGTTTCAGCGTGCTAACACGGCAACCTCCACCACCCCACCACCACCAGTCGAGTACCGTCCTGCATGGGGGTAGGCTCCTCACCCCACCTCCTATCTCTGGCAGGATATGACAGGTTCGGAGTACAACTTCTTCGGACCGCCAGACGGGGCTTACACCAGAGAGAGACATTACATTTCTGTTTTATATTCATCAAATAAATGTCACCTTAATTTCACTCAAGTCTGCGAGTCCTCCTGATAGAAATTTTTCACAGCCTTCTTTGCTCATATTTACCAAGGGTGCCAATATATTTGGCCACATCTGTATTTGTTATTGATCTGTATTTTCTTTCTGACAGTGCTTTTCATGCACCCAACATCAATTTACTGTACTATATTGGACTAATGTGCTCTTTTTGAAAATGTTCTTGTGACATACGTTCTATTTTATGTAATAACCTATACAAACTGACCTGTATGATATCAGGGTTTTTAACTCTCATGCTACCCAAATACATCTCACGCCAAATAACAAGACAACGTTATTCAATGTAAAATAAATAAAACATAGCAAAAAATCTAGCTCATATTATTTTTCCATCTGCATTAGACTTGCATTTTTGAGCCGGCGAAACAAATTTATCAACGAATCCGCACATCAGTGTGCTCCAAAGATACAACAGTTGTGCAACTTAATGAGCCTTCACTCAATAACTCAGCGAAGACCAAAAAACTTAAGCACCCCATTTTAATTTGACAGAGAATCATCTACTTTAAGGTGCTGTGGAAGAAGTCAAACCTCTCAAACTGCTAGACAGCCCCAAAATTATAAACAGCACTGACAAGGTAAAGAGAAGACTACACCATACATCAACATCAGTTTCAAGGCATTTTAAAATACACATCATCAACCTTAATAATATTTATCATTTTTATTCTGTAATAACCCAGTGACAGACAAGTTATAGTTTCATTTTTAAATCTACAAGGGGTTATATATTATACCTCATTTTTATATTTTATGTATTTCATGTAAATGTGTTTAGGCTAATAGTTTTTTTCATAACAAATACTATAGTTTATTTTTTAGAGAGACAAGCTACATTGACCTATGCAAGGTAATGACAAGTGCAGTTCCAGATTTTATGGATGTGACATTTGCAGTTAAAATGTGAAATTTTACTTCATATATAAAGTACTCATTATCAATATATCAAACTATTTATATGTATAATCATAGTGTCATGTCATTCTTATGTTTTCCCCCAAGGACTCTTTATTTTGAAAGTGTTTTGTAATCATTGTCATGTCTGTTTTCCTGGTTTCCCTCCTGATTGTATCCCAGATGTTCCTCGTCTTCTTGTTAGCCCGTGTGTGTGTGTGTGTGTGTGTGTGTATATATATATATATATATATATATAATGTAAGTAAACATAAAAAAAGCTAAATCAATATTTGGTGTGACCAACTTTGCCTTCAAAACAGCATCAATACTCCTAGGGACACCTGGACACAGTTTTTCTTGGTTGTTGGCAGATAGGATGTTCCAAGCTTCTTGGAGAATTTGCCACAGTTCTTCTATATATTTAGGCTGTCTCAATTGCTTCTTTCTCTTTATGTTATCCTAGACTGACTCGATGTTCGGTGGGGGTCTCTGTGGGGCCATGCCATCTGTTGCAGGGATACATTCTATTCTATTTGCAGAAGGAATGTTTGGGAGTCTAAAATGTATATTGTCTATTGACCTACTATAGCTAAAGTCATAAATAACCATCTTAAGACAAATGTTTCGTTAAATATCTTATGTGCCTAAGAATTTTGCACAGTACTGTATATATATATATATATATATATATATATATATATATATATATATATATATATATATATCCTCTTGTTCTTTGTTCCTGTGTCAGTTCTTGTTTGTATGTAGTGCGTTGTTAGCCAGCATACTGCTGTAGAGTTTGTATTACCTTCTTTTTAGAATGTTACCTTCATCATTGTATCCTCTTCTGTTGTACAATTAAAGTTATGCGTTTGGATCCTCACTCTCCCGCCTCTTCCCTTCACATACCCTGACACATAGACCCCTGCAGATAGAGTCCAGATATCAGAAAAGTTTCAGTCTAGATAAGTATTTTTCCAGTTTATATCGGGAAATGTGCTTGTTATGGATGTGACAAAAATGGACACGTTTTTGGGAGACCACACACTTTGAAAAAACTCTGTGAATTGAAATGCACAATCCAGAAATAATAATAGCCAAAGAATTTAGAAGGGTTGGCACTCCTAAGAACATGTCATATTTGTATTTTTATTTGTATTTTTATTTTTTTATCATTATCGTTTTCATATAAATGGGGAAAAACCGGCATTACGGACGTGACAGTTGTGAAAGCAACACTTACATCATGATGGGGAAAGCATCCAAAACACTTTAAAATCTGCAGACTTTGTCCTCAGAGACACATTATATTATGTTATTATACCCATCAAGGCTGCATGACGAATTGAAATAAGATTGAAATTGCCATTTTTCCATGGTATGGTTGACATTTTCGTGGATATTTTCATAACCATCCATTGTGGTTATGTCATTATCGTTACAAATGCCAGTTAAACAGTGGGAGAACTATGGCAGACTAAACATTCATAAGGGAAAGTACAATGTAGAATGAAGGGGTTTAAAGTTTTCCTCCTGTTCTAATTATTCAACAAACTGGCCATGTTTGCCTTCAGATATTCCAAGAGATGACTTACTGTAAATTATTAACAGCCTGATGAAAGGAAAACACTATTTCAGAAGAAAAAAAAAAACATTTTGAAGGATATAGGAGATGTCAGACATGAAATAAAAATGTATATCCTGGAGAAGCTTACCGAGTCAATTTATCACAGCCCAGTGACTTTAAATATGGCAAAGTAGCTTCAGCCTTGATTATCAAACATCCCTGCTTGAATGCACCAGGTTTGGTACAGAAAATGAAGGCTGGATGATGAGCTTGAAATTATTAATAATAAATAACATCCAGTGAGCAAGCTAAAGGCGACTGTGGGAAGGAACACAAAATTGTTGGTTAATGAAAAAAACTAGTCGCAAATTTGCCACTCATTATTTTCACATGCAAATTAGCTTATGATTCATCGCAAATGTTTGCCAGAGGTTTGCAGCTCTTCACTGGTAGTGGTGAACCTGCAGCAAACCTTTAGCAACAATGGACGAAATGCCACAAGTTTGGCACAAAGCTCAATTGTATGTGAAAATGATAAGTGGTGAATTTGCGGCAAGTTTGCCATGAACTCTCAATTCTTGTTGGGGAATGAAGAACACTCTGTAGAAGGAGACAGTGTCCATAGAAAGAGAGTTGAAGAAGAACCCAAACACAATCATGGTCAATAGCAAAATGGAGCTGATTTTTTTTTCTCTTCACAATAATTACTTAAGACCTTCCAACAAATTTTTGCTTTGAAGCTCAAATTGAATGAAAGTGTCACTGTATACTGATTGTAAAGTTAGTGTAGGTGTGGAGGATAAAATGTACTCAGTTTTGGGGTGTGGAGAAATGTGACTAACTGTAGAGCAAACACAAATGTTTATGGCTGTAAATTGTACTTCTGCTTCACTGACCAAGTTGCCTTTTATGTTTTAAATGTAAAAAGCTCATTTAAATCTACAATGGTGTTATTCAGAGAGCAGGACCATTCTTAGTCCTCCCTAATCTCATTAATGGTTGCATTGGTATTCTGTAGACAACACCATCTGTAAGATCACTGCAGAATGAGTTAGTTTGAACGGTGTGTCTTCCTACTTAAAGGAATGTTCAGGTTCAATACAAGTAAAGCTCAATAAACAGCATTTGTGGCATAGTCTTGCCCTTACAAAAATTGAGAGTTCATGGAAAACTTGCTGCAAATTTGCCACTGAATATTTTCACATGCAAATGAGCTTTGTGGCAAACTTGCTGCAAATTGTGCATTGCTGCCAAAGGTTTTTCCACCATCGGGCCGAACGGTTCTGGTTGCGAAACCATCCAGTTCTGTGATGATCCTGGCCAGTTGGAACGTTTACAGTTACTTTACCACTGTGGTGCTTACAAATACGTAAGTATGCGACAGCATGAGAGGTAAACATTGGCGTGAGTGTGCTATGGGGGAATCGCATATTCCAGTTTTTAGGACTGCTTTCCCCCCTTGTTTTTACTCTGCTAAAGCACAGGAAATACACGACCCATGATGCAAAAAGGAAAGCAAAAAGAAAAGACGAGAGGTTTACCATCATTTGGTTAAGGGTTGTGCATGCCACTGGACACGAACACACAGAAAGGTAAAAGTTCCCAGACTAACTAAAAAAGACATTTATTTACAAATTATTATGAGTAATAATATGATATATTATATTATTTTTAATGAGCTAGCTAGCATATTCTACCTCCCTGACAAACAAGGTGTGTAAGTTAGATGAAAAAATGTTGTCAGAAATTCTGGCTAATCGATTAATTTATGACATCACTTCTACATATAGATCAGGTGGGTTTTATTCGGGGCCGTAGCTCTTCTGATAATATTAGGCGTCTCATCAATATCATGTGGTCAGTAGCGAATGATCAATCTCCGGTCGCTGCCATCTTACTAGACGCCGAAAAGGTGTATGATATGGTAGAATGGGATTATCTTTTTAAGATTTTGAAAATGCATGGGTTCGGGAGTACATTTATTTTTTGGATTAAGTTATTTATAGACACCCTGTAGCAGCGATACAAACAAACGGATACATTTCAGATTATTTTACTCTGGATAGGGGCAGCCGGCAGGGTTGCCCTCTTTCCCCATTATTGTTCTGTCTTGCCCTGGAACCATTAGCAGCCGCGATAAGAAAGGAGGATGATTTTCCAGGGGTGATTGCAGGAGGTGTGGCGCATAAGCTTCTGCTTTACGCAGATGATATTTTATTATTCGTCTCCAACCCTACTAGATCTATGCCTTGCCTCCACAGAATTATTAACTGCTTTTCCAAGTTCTCAGGATACAAAGTCAATTGGTCTAAATCCGAAGCTTTGGCTTTGACAGCGTACTGTCCAGTAACGGCCTTCCAGCCAGGTGCCTTCCAGTGGCCCAAACAGGGAATTAAGTATTTGTGAATTTTATTCCCAGCAAATTTGTCTGATTTAGTTAGAGCTTATTTTGATCCCTTAATAAAAAGGTTTTCAAATGATGTGGACAGGTGGGCTTCATTACATTTATCGACGATTGGGAAGGTATTCCAAAATTCAACTACCTGCTACAGTCTCTCCCTGTAGATGTCCCCCTCTCTTATTTCAAGCAATTTGATAGCATAGCGAAGTCCTTCATTTGGAATGGTAAGCGTCCCAGGTTAAATTTCAATAAGTTACATAGGCCAATTGACAAAGGTGGGTTAGGCCTACCCAAGATTTTGTTTTATTATTGTGCATTCGGTCTTAGACATTTGGCTCATTGGTCGCTTCCACCTGAGAGAGCCCCTCCCTAGTTTTGTATTGAAAAAGAAGTTCTTGCCCCCTTCTCGCCACTGCAAAGACTTTTGATTAAACTAGCCGGAGAGGTTAAGTCGCACCCTGCTATTTTGCATTTGCACTCGATATGAACAAAAGAGTCCAGAGTGTTTAATTCTGATATTTATTTAAATGTAGCCTCAAGCATATGGCTGAACCTTAAACTATGTATTAATAAGTCCACTTTCTGTTGGTCAGATTGGATTGTGAGGGGGGTTAATACATTTGGTGACCTATATGAGAGTGGAGTATTGAGACCTTTTGAAAATTTGGTTAAACATTTTGGCATTCCCAGATCTCAGTTTTATAAGTATTTACAGCTGCGCCACCTACTCTGCACTGTTTTTGGGAGTGGCACACATTTAAATATGTGTGTGCAATTTGATTGTTTTTTTTTCAAATATGCTTTTTATTTTATTTTTTTGTGTGTGTGTGCGTGTTTTGTGTTTTTTTTGTTTTTTTTTTTCAAATATTTATGAGCACTGGGGTGAGTGTTTGTGTCAGGTGGGGGTGTTCGGGGGAAGGGTTTAATTGTACATAATTTGATTCTGCATTTTCTGTGATGTTTTTTTTAATTTGTTGAATGGAATCAATACAAATTGTTAATAACAAAAAAAAAAAGGTGTGTAGAAAAATAATGACATAAACGAAAAAGGGAGCTGTGAGAGACCATTCATACTGTCATGTCATATTGTTTCAATTGAACAAACCATTGACAAAACATTAGAATATTTTTTATTTTTTTACTTTATATTAAGCCACATGACTAGAACTAGAGCAGCCATGGGGTTAAATGTCTTACTCAAAGGTACAATGGCAATGACTTTGCAATCTTGCTTCTTGCATGGATCAAATCAGCAACTACACAACACACATGGACATCTCGTTATCTTCTCCACAGAACTGCAGTTAAAAGTGTGGTAACAAATGCTTCAATCAAGCTGATTGTAATTGTTAAAATGTTGCACAGTTTTGACAGTTGACAAAAAGTTAAGGGTTGGCCAAGTTGTTCTCCCAGCCTGGCCAAGCTGATCTAGCCAGTCTAGAAAAGTGCCTATAAACCCTCTAAAACCAGCCAACTCTAAGACCAGTTTGATCAGGCCATGGGCCATCAGTCACTTTTACCTTTGTACAGCGAGATTTCGCAGCTGAGGGCAGATGTGAAGTGAGTGTTTTATTTCAGTGTTAATATTCATTGTGGCTATATATGAAGCACTGCCCACACAGAGGTCACTGCCAAACCAAGCAACTTTCAATTGGTCAACACTGCAAATTTCACCAAACTTGAACCCCATGCTAAATGTGCGTAGGGAAATTCCTTGCCACTGAAAGTCCATCAGGCAAAATGTCTGAACACGTAGATTCCCAGTGAGGTAACTGTATTTTGCGGTACACAAGTGTGGTTGGAAAGACTGTTGTCTCCCTGTATCGTTCTCCCAGAGTGTTTGATTTCCTACACCCCTTTTGTATTAGGTGGGTTTTGGTACCCAATCCGCATGCACCGTGGGGTATATTAGGGCATTTGCATGCCACCTGGAAATGCGTCACTGTCCGATGACAGCGCCCCTTTCCGGTATTGCATGTGTCCACGCTAATGGTATGTGGTGTTAGGCTGACTTGTTTCTCTCTCTGTGTGTATGTATGTATATACATATAGGTTAACGTTAGCTTCTTTTTTACGGTAGTGTTCTTTCATGCATACTTTGCATAGTATTCGCTGAGCGCCATTGGTTGACTGCTGCCTTCCTCCAGTGTGTTTATGCCGCCTGTGTTGTGTGTTTGCGGATGAACTAATGACTGCGTCTGCCATTTCGGTATGTATAATTTATTGGGGTGATTTGAGAGGTGTGCGGTTTTGGCCTTTGGTTTTTTGTTACTTTTTTGTCTTATTTTAGGCAAATTATCCTGCTGCTTGTGCTGTGTGTTTACAGATTAATTAAAGACTGCATCTCCATCTCTACAAATAAACCTGCTGCCTTCCTCCAGCTCGTTTATGTTGTTCACACTGTGTGTTTTGCTGACGAACTAATGACCACATCTCAGCTTTTCTCCGAGTGTCCATTGCGCTAAAGTTTCAGGGCTGACCCTGTAACACTCCTGTTTTGTTTCTCCCTTTTTTTGCACTCTTGCATTTGAGTTTAGCGTTTTTGTTGCTCTAATGCTGCCTGTGCTTTGTTTTCTTTGTTTTTGTTTATTTTTCTTTATTCTTTTTGTTTTTAACTTAAAATTTATATTGGTTTGGCTCAACAATTTTTTTAGTAATTCTGTTGCCTGTTGTTTTTTTTTTGTTTGTTTTTTTGTTTGTTTGTTTTTTGACAGGATAGTCTCAGTCTTTTCCTATCTTTTTAGATACTCAAATAGCTTTGTGAAATCAAAACTAATATTTGAGTATTTCTGATCTCAATTTGAAGGTTTTTGTGTCTTGTCTTTTTTTTGCTCTGGTCTATTTAACAGTGGCCAACGCTTTGTTTATTATTGGTGTTTGCCTCGTTATTGTTTTTGTTAATTATTATCTTTTGTGTTTAATTGTTTTTCTTTTGTGTTAATTCAGGAGGTCAAGGCCCAGAGTAGGGAGGCTAGCCATTCCCGTTTGCTGTGGTGGTCTCCCTCTGTCCAGGGCCGGCCCGTCATACAAACAGTACAGGTGGTTGCCTAGGGCCCCTACGTACCTGGGAGGGCCCCGCGAACAAGTGACGACCACGATCGCTGTTTTACGTGTCTGGGAGCTGCCCACACGGAGACATTATTCGTGGATGGGTCTTGTCCTCATTGCGAGAACATGACCATGGCAACATTGCGGTCGCGGCTTGCATTCAGTGGCTCCCCGCCTTGGTCCTTCTACCTATGGGTATGAGGCCATGCCGTTTAGCACTGGGGGCGATTTGGGGACCTTAATGGGACCCCCACGGACCTCCCATTCCCCAGCATACTCGCTTGCCCAGGTCGGGCTCTTGGATGAGACCGCCGGCTCATCTCACGGCCACGCCGTGCCCCGGTCCCTTTCTTCCCAGAAGAGCATGAGGAGCTGACAAGATCGTGGAGGGCACCTTTTACTGCCCGATCCTGATCTTTCAGCTCCCCCACTCTCACTACCCTCGATGGTGGGGCGACCAAGGGGTATTTGGTGATCCCCCAGGTGGATAAGGCAAAGCTCCCATCCAGGGCCTGTAGGTTTATGTCGTCCCTGAAGGCTAAGGCCTACGGTGCTGCTGGACAAGCCGCCTCCGCCCTGCATGTCATGGCTCTCCTGCAAGTTCACCAAGCCAAGGCGCTAAAAGAGCTGCACGAGGGTAGTTCTGACCTGGGATTGATGCAGGAACTGTGCTTGGTGACCGACCTCGCTCTCCGGGCGACGATGGTCATGGCGCGGTCTCTCAGGCAGGCGTTGTCCACCCTGGTGGTCCAGGAGCGACAACTTTGGCTCAACCTGGTCGAGATGAGAGAGGCCGACAATGCACGGTTCCTTGACGCCCCCATCTCCTGGTTTGGCCTATTCAGCCACACCGTCGAGGACTTTGCCCAGCAGTTCTCGGCAGTGAAGCAGCAGACGGAGGCCATTCAACACATCCTGCCCCGGCGCGGCTCAAGACCCCGCACCCCATCTGCTCATCACCAAGGGCATCCTCCTGCAGCAACAGCACTGGCTCCATCACAGCCCGCCCCCGCGGCCTGGCCCCGGCGTGGATCCCACCGCAGGAAGCAGACGCCACCCGTCTCAAGGCTGGCCACCAAGAACCCTAGGAAGGCTTCGAAGCGCCCGAGACAGGTGACCCAGGGATGAGGAGATCTGCTTCTACGGAGCCGGTAGACAGACCACTCCATCCCTCCATCTTTTATTTCATTTTTCGTCGCATGCCCAAGAGGCTGCGGTACCCAAAACTTCAACAAAAGAGTGGTTTCCTTGTTCTCTGGGTCACATGTCAGGTGTGCACGGCCGTCGTCATAACCGCCATCCACCGTCCCATTTTTTCAGGTTTGGCGCTCCAGCAGCGGACCCCCCGTTTCTGCGCGCCCAGCTGTGGAACAAACACGGCCACAATGGGTTGGCTCCGACGGACTGCGGGGACGATGTTCCTCCTCCCCCCTCCTCAACCAATCTTATGGTGGGTATTAGGAGCCAGGTAAGTGCTTCGATGTCCCTGGACTCAGCACGGCCACGGGGCTCAAAACCCCACTATGTGGCATCTCAGGCTCCGCCCTGCCACAAGGCCCCACCCGCCAATATGTCCGACGTGATTATCCCCTTGGTCCCCCTCGCCCGGAGTTTGGACGCGTGGTTTGCGCTTTCCAACCTGTCGCAATGGCTGACCCGGACCGTCCGACTCGGCTATGCGATTCAGTTCGCCAGGCACCCGCCCAGGTTCAGCGCCGTCCACTTCACCTCGGTAGCACCGCTACCTTGCGTGTGGAGATCATGACCCTTCTGCGCAAGGGCGCGATAGAGCCTGTCCCTCCAGCCGAGATGAAGAAAGGGTTTTACAGCACTTACTTCATCGTACCGAAAAAAGGCGGTTGGTTGTGGTCAATCTTGGACCTGCGAGTTCTGAACTGGGCCTCTGCGATCTCTTTTCTCGGCTTGGAGTTGGACTCAAGTCTCGATGACGGCGTGCTTCATGAACAAGTGTGCACAGTCGGTGCCAGACTGTCTGAAGGCATTCAGACAGAAGACAGCGGTTCCACTGAAACTTTTTCAGAGGCTCCTGGGGCATATGGCATCCTCTGCGGTTGCCACACTGCTCGGGTTGATGCATATGAGACCGCTTCAGCACTGGCTTCAGACTTGAATCCCGAGATGGGCATGGCACCGTGGGACACATCGTGTGGTCGTCACGCCAATCTGTCTCCACCTCTTCAGACCTTGGAACGACCTAGCATATCTACGGGCAGGGGTTCCCCTAGAGCAGGTCTCCAGGCGCATCGTGGTTACGACAGACGCCTCCAAGATGGGCAGGGGAGCCATATGCACAGGCACACAGCCGCTGGCTCCTGGACTGGCCTGCGGCTGCGTTGGCACATCAACTGCCTCGAGTTGATGGCAGTACTTCTCGCCCTGCGGAGGTACTGGACATTGATCCAGGGCAAGCACGTGTTGGTCCGGACGGACAACACGGCAACAGTCTAGTACATCAAACGTCAAGGCGGTCTATGCTCCCGTTGCATGTCACAACTCGCCCGCCGTCTCCTCCTCTGGAGTCACCAGCGCCTCAAGGTGCTACAAGCCACTCACATCCCGGGCAACCTCAACACCACAGAAGACGTGCTTTCATGACAGGTTATGCTCAGGGGAGAGTGGAGACTCCACCCCCAGGCGGTCCAGCTGATCTGGAGTCTATTCAGTCGAGCCCAGGTAGACCTGTTTGCTTCCCAGGAATCCTCCCACTCCCCGCTTTGGCACCCCTCGTTATCAAAGCGCTGGCATACAGCTGGCTCCCTGGACTGCGCAAATACGCGTTTCCCCCAGTGAGCCTACTTACACAGATCCTGTGCAAGGTCAGGGAGGATGAGGAGCAGGTTATCCTAGTAGCACTCTACTGGCCCACCCAGACGTGGTTCTCGGACCTCAGCGCCTCGCGACAGCCCCCTCGGCGAATTCCCCTGAGGAAGGACCTTCTTTCTCAGGGACAGGGCACCATCTGGCATCCGCGACCAGACCTCTGGAATCTCCACGTCTGGCCCTTGGATGGGATATGGAAGACCTAAGTGGCCTACCACCTGTGGTGGTAGACACAATCACTC
This sequence comes from Myxocyprinus asiaticus, assembly GCF_019703515.2. Lineage (NCBI taxonomy): Eukaryota > Metazoa > Chordata > Actinopteri > Cypriniformes > Catostomidae > Myxocyprinus > Myxocyprinus asiaticus. The sequence continues at coordinate 57,643,948 of NC_059346.1, forward strand.
AGGCTAGGGCTCCCTCTACGAGGCGCCTGTATGCTTTGAAGTGGCGTCTGTTCGCTAAGTGGTGTTCTTCCCAACGTGAAGACCCCCAGAGTTGTGCAGTCGGATCGGTGCATTCCTTCCTGCAGGAGAGGCTGGAGGGGCAGCTGTCCCCTTCCACCTTGAAGGTGTATGTAGCCGCTATAGCGGCACACCAGGACACAATGGACAGTAAATCCTTAGGGAAGCACGACCTGATTATCAGGTTCCTGAGCAGCACTAGGAGGTTGAATCCCTCCATACCATGTCTCATCCCCTCATGGGACCTCTCTGTAGTCCTTTGGGGTCTACAGGGAGCCCCCTTCAGCCCCTGGAGTCAGCTGAGCTTAAGACTTCTTTGAAGACTGCCCTCCTGACTGCGTTCACTTCCATCAAGAGGGTAGGGGACCTGCAGGCATTCTCTGTCAGCAAAACATGCCTGGAGTTCGGTCTGGGCTACTCTCACATGATCCTGAGACCCCAACCGGGCTATGTGCCCAAGGTTCCCACGACTCCATTTAGGGATCAGGTGGTGAACCTGCAAGCGCTGCCCCAGGAGGAGGCAGACCCAGCTTTGACATTGCTGTGTCTGGTGTGTGCTTTACGCATCTATTTGGATCACACGCAGAGCTTTAGGAGCTCTGAGCAGCTCTTTGTTTGCTTTGGTGGACAGCGGAAAGGAAGCACTGTCTCCAAACAGAGGATCGCCCACTGGGTCATTGATGCCATCGCAGTGGCATATCATGCTCAGGACATGCCGCCCCCGTGGCGCTATGAGCCCACTCTACTAGGAGTGTAGCGACCTCCTGGGCCCTGACCCATGGTGCCTCTTTGTCAGACATCTGCAGAGCAGTGGGCTGGGTGACACCCAACACCTTTGCAAGGTTCTATAATCTCCGGGTTGAGCCGGTTTCATCCTGTGTGTTGGCAGGTCTGAACAGGTAAGTTCCGGGACAGCTGGCTGGGTTTACTGCTTGCGTATAGCGCCTTTCCCCTCCCATGAGGTGAAGACGTGCGCCTTTGACTCCCAGTCGTGTTCACAAGTTGTGATCCCTGGATGATTTTCCTCCTTAGCCCTGCATCTTCCGCTAAATCGTTTCCCTGCCAGTAAACTGCGTCTTCCTTGGGCAGAGGCCCCAGTCACCATGCTTGTAGAAACTCCTCCCCCCCTCGGGTAAGACTATGTGACGTATTTCCACTCAAAATACCACCCCCCCCCCTTCTCTGGGGTGGGGTGTGGTGTGGTCTCCGCGGTGATAAGATGTGCGGATCTCAGAAGTGGAGGCAACTGAGACTTGTCCTTTGCCACCCAGATTGAGGTGAGTAACCGCGCCATCATGAGGACCTACTAAGTAGTGGGAATTGAGCATTCCAAATTGGGAGAAATGGGAATAAAAATAATAATAGAAAAAAGTCTGTGAGTCTTCCTGATAGAAATGTAAGCACAGCGCTGTTCTAGTGGGAAGACTCGCAGCTGTAGCAGTATATCTGATGCTGTCTCGATATAGTAAACATTTTCAGAAAAATGTAACAATACGTAGCAAGCATGAGCAGGTGTTAATAATTCGCACAACACACACAGAGAGTGTGTGAGCGAGCGAGAGAGAGAATTCTAATGCCAGAATTATTACATAAGGACATGTTAAAAAGTTCTAACTATAGAAAGCACATCAATATGAAGTCCAAGACAAATCCTAGATATTTTTAGCCAGTTTTGAAATCCCAGCTGGATGCTTTTTATCAGGTCCGAAAAAAAGGACATGCCTATGAAAAAGAGGACGTTTGATCACCCTGCATTTTACAACAAAATATTATTTATTTTACCGTGGCGCTGTAGACTGAGCAAAGGTGGAGCACGCCAGTGAATAGCTCTCAGTTTTAGTTATTGGTGCAGTTATAGCCTACAGTAATTGATGCATGGACAGATGTTTTCTGTTGAGTTGAGTTGATAGACTCCTCTCTCCCTCATACCTAGCAGACTGCTCTGCATGTTTAGTGGAGTAATGACGCCTGATATTGTATTTCGTGAGAATGGCAGACCCATTGGAAGTTGTAGTCCCGTGTAGAGATGAGAAATATCACTAGCTGCTTTGATGTAATGGTGAGAAGTTATTAAATATATAATAACATAACTTACATTGCAATCAGTTAGCATACATTTGTAAGTGAAATAATTATAGTTCAGTTGGACATGCAAAATAAGTGTCTTGAGTAACAGTACAGTACATCAGAATAGAAACGGAGCGGCCATCACTTGAACATGCTTCGCATCAACGGATGCTTCCAGCACAGACAACTCCGAAGATCATGTTGGAAGCAGTCTAGTTTTGTTAAGTGTCTAATAAGCCATGTGGAATATATTAGGCTGTTGTTTGAACTATGGGGAACATTAAATACCAAAACAAAATGCAGAAAGTAAAAAATTAATTTGCAGGCCAGGTTTGTGAACAAAATATTAACCCTCAAGCAGGCCGTATGAAATTACCTCTGCAAATTCGGCCCGCAGGCCGGTGGTTTGAGACCCCTGATTTATGACAAACCACATTTAGTAAATGTCTGTTGGAAGATATTGTTACTCACTGCTGCAGACAACACCTGTCAGTTTACTTTTATGTGTTTAAGGGTGGATCTTGACCTTTACAAATGGGGGACATACAGTATTATTGCGGTATTTCGAAACAGTCAATAATGGGGCATCTATGTTCAGCATTATTTGAAAATGACATGCAGGTGTGTAGTATGTGTGTCTGTGTATCTTGAGGTGGATGGTCTAATGTAACAATTTGCTACAACTCAAGCAAGATATTCCTCCATTACGTCAGAAACAGATACCTGTTACGTTTTACTCCTAAATAGGGTTGTACCCAGTAGAAAGATGGTATGTTTCTTAAGACTTCCCTTAGCAACCATTCACCCCTCTTGCTTGGGTTACAGTCTCACTTTACCTGAGCCTCACTCTTCCAGAAGTCCAGACCCAATCATGAAGCCAGCAACACAAACCACATGCCTAGGCCAAGGGGACAGATCGGTGGAAAAGTATGCTTTTTATTTTTGTACACTGGCCATGGACCTTGGCTGGTATAATCATACACTCATGAATAATTTTGAAAGGTTAATGAATCAGTCTAAAGCCGTCATCACACTAACTGACTTTTCCTCAGATTTTCAGTCCTAAGCTTCATTTACATAATCACTGGCTAGTAGGTGGAAGTCAGAGCTCATTTTATTGTCTGCCAGCGGGAGCTCATTAATTCCTTGACTGAATTAACTTCCTGCTAAGTAAATGGCTCCAGCTACTGAAAAAGCACTTCCAATGAGTTTGAAAAAATCAGACAGGCAATCAGAAGGGGAATTGTAGTGAAAGTCAAAGGGAGTTGGCGTGTTTGTCACCTGTCCTCCATTCTGAATCATCAAGTGTGACAGATCTCTGACTGAACAGAGCTGACTTTAAGGGATTTTGCCCCTTTTTCTAAGGGACTACATGAAATATTCCCTACTGGAGGACCAGCTAATTGGGAGTGCCAATTGTACGCTGCAGAGACTGTGAACACCTCATTGGCTACGTCATTGCTCAAAATAGCAGATGGAGGAGTAATTTTTGTTTACAGCAGGTCCTTTCAAGAGGAAGAATAGACATGGGGAGATATCAGCTCCTGAGTCTTGCTTGCCACAAACCCCAAGTCAGTGCAGAGGCCCACATTTGTACCAGGGCCAGCATAAAGCACTACATGTGTCCCAGCACCAGTGCAAGAGTGTAGGTCTGCTACAGAGTCAGGGTCTTTACCAGAGCCAGAGCCATGCTCCTGGGTCTGTTTTTCCAGCCCCTATTCCAGAACTTATATTTCAGCTCCTGGCCCAGTGTCTGCAGTATTTTATGTGTCAGTGTCTTATCCCCCTGATGCCACTCCTGGTCCTGGGTGAACCCTTGCTGTGTCCTCAGTTCCTGTGTCCTCAGACATAGTCCCAGTGCCTGTTCCTTTGCTTCCGGTCCCTGTTTCTGTGGCCTTTGCACCAGCTTTATTGCAATGTTCATGTTTGTCCCAAAATTGTCAGTTTGAACCCCTCTTTTGTCTACACTGGTCCCCAAGGCTTTGTCTAGCTATGTTGCTGGTCTGCACAGTATTGACATACAGTAAAATCCTGAAATCTTGATCCTGCCAAAGCTGCCCCTTGCCCTGACACTTCTACTGTTTCTGAGCCTCACTCTCTCTCCCCACCTGAGCCACCTGAGCCACCTGAGCCTGGGTTCCAAGGCTTGCCTGCCCCTGCCCCCAATTCTATGTTTATCTTTAGTTCTACTTGCCCAGAGCCTCTGCCAACACCCAAGAGATTAACTATTATGGGCTCTAGAGATTGAGCCCACAGTTTCTAGCTCTCCAAGATCTCCTGGTCAACAAGGCTAACAAAGCACCCCTGGTTTCTGGCACGTTCTTGCTTCTCAGTCTCCCCCCAGGTTAAACTGGTGCCACACTAGCAGACTCAAAACAAAAAATGTTGGCCGAGGGTGTCACACATGTTTTGGTAAAATCTCACCCTCTTCAGCTGGAGGTGTGACACATTTGTAATACAAAATAGTGGATGGGTGACACACTTACCAAGTATAGCCAGTAAAAGGCTATGTCCGCGTTTTGATGATGAATTACACTGACGAGTTGTATTGACGAGCTGCTGGTTGTTTTGTGGACCCGAGTGCAATTGCCGTGTTCAAATATGCATATACAAAATGAACCAAGGGAGAAAACACACCAGCAAGCCTCCCCTCGAGGCATGCTGTAGAATGCATATGTCCATATGCAGCTTTCAGTGAGTAAAGTGAGTAAAAACAGACTGTTGTTGCTCCTCTTTCTGATATCATTTTAGTGTAGGAAAAAAGGCAGGAAAAATGCTTGGTGACAGAATCAATACTGATTACAATCAGTGTTTTTGATCATATACAGCTGTGTGTTGAAGACGTTCAGATCAACTTGATGTCAGTTCTTCAGTAAAAGAAGAAGCTCATTGGTCATGTGAAGAGAAACAAGAGCCTGCCTTGTCAACAGAGTGATTTTTTTTTCTAACATGTTGGATCCTTTTTTCTGTTGCTAGAACCATTATCTCAGCAGGGAGTCTTGGCGGTAAAGTGATTAACGACCTCCCGCTGGCAGACACTAATGCGCGGATCGACTCTCTTCTGCCTGGAAAGTGATTATGTTAATGAAGCTAACACCTGATAATCACTTTAAAATCGGCTTTATACATTTCTCATTATCTCTCTGGCTGTAATGGCTCCCTATACCGCCCTGGCATCTATGGCCCTGTTTTCCATACACAGGCGGATCATCCAGTGGATTTTATGGGCGTGTGCCTAGGGGGCCAGGCGAGCAAAAAATAAAATGTTAACATGAGGCAGAATGAGGCAGAAGTGCTGTTCAAAATCACGATGGGAGAAAGGTGCCTCTGGTTGTTCTTTGCTGAGTACTCAGCCTGGCAGGCTCCATATTGTTATGATTAGGGTGGGGGCGGGGTTAGGACATCTGCTGGAACAAACTGAGGCCCCTTTGTACAATGGGCACTCAAACAATTGGACAATCCTGAGATTTCATTCATGGTGCAGTTTTGGAACAGTGTCTTAAGTAGATTCACAGTAACAAGTGAACATTCAAACATTTTAAAATAATAATAATATTACTGCCGATGCATCTCTCGCTCACGTACGCAGCATTCCGCAACTCACTGGGCGCTTGACACGTGCAGTGAGCCAAACTGTCTACAATGCAAGCATGTGACATCAGAGCGATTCTCACATAGCTGTACTCGCTCATATTACAGCTGCTTTGATAACAAAGGCTTAAATAGTAAAAATCTTTGTGTGTAATGCTTCTAGAACAGCTGTAGGGTGAAGAGAAACGCTTCAGACTACTTCATCATCCTTTTTAACACACAATATATCCCTCTTCTCCATCTGACCTGTACAGGTATTTTCTGTGCCTTGTGAATGAGTTATTTTAATAATAGCTAGGCATTTTTAATGATTTACATAAAAACTATAGTATTAATAATATATGCATAATATTTAAAATAACTGATTTAGCAGCAAGGTCCCCTTTTTCAGGATTTAATCTGTAAATTTTCTGTGGATTTTGTCAACTTTAAACTGGAGAGTATTGACTTATTAAAGGGATAACACCACTCTTAAAGGAATAGTTGACCCCAAAATGAAAACTGTGTCATCACTTACCTTCAAGTTTTTGCAAACCCATATGGCTTTCTTTCATCCTTGGAATTTAAAAGGAGATGTTAGGCAAACTGTTAGTCTCAGCCACCATTCATTTTATTGTATGGAAAAAAAGATGACTGAAAGTGAACGGTGACTGGGACTAACTTTTAGCCTAACATCGCCTTTTGTGTTCCAGAAGAGAAATTTCTATGGGCTTGGAACAACATATGGTCAAGTAATCATGACAGAATTTAAATTTTTGGGTGAACTATCATGTAAAAGTATTTGTTAAAGGTATTTTCCAAGATCAAAAATATACATGTAAGTCAGCACATGATTGCATGTCTTGCTGGAAAACAAATTACTGAATAGAAGGATCATAATGTAGTTGTACACTAAAAATTTTTTTATTTTTTTGAATAAAACCAGAGGTAAGAATTGAGGTAAGAAGTAGTCCCCTTGGAAATTAAGATGGCATTGTTGTTGAAATTTTGATTATTTTAGTATTACGAGTTTTACAATTGCAGATTGGTACTTTGTGGTGTGTAAAAAAAAAAAAAGCCTGGCCATCAAACCAAGCAAGTTAGGGGTCCACCAAACATTTGTGACCAGGCGTCTGTAACTTGACGATCTGGGCATGGTTCCACACGGCTCATATTTTGGTTCTGCCTATAGCCTCCAGCCATGCTGTTTTGTGGTACTCTCCCCTACAGTTTTCCATCTGAGTTGCAGTCGATATTTCATCAGGAATTTACAGTGACTCATTGTTTTTTTTTTTTTTTTTTTTAAATCTGCCCCTGTCTTGACTGTTCAAGGGTGTACTTTGTATTCCCCCGAGTTAGTCATTAGGATTTGAACACAGACATACATTTACACTTACAACTGACTTTATACTAATTCTATAAACTCATGTAACATTTCACAAAGAAAAAAATGAGTGAGACAGACTGAGTATAAGGTATGTGACAACGAAAGATCAATAGAAGGGATGGAAATTATCTTTATTTCCATATCCGATTTATTTCCTTTTTTCCCCTACCTCATAATTCTGGTGTGATAAATATACGATTTAATTAAGATATTTAATTGGTCTCATTTTAAATATTTATATATATAAATAAAAAGCAATACCTTTTTAGGTGGTCTTTTCTCTAATTATGAAATTATGAATAAAAGCCCCTCTAATGCTTCATATCAACCTCAACCAATAAAATATGCATCCCTTGATTAGGGAGGATTTACCTAATTGGAGAGAATTCGAATTTTTAATAGGAGGCAGCAACCCATGACCTTTTGAAGACAATTACAAAAGAGATTTTATATCTTAGCTCAGAATCTTAAAAAAAAAAAAAAAAAAACTTGGGCTATATTCACGAGTTCCAGAAACAAATGGGGAAATAAACATGAGGTAAGTGTGAACTTACAGAACACGTTCTATCATGAAGATGCTGTGTACTCTACAATTTTTTATTTAATTCTGAGATATAATTGTTAAAATAAACTACTGTTTTCATTCAAATTCGTCATCTTTCATCTCAGTTGAGCCACACAGACAGTTATTCATTTATTTGCTTTGGCGCCACCCTCAGGTATAAGCACTTTATGTTAGGCTTTCTCTGATTCCATTGTTTACTGCCCTTTCATTCATCACTGTATGTTCATTCAAATTGAATCATGCCCACTACTACAAATGGCCAAGGTGAGCATGCTTAACAAAATGAGTAAACCAGTCAGAAGCTCCTTCCTCCAGTCACCAGCAATAGTGTACTTAAACCTAGATAGCTTTGAATTTAGAGGAACTAGCTACAAATAGCTGTCTAATCAGTAAAATCTAACACAAACGTTTACCAGCTTCCTGCCACCCTAACTGTGCATGAGCTGGAATGTTTGTAACAATGGGAATGTTTTATAATGATTTGTTCTACAGACAACTCAAATTACGTGGCATATTGAGGAGATGTGTGCTGTTACTTTTCTATAGTAAACAGTAAACAGACTTATGATTTTTGCTTTGATAAAATGGGTGAAAAAACTTAATAGACTTACACTGAAGGAGGGACTTGAGCTACAGTGCATTCAGAAGGTATTCAGACCCCTTCATTTTTTCACATTTTGTTATGTTGCAGCCTTATGCTAAAATGCTTTAAATTAGTATTATTATTTTCACATGAATCTACACTCCATACCCCATAATGACAATGCAAAAAACAGATTTTTGATAACTTCACAAACGTATTAAAAATAAAATACTGAAATATCACATTGACATAAGTATTCAGACCCTGTGCTATGACACTTAAAATTTAGCTCAGGTGCATCCCATTTCTCTGGATTCTTTTTTTAGATGTGTCTACACTTTGATTGGAGTCCACCTGTGGCAAATTCAATTGACTGGACATGATCTGGAAAGGCACACGCCTGTCTATACAGCTGAAAATGCATATCAGAGCAAAAACAAAGCCACGAGGTCAAACGAACTGCCTGCAGAGCTCAGAGACAGGATTGTGTCGAGGCACAGATCTGGGGAAGGCTACAAAAACATTTCGGCTGCATTGAAGGTTCCCAAGTGCACAGTGGCCTCCATAATTCTTAAATGGAAGATGTTTGGAACAACCAGGACTCTTCCTAGGTGATCAAGAACCCAATGGTCACTCCAGAGATCACGTGTGGAGATGGGAGAAACTTGCAGAAGGACAACCATCACGGCAACACTCCACAGATCTGGGCTTTATGGCAGAGTGGCCAGACGAAAGCCTCTGCTTAGTGCAAGACGCATAAAAAAGCACCTAAAGGACTCTCAGACTGTGAGAAACAAGATTCTCTGGTCTGATGAAATGAAGATTGAACTGGCCTCAATTCCAAGCATCATGTCTGAGGGAAACCAGGCACCGCTCATCACCTGCGCAATACCATCCCAACTGTAAAGCATGGTGGTGGTAGCATCATGCTTTGGGGTGTTTTTCAGCGACAGGGACTGGGGGACAGGTCAGGATTGAAGGAAAGGTGAACGCAGCAATATACAGAGATATCCTTAATGAAAACCTGGTCCAGAGCACTCAGGACCTCAGACCGGGCCGATGGTTCACCTTCCAACAGGACAATGACCCTAAGCACACAGCCAAGACAATGTAAGAGTTGCTTAGGTACAATTCTGTGAATGTCCTTGAGTGGCCCAGCCAGAGCCTGGACTTGAACCCAATCGAACATCTCCGGACAGACCTGAAAATGGCTGTCCACTGACGGTTGGTCCCCATCCAACCTGACAGAGCTTGAGAGGATCTGCAGAGAAGAATGGCAGAAAATCCCCAAATCAGGTGTGCAAAGCTTGTCGCATCTTACCCAAAACGATTTGAGGCTGTAATTGCTGCCAAAGGTGCTTTAACTAAGTACTGAGTTAAGGGTCTGAATACTTATGTCTATGTGATATTTCAGTTTTTTATTTTAAATTTTTTCTAATTAACATTTTTATTGATTCCATACAGCAAATCAAATAGACAACAGAAAATGCAGAATCAAACCACATGAAATCATAACTCCCCCCCCCCCCGAACATTAACCCCCCCACCCAACACAAATAACTGTTCAAAAGCCAACTGACAAAGGCACACAAAGAGACAATAAAACAGCAGAAAATACTTAGAAAACATAAAAACGAACATAAAAAGCATAATTTCATACACATACACACAAACACATACAAAGCCACTAGTCTCTCTCCGCTGCCTTTCCCCGAGAGCCTTTCAAAAAGGCTAATAGCTGCCCCATTTCCTGTTGTACAAATCCCAGTTGCCTAAACTTCTACATGTCATCTCCTCAAATGCCACTACCCTGCCCATCTCCGTGCACCACTCCTGAAATGATGGCACTCCAGCTGACTTCCATCCCCTAAGGATGACCTGTCTACCAATCATAACACTGGCTAGAACCCAATTTTTTTTGTACTAATCCCCTATATTAATTACCGCTCCTTTGCCTAAAATACAGAGTCTAGGACAAAATGAAATTTGAGTGCCCAATACGTCACACATAAAACTCTGAACCCTCAACCAAAATTCTTGGATCTTAACACACCACCAAAAAACATAGGTTTGTGTCCCCATCTTCTGATTGGCATCCCCCTATCTGTCTTTAAGGCCAAGCCTATACAATCTAGAGGGGGTCCAATAGAATCAATGTAGAATCTTAAATTGCATAAGGTGTGCCCTTGCATCTCTAGATGTAGACTTCATGTTTTTTAGAATCCTAGCCCAAACTCAAATCTTTCTCCCATAATCTCTTGAGAGAAGTAGAAGCTCCGTCCCCCAGAATCTGAATTAGCAGGGAGTAATACAATGATGCCTCATGACCTTTTCCAAAAGCAGTAATCACCACTCCAGGAGTATCTGCCACTTTAGGGGGGTGTATGCTACTCCCAAAAATAGTACAGAGGAGGTGGCACAGCTGTAAATACCTAAAGAATTGAGACCTGGGGATCCCAAAATGTTGAACCATATTTTCAAAGGATCTCAACACTCCACTCTCATATAGGTCACCAGCCGCATTAACCTCCCTCACAATCCACTCTGTCCAGCAGAAAGGGGACTTATTAATACATAACTTTGGGTTCAGCCATATGCTCGAGGCAATATTTAAATAAATGTCCAAATTAAACACTCTGGACACTTTTGTCCATACTGCGTGCAAATGCGAGATAACGGGGTGTAACTTAACTTCTCCGGTTAGTTTGATAGAAAGGCTTTGCAATGGCGAAATAGGGGCAAGAACTTCCTGTTCAATACAAAACCAGGGAGGGGCTCTCTCAGGTGGAAGCGACCAATGAGCCAAATGTCTGAGACTGAATGCATAATAACAAAACAAAATCTTTGTAGGCCTAGCCCACCTTTGTCAATAAGCCCATACAATTTACTGAAATGTAATCTGGGGTGTTTACCATTCCAAATGAAGGACTTCTCTATGCTATCAAATTGCTTGAAATAAGATAGGGGGACATCCATAGGGAGAGATTGTAGCAGGTAGTTGAATTTTGGAATACAATTCATTTTAATAGCATTAACCTTCCCAATCATAGATAAATGTAATGAAGCCCACCTGCCCACATCGCTCGAAAACCTTCTTATTAAGGGGTCAAAATTAACTAACTAAATCACACAAATTTGCTGGGAATAAAATAGCCAAATACTTAATGCCCTGATTGGGCCACTGGAAGGTGCCCGGCTGAAAAGCCGTTACCGGGCAGTAAGCTGACAGAGCCAAAGCTTCAGATTTAGACCAATTAACTCTGAATCCTGAGAACTTAGAAAAGGAATTAATAATTCTGTGGAGGCAAGGCATAGATCTAGTAGGGTCGGAGACGAATAATAAAATATCATCTGCATAAAGCAAAAGCTTATGCGCCACACCTCCCGTCACCACCCCTGGAAAATCATCCTCCTTTCTTATCGCAGCTGCTAATGGTTCCTGGGCAAGACAGAACAATAATGTGGAAAGAGTGCAACCCTGCCGGGTGCCCCTATCCAGAGTAAAATAATCCATTCGTTTGTACCGCCGCTACCGGGTGTCTATAAATTAACTTGGTATTCCCGAACCTGTACATTTCCAAAATCTTAAAAAGATAATCCCATTCTACCATATCAAACGCCTTTTTGGCGACAAGTGAGATGGCAATGACCGGAGTCTGATCATTCACCACTGACCACATGATATTGATGAAATGCCTAATGTTATCAGAAGAGCTACGGCCCCGAATAAACCCCACCTGATCTATATGTATAAGAGATGTCATAACTTTACTTAATCGGTTAGCCAATATTTTAACATTTTGCTGGATCAGGGAAATTTGACTCACTTGGATCTTTGTCCTTTTTAAGAATCAGACTGATCTGGGCTTGCATCATGTTTGGTGGATGCTTTCCATTCTTTAATTATTCCGTATAAACTTCTAGGAAAAGTGGAGCCAATTCTATAGCATAAGCTCTAAAAAACTCAGCGGCAAAGCCATCTGGCCCCGGAGCCTTGCCTGTAGGCAAGGCCTTAATTACCTCGCCAATTTGTCACATGGTCGAAGGACACCGCAGTTGCGCACCTGTACAGCAAGTTTGCGCTGCTTTGTGGTGTCGTGGGGGTTTGTTGGATGACCCAAAAGACGCCGCAGTTGTGGCACGTGGACAGCACATTTGTGCTGCTTAGGGATGTTTTGAGCCGAAGGCAGAAGCACCACAGTTGTGCTTTCTTAACTAAAATGGTTGCCATCTTTGGCTCCACGATAGGTAATGGTGAAGTCTTGGAAAGACACCTAGATAGAGAAAGTGAGAGGTAAACCTGCATACAATCCAGTGACAGTATGACCTGCTGGAAGTAATATTGGTGAGACCCTGCGGAAGGCGCAATTTCTGGTGTTGCTGTAGAAAAAACAAAATAATCATATTTAGGTGAAACTTTAGAAGAAAAAAAAGTGCTAGGGAATACAGAACATCTTCATAAACAATGTGAAAAAATAGCATAAAATGATCTGAGAAATAAGAGCTTTGGCTCTGTACTGCATACAGATATGTATGGACTTGCAATCATCATTGAAGGATTCACTTTAGGCCATTCGCTCCTTAGGAGTATAACTGTCATCTGTAGTACAATATACATCTTGCATAGTAAATGCATCGCATGACAATAGGAGTGAAATATCTAGAAATGCATTGAGTTGCAGCTCTGCACTACATACTGAAATGCAAGAGAAATGTGCTGGAAAATATAGTGTCTTAATAAATAATGTGAAAAACAGCATAAAATGATCTGAGAAATAAGAGCTTTGGCTCTGTACTGCATGCAGATATGAAGGAGAAATGTACTTGCAATCATTACTGAAGGATACACTTGTGGTCATTCGCTCCTTAGGCGTATGACTGCCCCCTGATGTACAATATATGTCAATATATGTCAATAATGCTGAGAGGAAGCAAGACACGTTGCAGAATGATTATGAATGAGTTGGAATGCGGTGCATGATCTGCCTCTTGCGGAGCCAAATTCGGCTCGTGTCTGTTCGGACAGAGGCCGTGTAAAACTGCAGTGTGCTGTGGAATGGTCAGAGCAAGTGCTGCGAGGCAGCGAGCTTGTGTTAAAATGTCTGCATTGGTTTGAAAATAATTTGTCATTAGATTATCGGTCGACTGAAGGGAGTTTTGTGTTGCATGATGCCCTTGTGTTCAGAATGCATTAAATCACGCTCCGAAGGGAACTTTGGAGGGAGAAACAATTGTGATATTTGTGTTAGAAGATAACGAACAATCGCTGAACAGAGCACGCCCTCTAAACAAGCTGTGGCGTGGTAATGAGGCTGACAGGCATCACCTGTGCGGCAGAACCTAATTAAAAATGCTGGGGGCTGAAATGGTGGTTGGACTGAATAGTTAATCTTTGTTTCTTTGGCTTTCAAATAAAATAGAGAGCTGTTTCACATTTTTCAAGTGCAGGAGTAGCCAGTTTGCGGCAGCAACTTCGCGTTATAAACTGCTTCGTCGAATGGAGCATAGAAAGACAGACAGGTTAAAAAAAAAAAGAAAAAAAAAAATATAACACTTAACGTGGTAGCCGTCAATACTGCTAAAAAACAAATAGCTGCTGTGGCAGCTTCTGTTGAATAATGAGACTGTTTGGATGGAAGAGTTGTTCTGGTGGAACCGAATGCTTTGCAGAGAAGTTGCATCCGATGATCCGTCTGCCTGGGTCTGTTCGTGGGAAATGGGTGGGGCTGAATGCCGGAAAGATTCATGTCAGGAGAGTTGTCACAGGAAGCATGTAAGCAGCGGCTTATATACTCCTGCTCGTGGGCTGTGATTTGTCAGATTAAAATTAACATGCTCCTCCCGAACCTCTGTTAATTAACTCCATTAGACGACATTCGGCACTTCAGCTCTGCCTGTGCACTTTTAATATTCCCTTCCAATTCCACGAGTTCTTATGCTTTGGATTTTTTGGTGTATGAGGCATACTGTATGATCTGGCCCCTAAGAACCACCTTAAGTGCCTCCCAAGCCACACCCACAGAGGATACTGAGGACCAGTTGGTCTCCATAAAACATTGATTTCAGCCTTTAACATTTGTTGGAATTCAGGATTTTGCAAAAGGGATACATTAAAGCGGCAACTATATGATTTCATTTTCTCCATATGTGGCAACACCTCTAAACACACCAGGGTGTGATCTGAGACTAAAATGTTTCCAGTTGAGCAATCAACAACAGATGAAATGAGGGACTTAGATATAAAAAAATAATCTATTCTAGAGTAAATCTTATGGACTGATGAAAAAGTTTTATAGTCCATACCAGATGGGTTCAAAAGTCTCCAAATATCTGTAAGACCAAGATTTTTACACATCCTGTGAAGCATAGATGTTGCTCTAGGGGGCTTCACTACGATCAAGGACTGAGCCCATCAAAAGATTAAAGTCTCCTCCCAATATTATATCATGAGGGGTGCCAGCGGCTTGCAACATCCCTTCAAGATCTATAAAAAAGCCCTTATCAACGTTAGGTGCGTAAATAATAGCCAAAATAAGACTTTGCCCCTGAATTTCAGCTTAAACAATAATGACTCTTTCTAATTTATCTTTAATCTGTTTGAGACATTTGAATTGTAGATGTTTACTTATCAGTATAATGACTTCCCTGCTCTTACTTGAGCCAGCACTAAAGAAAACATGTCCACCCCATATCTTCCCAAATGTTTCAGCTTCCTGCGGGGAAAGATGCGTTTCTTGAAGAAACACTATATCATATTTCTTACGCTTAAGAAGAGAAATAACCTTCCTTCTTTTTATGGGGTGCCCCAACCCATTCACATTCCACGTGGAGAGAGACAATTCACTCATATTAACATTTGACATTTTGACATATAAGAAAAAAATAGATTGTGTGTCAAAAACAAAATTATAAAGACCATTATAATTCCAACATTAGTGCAACAATCAAATCCCAAACTTCCCCCAGAACCAAACAAACAGAAAAAGAAAAAGGGTGCTCAGTTTCCTCTAACAGTCAAACGAATGTTCAGTGAGCCGGCCCATTCGGCTGCAACATGAGTGCAACAGATGACCTAATCACTCCAATGTCTTGCAAGAATACTCCACAAAACAAACTCCAGCCAATAGGAGGCCTAAGCACAAAGAGCGTGCAGATTCATCCACAAAACAAACTCCAGCCGCTAGGCAGAACCAACACAAAAAGAAAACAAAAAGGTGCTCATTTTCCTAGAACAGTCAAGTGGATGTTCAGTGAGTCGGTCCATTCGGCTGCAACGTGAATACCACAAGATAACTTACTCCATTGACTTTATGAAGGACACCGCTTGCTGTGGGCATGTAAATGTTTTCCGGCCATCCTTAGCATCTATTCTCAATTAGGCCAGGAATATCAGTGCAAAAGTAACCTTCCGATTTGTAAAAGTTTCTTGTTTCTTCAAATCTGGGAAAAAGAAAATGCTGTGGCTTTTCCAAGAAAGCCTTCCTACAGGAGGGGCTGGAGAGACAGCTGTCCCCCTCTAGCCTGAAGATGTATGTGGCTGCTATAGCAGCATATCACGATACACTGGATGGGAGACCCTCACGGCAGAACGGCCTGATCACCAGGTTCCTCAAAGGCACGATGAGATTGAATCAACCTAGGCCGCGTCTGATTCCCTCTTGGTATCTCTCTGTGGTCCTACCTGCCTTACAGAAAGCCCCCTTTGAGCCCCCAGAGCTCAGCACTCTGTCGCTGAAGACGGCCCTCCTGGTGGCGCTCACTTCTAGGCTCACCTGCAGGCGCTCTCTGTCACCAGCGAATGCCTGAAGTTCGGGCCGGCACACTCTCATGTGATCTTGAGACCCCAGCCCGGTTACGTGCCCAATATTCTCACCACTTCCTTCCGGGATCAGGTGGTGAACCTGCAAGCGCTCCCTTCAGAAGGGGAAGACCCGTCCTTGTCGTTGCTGTGTCCAGTTCATGCCCTGCGCATCTATCTGGACCACACGCAGAGCTTTAGATGCTCGGAGCAGCTCTTTGTCTGCTTTGGAGGGCAGCAGAAGGGGAAAGCTGTCTCCAAACAGAGGTTGGCCCATTGGATTGTGGATGCCATTTCTCTGGCTTACCAATCACAAAAACTGCCGTGCCCTTTGGGAGTCCGTGCGCACTCCACTAGAGGTGTTGCGTCCTCCTGGGCACTGGCATGGGGTGCCTCTTTAACAGACATATGCAGAGCAGCGGGTTGGGCTACACCCAATACCTTTGCGAGGTTATACAACTTGTGCATAGAACCGGTTTCAACCCGAGTGTTACAGGGTAACAACAGGTAGGCCAGGCAGCCGGTCGTGTGTATCGCTTGCATTTGCACCTTTCCCCTTTTAAGATGATAATGTGCGCTATCTTGTCCACAACAGTTCCCCACAACTGGTGAACACTGGACACCTCTTTAATTCCTTAAGAATTATTCGGTGACGAACTCAGCAGATGAGTAATGCCGCCAGGCCCAGTACTCGTGGTATGCCCCTTTTCAGGTGAGCCCACGTACTTGGGCTCAGTACTCCATATGTGGTGATTCCCCCTTCGGTAATCCCGTATGATGCGTTTCCACTGTTCGGGTTTCCCCTCAGGTGAACCCTGTGTTTCCCCTCGTCAGAGCTCTGCTCTGCCTCGGCCACTGTTGCTGTGTACCCTCCCCAGTGGCATCATTCCATATGTGAACTTCCCCATCTGTAATCCATGTGAGGTATTCTCCACATATTACCTCCCTCCGGTAGGATGTGGTCTCCATAGTGCTCTCCCTCCTGGAGAGGGAAGAGCTCTTCCCCAGTGCTATTCTAATTACTTGTAAAATATGCAATTCATCAAGATTATCTACAAACAAATTATGCGATTAATCACAATGAAAAAATATTATTGACTGACAGCACTATTTATAACTCTTTAAAAGCACCAGGGACTAAAAATGAAATGTTTTTCATTTTGGTTTGTTCTGAGCAGAAACTGCATTTTTTTGTTCTATATCCCTCTTTCCAACTGTTTAGGGTGAAATAAAAGAAAGGTTAAACATTTTATTATTTTATTTTTATTTGTATTATTATTATTTTTTTATACCCTTTTTCTCCCAATTTGGAATTCCCAATTCCCACTACTTAGTAGGCCCTTGTGGTGGTGCAGTTACTCACCTCAATCTGGCAGGTGGAGGACAAGTCTCATTTGCCTCCGCTTCTGAGACAGTCAATCCATGCATCTTACCACGTGGCTCGTTGTGCATGACACCGTGGAGACTCCGCATGTGGAGGCTCATGCTATCCTCCGCGATCCATGCACAACTTACCACGTGCCCCATTGAGAGCGAGAACCACTAATCGCGACCCCAAGGAGGTTACCCCATGTGACTCTACACTCCCTCACAACCGGGTCAATTTGGTTGCTTAGGAGACTTGGCTGGAGTCACTCAGCACACCCTGGATTCGAACTTGCGACTCCAGGGGTGGTAGTCAGCATCAATACTCGCTGAGCTACCCAAGCCCCCCAAAATTGTAATTTTGGATGATATACCAGTAAATACTAGTGTTGCCAGATCTCACATGAGAAACAAGTGACCTGCTCTAGAAAAAAAAGCTATAAATACTGTAAGCTATTTGCCTCACCAAAATAAGCAAAAATAAGCAATTCAGTTATTTCCCATGTGGGGGAATTATCAGCATAAATATAATAACAAGCAAAGTATAGAGTAGCCTATTTAAATTAATGTCTTTCCAATCAATGTATCCTTAACACTAAGTGTCTAAAAAATAATTAAAGCATTTCAAATATACAACTGGCTATCAAATGTCTGTATTAATGCATCATATCTAACAGTAATTCAATGAAGACTTTGAAACAACTAAGAAATGTACTTTCTACCTCTAATATGTTTTCTTGTATGAACATTAACTGTGCATATACAGTATATGTGGTAATTATATGTTAAAAAGGTCTTCAGCTTGTCAGGGCCAGATTAAAACTCCTTTGTGCCACTGGGCATGAACACACACTGCATCCAAAAACACATACTGTCTCAGTATGTACCAGGGGCGTAACACCATATTTTTGGGCCCCGTGCACATCACTATTTTAGGGCCCCCTTAACAATTTGAGTTTGTGGTGGAGATAATATCCAGTACAAACATTTTAGATTGATATTTAACAGTGCTAATTCACAATTTATTTTATTTTCAAATGCAAATATTATTTTAATTAAGCAATGCATTATAAAAAAAAAAAAATAAAAAAAAAAACATGGGACATATGGATTCATATAGGTATATTTTGGTTACAATGTCCATTTAACTTAAATATAAAATTAATTATTTCTCAGCTCATACCGTTAATTATGAAGAGACCTTATAGACTTCTAGGTACAATGTAACAGGTAAAGGTTGGGCAAGGAGGAGGTGGGAACTGGCTGAACAGTCAACGTAACTTAATGTAGAACTCAACAAAAAACAAACATAAACAAACACACACACATGCAGCGTGGCACGTGCATCTCTCTCTCTCTCTCTTTCTCTCTCTCTCTCGATCTGGCATCTCCGGCACCCCTTTATCTCACTCTCCAGCTGATCATCTGATTCAGCGCTGGCCGTGCACCCTTGCGGCCTTGCAACACCCTCCTCTTCATCACACTCCTCCCCTGCCCAATTCAGGCCGGGGCACAACCGGGCTGACTTATTCCCTCCATCTCTGGAGGGGAGACGCTGACCTTCCGGCTATTCTCTCAGCCAGTGGTCCTGGGAACATGGGCGAGCGGGAGACACACAGAGAGAAAGAGAGAGGAGAGGGAGAAAAAGCTTGCTCGCCGGTTCCCGGACATGCTGCTGCCCGGTCCTCAACTGCTCCTCTGCCCTCTGGTGGATGACAGCTCATTCCTTCCCCAGTGGACAGCAGCGAGCCCTCCGACCCCTGGCGGATAGCAGCGATTCCTCCGGCTCTTGGTGGCCGGCAGTGACCCCTCCGTCCCCAGGCAGACGGCTGCGTCTCCTCCCCTGGTGGATGGCAGCGGCGAGGACCCTGTAACAGCGCATCCCTCCTCCCTGCCAGGTTTCGGCACCACTGTAACAGTTAAAGGATGGACAAGGAGGAGGCGGGATCTGGCTGAACAGTCAACGTAAAGTTTAATGGTAAAACTAATTTTAAAACAACATAAAACATAAGACAAACAGACACACACGATGCAGCCGAGTGCATCTCTCTCTCTATCTCTCCAACTGCCGTCTCCACTCCCCTTTATCTCGCTCTCCCGCTGATCATCTGATTCATCGTCGGCCGTGCACCCTCACAGCCCGGTCAGGCCCTTCTCCTCGTCACACTCCTCCCCCACCCGATTCAGGCTGGGGCGCCATTAGACAAACTTACTCCCCCCTATCTTTGGAGGGGAGATGCTGCCCTTCCGGTCGTTCTGTCAGCCGGTGGTCCACCCCACCTCCTGGGAACCTGGGGGAGACACAAGGGGAGGCGTGGGGAGAGGGAAAGGGCGAGCAATAGACAGTGAGAGAGAGAGAGAGAGAGTGGAGAGAGCGAGAAATCTTGCTTGCTGGTTCCCGGATACGGCAGATGACAGATTGCTCCTCCCCCAGCGGACGACATCAAGCCCTCCTCCCCTTCTCGGCAGACGGCAGCGGTTCCTCCAGCTCTCAGCAGGCGGCAGCAACCCCTCCATCCCCAGGCAGAAAGCCGTGGCTGCTCCCCTGGTGGATGGCAGTGGCGAGGACTCCTCCTCCTCCCTCCCAGTTTTCGGCACCACTGTATCAGGTAAAGGTTGGGCAAGGAGGAGGCGGGAACCAGCTGAACAGTCAACATAACTTTTAATATAGAACTCAACATAAAACAAACATAAACAAACACACACACATGCAGCACGGCTGCGTGCATCTCTCTCGAACTGTCATCTCCAGCCCCCCTTTATCTCGCTCTCCCGCTGACCATCACTCTCACGGCCTGGCAACGCCCTCCTCCTCGTCACATACAATTTTTAAATATAAATTTTACAAATTATATTTTGTCAGTTTTTCATCATATTGGTTGCATTTTAGCTTTTGAAAAATGTTCAAATTCATTACATCAATAAATGTCAACTGCATTTATCATTTTTCATATTTGTTACATGTTTATAGTTTACATGCATAAATTGTTCCGTTTACAATTATTTACATTGATACTGAGAACACATGCTAAATCGGTACTGACATTGACATTTGAGCGCAACAACAGGTGATTTTTTTCCTAACATATTTTTTGGTGGCTTAATGTGAAGAAAATTTCACATGTATCTCATGAAGTTATGGAGAAAAATAACATTTAGGCATCATAGATAAACATCTGGTACATTTTTCACTTAAGTAAAATATGTTTATGCAGTAGATGAGTAAGTAGTTGCAGATGTTGACGGTTTGATTTGAATTGTGCATTTCAATTTATTAAGCAAGCATCTGATTGTTGTTCACTGTTTAATGAAAAGCATGTAATGATGCAGTTGCTAATAATGTTACCAACCACTTTTTGAATATTTCCATTTTATTTTCTCGCCAAAAGCAACGCCAGGTGTTAATTTTGGACCATGTTTACATGGATATCAAACAAATATTCACCTGAGTAGCTACGTTGACAGGTATGGCTCATTTTTCTTCTGTAAAATGCCTCCTACTCATTCTCCTGCCCTTTTTTCTTATGAATGTCCGATTTTGGTTTCATTTTTGTAGATACATTAATGGACTAAGCAAATTACATCATGACGTGTACTCCGTTTTGACCCATGCTGGTTGATGAACCAGACTACTTTTGCTTTTGTTGAGGGGGGTGGGGGTCACTAACATAGGAGGAGACAAGGCAGATTATAGTACTGTTTTTGATGAAGGATGTACTTCTTGACCGGTAAAACAGTACGTTCTTTAGGTATGCATGCGAGTAGCATGAATTGATTCCGGACATACTTCATTCAGGGACGTGAGTTTTGACCCCAATATATGATGTAATAACAACAGCTGTGAATATAATCTACTCTGGTTTTGTTAAACAAGCGCCATTTAAGCATAAGGAACAACTTCCTTTGGTATGTATGCACTTACAGTTGAAAAGAGCCGTCATTCTCGTGGTTCACCGCTGTTCTTTTAAATCCAGCATTTTGAACGTTGTCTCCTCAGCTCCCAAGGGATTATGGGATCGTAGAGTGTCCAGTCGGTGCGCACTTCAGAATCTCGCCGGAAATAGTAGTTCATCTGGGTATTTCTCTCTTTCTATTTTATAAATACTAAGGATTTGGACATACTACTCCATTGGCATACTGTTTTTGGCATAATATACAGTATATTTTAGGTAAGTATGGATATTCAGACACATTGATAGTTTCCTTACTGCAGGTGGCAATTGACGGCTCAATAAATCGAATTCTTTATTCATCCGCATTGAAATCTCAGAATATTTTATATCTCATTGGGGACATTTTTACACTGGATAGTAATTTTTTGATAAATCTAATAATTACAAGGATTCATAACTGTGAATGGGCATTCGCCTCAACAGTATTTATAAAATGTATATTTTTAATTCTCATCCAGTAATAATAAATTACAGTGATTTGCCCATCCTGGCCAGTGCTGAGAAAAGTAACAGGTACGTGACAGGGCCATCTACTCGCTGTTTCGGTAGCAGTTCGTATCTCTAGACAATAATTTACACCTTTTTTATGATACCGAACATTTTTAATAACCATTGAAACAAAAACTGACCTAAGATCATTTTCAGAATGAAATTTTAATCTCATTGCAAGAACATGCCCATGAGAACGTTGCAGTCACGGCTCACTTCCTTCTTCGTGAAGCAAGGAGCCACCGCGGCTGCTTCCCAACCCGCTCCGTCCTGTGTTAAAACTCGGGCAGCTGGGTCGGCGAGTGCCGCAGGTGATCTGGATGTGGACGTGGGAACGTTTTCGCCAGCTCAACCCCCGCGGACCTCCCATCCCCCAGCACACTCGTTCTACCCGGAAGAGCTGTCCAGCGATGCAGGCAATCCGCCTCGGGGCGGATTTAATGTCTTGCTCGGGGCTCATGATGAGGATGAGTTATCAGTCGCAGCATCGGAGGGTGGGCTTCTGCTGTCTGAAGCAGACGAATCTTCTGAGCTCCTGCTCACGGGCGGTAGAGCTCAGGATGAGGTGGACGCTGAGATGGCAGCCGTGCTTGCCTGAGTGGCTGCGAACATCGGGCTAAAGTGGAACCCTCCGCCTTGCCCTGAGCATTCGCGGCTGGATGATTGGTTTCTGGGTTCGGAGCGCAACTCACTGCCCCAGTGCCTTTCTTCCCGGAAGTGCACGAGGAACTAACGAAGTCGTGGAAGGCACCTTTTTCTGCCCGTACACGCTTCGCGGGCTCGTCCATCCTAACTACCCTCAATGGCGGTGTGGCTAAGGGATACGTCGAGCTTCCCCAGGTAGAGCACGCTGTAGCAGTGCATTTATGCCTGCAGGGCACAGCCACCTGGAGAGACCGACCAAGGCTCCCTTCCAAGGCCTGTAAGTTCTCTTCCTCATTGGTAACAAAGGCTTATGAGGCCGCGGGTCAGGCCGCCTCTGCCCTGCATGCCATGGCCATCCTGCAGGTCCACCAGGCCAAGGCGTTAGAAGGTCTGCATGAGGGTAGAACTGAACCAGGGCTTGTGTAGGAACTGCGTACCGCGACCAACCTCGCCCTACGGGCGACGAAGGTCACGGCGTGTGTCCTGTGAAGAACGATGTCCACTCTGGTGGTCCAAGAGCGGCACCTGTGGTTCAACCTTGCGGAGATGCGTGACGCCGAGAAGGTTCGCTTTCTTGATGTTCCCATCTCCAAAGGGGGGCTTTTTGGTGACACGGTCGAGGATTTCGGCCATCAGTTCTCGACGGCGAGGAAGTAGACCGAGGCGATCAAACACATCCTGCCATGGCGTGACTCGGCCGCCTTTGGGCCTCTGAAGTCCCACGCCCTGTCTGATTCTCGCCAGGGCCATCCTCCTGTGGTGCCAGCCCCGGCTCCCAAACCATCGGAACCTGTTCACCAGCCTCTGAGTAGAAGATCCTCCCATGGGAAGGCGGCTCCACCTGCCTGTCAGTCGGCCCCCAAGAACCCCAGATGGGTTTTGAGGTGGCCCTGACATGGGCGACCCAGGGATGAGACGTCTGACTCCAACCGGTCTGGCCGGGTGAACTTACCAGCCCCACCATCGCCCCTGGGCCAGTGTGTGGTAAGTATGCCTCGGCACCCACATAGTCAATAAAAGTGCAGTTCCCTCATTCCCTGGGTCAGCGTACTCGCGATGGCCAGGCCCTGGAAGTCTTTCCGGTCAACCAGTTGGACACGAGTACCTCACGTGCCATTGTTCTCCATTGAGAGACGGCCGGCGAACAGGTAAATATGCTGGTCTTTGGGGCCGCCCCAGCCAACGACCACCATTGAGGGCTTGCGGAGCAGTATGTTGTCTTTCCAGCGGGGCGCCTGCTCTGCCTTGCCGCGAACCACCCTCCCCTGGCATGGTAAATCCAGTCGTCCCCTTGGTGCCACTGGCGCAGAGCCTGGAGGCCTAGTTAGCATTCTCTAGCCCCTCGCGGTGGCTCATCAGGACGATTCATCTTGGCTATGCGATCCAGTTCACCAGACGCCCGTCCAGGTTCAGTGGCGTTCTCTCCACTCCAGTGCGGGGCAAGGGTGCCTCCATCCTCCACTCGGAGGTTCCCACCCCTCTGGTGAATGGAGCATAAGGACACGTTCCCGTAGCCGAGCCCTTGTTTTATCGTGCCCGAGAGAGGGGGAGGGTCGCGCCCAATCTTGGACCTGCGTGCCTTGAACGGGGCCTTACACAGGCTTCCGTTCAGGATGTTGACGCAGAAGCGCATCCCGGCGTCAGTACGATGTCAGGATTGGTTCACGACCATCGACCTGAAGGACGCGTACTTCCACGTATCGATCCTTCCTCGACTTATCTTGATGACTGGCTAATCCTAGCTCACTCGTGAGATCTATTGTGAGCATCTCTTTTCTCGGTGTGGAGTTGGACTCGGTCACTCTCATGGCACGTCTTATGACCAAGCGTGTTCAGTCAGTGCTGTCCTGCCTGAAAACCTTCAGGCAGAAGGTAGCGGCACCAGTGAAACATTTTCAGAGGCTCTTGGGGCATATGACATTCTTGGCGGTGGTTCTCCCCCTCAGGTTGATGCAGATGAGACCGCTTCAGCACTGGCCTCCTCCTTTGGAGTCAGCAGACATTGAAGTCTCTGCGAGCCACTCACCTTCCGGGCACCCTTAACCGTGCAGCGGAAGCGCTCTCACAGCCGGTAACGCTGCATGGGGAGTGGAGACTCCACCCCCACGTAGTCCAGCTGATTTGGGAGAGATTCAGGGAGGCGCAGGTAGACCTGTTCGCCTCCCGAGAGTCCTCTCACTGCCCCCTTTTGGTACTCCCTGTTCGAGGCTTCCCTCAGCATGGATGCCTTGGCACACAGCTGGCCTCGGGGGCTACGCAAGTATGTGTTTCCTCTAGTGAGCCTCATTGCATAGACTCTGAGCAAAGTCAGGGAGGATGGGCAGCAATTCCTGTTCCTTGCACCGTACTGGTCCAACCGGACTTGGCTCTCAGATCTGATGCTCCTGGCAGTAGCCACTCCCTGGCACATTCCCCTGAGGCAGGACCTTCTCACTCAGGGGCAGGGCATGATCCGGCACCTGCGGCCATACCTCTGGTACCTCCATGTCTGGCTCCTGGACAGTTTTCGGAAGACCTAGCAGATCTTCCACCAGCGGTGGGAAATATGATCACTCAGGCCAGAGCCCCTCCATGAGGCGGCTGTATGCCTTGAAGTGGCGTCTCTTCGCGAACAGGTGTTCTCCCCGTGGGGAAGACCCACAGAGGTGCGAGGTCGGATTTGTGCTGTCTTTCCTACAGGAAGGGCTGGAGAGATGGCTGTCTTCCCCTACCCTGAAGTTGTACGTGGCTGCTATGGCAGCGTATCATGGTACACTGGATGGGAGACCCTCATGACAGCACGACCTGGTCACCAGGTTCCTCGAAGGGGTGAGGAGGTTCAATCCACCTAGACCGTGCCTGATTCCCTCTTGGGATCTCTCTGTTGTCCTACCTACCCTACAGAGAGCCCCTTTGAGCCCCTGGAGCAGGCCGAGCTCAGCACTTTGTCACTGTAGATGGCCCTCCAGGTGGCGCTCACTTCCATCAAGGGGGGGGGACCTACAGGCACTCTCTGTCAACAGCGAATGCCTGGAGTTCGGGCCGGCACACTCTCACATGGTCCTGAGACTCCAGCCCGATTACATGCCCAAAGTTCCCACCACTCCCTTCCGGGATCAGATGGTGAACCTGCAAGAGCTCCCTTCAGAGAAGGAAGACCCGGCCTTGTCATTGCTATGTCCAATTCTCACTCCGCATATTTATCTGGACCGCATGCAGAGCTTCAGACGCTCGGAGAAGCTCTTTGTCTGTTTTGGGGGGCAGCAGAAGGGGAAAGCTGTCTCCAAATATTGTTGGCCCATTGGACAGTGGATGCCATTTCCTTGGCCTACCAATCGCAAGACCTGCCGTGCCCCTTGGGAGTCCAGGCGCACTCCACTAGAGGCGCACACCGCTGACATGGCCGGGACTCTCTATCGTTGCCTCAGCATAAATCTGAATGAGTGGTGCACACCATCTCCTTTTACACCTGTACTCTCAGGGCAGAGAGTGGCATGCAAATTCCACTCACCAGTTCTCATTGGCCTTTTCTGTTTTAAGCAAAGGTGATTGGGGCTCTCAAGATCGAACCCCTAGTGTCACTACATCGACACAATATCTTGTTCCCTCCATCAGGGAACAGGGGGTACACCAGTAACCCAGACATTTTAATTCCTGAACAATTGAAAGGGACTTTGTTCCAATTTTCAGTTACGTTCTGAAAAACCTTTTTTAGTTTTTATTTTCATTCCTTGCACTGTTTTTATTCCCTGATAACCACAAACTAACTTTATCCCTCCCTAGCATGCATTTCATAGATACCTGCAATATATATATATGTGTGTGCTTACCCATAGCACAAATAGGAATAAAGAAGAGAAACCTTGTGCAAATACTCTAATTGTCTCCCTATGGAAACCGCATGTGCTTGTGCATAGGGTAGGTGGTGTATGTTAGCAACCACAAATTAGCCACTGTAATTGCATGTAGCTATGATTGACTATAACTTTTTTCAGGCCTATTTCGTGTAGCTCTAAGAGCTTGTTTGTTCTGGTGTCAGTTCCATTTAGAATCAAAAGAAGGACTTTGAGAGCTTGTGTGCATCAGTGTTATACACCAGAATTGTATTGAGAGTTCCTTTTAATTACAGTTTAATTTCTTAATTTGAATTAAATTTGAATTTAGTGAAGTAGAATTAAAACGTAATAAAATTCAGTTAGTCTTTAATAATACATAACATTTCATTTTTCAGTATGAATTACTCATAAATATGTTATTTCCAGAAACATTAGATGATATTATTACTCAGTGTTTGAAATTCCACCAATACAAATGTGTATTTTATTCATATAGCCTATATTTCATAAATTAATACATTATTTAATAGATCAACACTCCAAAGAACACTTCAATTGCCAGACAATTTACCCCAAAGTCTATCAAATTGAGCAAAAAAATAAGAGATAATAAATAGATTCTAATTTTGATGTCAATATTAATTAACATTTTTTGTGGTGCTGTATTTAATTATGGTAAAATTAAAGTCTGTTTTGTTGGCTGTGTTAATTGTTTTGACCAAAAAATGACAATAATTATTTACTGTATTTTTTTTTTATTTTTTATTTTTTTGCAATTTAAATAAAACTTGTGAATTGAAAGAAGACCATACTTGAATTCAAAATTTTGGCCAACCCTGGTGTGAATGTGCATATGTTTGGTGGAGAGATAAAGAGAGGAGAGAGAGTAGATCTTCAGATCAAAAGGCAACACCACAGTATCTCTGATGCCCTGCTCCTGCTGTGCTGACATGATGTCCTGCCCCAGGGTAGAGCAGGCACACAAGTGTGTAGGTGGTGTGTGTCTGCTTTTAAAGATTGGGTCGTACATCAACAATGCCTTTTGCTTGACTTTCACACTTCTATCTAGCAGCATGTTAATATCTCAAAATTTTTAGTTGCAGTGTGATTAAATAACCATTAAGGAATGTTTTTGGG
The DNA here is from genome assembly GCF_019703515.2 of Myxocyprinus asiaticus. NCBI lineage: Eukaryota > Metazoa > Chordata > Actinopteri > Cypriniformes > Catostomidae > Myxocyprinus > Myxocyprinus asiaticus. The sequence goes on from NC_059346.1 coordinate 57,671,379, forward strand.
AGAATGATCATTTCTGTTTATGTTACATTTTTGCATTTATTTTATAAATTACAAATGCAAAAAAGTAACCAGTCATATCTATAATGTTGTCTATATAATTATTAATAATTTATATTATTGTTAGGAACATTAATAATAACTAGATTACATTTTCTGAAGAAAAAATAAGTGGTGCTTGGCTGTGCAAAACTTGTGAGTCTGATGCTTGGGTGTTATGGGTTGTTGCTAGGGTGTTGCTAAGGGTTTCCTATGGTGTTCTGGGTGGTTGCTAGGTTGTTGTTACTAGCTGAAGTCGATAGACTTCATTCTGCTCCCTAAATATACAGTGCATTCAGAAAGTATTCAGACCTCTTAATTTTTTTCACATTTTGTTATGTTGCAGCCTTATGCTAAAATGCTTTATTTTTTTTTCACATCAATCTACACTCCATACCCCATAATGACAAAGCAAAAACCAGATTTTTGATAACTGTTCAAATTTATTAAAAATAAAATATTGAGATGACATGACGCCATGTGAGAATCAGACATGTGAACAACGAGCTCTGCACACTTTGCTAGTTTTAACACTTTTAATGATATAAACTGGTGAGATTCAATACACTCTGTTCCATAACTGTTCTAAGAGGACAATATGTCAAAGGATTCAAAATCCTCGGGCTCTGGAGACATTAAAAGACACTTACTTGCTCCTGCTGACACCCCCGAACAGGCCCCAAGCCAGGGAGTTGATTTGGTTGGAAAAGTGAGGGAATTGCGGTGAGAGATGCTGAACATGTCGGCAATGCTGATGAAGGTCCTTGCTGACTTCGAGGATCTTGCTGTGATACATCGATCGATCCCTGCCATGGAGATGAAATTCTCTGAGGTGGTTACAAGAGTGGGGGATGTCGAGAAACGGATCGATTATCTGCAGTCATTGGAGAGGGAATTATATGCTAATCCGATACCGACCAAGGTGGATTTGGCGCATGTCTGGGAGAAGTTGGAGGACATGGAGAACTGTAGCCGGCAGAATAACATCCGTATTGTTGGAATTCCTGAGGCCAAAGAGGGTCAAGATATGGTGACATTCCTGGACAGGCTCATTCCAAATCTGCTTGACATAACAAGCCATAAGCTGGAAATCGAGCGAGCTCACAGGGTTCCTTCTCTGTGAGGTGCAGAGGGAGGCAGGACCCAATCAATTCTGGCCAAATTTCTCATCATCCGATAAAGATCTTGTGTTACGTGAGGCGAGGAGTAAAGGAAGGACAACACAGTCCCGACCACACAACTCCGTGGAACTTCCCCGTGGAAGAACACCAATTTGCGAAGAGACGCCACTTCAAAGCGTACAGCCGCCTCGTGGAGGAGGCTCTAGCCTGAGTGATCATGTCTATCACCGCTGGCAGAAGGCCTGCTAGGTCCTCCGCATCCCATCCAGGAGCCAGACGTGGAGATTCCAGAGGTCTGGCCGCATGTGCCGGAGCGTGCCCTGCCCCTGAGTGAGAAGGTCCTGCATCAGGGGAATGCGCCAGGGAGGGGCTACTGCCAGGAGCATCAGGTCTGTGAACCAAGTCCAGTTGGGCCAGTACGGCACAACCATCAGGACTTGTTGCCCGTCCTCCCTGACTTTGCACAACGTCTGTGCAGCAAGGCTCACTGGGGGAAACGCGTACTTGCGCAGCCCCTGAGGCCAGCTGTGCGCCAAGGCATCCATGCCGAGGTGAGCCTCGGACAGGGAGTACCAAAGGGGGCAATGAGAGGACTCTCGGGAGGTGAACAGGTCCACCTGCGCCTCCCCAAATCTCTCCCAAATTCTCCACTCTCTGCGGAACGTTACCTGCCATGAAAGCGCATCCGCTGCATGGTTGAGGATGCCCGGGAGGTGAGTGGCTCACAGAGACTTCAATGTCTGCTGACTCCAAAGGAGGAGGCGGCGGATGAGTTGCGACATACGACGTGAGCGTACACCACCCTGGTGGTTTATGTACACCACGGTCGCTGTGTTGTCCGTCCGGACCAACACGTGCTTGCCCTGAATCAACAGCTGAAGCCTCCGCAGGGCCAGCGATACTGCCAGCAACTCTAGGCAGTTGATGTGCCATTGCAGGTGGGGCCCTGTCCAGAGCCACGATACTGCCTGCCCGTTGCACACGGCACACCAGCCCGAATTCGAGGCATTCGTCGTGACCACGATGCACCTTGAGACCAGCTCTAAGGGAACCCCTGCCCGTAGAAATGCCAGATTTGACCAAGGGCTGAAACCCGAATGTCCGGGGTGGAGAGTGGCATGCACATTCCTCTCACCAATTTTCACTGGCCTTTTCTGAATAAAGCAAAGGTGATTGGGGCTCTCAAGAGCGAACCCCTAGTGTCACTACATCGACACGATGTCAAGTGAGTGACAGACAGGGAACAACCTCCGCAGCTCTATCATAGGTCAAGAAGCGTGTAATGACAGTACAGCCCATAGAATGTCTATGGGACCATCGCATTATGCTGTTTAATGCTAAGGTTGTAGTCTAATCTTGGTAGAAGTTTGAATTTGTGGTGAGTTTGCAGCAAGTTTCCAGATCTCTCAATTGTTTTTAAGGGCTTCACTTTTGAAATAATAATGGCAGCTTGGGTGGGGCTTTCAAACTAGTAGTGGTGGCTTGCTTCTAAGCTTAATTGGTGAAAGAAGTTCTACACACAAGAACATTTTAGGGATGAAAACCTGAAAAATCTCTTGCAAAATCTCTACTTCATGGCTGCAGTACTATGGTCTATTGTGAATTATTTCTTATTTATACAATAGTAAATAGAATACACACACACACACACACACACACAAACACAACTAGCTGTTTGAGTATGTGGGTTCGAGTTGCTGTTGTCTCTTTCTATCATGTGTGTAGAGTGTATGGGGCTGTCCATTCTCACAGCTATGCCAGGTCAGGTGACACCAGACCGATTAGTTCCGCTCATCAACAACAATTAACCGTAGCACACAGCATTGCTGCTTCTACAGTTAATTCAAACCATATAACTATCATGGGGGCTGGAGGGCTTTTTATCCGCTGGCTCGTAAAAACAAACAAATAATGATCAACGGAAGTAAATAGGCTTTGGCTTGTGTGAAATTGAAACTTTGAACCACCTGCACTCATTCCAAATTATAAACTCCTGTGTTCACCACTACAGCTGCGGCCCTTGTTTCCTTGGTTTCACATCAGACAAATAACACACTGATTATCTTGGCTTGGTTAGACACCAAGAGAACAATAAATTCTAACACTTGCTTCTTATTTAGTAATTTGACTGCTTGAAACTTGTTACCAGTGTAGTTATATGTAAAGGAAAATACATATACAGACAGGTTTATGTCAATAAATTTTTGCAGAATTGTAAAAGGAATAGTTAAACCTAAATCGAAAACACTGTTATTATTTACTCATCCTCATGCCGTTCAAACTGCATATGCTGTTATTTTTTTTTCCTGTGGAACACAAAAGCAGAATTTTTGAAGAATTTTCATATCCTTTTTCATACAACAGTTTAGTAGTCTATATGACTTGTCCACTTTATTCAGAGTCTTCTAAAGCCATACAAACAACTTGAGAATACTTGGAATATAGTGCACAATTCATACAGATTACTATTGTGGTGCTTTTATGGTGTTTTATAAATGTATTTGGTCAGTAAATGCTGTGTGGAAAAGAGCTGTGAAAATTCCTCTGAATTTCTCATTTTGGACAGAAAAAAATAACAGGATATGAATTTGGAATGACATGAGGGTACATAAATAATAAAAGTGTGCGATTGTTTGTTTGTGTGCCTGTGTGTGTGTGTGTGTGTGTGTGTGTGTGTGTGTGTGTAGTCTCATTCCAGCTCAGACAACACACCAATGGTCCCTTTTCACATTTCTGCATGCACGAAGTGGAAACCGTCATAGTTGGGTAAACTATGGTGGCGATCAGGAAGAACAGTAATAACCAGTTCCACTACAGTGTTCCTATTTGCACAAATTCTAAAAGAAACCTTTTTTTTGTGTGTGTTTCCATAAATTTCCAAAAGATGCTGATCTTTGTAGGAGCTCGGTGGGTTCAGGCAATTAAACATGAAGAAGATAACTTCGTTATTAAATGAGGAAGCACTTTCATCTATGGACAGTATTTTCAAGATGAGGACCTGCAGCAGTCGATCACAGGTGGAATTGTGAAACGCTTTGTAATCTGAGCTATACCATCACGGTTTCATTGGAATGATTACACATCACAACCGATACGAGAGTGTGTGTTTGACAGGGTTAGAAGTTGGATGGAGCGCGACATTGGTCTCTCCATTCCTTCATATCCTGGGGGCGACCCCCATCAAGTATTAGTTTCACCAAGTACAACTCACAGATTTGTTAACTTTGCCCTCTTTTTTGCATTTTTGAAATTTTTGACGACAGATTTGTGATCATTCCTTTAATGCATAAATATGTGCCTGCTGATTTAACCTCTGAATAATAATTTATTTTTTACTTTATTACTTACTTTGTTGAGTTTAGATTTTACCGTTGATGGACGTCTCCAAATGTAAGTGCAGGCAAAACTTTTAAGGACTGTGAAAACACATACACCTTGGCAGCGGCCATAGTTGCATTTACTCAACTATGACGACTTCCGCTTCATGAACACGAAAGTGTGAAAAGGGTCCATAGACTAATGATCGTGGACCGTCTGATACATATTGTGTTCTCACATTCTAGTTGAGAAGTTCTTAGCATAAACTAGATGCAAAGTGTACCAGACTTATGTGTACAGTCAAAAGTGTGGCTACACAAGATAAGTGTGTGTGTGGGCAGATTTGGGTGGTTTACGAGGACTTTTTTTTAGGTTACAAACTGGTAATTACAAGGGTATTATGCTATAAATGTGGATTATGAGGACATTTCTAGTGTCCCCATAATTCAAATCGCTTAAAAAACATACTAAACTATGTTTTTATGAAAATGTAAAAATGCAGAAAGTTTTTTGAGAGGGTTAGGTTAAGGGGTAGGATTTATAGTTTGTACAGTACAAAAATTATTATGTCTATGGAGAGTGCTCATAAGGATAGCCGCACCAAGGTGTGTGTGTGTGTGTGTGTGTGTGTGTGTGTGTGTGTGTGTGTGTGTGTGCGCGCACACATGAACTGGTGATCCACATCCCAATTTTTACCATGATGATAATGAAATCCGACTGGCCTGAATGCCCACTGGCCAGCTTGCATCAAAGCCCACCTCTTTGCTTTCTGACCTTCAGGTCTGCTCACACACACACACAGACACACGTTGGTGCGGCTATCCTTATGAGGACTTTCCATAGTCATAATGATTTTTATACTGTACAAACTATAGATTCTATCCCCTAAACCTAATCCTCACAGAAACCTTTCTGCATTTTTACATTTTCAAAAAAACATTGTTTAGTGTGTTTTGAATTATGGGGACACACACATACAGTATATCTAGTTCTTCAGATACATAAATGGGTTTTAGTGGGAAGATGCACAGATCCAGACACAATATTTCAATCATCATAGAAATAATAATCTGTGATCAGATATGTAAGGGATGATATACATTTTCCTGTGCATCGTGGTCCAGATCACCCTGTTTTGTGATAATGACTGGCTGACTGTACATTATCTTGCTTATCACATGGCTACCTACATGTGGCATGGGGGGGGGGGGGGGGCATGGTCATGTGTCTGTCTGCTGGAGAGGGAGAGCAGTAAGGCTCGTCACCCGGGTTGTGATTACTCTAACACCTGTCTGTCAATATAGTGATGGCAGAGGGAGACCTGATAAGGCACGCCAGAGCGTCAGTGTGAGAGAGAGAGCGACACAAGAGTGTTGTACCTGAGAAGTCGACATTGCCAAAGAATCTAAAGAGTGTCTGAGAATTTATGTTTGTTTATATTTGAGTGGAGTGTCCTAAGATTAAGAGTGTGCAACGGGACCAAAAATAAACACTGACCGTGAACCTGTTTTGTTGTCTCCTGATTCCTCCATTACCATGAACTACAATATTATGTGAGAAGAAAGAGAATGCAGAAACAGTCTCCAGAAATAGCTGAATTCAACCTCCAGCTTGTGTCTAAGTTCTTTTTTTTGGTGTTTATTTTGTGTAAGTGACTTTCTGATTGCTCATTATCCCACTTATTACAAGACTACGTGCTAAATAAATAATTAGACTTAAAATATTGATTTAATTTTAAATAATTTTATCAGCTTAGTTGTAGAGATTGCAGAGTTAAACAAGAAGTCGGAAACATGACTTACAATACCCGGATGACTGGACGAATATCAATTTATCCCCAGATGTGCAGTCATTATTGAGAAATATCAGACCACTTGATGGCACGATTGACCAATCAGAATCAAGTATTCCAGTGAGGCGTGTAATAAAATTGTAAAATGACTGCTAAATTGTGCAAATGACTGATGCAGGCAACTGATTTCTCTTATAACTGTCCTAGTTTTGTGTCTCTCCTGTCTCTTTCTTCTCACATAATAATCATTTTAACCAATAAATTTATCATGTCTATTTATTCATTTAGTTGGTAAGTAGCAATGTAATAAGTGGTATAATGTACAGTTAGCAGGTCATTAACACAAAATAAACTGTTTAAGGGGCTTTGTATTAAATTAGGTAGAGAGCTTCCCTTGTAAACTTCAGATCTTTTCTGAGATCTGTTTTGGTCAGATATCTTCATGCGTGTCTCAGATAAGCAGTACAAGGAGAGCCAGGGACGTATACAGGGGGATGGCTACAGTGGCCCAAGCCACTGCCGCTTTGCCCTCCTGGACTGCGCCCCTCCGGAGAAAGTAATTTAATTTGAATATACACATTTTGCAAACACTTTTTATCCACAGTGTCAAAGCTGTTATATATAATGGATAGTACAACACTGCATAATTTTTTTAAATTGTTGATGTAAACATGCACTATATGGCTGTCTTCATCTGTTGCGTCGCATCTCTGTTTTGCAGGCAGCGGATCAGGAGTAACAGGGGGAGAGGGGTCCTAAATGGATCCAACACTTAACATTTGAGCGTGTCCGAATGTGTAAAAAATGTGCATTAATTAGTATTGACATTGCTTGAGCGGGCCCACATGCATTACAAATGTGCAACAGTTCATAAGGTGAATGATCATATCACAGAGCACGTAAGTCTCTAAAAATTACTACTTTTCTTAATTTTGCTTAAACATAGACTGTCCAATTACTGCAATTGCTGTCCAGCTAAATATTTTTTTTCAGTTTGTGCCACTGCCCCTCATAATTTCTGTGCACAGCCCTAAGGAGAGCATTGCTTTTCTGTGTCTGTCCATTCAAAACAAGTAGAAACTCTCTACAGGTTGTTAAGATGATGACCCTGATGAAAATTATATTTCTCAGAGGTTGCTCTTTCATAGCTCAAGAGACTTAATAGAACTCTCAGTCATGTTTCAATTTAAATTCAACTTTGTCTCAGATGGTTCTTGTTGTAGGATCGCCAGAGACAAAGACGAGACCAAGGATGCATGAGAGCTTTATTGAGTTTTATGGAGATGCATACAGCACAGTAGGGTCTATGTCAAAGACAACTTAGTGGTTGCGAACACAGACTTTATAGCCCTGAGGCACCTGCAGAAGAGAAGCAAATCTAACAAAGAACATTCTAGAAACTTACAGATGACAGCATAGCAGAAATATGTGAAAAGCATAATAGCAGAATCAAAAATAACAGTTGCTTTGTACTTTATGAGAAACAAGCATAGGATTATTAACTGAAGGACAACTCTGGAGCCACAACACAAATGTTTCAAGTTCGTATCAGTTTCATGCTCCCTTCTGTCTGCCCAGGCTTGTCCAATTCAAGGACACAGGTGGCCCATACAGGGAATGTGTGCAGAACACTGCTTGCTGTATAATGTGTTTATTTGTCCCATAACAGTTCTCCTCAAATTTCTTAGAAGAAATAAAAAGAAATACAAATGTGTCAATTGTTACCATACAGTGAGATTATAAAGCCATAAAATGAATGTGGAGATCATACCTCTGATAATTTGTTGTTGGAAGTTTTGAAATGTTTAAGTTCATATTTAAATTTCTGACTTTTTATTGCAGACATGGACATCCTGAGCACACTTTGAGGCATTTTTTTAGATCTCTTCTGAAACTGAAGGGGTGAGATGGGGTCTTCCTCTCAGGAGGACAATTAGAAAAGCAGGTCAACCAAAAGTCTGAAATTGAATTGCTGTCTAAGTGGAAAAAAAAAAAAAAATAGATATTAAAGAGATCTAGTATGTAATTTGTTTTCTTTCCTATGGAGATGTGAGCACTAAACATGGCATCGACTTTGAAAAGACTTATAGTTTTACAGTTCTACTTATAATTTTGGATAATTAGCCTTAGCACTCCTAACAGAGTTTCCCTTGCAAGGGGAGAAGTTGGTGAAATGTAGAAAAATGGTTGAGGATTTTGAGTGCTTAACAAATTCGACAGCATTTTTTACCGTTTAAATCTATAGCCACTTCAATCTTGATGTGGAGTCAGAGTCAAGAAATGTTGAGAGAAGGAATGAGAAAGGGATGGTAGAGTGTGCTGATGAAGAGAGAGCACTGGTATCCGTCCAAGGCAGAGAGATGCCTATAAGTCCTCAGAATGGCGGGCTGTTTTTTATGGCTATACGCCTGAGTGCTGGAAGCCATGAGTGGAAAGAGTGTGGAGAGTGTGACACCATGTCTGGGTGCTGGCTATACGAATTGTATGTTGTTGTTGTTGTTGTTTTTTTATATATATCTCTCTTTCTCACTCACTCACACACTTTAAGCTTCGGCCACACTTAGAAATGTTTTGTTTGTTCTTCTTCCAATTTTTACAATACTTACTCTTGCTCACTGTTTTAAATATTAATTTATTATCTTGCAGATGATAATAACTGTTACAGAGAGAAGATAAAATGCAGCCAATGAAAAAAAAAAAAAAATATATATATATATATATATATATATATATATATATATATATATATATACACACTATATTGCCAAAAATATTCGCTCATCTGCCTTTAGACGCATATGAACTTAAGTGACATCCCATTCTTAATCCATAGGGTTTAATATGACGTCGGTCCACCCTTTGCAGCTATAACAGCTTCAACTCTTCTGGGAAGGCTTTCCACAAGGTTTAGGAGTGTGTTTATGGGAATTTTTGACCATTCTTCCAGAAGCGCATTTGTGAGGTCAGACACTGATGTTGGACGAGAAGGCCTGGCTCGCAGTCTTCGCTCTAATTCATCCCAAAGGTGCTCTATCAGGTCAGGACTCTGAGCAGGCCAGTCAAGTTCTTCCACACCAAACTCGCTCATCCATGTCTTTATGGACCTTGCTTTGTGCACTGGTGCGCAGTCATGTTGGAACAGGAAGGGGCCATCCCCAAACTGATTGCCAGATGGAGAAGTGTGATTCGTCACTCCAGAGAACGCGTCTCCACTGCTCTAGAGTCCAGTGGCGGCGTACTTTACACCATTGCATCCGACGCTTTGCATTGCACTTGGTGATGTATGGCTTGGATGCAGTTGCTCGGCCATGGAAACCCATTCCATGAAGCTCTCTACGCACTGTTCTTGAGCTAATCTGAAGGCCACATGAACTTTGGAGGTCTGGAGCGATTGACTCTGCAGAAAGTTGGCAACCTCTGCGCACTATGCGCCTCAGCATCTGCTGACCCCGCTCTGTCATGTTACGTGGCCTACCACTTCGTGTCTGAGTTGCTGTCATTCCCAATTGCTTCCACTTTGTTATAATACCACTGACAGTTGACTGTGGAATATTTTGTAGCGAGGAAATTTCACGACTGGACTTGTTGCACAGGTGGCATCCTATCACAGTACCACGCTGGAATTCACTGAGCTCCTGAGAGCGGCCCATTCTTTCACAAATGTTTGTAGAAGCAGTCTGCATGCCTAGGTGCTTCATTTTATACACCTGTGGCCATGGAAGTGATTGGAACACCTGAATTCAATTATTTGGATGGGTGAGCGAATACTTTTGGCAATATAGTATATATATATAAATATATATATATATATATATATATATTTTTTTTTACATCAACAGCTCAATTTATAGCTCAGTTTTACAGTAGAGTTTAGTGAGTTTATAGGAATATTTTTTCTTTTTCTAACTTGATATGAAGAGACAATAAGTAAGCCATTCTTAGGTTTATTCTCTATGTATATTTTTTAACACTGTGGCTCTGTGGTGCTATCAAAACATTGTTCTGTTTTATTTTTTATTTTATTTTTTATTCTGTTTATGCAAGTTGTGGCCTTGTGAAGCACAGTCAAACTGATTTTCTCATAATGCTGCACACCTAAATGTGTTAATCGTGATTAAGAAAAATTAACATGTTAAACTTCTTTAATTAATCACGTTTAGCGTTAATTCTGACAGCTCTAGTATTTTTATATGTTTTGAGATGTTTACATTCATAGTTTTCAGGTATTCCATTTTAATGTTCCATTTTAATGTTTAATTTTGGTTGATCAATCCATGTAATTAACCAACTTATTTTTTATTTAAAGTTATGAGCATTTATTTTCTGTTTGCCCTTTAGAATGTTAATCTTTCAGAAATGCCTTCAGGGTGTAAGGGGTTAAGCATGAACCCAACCTAAAAGTGATTACTCTCTTTATAATTTCTTCTTCAAGAAAATAATTTTATTGCAATAGGCTGCATTTTATTTAGGCATCATAGGCAACATCCATAACAGTATATTAACAGTAAACCCTTCAGCACACCAGAGCAAAAGAAAAAAAAATAATAATTTGTTGACTTTATCGAGCACTGAAAATTTTATGGGTGAAGAACAATCTAATGTGGAAACAGTGTAACAGTCAATTCTTTGCAACCTGAACTTCTTCAGAACGTCAAATCGTTTAAGTTCTTTTTAACTTGTCACAGTGTCCCGTGGCGGTCCTTTGCAAAACACTGAAGAAAAAAAAAATAAAAATGCGGTGCAATGGTCAAAAAAGTCCATCCAGTGTGTGTTAACATAGAAGAACAATTGAAAAACAGCACAGATGCATGCAAAAACACGTTCACAAAAAGTAACATTAAAATTAAAATGATAAAAGAATAATAAGAACAATGTTATATAATAAATGTTTCAAAATATATAATATATATATATATATATATATATATATATATATATATATATATATATATATAAATATTTATATTAATAATATAAAAAAAATTGTTAATACAAACCTGTACCTGACCAGCTTGTCAGGTCCCATCAAGCTTGGGTTTGGTAGCAGATGTCTAGTAGCTCACAGGAAAATCATCAATGGAAGGTTGATTGTTTTGTCTGCTAAAACCGGTCTATGCTTTCTGAATGTCCTTCCCCAGTGTACGGAGCTGGAACTAAAGTCATGCATATGCACACCTAACCATAACCATAAAAATACTAAGATAACAACAGCATTATTTCACTTACTTCTGTGCAAATGTAGTATCTCCTAGCCGAAGATCAAAAGCGATGTGACGTCACAGCATAATTTATTTTTCAGGACATGAACATTCGCTACATGGTGCCACTTGTCTGGACTTCACACATCGGGTCCGAATTTGGAAACAGAATTTCAGAAAAAAAAAAAAAAAAAAAAAAAAATTAACACGCTAATTTCCTGTGAGATGTGGTAAGGCAACAAACTCACACACTATCATTTTATCTACAAAGTAATGACAAACCAGTTAATAAATCATCTATTAATCAATGTTTGTGTTTTTCTCTCATCTTAAACCTTTTACTTACCTCCTTTAGGCTGAGTTCACCAAGCATTGCTGTAAACACTTCCACTGGCTTGACAAATGCATGAAAACATGTGTATGCAAAACACCATCTTTTACCTTAATGAAACTTGGGGGGGGAGATTGATTTTGTTTTTGCTGTTCTTCTTATTTTCTTATTTTTAACTCCAGTGTAACTCTAGTTTCGTAAAATATACTACAATGTTGAAGCTGAATTTTGTAATATTGTTTCTTAATTGAAATGACACAGTTCTATTATCATCTTCCATTATCATTATCACTACCATCTTATCTACATAATTACATCTTAATTCAAAATCTCAGCTGGCTCATGAATCTGCGTTGCTTTTTCACTGCCTGCTGGAGGAATCTGATTAAATGATACTGTTATATCTCCTTAAGAAGAATTTACGTTCTTGTGAACTAGATGTTCATGTGTACTACATTCACATACACTCATGATTTTAACAGTTTCATGGTTAATGAATTTAACACATGTCCCTAAACGGCCATTTAGTAGCTAGTCAAATGAATCAGAATGAAATGCATTAAGACTAGTCACATCATTACTGAATGTAAAACATACATTGATGATGAATTAAAAATTGAATACAAAAAGGATGCTTTTAATAAATATTCATAATAATAACCCAGGTTATTTTGAGTGTATATGCCATTTTCAGTGGTTTAAGTCAGAATGAATGTGGCAAGCGAAAACTAGGCATGACTAAATTGTAAAGGGAAATAAAATACTCCCATTTTACAAATAAAAGCATAACACAAAAACATATGATACCTATATTGCATTTAATATTACTTCCCAGCAAACACATTTATGTTGTGGCGACATTGCTGCCATGTTCTATTTTTACTTTGCAACGTTATTCGCGATGTATTCTCCACGTTGTGACAATGTAGAAATGTAAGGCACAAGAAGGCTGTGACAACGTTGTTGCACAACTTTCAGCAACTGCGTGATGACGTTCCAGCTACATTTGGTTATTCCTGATGCCATAGCAACTCATTAATCTTGATTACCCAGTATTTCCATTATTTATAACACATAAAGCCTCAAAATAAAATGGCAAATTATGCAATACAATTTTAATATTGGTAATATTTTACATTGTTCTTTAAAATTGACATATACAGTAAAATATTCAATTATAATCAACACGTGTCAACTTTGGAGAGTAAAAAATACTTAACCTTAAACCTAAAATACTAAACTTATTGTCTCGCTCTACTTACTGGCAGCTCAGACAGCCTTGAGATGACTGGACAGCTGAAAAACAGATACATAACATTAGTATAGTGCTGACATAATAATGTTCTTCCCCTTACAGTACACATTCTGTTAAAGCTTGAGACATTTAAACATCTTTTATTTAAAATTTTTATCAAATTCCAAGTAAATAATTATGTACTTTTTATTTAATTATTGGCATTTAATGGGACAGGAGAGAAAAGTGAGAAGAGTGGGGAGTAACACCACAAGATAGATTCAAGCTCTGGTCGCCCGCACACAAACACTACCATGTCAGAGCATGTGCAAGCCACATCTCTGACTGCTTACTTTTATTTATAATGAGAAGAGGACAAATAAACCATAGTATACATGTGGAATTGGTGGTCGCTGTAAAATTAAATATGTCAAACTTAGTGTTGTATCTAAACCAGCTGTACTGTATACTAAAACAATACAAGAACATCCCCAGTGATTAATTTATAGCTGATCATTGTAAAATCGCATTATATAACACTTAGTTCCAGTCCTTGAATGTGATTGTGACCCAGCTGCAAGAAATCCCATAGAACCCCCCCCCCCACTTAAAAAGACAATTTTAAGGCTATTTTCAATAAGGGTTTTCCTGCAACTTGCAAATCTGCTGATATTTAATAAAAGAGACACTTCACTGTTTGTATCACTCCGCTTGTCTGTGTTTGTGGCGTTCCAAATCAGAGTTTGAGAGCACTGTGGTGGGATTTTGATTAATCCCATTGACTCAAAAATATCAAAAAGATTTGTTCAGATTCATTTAGAGGACATTTCTGTTGATTACATTTATATGCCAGTAGGTGGCAACAAATTATAATTTTTGATGAGGGCGTATATGAGGAGATCTTTTCATGTCAAATTGTAAACATTTCTGATAAAATGGTTGACATGCTTGCACAAAAATAATAATAATAATAATAAAATAAAATAAAAATACTTACTGTTATTTAAAGTACAATTTGACATTTGAGCAATGTAATCATTTGAAAAGCACGCAGTTTTGTTAACAATTGAAAAATTGCAAGCAATTTTGTGAAAATGTGAATATAAAAATAATAATTACATTACTTATAATTTTGTCTTCCAATATCTGGCCTGCTTCCATTGCTACTGAATGTCAATGTTGATCCTAAGAAAAAAATAAATAAAGATTGATACATATTAATACATTGACGTTAAGTCAATTAATTAGGCTCCAGCTTAGCATTTCACAACAGAAATTTCACCAGAAATTACTGTCTAAAAAAGCAATGGAAAGCAAATGTTCAAAAGTCAAAATTCAGAAGTATCTGATCAATGAATGCCAAGATTGACCAATCAGAATGGAGTATTACAGAAAGTTGTGAAATAAACTTGTTAAAATTAACTTAATGTGTTACCTTTAAATGTGCCATAACTCTGCATCCTTCACTCTGGACATCACAGTTTGGTGTGTTGTAGAAATATAAAAATAATATTTCCCTTATATTAATATTGTGTTAATACATTGACATTTTTGAATGTTTGCTTTAACTGTATGGCTGCCCAGTCCAGCTGTTAGATGGCTAGTAGCTGGCTTTCAGTCTATGGAATTAAGACAGAGTTGACATGTACTCTATGACTTCAACAAAAAAAAAAAAAAAAAAAAAGAAAGAAAGAAAGAAAGAAAGAAAGAAAGAAAGAAAGGAAAAGAATGCATTACCTTCGAAATGTTGTGGCATGACTGAATGTGTACTATCTGCATGTATAGCTGCTATGTTGTCCACTGGCATCTATGGATCAATGATTTATTAGTGAATTACTAGCCTGCAACCATTTGTCATTTATTGTGAATTGTGTGAATATGCTTTTCTACATTACTACTTACACTTACCACAAAATCCTGCTATTATTCTCAAATCCAGCAGAATTGTGCACACTTATCTTTTGTTTTCCAATCTTGAAGACAAGACATCAATGTTGTAAAATTAGTTTCATTAATAGTTTTGAAGATGACTGTATTTAAGAAATACTTCAAATAATTTGATCAGCTTACCTTGCCTGAAAAACATAAGGCTGTTGAGCAAAGAAAAAAAAACAATAACACTGATTAACTGCTTTGTTGCAGCACAAGCAGAATTTTTTTTTTTTACCCTAACATTTATTCAGACATACATAAAACAAATTGCTACAACTTGAAGCAAACTTACAGTGATCCCAGTGATTTGTCAAACTACAACATTGTTTAAATTTTGTGAAAGCATTAAAATAGTTTAAAAGCTGGGACGTTTTTAAAAGAAACAACAACAAAAAATTAATAAGTCGTGTTTAATCACATTTCTACATACAGTAAACGGCTTATTGCGACACCAGACTGAAAATGCCACAAAATAAATAACATTACTCAAAAAATTCAGAACACAGAAAAGGCAGAATATCCACTTTAAAATACATCAATATCTATAACGGTGGCGTGTATGTGTCAGAAATTCAATTATAATCATCTTAGAAATGTCACAGGTTTTGTTTAAATATTTTTATATTATTTCACTGACATAGAAATTAAAATACTCACATATTCTCTCGATGAATTGCAGCAGATCCACTTCAGACGGCCCAACTGTCAGTTGAAATTTAAATGATATTCGTGCTTCAGGACAGTGACGTGTACAGTATGTTGTACAGTGGTAGTCAACACAAAGCACAACCTTTATTGGTGACTCTGAACGATGGTAAAACAGCAACGTTGTGACAGTGTGGTGACAACTTCTACCACACAACATAGAACTGCCAACCTTTTAGCCACATTGTTGCAATGCTGACGGAAGGTTGGCGACATTGAGACAACTTCCTGTGTTTGCTGGGTTTCAGTCAAAACTGCGATCGCTTGAAATGTTGACATATTTATTCGGTACTCTCTTAAATTTGGTGGAACCATACAAACCTGAATCTATGCCAATGCTTTTATAATCCTAGCATGGTGAACAGCACCATGTCAAATACATAAACACATCATTAATATTATGCTACATACAGTGTATCTTCATAACACATATTGAATTGAACACAACCAATCACCCCACAAACATACTCGCACACACACAAACACACACCAACATCTGCTTGTTCTTCCTCACACTGAAAAAATAAACAAAACCAGCCTTCTGCCTTTCATTATGGCTGATTTGCATAGTAATTAGCTATTTTAGAGGGTGGCCAATGTTATGAATGCTGCAGTCACTACTGCTTTAACTCAATGTTATCTCATCCATATTCATGCAGCCAAACACACACACACACACACACACACACACACACACAGACACATTTTGGTGCGGCTATCCTTATGAGGACTATCCATAGACATAATGATTTTTATACTGTACGAACTATAGATTAACCCTACCCCTAAACCTAACCCTAAACCACCCCCCCCCCCCCCCCCCCCACACACACACACATCTGACAGAGTGATTCACTGTCCTGTGAATCAACACTCAAATATCAGAACCTTTCCATTAATCTAATTAATTAGCCTTATTGATATGCACTAGCTCTGGGCTAGCAGCTGTTTGCCTGTAGTTTCACTGACATTTGATGGGCTGTGGTAGGCCAGGGCTCTGAGACACTCCAGACAGTCAATGTAGGACAAATGTACTTTTGTTTGAGTCATAGAATTATAACTTCTGGGCCAAAATTTTGGAGGCACTCACTTTTTGCCATTTGATTCTCCCAAGGGACTTAAAGGTGAATGTAATTTCTGTGCCACTAGCATCACCAAACAGCATTGCAATTGCTGTTTACTGTTTTCAAACACGTTTCCGGAACACTTCCCACATCTTTAACTGGTCTGTCAAATAGTCCTATCCCAAACTCCTTTGGTTGACCCAGTGTTGCCATGTCGGGCTGTTCTGGATGATCAAGCAAACAGAGCAATGGTTTAACAGCGCCAAAGTGTTAACCATTTTATCAGGAATCAATCTACCTATTTTATGGATTATATACAGTTACCCACATCACATCTAAAGACCTTTTGGTCTCACCTGGTCTCATGACAAGCCGTAATAATTAGTATGGGATTGTGAATTTGTCAGAAATTGTACAAGTTGACTCGTACAAATTTTTTTACTCCCACAGGGAAAAAATAAACAAACCAACGAGCAATGTTATTGCAATTCTTCCCAAGTTTAACCCCAAACATAACCATAAAGTCTAACACCTTACCCAAACCCTAAACCTAACCATGACTTCAGTTGGAAAATCACTGTTGTCTATTACAGAATAAAGAGAAACATCAGGGTTTTGAACAAGCATTCTTATGATTTTTTCTTTGTTTGACCCCTCACCATGAGTAACCAAATTTTATTCATTGATGTTTTCTTTCTTAAAATAAGATGTTGGATAGGACAGTGATTCCCAACCGGGGGTACGCATAAGTGACAGTTATTGAGATTAACGTTGTTAATATAATTATTTGTATTGTATGTTTTACATTTTGATAATAACAATTTATAATAATAATTCCTTACATTTATATAGCGCTTTTCTAGGCACTCAAAGCACTTTACATAGTACAGCTTATAGCTTAGTTAGCTTTTTAATTTACCATTGGCATAGAGGAAAAAATGCTTGAATGTCAAGCCTTTTTCAATAAATGAAAACTGTTGCTTCATTGATATTAGTTATTTAATTATCTTCCTGAAAATCAAAACGAACATACATTGTGAACATTCAAATTTTATTTGTTAGCCCTAATGAATCAACAATTCATTTAATTAACATGTCAACCTATGTTATAATTAACCCGGCTAGTCTGCAGTGGTAGACTAATATAGAGTGGTTCAACTGAAACCCCGCTCATAAGCATAATGAAATATATACTGTGTGTGCTTTTTTTTTTTTAAATTATTATTATTATATGAGATATGCCTTTAAAGTTACTGAGGATGGTGTGGAATAGTGAAAAGCTAAAATTCGACCGGCTCTGCGAATGGCTCTCGTGTCCACTGTAAGTTACTGCAGGAAAAGTAAGCGTAGTTCTAACAGGAAGATCTCTGGATTCATTCTATCAGGCATCTCATCCAATCACAACACAGCCTCAGCTTTATAAGGCCACTAAGGTGTTTCTCATCGTTGCTTACTTCCGTTGTTTTCATATCACACGCTTTGCTTCTCCAAGCAACAGTCACTTCATGTTGGATTATACATCGTGGTCTACTCATCGTGATGTTCAGCCTCCAATATTCATGCGTGTCATCATGCATAAGTACTTCAATGTATGGGGTCCGTTACATCCGTTAAGATGCTGCTTCTCGCGTTCTGTCGGCGCTCTGTCAGAGTGTTTTCTTGACTTCTAAATCCTTGTTCCTCTTAAAGGGGAAGTATCATCCATAGCTGTAGGCCCTCTGATACCTAGAGTTAGGCTTTGCTCATTACATTCCTATTTCATTAACAGCACAATTAATTTGCTGCTCTAATACAAGAAATAATCAAATCAAAACAAGGTGGTAATAATTAATGTTTACAGTTATGTTACACGTTCTGTTTTATTAGAGATCTTACAGTATAGAGATTTGCAATATTGTGGGTTAATGTAACCTTTTAATTATTTTAATTAGTGATAGTACTTGAAGCTTCCTAACAATGGGGCTTTATCACAAATGTTTGAAGCTACAAGGTGTCTTTACTCAAGTTTCTGCATATAGTTAAATTTTCTGCATCTGCAGGTCAACATAAACTCCTATTAGTGCTCTACTACTTTGGCTAACAACAATATATTTTATTTTAAGGTGCATAAGTAATTTGGTAATTTTGCCTCGTTCACTTTATATGTGCTTATGGCCGGGGCAGTTACATTTAGTAGCAGGTAAGTATTTGCATTACTTATTAGGATAAAACCTGTGCTGGATTAATGCTTCTTTTGAAGTATATGCCAAATATTCAGTTGATTGAAGCTTCACACGGCATGGATTATGCATAGGTGTTGTTGGATTGACGCAGGCTTCAATGTCTAACATCACATTATTTGCATTTACATATTTGCCTTTTGATCTGCATCTATGGCATTCACAGTCCCTTGACCTTTCTGTCATCTAAGATTTCAAAGAGTAAGAAGATTTAATATAGTAAGAAACATTTAAAGGTATTTCCATTACTTAACTTCATTAATGATTGATATGCTTTGGCCTATTGTTTACTTTTCATAATATATTGTAGTAATTGTCTAGAATTTCATAATTTTTTTATCCCTTGTTCTGGAACACCACTCTATATTACAGTTCACATGTAATTTCCCATTGTTTCTCAGGTAAGTGCATCCATGCTCGTCCTTGTCACAAGAGCCATATACAATGCAATCGTGAAGCCTTTTGTCTATGCTTCGCAACCACGGTGCTCCTGCTATTGATTCAGTCCATCTCCTAAGCAGTGCAAATGTGCTGTCCTGGTGCCACAACCATGGTGTGTTTTTGCTATCGGCACAGTACAACTATTAAGCAGTGCAAAGGTGCTGTCCAGGTGCTGCAGCTGTGTCATGTTTTCTGCTATCGGCTCAGTACATGCTCTAGGCAGTGCAAATGTGCTGTACAGGCACCACAACTGTGGCATGTCTTTCGGGTCATGCTTCCAAGCATTCCATGACATTGTAAATGTTGTTGATAAATGAAGCATTTATTCTCCCTTCACATGGCAATGCATTGTTTATCTTTGAAAGGGTATTGCACAAACAATGCTCGCCCTTTTCACAATGCTCGCCCTAATCGTTGGGTTCAAATTCAAAATGCTGTTTTCCTTGCAAGGGTGTTACACAAACAACATCGCCCTTATCGTAGGGTTCAAACACAACATTGTATGTCCTTTTGCAGGGTTTGCACAAGCAACGTTGCCCTTACCGTTGGGTTCAACACAAACATTGTTTGTACTTTTTCAGAGGTATTGTAAAAACTATGTCTGAGCATTTTGCAAGGGCTCAATCAGAAAGCAAGGGATCCTTCCCAAGCATTGTTTACCCTTCTGCAAAGATATTGCACAAACAAGGCTCATCCACTTAGCAGGGGCTAAAATAAAATAAACTGTCATAAGCTAACCTACCCTTCTGCAGGGTATGGCACAATAGTAGTATACAGTGTCATGCAAAAGTATTCAGACCCCTGACCAATTATCTCATATTACTGAATTACAAATGGTGCAATGAAATTTCATTCTGTTTGATATTTTAATTTAAAACACTGGAACTCAAAATCATTGCTTACATCAAATAGCTTGCTTACATAAGTATTTAACCCCTATGCTTTGTAAGCTGCCAGGTTACACTGATGAAATAAATTGCCCTAACGAGGACACAGTTACTTTACCATTGGCATCCACCTATGAATCATTAAAGTTGCAATCACATTTTCTGGATAAAAAACCCATTGTTGAAGGATCATTGGTCAGGCTGAAGGAAGGAAAATGAAGACAAAAGAGCATTCCACAGAAGTTAGATATAAAGTAATAAAAATGCATAGATTAGGGAAAGGGTACAAAATAATATCCAAATGTTTGGATATCCCAGTGTGCACAGTTGGATCAATAATCAGGAAGTGGAAGCTGCACCACACCATCCAGGCACTGCCAAGAAAAGGCTGTCCCTCAAAACTCAGTGCTCTAACAAAAAGGAGACTTGTGAGAGAAGCCACAGAGAGGCCAACAATCACTTTGAAGGAGCTACAGAGTTCAGTGGCTGGGAGTGGAGTAATGGTGCACCAGTCAACCATATCAAGAGCACTGCATAACGCTGGCCTTTATGGGAGGGTGGCAAGAAAGAAGCCATTACTCAAAAAGTACCATCTGAAAGCATGTCTAGAGTTTGCCAGAAAGCATGTGAGTGACCCAGCTGTGATGTGGGAGAAGGTTTTGTGGTCAGATGAGACCAAGATAGAGCTTTTTGGCCAAAACTCAAAGCGCTATGTGTGGCGCAAACCTAATACTTCCTATGCCTCAAGACACACCATACCTACAGAGAAGTATAGTGGTGGCAGCATCATGCTGTGGGGATGCTTCTCATCAGCAGGGACTGGGCATCTTGTTAGAACTGAAGGAAGAATGGATGGAGCAAAATATAGTGAAATACTGCAAGAGAGCCTGCTTCAGTCTGCTAAAAAATGTCATGGTTACTTTCATAACCTCTGTTCCCTGATGGAGGGAACGAGACATTGTGTTGATGTAGTAACACTAGGGGTCACTCTTGGGAGCCCCAAACACCTCTGCTTTTTTGAAAAAAGGCCAATGAGAATTGGCAAGTGGAATTTTCATGCAACTCCCCTGGACATACGGGTATAAAAAGGAGCTGGTTTGCAACCATTCATTCAGGTTTTGTGCTGAGAGCCAAGACAAGGTCCCGGCCATTTCAGCGGGTAGTTCAGCATTGTGGCAAGAGGGACACAACATCTCGTTCCCTCCATCAGGGAACAGAGGTTACGAAAGTAACCATGACGTTCCCTATCTGTCACTCACTTGACGTTGTGTGACGTTGACGTAGTGACACTAGGGGTCCCAATACAAAATGCCACAACTATCTGAACTGTGTTACGTGAACTGGCGGTGTGTGACGGGCAGACTGCTGTGTGCCTCGTAGCCAGTGCACCAGGCCATCACGTAACCTCCCCCAACGCTCTTATGAGCATCGAATGGTCCATCAGGAACAAGTCGACTGCTCAACTACAGGGACAGGCTAGCCCAGCCGAGGCCTCTTTCCCTCTCTTTTCTCCCCAAAAAGAGTGGAATTTGTTAACTGACTGGGAGCCATAAGTGTCTGCATCGGGGGTGTCCCTCCCAAGGGGAAGACACTGCGGAGACCACACCCCGCCCAAAAAGAGGGGGGTATTTTGAGTGGAATACAACACATGGTCTTACCGAGTCTTGTCGGACGTATGTGGAGTCATGTGGAGAGGTCCCATGGTAGGTCCTACCCGAAGGGGGGTTTCTACAGAGCATGGCGACCAGGGGTAGAGGGGCTTCTGCCAGACGCAGTTTGCCGACAGGGAAACGATTTTGCGGAAGATATCACATGGGGTCGCCTTCGGGAACCAGCACATGTGGAGCACCTACCTCAGTACAGGGGCTCATTAGCGCATGTACTGGGCCGGTCAGTGAGTTTCTCCGCAAACTCAACTGCCACAGGGTTAAGGAGGAAATTCATCCAGGGATTACAGTTTGTGAACATGACTGGGAGTCAAGAGTGCATGTCTTCACCTCAAGGGAGGGGAAAGGTGCTATGCACAAATGGTACACCTGGCCAGCTGTCCCGGAACTTACCTGCATGTGCCTGCCAATACATGGGACGAGACCGGATAAACCCGGAGATTGTAGAAACTTGCAAAGGTGTTGGGTGTTTCCCAGCCCGCTGCTCTGCAGATGTCTGCCAAAGAGGCGCCACTGGCCACGGCACAGGAGGCCGCCACACTCCTGGTAGAGTGGGCTCTTAACCCCGCAGGGGGTGGCACGTCCTGAGCCTGATATGCCATTGAGATGGCGTCAATGACCCAGTGGGCGATCTTCTGTTTGGAGACAGTGCTTCCTTTCCGCTGTCCACAAAGCAGACAAAGAGCTGCTCGGAGCTTCTAAAGCTCTGCATGCAATCCAAATAGATGCGTAAAGCTCACACTGGACACAGCAACGCCAAGGCTGGGTCTGCCTCCTCCTGGGGCAGCGCTTGCAGGTTCACCACCTGATCCCTAAAAGGGGTCATGGGAACCTTGGGCACATAGCCCAGTCGGGGTCTCAGGATCATGTGAGAGTAACCCAGACCGAACTCCAGGCACGATTTGCTGACAGAGAACGCCTGCAGGTCCCCTACCCTTTTGATGGAAGTGAGCGCAGTCAGGAGGGCAGTCTTCAAAGAGAGTGCCTTAAGCTCAGCTGACTCCAAGGGCTCAAAGGGAGCTCCCTGTGGACCCCGAAGGACTACAGAGAGGTCCCACAAGGGGACGAGGCGTGGTCTGGAGGAATTCAACCTCCTTGCGCCTCTCAGGAACCTGATGATCAAGTCGTGCTTCCCCAAGTACTTACCATCTACTGCATCGTGATGAGCCAAAATAGCGGCTACATACACCTTCAAGGTGGAGGGGGACAGCCGCCCCTCCAGCCTCTCCTGCAGGAAGGAAAGCACAGATTCGACTGCACATATCTGGGGTCTTCGCATCGGGAAGAACACCACTTAGCGAACAGATGCCACATCAAGGCATACAGGTGCCTCGTAGAGGGAGCCCTAGCCTGAGTAATCATGTCTACCACCGCGGGTGGTAGGCCACTTAGGTCTTCCGTGTCCCATCCAGGGGCCAGACGTGGAGATTCCAGAGGTCTGGTCAAAGGTGCCAGATGGTGCCCCGTCCCTGAGAAAGAAGGTCCTTCCTCAGGGGAATTCATTGGGGGGGGCTGTCGTGAGGAGCGTGAGATCCAAGAACCACGTCTGGGTGGGCCAGTAGGTTGCTACTAGGATGACCTGCTCCTCATCCTCCCTGACCTTGCACAGGGTCTGTGCAAGCGAGTTGTGACATGCAATGGGAGTGTAGACTGCCTTGATGGTTGATGTACGCTACCGTCGCTGTGTTGTCCGTCCAGACCAACACGTGCTTGCCCTGGATCAAAGGCCGGAACCTCCGCAGGACGAGCAGTACTGCCAACAACTCTAGGCAGTTGATGTGCCAACGCAGCCACGGGCCAGTCCAGGAGCCGGCGGCTGTGTGCCCGTTGCATCCGGTGCCCCAGCCTGTCTTGGAGGCATCTGTTGTAACCACGATGTTCCTGGAGACCTGCTCTAGGGGAACCCCTGCCTGTAGAAATTCAAGGTCAGTCCAAGGGCAGAAGAAGCGGCGACAGATACGCGATGCCATGCCCATCTCGGGACTCGAGTCTGAAGCCAGTGCTGAAGCAGTCTCATATGCGTCAACCCGAGCAGTGTGGATGCCATATGCCCCAGGAGCCTCTGAAAAAGTTTCAGTGGAAACACTGTCCTCCGTCTGAACGCATTCAGACAGTTCAGCACCGACTGCGCGCTCTCGTTCATGAGGCGCACTGTCATCGAGACTGAGTCCAACTCCAAACCGAGAAAAGAGATGCTCTGAACCGGGGAGAGCTTGCTCTTCTCCCAGTTGACCCGAAGACCCAGTCGGCTGAGGCGCCGGAGCACAAGGTCCCTGTGTGGATTTACGGCAACTCTCGAGAGTGAGCTAGGATTAGCCAGTCATCGTGATAGTTGAGGATGCGGATGCCCACTTCCCTTATTGGGGCAAGGGCTGCCTCTGCGACCTTCTTGAAGATGTGAGGGGACAAGGACAGGCCGAAGGGGAGGACCTTGTACTGGTACGCCTGGCCTTCGAAAGCAAACCGCAGGAAGGGTCTGTGTCGAGGTAAGACCAAGACGGGGCAGAACGCATCCTTCAGGTCTACCGCCGCGAACCAATCTTGATGCTGGACGCTCATAAGTGTGCGTTTTTGCGTCAGCATCTTGGACAGGAGTCTGTGCAAAGCTCGGTTCAGTACTCGCAGGTCCAGGATTGGTCGCAACCCACCACCTTTCTACGGTATGATGAAGTAAGGGCTGTAGAACCCTTTCTTCATCTTGGCTGGAGGAACAGGCTCTATCGCGCCCTTGTGCAGAAGGGTAGCGATCTCCACACGCAAGGTAGCGGCATTCTCGCCCTTCACCGAGGTGAAGCAGACGGTGCTGAACCTGGGTGGGCGCCTGGCAAACTGAATTGCATAGCCGAGTCGGACAGACTGGGTCAGCCATTGTGACGGGTTGGAAAGCGTGAGCCATGAGCCCAAACTCCGGGCGAGGGGGACCAAGGGAATGATCACGTCGGACGTACCGGCTGGTGTGGCCGTACTGAGTCCAGGTCCACTTACCTGGCTCCTGCCGCCCACCATAATATTGGCTGAGGAAGGGGGAGGAGGAATCTCGTCCTCGTAGTCCATTGGAATCAATCCCACATGGGCGTGTTTGTGCCACAGCTGGGCACACAGGAGCGGGGGGTCTGCCGCTGGTGCGCCATACCTGCCAAAATGGGATGGTGGTCATGATGACGGTCGTGTGCACTGGATATGTGACCCAGGAGATGAGGGAACCATTCTTTTGTCAGGCTTTTGGGTGCCGCAGCCTCCTGGGCATGTGGCGACAAAAGATTCTCCTCCCGGCCCTCCACCGGGGGATGGAGTGGTCTGTCGACCAGCCCCAGAGAAGTGGGTCTCCTCGCCCCTGGGTCGCCCATCTCAGGGGCGCTTTGAAGCCTTCCTCGGGTTCTTATCGGCCGGCTGTGAGACGGGTGGCGTCTGCTTCCTGCGGAGGGCTCCACACCGAAGCCGGGCCACGGGAGTGGGCTGCGGCGGATCCAGTGTTGTTGCTGCAGGAGGACGCCCTTGGCGATGAGCAGACAAGGTGTGGGGTCTTAAGCTGCGCCAGGGCAGGATATGTTGTAAGGCCTCCGTCTGCATCTTCACCGCTGAGAACTGCTGGGAAAAGTCCTCGATGGTGTCGCCAAACAGGCCAACCTGGGAAATGGGGGTGTCAAGGAACCGCGCCTTGTCCGCCTCTCCCATCTCGACCATGTTGAGCCAAAGGTGGCGCTCCTGGACCACCAGGGTGGACATCGCCTGCCCGAGAGACCATGCCATGACCTTCATCGCCCGGAGAGTGAGGTCGGTCACCAAGCGCAGTTCCTGCCTCAATCCCGGGTCAGAACTACCCTCGTGCAGTTCTTTTAGCGCCTTGGCTTGGTGTACTTGCAGGGCGGAGGTGGCTTGTCCAGCGGCACCACAGGCCACAGTCGTGGGAGGGAGCTTCAGGCGCCCGCACCAGGTGGTGACGCTCTGCAGACACAAGTGCACCACGAGCACCTTATTCACTTGGGGGATCACTGAATACCCCCTGGCTTCTCCACCATCGAGGGTAGTGAAAGCAGGGGAGCTGAAAGACCGGGACCAGGCAGTAAAAGGTGCCTCCCATGATCTTGTCAGCTCCTCATGCACTTCCGGGAAGAAAGGAATGGGGGCGGACGGCCACGTCCCGAGCCCAGGAACCAATTGTCGAGCCGTGAGGGTTCAAGGGAGAGTGGAGGGTTCCACTCTAGCCCGACGCTCGCGGCCGCCCGGGAAAGCATGTCCATCATTTCCACGTCGGCGTGAAACTGGGCTACCGTTCCCGAATGAGGAAGCCCAGCCAAAGCCTCTGCATCAGAGTGGATAAGCCCGCTCTCCAATGCTGCACTCGATAACTCATCGTCTTCCCAAGCTCCGAACGAGAAGTTGAACTCGCGCTGAGACGAGCCGGCGGTCTCGTGCGAGGGCCCGGGTGCAGAGGGGGAGAAGCCGCTGTAATGCGCCATAAATCCAGCAGTTTTGAGGTGCGTCTTTGGAGGGAATTGAATTCAGTACACTGAATACAACCACTCGGCTCCAAAGAGAAAATCTGAATAAGTGGTTGCATACCAGCTCCTTTTATACCCGTATGTCCGGGGAAGTGGCATGCAAATTCCACTCACCAATTCTCATTGGCCTTAAAAAAAGCAGGGGTGTTTGGGGCTCCCAAGAGTGACCCCTAGTGTCACTACATCGACACAACATCAAGTGAGTGACAGATAGGGAACTGAAGCTTGGGAGGAAATTCACCTTTCAACATGACATTGATCCCAAGCACAAGGCCAAAACAATACTGGAGTGGCTCAAGAACAAAAAGATAAATGTCCTACAGTGGCCCAGTCAAAGTTCTGATCTCAATCATATTGAGGATCTGTGGCACAGTTTGAAAATTGCAGTCCACAAATATCACCCAGCCAACCTGACCAACCTGGAGAAAATCTGCAGAGAAGAATGGGCCAAAATCACTTCCTCACTGTGTGCAAAGCTGGTACATATGTACCCCAAAAGACTTAAAGCAGTCACAGTAGCTAAAGGTGGCCCAACCAAATATTAATGTGTGGGGGTTGAATACTTATGCAAGTGAGATATTTCAGTTTTTTATTGTTCATAAAAATATTTCCCAACAAAATGTCACCTTACAATAATTTATTTTGAGTTTCAGTGTTTTAAAATAAAATATAAATTAGAATGAAATGTCAGTGTACCATTTGTAATTCGGTAATATGAGAGAATTGGTCAGGGGTCTGAATACTTTTGCAAGGCACTGTATTTATACAGTCAAATACAGGCTTATGTTTGCATCATTCATATTTCTTCTTCTTTCAGATTTGTCCCTGACCTTCAGCGGTCTCCACTGGTGTCATTGCTTCCGACAGGATCCTACGGTTCAAGCAAGTATCAGAGCGCTGAACCGCAGGATGGGGCTTATGCCAAATGATATAGGCTGGGTTTCCCAATAAAGTTGCAACTTAAGCTTTATCAATCATCTTAACATATGTTGCTTGTTATTTTATGATGGAGTAATGCCTGTTTCCCAAACCAGCATGTACTGTAGATCATTCATTATAAAGTAGAACTTAAGTGCTTCGTTATAGGATTTGTCCAGTCCAAAGGTGCTGATCACTTTGGCCAGTATGTCCAGACGACAAACTGACAAACATGGAAAATGTATTACCTAACTATTACAGAATTTAATTAAAGAAATAATTATGGCTTTAGTAAGACAGAGTTTCAGATGTAATGATGCTCATTCATAGAGATTAATGAAAGTGACACAATAAATGCATCTAACGTGAATGTACACTATGTGAATCATAGTTTTGTTCCTTTGGCTGGAAACTGAACAAATGCACATAGAACAGAATTAAAATGACAGGCACCAGTATTGAACTACTCACAGACCTGTCTAAATATTAATAGATCATCTGGTTAGTTGAAGGTACTGTGTACTTGTAGCCTTACTGCCATTATGCATAATGCAATTTGTTACTGCCTTGTAAAAAAAACTATAGCCGAGCCGATTTGAACCAGAATTTGGAGGAAGAAAGAAGAGGAGGAGGATAAAGAGAGAGACTTCTTAAATAATCTGTTTAATAAGAACATGTCATCTTTCTGTTGCCATTACAATTATGCTTATCAAAGAAGGCTAATATAACGTTATACTGTATTATGTTTCTTGTAAATTTAGACCTATCACGTTGCATGCGCAGACTCGGGAGACTGCCTACTGATTTCATAGTAATTTAAAAAACAATTATCTTCTGAAATAGTTTACAATGGCTTTCCAATTATCAAAATATATTAATACAATTTATTAAATGTCCCATTGTCTTTGATAAACTGTGAAAGATGCCAGAAAGATATGTTTAAGTTGCACTTAATGGACTTAAGAGCGGTTCAAAGCTCTCGTTAATTTATGAACTACTAACTGTAGATTACAATGCTTTTGTGAAACGCGCCTTAGAGATTAAGTACTTCTTACATGCTGCTAACATTCTACTTAGTGCTTCGGGAAACCCAACCATAAGTATTTCTACATTCTTATTAATCCCAATAATCCAGAGTCTTTCTGATGGGCGGGGGTTAGCTCCGCTCCCCTGCCGTCATTGCTTCCAAAAGGATCCGATGGTTCAAGCAAGCATCAGAGCGCTGAACTGTAGGACAGGGCTTACGCCAAATGATATAATATTTCTACGTTGTCATTAATCCCAATAATCCTGAGTCTTTCTAATAGAACCTGCTGTTGCAGGTTCGAAACTCGCTTTTCTTATCTTATTGTTTGTTTATCTGTTTGGATACATGTGGAAAGTAAAATACATCCAGCAGATTCCCAAAAGGCCATTTTGTGCTTTGGCTGGCACTGACACTGTGTCCTGAAAGATCATTGTTGGTCATTTGGTCTTATTATACTTTATATAATTTATAATTTATATGGCATTTAATCTTATATTTGTCGCCACAATTGTGTTGTAAAGGTAAAATCATAGGTGATACTGTTGCATAGAGTGGCAGCATTCATGATTACATGATAAAATGTATGATTCAATTGTATTACATTACATTGTACAATACAGTATAATAGCGTGTGTAGTTCACAATAGTGTGAAACATTATTGCTTTTGTCACATTGTATTGTGCACGCTGCAGCCAAGCAAACCAAAACAATGAGCCCCGCGACGCATGTAAATAACGAACATGATGTCTGAGGATGACTTTCGAAGATGTTGTTCTCCGTTTCCTCACTTTGTTTTCAAAATACTCCACAGTTGCTGCTGTGTTTGTTGTTTTCTGCCACCGAATTGCGCTGCGATAGTGAGGGTTTTCTCTACATCATTCTCCGGGACTCGATAGAACTTACATGCGAGAGAGTAAAAACAAACGACAGCATAACGAACGATGAAAGATAGCTGTAAAGCAGAGGCTGGATTATGATTGGATGAGACGCCTGAATTGAAAGAATGTCGTAATACTATGAGTTCTCCTGGCAGAACAACTGCTTATGCTTCTCAACATTGCCACTTTGCTTCAGAGGATGTGTCTAAATTTGTATGTCTGTAACAATCTAGATGCTGTCAATACACTGATATTGTACAATTCATTGTAAAAATAACTATGAATATGAATGAGATCACACTGTTATCTACTTCTCTAATTTTTGTGACAAAACCCAAAACTGAGTCCTGCCCTTTTACCTGCTCAGAGAAAAGGTGCAAAAATATATTCACCTTCAAAAATGCTGAAGATCATAAAGCTCTATTTCAAAGCAGCAATCGCAGATCAAGCTGAACAAGGGAAACTGTGTGGCAGCGGAAAGACACAGCACTCTCTTAACAGCCCTGTCATGATAATGAAAACAAATAGCTCTCTGGTCTTAAGAGAGGCAGCAATGGAGGAGGACTTCATTTGGGAGGCATCTTCACCAGAATTTCCTGCCACTTCAGTAAGTTTAGGGTTGTGAGCGAGTGACTGAGCACAAGAGAGAAAGTATGTGAGAGAAAGAAAAATGAGAGCAGTCATTGTAATAATTGTTCAGGGTCAATTATTCCCATGTCGCTACTATCACTCTGATGTACCTTAGCTAGCTGTCACAGAGCCAACGAGCCACAAGTTGGCAGAAATACTGCACTTTATCTGTACTGCACTGCAGGGGGGGGGGGGGAATTTATGTTTTCAGAATGTCTCAGAAATTAGGCTTTTTATCTGTCTTTATCTGTTTATCTTTGAATAAACATATGTGGATTGATAGCCTGGTGGCTGTGTGCTCGGCTCTTGTGCATCTGTGCCATGTATCATAAAAAAGGCTGAACAAATTCTGGATTCCATCAGGCTTCATTAGGGTTAAGTGGTATCAAGACGCTCATTACCAACTTTCTTTATCAATTCAGAGTTTGATCCCAAGGTTATGATTAGTTCACGTGAGTGTTCACATGAATGAAGCGAACAGCCAATCGAGTGTGAGACAGCCAAAGTCACGTCCCGTGAGAGATTCAGCGAGATTTACTTCTCCGCTGAAGATGTTTATGAAAATTATGACAGTTATAACCAGTGTTGGGGGTAACGTGTTAAAAGTAACACGTGTTACATAATCAGATTACTTTTCTGAGTAATTAGTAAAGTAATGCAATATTTTTTTAGACCATAATCAGAGTTACTTTTTAAATAAAGTAACGCTTTGCTTTTGTACACTTCTTTCCCCTTATTGCGAGAAAAAAGTGTGCAAACTTGGAGAAGGAGACGTAGTGCATGATGGGCATTGTAGTTCTAGAGAGTGTGTGGCTTGCCTAACAGAGATGCATTGACAATGAAGTTGTAGTATGTGTGCACATGATGGGTATTGTAGTTCTAGAGAGTATGAGCCATGCTTATCAGCGATGGGCAGAGCACAACAAATCTTCTTTTAGCCCACCCTGAGATTTATGTTTTAAAAACAGCAAAATATTGCTGGTAAACGAATGTAAATCTGAACGCTTTGGTGGAATCCAGTTGTACTCATCATTTGCAGCTGTGAATTTGTTGTGCGCTGAAACTTACGTGAGCAGCAGTCATAAACTTTGCCTTTGTCATGACAATCAAACCGAGAGTTAAGAAATGTGTCCTCATCCATGAAAGTGGTGTGTGAAACTTTGTTTTTTTTTGTGATTAATGCATGTACGCTGCATTTAAAATTGTGTAAACACAAATTTTTGTGGTATAATATAGCAAAGGCATAAGCCGGGAGAAGTCTTCCCGTGGCCACGGCATGATTATAGTAACATACAACCAGGGTTGGGAGGGTTACTTTTGAAATGTATTCCACTACAGATTACAGAATACATGCTGTAAAATGTAATTTGTAACGTATTCCGTTAGATTACTCAAGGTAAGTAACATATTCTAAATACTTTGGATTACTTCTTCAGCACTGGTAGATTTGTTCTCTTGTTTTGACTAAAAATTGCCAGTACAGTAAGACAAAATACACATGTTAAAAATACATTCTCTGAAAAACCTAAATATCTTACGCAGTGTTGTTTCTAAAACAAGATAAATCAAACTGATCTTGTTTTAAGGATTTTTTGATATTTTTACAGGAAAACAATACAAAAATTATTATCAAGAATATGATTTTTACCCTAATATTAAAGGTCTTACTAGAAAAAAAGAAATTATGATCCAACGTGAATTTTCTTGAAAAAAAAAAAATATGATCGTGCCTAGTAACGTGCTAAAATGTAAAATGTAAAATGGCTAGAAATTGCATTTTAGCTTAGCGTAAAGCTGACAATTTACACAAGGTTTATTTCTAGTTCTTCTGCTCCAAACTTCAAACTTACTTCACTGTCTGATCGTATGAATGTAACACATCATAAGAAAGTGTTTCACCGCTGCTCAAATGCTCTTTGGATCGTATCATTTATATGTATAAATGTTTTCCATCTGAAAGGACTAAATATTCAGTTGAGTGAAACGTGATTGATTCATGTGTAAATACACACTGCATTAAAAAAATCAGTAAACACGTTTAGGCAGAGGGATTATAAGACTAGTCTTCCACTGGCCACAGCATATTATATAGGGTGAAATACTCGCTCAATTCACTGACTTGTGCGGCGAACTGCTCTGTGTTAGAGCTCCCCGTAACTGAGAGAATAGGATGAGAAAAGTTGAATCTGGATCAGTGGCTGCGAGCAATATCCTAAAAAGATTCTATATTTTTGTTTTATAATAAACAAGTAGTTTGATCCGTGAAACAAACCTTTTTCATGACATTTTGGTAGTATTAAAAACTGTTCCATTCAAGTTGTATCAATATGCACATTTGAAGTTGTATGCACCGTGGATCAACTCAAAACAAGCTGCACTGAGATGACTTAAGAGAAAAATATTATTTTATTATCAGACACATTCCTTGAACATGTTAGGCTGGCATTCCCCGCTTAATTTTATCCTGACTTTTGAAAAAAATCTCAAGTGGTCTCTGGCATTGTTGATTGGCACAGCACATGATGACGTATGATACAGGTTCAATTGCTGGACTTTGCTGCTTTAAGTAAGACAGTGGATATTTTTCGTTATTTAAATTGGCTGGCATGTCGATGGAAAAACAAATCATGCATACTCATGTTATTGATTCTTTATTATAAATATGACGTGAAGACTACTTTCTAATTATCTGTTTGTTCAGTATGTTGTTTTGACATGAGTGTTGTACAGTAGCTAGCATGACCTGTAATGTCTCTTGTATGCAATGCATGGCTTATTTGAATGGAATGCATAGCATAGCAGAAGAAAAAGTGGCTGTGAGAAAAAAAGTAACACAAATGTAACATAACACTTTACTTTCCATAAAAAGTAACTTTTTAATTAATTTAGTTAATTTTTTAAGGAGTAACGCAATATTCTAACGAGTTACTTATAAAAGTAACATTATATAACCCAACAATGGTTATAAGACAGCACAAGAGGACGATAAAAAATATGATCAATCAAAACACATTTACACAACATGAATAATTATAATACATTCACACAGCACAGAGGAAACAAATCTGAATGTAATGAAAATATTAAAATAGATAATATATCGATGTGAAAAGCTTTAGTTTTAATTTAAATTACTAACTTAATATCATTAATTACTATTAGACATTAATGCATTAGCGAATAATAAAAATGTGAGCAATTGGATAATGAGTGGATGGTATGCACTAATAAAGACTTATTTGTTCTTTCTTTCTAGCAGCATAAGACACAATAAAGACATATTTGGTGTGCTAGTGTGTTTTTATTGAACTTCAAGTGAAATACTGTATGTTCATGACATCTCTGCCAGAAAATCCTAATAAGAAGGGGTTTGGGTGGCATTCACACTTTTCTGATATATCTACAGTATATTGTGGAATGATTACATTTTCATATTTTGAAGTCATTCGATCATTATTGATATTGTATTTATATCATACTTGAAATTATATAATTATTTTAGGTTTATTTATTCATACATATTTTATGGCCAGTGTGGGAAAATGATTGGGAAAAAATGTAAATGTCTTTAAACAAATGCAAGACTGCCAAAAAAAATCTATTTCTTGCAATAAATAATGATCATAAATAGCTTTGCTCACAACTGATTGGTCCAGTCTCTGGATTAGATCTCTGATTGGGAACATAGCCTGCCCTGGAGTAGGTTAACCGATTAGCGTATGTTACTATGGCGAGGAACCCCGATGAAAGCCTATTCACTTTACTGGTACCGTGAATTCAGAGTTCGCTTAAACTAAGTTTAAACGTATCTACCTAGCTGCTTAATCCTTCTTTCTGACATTGGCAACAGGTCGCAGGTTTGAAATTCGCTTATCTTATCTTGTCTTATTGTTTGTCTATTTTGATGCATGTAGAAATTAAAATACATCTGGAATATTCATAAAAAGCCATTTTGCGCTGTGGCTGGCACTGGCACTGTGTCCTGTAAGTTCATTGTTGTTCATTTGGTCTTTTTACTGTACAGTTGGTATTTAACTAGAATAGGCTCTCTACCACCACAATCACTGCCTGAATTAGTCATTAGCAGCTCTAAACTGCTAAGAGGCATAATAAATATAGAATTTCAACAAGCTAGAGCTGACCACCTCAAAGCTGTTTCTCACAACGTCACGACTATTTAATTGGAGGCGGTAAGGCAAGTTAAGCTTGTTTTGCCAACTGTCTTTAAAAAGAAGACGAAGAAACTGAAGAAAAAGAAACACAAGAACACCACAAAATTGAATTGCTGGAGGGATGCTGCAATGGAGACTTATGATGATACTTTCCTGCAACATTAAGCATTCACAAGGACACCCATGTATCAGAGAGTTATTTGTTTGCATTTTATTATGGCTGTCAGAATTAACGTGTTAACACAAGCAGTTAATTTTTCTTAATCATGATTAATGCATTTACCGTTATTACAGCATAAACACTAGTGTGAAGGGTGGAACCTTTGTAATGTGTCCGCCCAGAGTCATTACACACAACAGCACCAGAGCCCTTCTACCAAAAGAAGCCTTCAAGCTTAGCATAAAACAGCATAATGCGGCTGTCCCATAGACATTCTCTGGGCGATACTCTCATAACACACTAGTTGACTGTTACACTTACGTTGATGCTCTGACACGAATCATTAATGCAGCTTCACAATTGCTGTAACAAAGCGGATAGCCACAGTCTACCAGCAGATTAATATTGTGGAGGATGAGAGTTTAAGGGATATAATGCCCATTGCAATGAATATGCAACCTATGTGGGGACTAGTTCTTACAATTAATCAAACTCCCACTTAGACTTTGGGAAACGTTTAATGTTACTTGAATTGGTGATATTTTAGTGCATTTCTATCTTTATATTGTGGAAGGCTTTGCTTGGAAAATGTTAAAAAAGCATCATATTGCTACATATTGTTTTGTTTTCTTTCCTAAGATGGAAATAAATGTATTGTGACAAGAAAATAAATATATATAGTGTCAAATTTCAGCACTTTTAAAAGCTTTGATTAATCGCGATTAACTACAAAAAAAAGTATGCGATTAATCACGATTACAAATTTTAATCAACTGACAGCACTAAATTTTATTAATTCACATTTCATTATAGACTATTATCATTTGTGAGTATTTTTATACATATTCACAGATGTTATGAGAAAACATCATTAAGCAGTATATTCAAACAATTGTAACTTCCAAAATCTGTCAAGACTCTGAGCCTGTGCTTTATTTTAATATCCCAATTGGCAAGCCCATATTTTCTATTTTTTTTAAAAGATGATCAAATGTGAATTAATTAATTTTATAGGGATATCATAGTATTATATGTTACATTCTCCTGACAATAAAAATGAAAGAAAAAGTGAACAGAATTATTCTTCATGGAAGCATCAAATTAAATTTTGTTAAATATTTTAATAAGAATCACGTTATGTCATTTTTATTTGTATAGCGCTTTTCACAACACACATCATTTCAAAGCAGCTTTACAGAAAATCATGCATTAACAAAAAATGAAACTGTAATATCTATACATTCTTAGAGTCATCATTGTGTAGTTTTATTAAATATGATTGTAAATTGTGTATAAAAATAAATAATTAAATAATAATTGTATTTAGAACCCCAGTGAGCAAGCCAAAGGTGACTGTGGCAAGGAACATGAAAGTCCATAAGATGTTGGTTAATGGAGAAAAATAACCTTGGGAGAAACCAGGCTCACTGTGGGGGCCAGTTCCCCTCTGGCTAAACAGCATGAATATAATGGCAATATTAGTTATTTATATGCAGTGCAAGTCATGGTTTAAAATTAGTTAACTAAGTAAGTGTTGAGGGCCAGTGTTTAAACAAAGATTTTGTATGAACTGTAAGATTAATGACTAATGTCTTTGAAGTCCATCCTGAATTAACTTCTGAAGTTCACATAGATGCATAGTCTTTTGTTAGTTGGCTGATGAACGCTTTTTTTGGCAATTAATTGATAGTCTATGTATTCCTTTTTAAGAGTGTAGTCCATCATTAGACCAAGGTGATGCAGGCAGAGATCAGTGAGGTGAATCGCAGTTCAACTGGCAGGTCATTTCAGTGAGGTCAATCCTGAATCCAAGGTTCAGGCAGTGGCATATTAAGTATCCCATGTCTTATGGTTGGAGTTGGCATCAGTTCATCCTCTGAAGTCCATCGTAATAGACTCAAATGTTGTCTGGCTAGCACGGCTGCATTTAGCTGTCATCGCTCAGTGACACGTAGCAGTGGAGTCCGACACCAAGCAGGAATGGAGCTGGATCTGGCCAGCTCTGGATATGAATCCCGAGGTTGAGACAGGGAAACAAATAGTATAATATTAGCCTAGATGCCATTCAATTTCTTTCAGATTTGTAGATCAATAATAATGTTTCTGGTTCTGGCAGACCTAACTAAAGCAGCCTAATTGTGAATTGATGGATACATTTGGTGTATGCCTGGCTAAACAGATGAGTCTTTAATCTAGACTTAAACTGAGTGAGTGTGTACACGTCCCGAACAGTGGAGACTAGGGAGACTATTCCAGTTTAGGAGCCAAATAGGAAAAGTATCTACCTCCTTTTGTGGATTTTAATATTCTAGGAACTATTAACAGGCCAGTATTTTGCGATCGTAATGGACATGATGGAATATAGCATGGTAGAAGATCACTTAAGTACTGCAGAGATAGACCATTCAAAGCTTTGTACGTAGTTAACCAAATTTTAAAATTAATATGAAATTGAACAGGTAGCCAATGTAACGATGATAAAATGGGGCTAATATGATCATATTTCTTGGTTCTAGTCAGCACTCTGGCTGCTGCATTTTGAACCAATTGAAGTTTATTTATTGATCTTGCTGGACATCCTCCCAGTAATGCATTACAATAATTTAATCTTGAGGTCATGAACGCATTAATTAGTTTTTCAGCATCAGCAACAGAGAGCATGTGTCGTAACTTTATATTCCAATATTTCTGAGGTGGAAGAATGCTGTTCTACAAACATTGGAAATTAGATTTTCAATGGACAGATTGGGATCAAATATAACACCTAATTTCTTCGCTGTAGAACACGATGTAACAGTACATCCATCGAGAGTCAAATGATATTTTAGCTGTATATTTTTAGAAGTTTTTGGTCCAATAATTAATACCTATTTTCAACATAAATGGGAGATTTGAAATCGGCCTATAATTAGACAATTCTCCAGGATCAAGCTGTGGCTTCTTAATAAGCAGTTTGATAACTGCCATTTTGAAGTTTCTTGGGACATGTCCTAAGGATAGCGAGGAGCTAATAATATTAAGAAGAGGTTCTGAGATTACAGGGAATACTTATTTTAAGAGCTTAGCTGGTATTGGATCTAACATACATGTTGTGGCTTTTGACGTTTCGATAAGTTTTGTTAGCTCTTCATGACCTATGACAGTGAAGGATTGAAATTGCTCATGATAAAAATTATGAGACACTGTTTTCTGAGGTACTGTGACAGATGATTGCATAATTCCAATTTTATTTCTGATGATTACAATTTTATCAGTTAAGAAATTCATGAAGTCATTACTATTGTGCTGCGACGGAATATCTGGTTCAGTCGAGGCTTTATTCCTAACCAAATAAGCCACAGTACTGTTGGGCCTCAGGTATTCAGATAAGAGACAAAGGCCGGCCTACACACAGTCATAAAGCCTGACTGCGGCCAGTAGGACACTAGAAGCCTGATAACACAAACAGCACCAAAATCAGACAAAGCATATCGCATGAAGCCTTGCTCAATTTACACCTATGTGTGAAATTCTATTGGATGAAATGCACGATTCCCTCAACATGACATCATCGAGAGTATAATACCTCTGAGATCTTTCTGGGTGGTGCTTCCAGCGACAGTATGTGCCTCGTCTAGATGCAGCCCTGCTGCTCCCAGGTGTAGCCTTGTTGCCCAAGGAAGTAATGTACGTACCTGAAATTTGGCCACACGATCTCCATCTTGCTGGACAATTTGAGATTTCTCCATGTTCCACCAAAGGAGACCGCCGAGCAATCCGCGACTTCGGCCTTTCGCCTGCAGAAATGAAGAAGATTTCTCTTCCTTCTTCAACCAAGTCAACTTCGCTGTATTCTCTGCCAGCCCGTCGAGAATCAGCCACCATACAACCCGCCGATAGAGCGAGGAATGGCCTCCCTTCATCACCCAAGCGTCGAGGAACTGAGTCGGAGTCAAACGGCGGACGAACACATTCTACCCATGTCCTCACGTGACTCAAGTAATAGGTTTAGGTTTGGGCAGAGATAGATCATTATAGTGTGTTATTCTTGTGTATCAAGGCTTTTTTTGTACTCATTGCTGCTAATAATACTCAAGGTATTATTTGTAACTTATTGTTACCACGAATGAGATTTGCTGTGTTGTTGTGCCACCACGTTGGACTGTTTGGGCATTACCGCTATCACGGGTGAGACTGGCACACTGAGTTTATCCATTAAAGAATCAACGACCATAGCGGATGGATTACGAGCCATTCACCACGTCTCTGAGTGATAAAATAACAGTTGCCCTCTCTCCCACGATCGCTAAAACTGGCTTCAGTGCCCTCACTCTGATCTCTCTCACTTGTACTAACCGCACACACACACGACCCCTCACAAACATACCCGCACACACATTTGGCGAGCAGATAACTTGCCGATAGAGTCCAGCTTTGTCCCTAAGTTATCGTACCAGTGGAGACACGCGTTAAGGGCAGACACCATTAACCAGTCTCTCCGCCCACATTCATGGCCACATTCTCTGGCCGGAAACCTTGCGTGATGTACTCTCCACAAGAGCCACGTCTGCCATTTTGTGCACTCCACCCCTTACACACACACACACACACATATACACCCATTCACACACACACACATACCTTCCTCTCATGTATTATAGGCTTATTTGTTACCATATCTAATCATGTTATTGTTTAGTTTGTAGTTGGAAGTCGGAAGTTTATTGACTGCATTGTATTGATTATTAATTGATATTACTGCATCAATAAACTTTGTTATACTTTAAAGAGAAGTGTTTTGGGGGCCTGGGTAGCTCAGTGGTAAAAAACGCTGGCTTTCACTAGTTCGCTAGTTCGAATCCCAGGGTGTGCTGAGTGACTCCAGCCAGGTCTCCTAAGCAACCAAATTGGACCGGTTGCTAGGGAGGGTAAAGTTACATGGGGTAACCTCCTCATGGTCGCTATAATGTGGTTCGTTCTCAGTTGGGCACGTGATGAGTTGAGCGCGGATGCCACGGTGGATGGCGTGAAGCCTCTACACGTGCTATGTCTCCATGGCAACATGCTTAACAAGCCACATGATAAGATGCGCGGGTTGATGGTCTCAGATGTGGAGGCAACCGGGATTCATCCTCCGCCGCCCGGATTGAGGCGAATCACTACGCGACCAGGAGGACTTAAAAAGCACACTTGGAATTGGGCATTCCAAATTGGGTGAAAAAGGGGAAAAATCCACACAAAAAAAAGAGAAGTATTTTGGTATTGTTCTGCATGCACCTGTGTCAAGGGCTGGTAGGGGATGTCAGTGCTCGGATTCAAGCCTTAATTGTTTTCCTTTTGAATGCCGATGTTCTCTGGACACCGACTTTCCTAAAAGAACAATCCTATATTGAGACAGTTATACTGTCTGGTTATTAGTCCCTGATTCCGGGGTGGTGCCCCGGTGATATTTATCCTTATTAATATTCTATTGATCTTGATAATTATCTTTGATGATTGTTGATTTGAAGGATCAATAAGCTAATGTTAATTAAATTCAATGTTCTATTGATTTTAATAATTAATAATTATCTGTGATAATTATGAATTATTGCTAATAACCAAACCCACTCCTGAACAAAGCGAACAGTACTGCATTAACACCTAGGATTGTTGTTGTTATTTCTATGAGTTTGTTAAAATATGCTGACTTGGCAGCTTTTAGTGCCAATCTGTTGCTATAGACACTATCATTCCATGCGCTACAAAATACCTCTAATGTTGTATTCTTCCACTTGCGCTCTATTTTCCGAGCTGCTCTCTTGAGAGCATGAGTGATCATTGTACCATGGTGCAGAGCTTTTTTCTTTAATTTTCTTTAATCGAAGGGGGGCGTACACTGTCAAGAGTGCTAGAGAAGACTGTATTTATATTTTCTGTTATTACATCAAGTTATTCTATACTTTTTGGCTTGCTGATTATATGAGATAAATCTGGGAGATTATTAGTGAAGCTATCTTTAGTGGTCAAAAGAATAGTTCTACCTGAATGATAGCATGATGTAGATTGAGTAACATTAGCTGATCACAGCATACAAGGGATGAGGTAATGATCTGAAATGTCATTGCTCTGCGGCAGAATTTCTATAGTATCAACATCAACTCCATGTCACAGAATTAAATCTAGCATATGATTATTGCGATGAGTTGGCCCTGTCACATTTTGTCTGACTCCAAGAGAGTTGATAATATCAACAAATGCTAATCCCAATGTGTCATTTTCATTATCTACGTGAATGTTGAAGTCACCAACAGTTAAAGCTCTATCCACAGTAACTACTAGATCTGACAGAAAATGTGCAAATTCACCAAAGAAATCAGAATATGGCCAGTGTGATCTATATACTGTAGCAAGGGCAAAAGATGACAGAGATTTTTATTTGTATCTGATGGTGTCACATTAAGCATTATTAGTTCAAAAGACTTGTACATATATCCTGTCCTTTGAGTAACACCAAAAACTTCATTGTAAATTGTAGCAACACCTCCTTGACCCTTCAGATGAGGCTCATGTTTATAACAATAATCTGGAGGAGTAGATTCATTTAAACTAATATATTCATCCAGTTTTAGCCAAGTTTCTGTCAAACAGAGCGCATCCAAACTATGATCTGTAGTAATTTCATTTACAATTAGTGCTTTGATTGAAAGAGATCTAATGTTTAATAGCCCTACATTTATATGAAATTTATCTTCAGTTTTTATTTTTTATTTTCAAGTTTTACCTTAATGATTTTTTTTCTAAATGATTTAGTGAGGGGTTTGTGTTTGGTAGTTTGGGGAACAGACACAGTCTCTATATGATATCTAGGTGATACAGTCTCTATGGGTTGTAGTTTATGTGACCTGTGTGATGTCACAAGGCAGCTAGCAGACGTTCGGATTAGCCAGTTTGTCTGCTTCTTGACCTGGGATAATCCCAGGCTTGACCAATCACTATTCAGTCTATGAGCCAAATTATTAGAGAAGAGAGTGGCACCTTCCTTGGTGGGATGGAGTCCGTCTCTCTTTAGCAGGTCAGGTCTACCCCAAAAACTCTTCCAATTGTCTATAATTCCTATGCTGTTCTCTGGACACCACTCAGACATCCAGCCATTCACTGACACTAATCTACTATAAACCTCGTCACCACGACAAGTAGGGAGGGGGTCAGAGCATATTATAGTGTCTGACATAATTTTTGCAAGTTCACACACCTCTTTAACATAATCTCTAGTGATCTCAGACTGGCGAAGCCGGACATTTTTAGTGCCAACATGAATAACAATTTTAGAAAATCTATGTTTAGCATTATTAAGCACTTGTAAATTTGATCTGATATTAGATGCCCGAGCCCCCGAAATGCATTTAACAATAGTGGCTGGAGTCTTTATTTCCATGTTCCTTACAGTAGAATCTCCTATAGCAATGGAACTTTCAATATGATTCTCAGTGGGTGAATTACTGAGTGGGGAGAATCACTTTTAAATCCTAACAGGAACGGGAGAGTGGTATTGCTTTGCTGAGCAAGTATGCCATTGAGACATCACCCAAACGCCCTGCTGCAAGGGCTCTACAGATGGAACCAAAGTGTGTGTGTTGCTCCTTCTCTTTCTCACTGACCTCCACTAGCATTCGGATGCGTGTATCTAACTCATTAACCTTCTCCATCAGCCTGACTTATTCCTTACAATTATCACATGTAAATCCCTCACTGCTGATGGAAGAAGCTATGGTAAACATGTGGCATGCAATGCAGGAAGCAATAACATGAGCGGATGCCATGACTTACCACGATTGTTTCAAGTCATGTCATGTTTGTTGTTGTTGTTATGGTTGTTCTTGAGCGGCGAGGGTTTGAGATCGATGTGATTCCCTCATGTAATTGTTTGCTGTTGTTGTGATGGTTCCTGATCTGCAGAGGTTTGAGATTGATGCAATAATCGGTGTAAAACAAAGAGGAGAAAATGAATGCACGCAGTTGAAATGCGAGACATAGACAAGTGGGAAAAAAGAAAAGAAAATGGCTGCGCGCGGTAAAATACGTGCAGTTGAACAGTAGAAAAGTGGAAAAGAAACGAAGCACGTGGTAAAATGGCAAAGGATAAAATTATGAATGTAGAGGAATAAGCAATGCTAAGCAGGATAGCAAGCTACAAACAAACACAGACTCGTGCAGTGTGCCGGCAGCAAATGGAACAGGAAGTCGTATGAGGGGCAGTGATTGACAGGCAAAATTATTGATTCCATTACATGAATTAGGCTGGAAGTACTGTGACCACATTGTGTCTAGAGCACTTGCAAACAGCGCGGCTGCTCACACTCCAGTAGTCTATTGGCAACATAGAAATTTACAACAAACCAATTTTCTTTTTGAAAGCTGAAGCTGGTTCCCTCTCCTCCCGCCATACTCCTTCTGCAGCATGAGAATGGGATAAAGCACAGAGATTTTAGGAGGATTTTTCACCGGCTCAGCCCTTTATGCCTCCCCCCTCCACATCAGGTGTCTTTGCCCGTTCAGCATAAGCGCTGTGATTGCCTGGGCAGAGCCCACGTTCACACAGCGATCACCGAGTTTGATTGCGTCTTTGATAAAAAGTGCATAAAACTCTAAACGCTTTACTCTCGGCCTGGTTTTCGTTCTGAAAACCAAAGCCAGTCCCCTCCCCTCCCACCATACTCCTTCTGCATATCCCAAGAGACATGTGAGGACGGGATATAGAGCACGGATAAGTTGTGGATGATTTGTCACCGGCTCACGCCTTGCGTTTCTCCTCTCCGTCTAAAAGTGGCTTTGCCTGCCCATTACGGCCGTGATGATCTGAACAAATGATGCAATCACATTTGCCGGAGTTTAT
Source organism: Myxocyprinus asiaticus (assembly GCF_019703515.2). Taxonomy (NCBI): domain Eukaryota; kingdom Metazoa; phylum Chordata; class Actinopteri; order Cypriniformes; family Catostomidae; genus Myxocyprinus; species Myxocyprinus asiaticus. The sequence goes on from NC_059346.1 coordinate 57,714,466, forward strand.
GATTAGAGGGGTGCTATGTCACTAACATTATCCCTGCCAGGCATGCAACGTTCATTGAGATTGATCGTGCTTATTGCGAGCGCATGAGAGCACCGTGTAACAAATGTTTTTTGTTTTTTTTGGTTCCTGGGTAGTAAGTGTTATTTCCTAATTGCTTATGCCTCAATATTATAGAAAATGGCTATTATTCCCCACAAATTTTGCTTTTGTGACCAGGACAGTGATATTTTGAAATGTACCTATTTTCCAGAACATTCCAGATAGATTCAGTGCTGAGTAAACTTGGAGTAACTTCTAGAACTTTCTAGAACTTTCCAGTAATATAAATAGTAGTATAAATACAGGGGCCTTAAGCCCACCAGTTCAGTTTAGTTCCAGGTGCATAAGTGGATACATATCAAGACCTTGCTGGACGCCTTAAAGTATGATGAGTACGGCTGGGAGGTCATAGGAGACTTCAAAATGGTGGCATTCCTGATGGGTCTCAAGGCGGTTTTACCAAGTTTCCCTGCTATCTTTGCCTTTGGGACAGCAGGGACACCAAGGCGCACTACCACAGGTGGGACTGGCCACAGCGGAATGAGTTCTCTGTGGAGAGGAACAACGTCAAGTGGGAGCCACTGTTGGACCCCTGGAAGGTGTTGATGCCACCACTGCACATCAAACTGGGCCTTATGAAACAATTTGTCAGAGCTCTAAATAAGGAGTCGGCAGCCTTCAAGTACCTACAAGACTTCTTCCCTAAGCTGTCTGAGGCAAAGGTTAAAGCCGGTGTCTTCGTCAGACCACAGATAAAGAAGATCCTGGAGTGCAGTGAATTTCCCTAGAAGCTCACTAGTAAGGAGAAAGCAGCTTGGAACAGCTTTGTCGCAGTGGTTCGGGGCTTTCTGGGCAATCACAAGGCCAAATACTATGTGGAGCTGGTTGAGACTCTGGTGAAGAACTACGGCACAATGGGCTGTAGGATGTCCCTCAAAGTTAATATCCTTGATGCTCATCTTGATAAATTCAAGGAGAACATGGGAGTGTACTCGGAAGAGCAAGGCGAGCGCTTCCATCAGGATATACTGGACTTTGAACGCTGCTACCAAGGACAGTATAATGAGAACATGATGGGAGACTAAATCTGGGGGCTGATTCATGAAAGTGATTTACAGTATTATCATAAATCTCGAAAAACTACTCACTTCTAAATCTTTTGTATTCATTTTTGTATTACTTTAGTATAAATACATGTTAATTTGGATTCATATGTAGTTAAACAATTTGCTTAAGGGCTTGCTTCTGTGGAAGCTGATGCCATTTCCCTCTCCCCCCTATATCTAGAGAGGACGGGATGCAGAGCGCAGAGAATTTGAGGGTGTTTGAGCCTACGTCTCTTCTCCATCTCCAGCAGCTTTGCCTGTTCGGTGACAGGTCTCAGATTAATATTGTGCCAGTTCTCCTTTCAGAGATATTAAGTCCTCACATAAAAGATGCAATAGAGACAATAGCGATGGACAATGCTCACAGCAGGTTTTACAGCCACTACTTTCTAGTTGCCAAAAAACCGGCAGATTACTTCCCGATTTGTATATTGAAACTCGTGAAATTTCTGTTCAAAATTATTAATCTCATGTCTCATGTTCGCCCTATAGACTGGTTTGTGTCAGTCAACCTGAAAGATGCCTACATTCATGTGCACATAGCTCCTCATCACAAGACATTCTTAAGGTTCGGCTTCAAGGGGACTGCTTACCTGTTCAAAGTCCTGCCCTTCAGATTGTCCCTGGCTCCTTGAACATTCACGAAATATGTCGATGTGGCGCTCACTCCGCTAAGGCTGAGCGGCGTTTGCGTTACGAATTACTATGATGACTTGTTACTTTTAGCACAGTGAGAGGAACAAGCTTGTAAACACAGAGACCTGTTGCTTGCACATTTGGAGCATTTGAGACGTTTGGGACTCAAAGTCAACTGGTCGTAGAGTGTGTTAATGCCCAGCCGCCAGATTTCATTCACTGGCATGAATCTCGACCTGACAGAAGAACACAATCATTCCATTCACCGGTATTTAATTCAAGCTATTAAAAATGTTTTTTCCATTGAAGCTTTTTCAATGATCTCTGGGCTGCGGTCACTCTGCTCACTCTCCACTGTAAAGCATTGTTTTTTTGTTGATAATAAAAGACACTGTCGTGGACTGTCGAACCGGCTTCCACTTCTTCCTTCAGAGAGAGTTAAAGAACCTTTGTTACACTGGTGCCAGATCCGGGAGAAAAGGAGGAAGGATACGCTGCTATGGAATCCTCGCCGCTGGGGGAAATCATCAAGTCCCTTACTAGTATCCAACAGACCCAACACCAGGCCCTAACGGAGCTGCGGAAGGAGCAGGAACTGCGCTTTGAGGCTTCCCTTCAGGCCCAAGCAGAGGACCAGCAGGCGTTGCAGAGCTTGTTACCCCAGGAGGGGGCATCCACCGTGACACCGGCAGCAGCGGGCGCATCCATGATGCTTGCCAAGATGGGGGCCCATGATGACGTGGAAGCATTCCTGGAGCTGTTTGAACACACGGCCAAAGCCAAGAAATGGCCACGTACACAGTGGGCGGTCCATCTCCTGCTGCTGCTGACCATGGAGGCACAATTTGTGGCCCAACAGCTGCCGGTTGTCAACCTCCTGGACTATACTGCCTTGAGGATAACCATCTTGCGGCCGAAGCCTGAAACAACACCGCCAGCGGTTCCACTCCCCGACACTGAGTGAGGTCAACCGCCTGATTGCCTTTGCACAGCAGCTCCGCAATGTCTGCCGATGGTGGGTGCTGGCTGATGAGGAAGGTGACACCGACAGCGTCATCAACCTTGTGGTGATGGAACAGTTCATCTCCAGGCTGCCGAGGGGTATAGTGGTGTGGGTCCAGTGTCACCATACAGCGTTGCTGGATGAAGCGGTCCAGCTGGCCGAGGATCATATAGCAGCATATCCGGGGGCCTTCGAGCCCCGCACTATCTCTCTCCTCTTTCTTGTTCCTTCACTCTCCCCTCCTTTGTTTTGACCTGTCCCGTTCCCCGACTCATCGGTCTGGGAGGGGTCTCTAAACCCCAAATATCTCCAGTGTCTATTCCCCGTTTTACCTTGCTCTTCGTCCCAGGTGGGGGAAGCCACTGCCACAAGTGTGTATGTGAAGCTTGGGCCAGTCTGTTGGAGTTGCGGAGAACCAGACCATTTCCGAAACCAGTGCCTGGTGATGGAGGTGGAGGCATTGATCTAGGTCCCCAACACTCCACAGATCACCCATGAACAAGCATGGACATACCAGGTACATGTGAATATTGGGGGGGGAGGTACATACCAAGCTTTGGTGGACTCAGGTTGTAACCAAACCTCTATTCATCAAATCTTGGTTCAAGATGAGGCATTGGATACAAAAATTGGGTGAATTGAGGTGCGTGCATGGGGATATTTATGATTACACTGTAGTGACCATCACGATTCTATTTTGGGGCCAAAAGCACAATATTGAGGCTGTGGTTAGTCCCTGCCTCTCCCATCCACTAATTTTGGGTAAGAATTGGCAGGATTTTAAAAATCTATTGAGAATTTGTGTGGATGGGTCCTGTAACAAAGTGTATTGGCATGTGGTGGGCGATTCACTGGCTGGGGAGGCTGTGCCAGCGCCGTCTACATCAGCTCCATGTCCGGATGATGCAAGGGTTTCCGTGGATTTCCCTGCCCTTAGGGGAATCCCTGCAGGGGATTTCCCTCTGGAGCAGACGTGAGATGAAACCCTAAGGCATGGCTTCGACCAAGTGGAAGTGATTGATGGTCAACGCCTCCAGCAATACGTTGCTCTCTCCTATCCGTATTTTTCGATTATTAAGGATCTGTTGTACCGAGTGATGCAGGACACACAGACAAAAGAAGATACAACCCAACTGTTAGTACTGAAGAGCCGTGGGGAAATGTTATTCCAGACCACTCATTATAATCCAATGGTGGGTTACTTAGGGCAGGACACTAAAAATGAAACTAAAAAAACACTAAACCGTCTGATGGCCCAATTTTACTGGGATGTTCACAAGTGGTGTGCGGCTTGCCATAAATGTCAGTTGGTGAATCCCGCAGCCACCCCAAAACGCCACTGCGCCCCCTTCCGTTGATCGAGGTCCCCTTCGAATGAATTGGCATGGACCTTGTCGGGCCATTAGAGTGGACGCAACACGATATCCGGAAACAGTACCTCTGCGCAACATCTCAGCACACAGTGTTGCGGAGGCACTCTTCAGAGTTATCTCCCAAGTGGGGATTCCGAAAGAAATCCTCACTGATTAGGGCACTATGTTTATGTCACGTACACTACGCAAACTGTATGAATTATTGGGGATTAAATAAATTCGTACCAGCGTTTACCACTCCCAAATGGAAGGCTTGGATGAACTATTTGATCAGATATTAAAGAATATGATTCATGAGTCTCGTGACGCCATGTGAGGTGTGGACGTGTGAACGGCGAGCTCTGCGCACTTTGCTAGTTTTAATACTATTTGTGTCATAAAGCGGTGAGATTCGGTACACCCTGATTCTTAACTGTTCAAAGATGTCAAAGAATTCAAAATCCTCAGGCTCTGGAGATATTAAAAGACAATTACGTGCTCAAGCTGACACCCCTGAGAAACAGGCCGAAAGCCCCGGACTCAATTCAGATGGTGAACTGAAAGAAATCCAGTGTGAATTGATGAATGTGTCTGCAATGCTGACGAAGGTCGTAGCAGACTTGGAGGATCTTGCTGTAATATGGCGATCGATCACTTCCATGGAGGCGAATTCTCTGAGTTGGTTACAAGATTGTCAGACATCAAGAGACAGATCGATTATCTGGAGTCATCGGAGAGGGAATTAGCTGCTAATCCGCTAGCGACCAAGATAGACTTGAAACGCGTTTGGGAAAAACTGGAGGATTTGGAGAATCGTAATCGATGAAACAACGTCTGAATTGTTGGAATTCCTAATCGATTAACTTTATTTCAATGGTCAAGACGCTTTATTATTCTCCTTTGGCATCCGTGCTGACAGGCAATGTGATTTCCTCCCCATTTCTTCTGCAGCGCGGAACACGGCAAGGCTGCCCGCTCTCCCCATTGTTGGTCTGTTTATCCACTGAATCCTTAGCACAACCGATTAGGCAGTCTAATATCCCCTCTATCAAGATTCATGGTCATAACCATGTCATATCGCTATACGCGGACGATATCATTTTATACCTAAATCATTTTGATACTGCAATCCCTCTAATTATCAAGGAATTCGACTATTTTCATGGCTTAGCAGGTTGGAACAAGTCAGCTTTAATGCCAATCAACAATACTGATGTAAAATCCCTTATACCTTCATTCATCCCAGTGAAAAATTCATTGTTTTATCTGGGTATTAACATTAAAAAAGAAATTAGCAAGATTGCCAGTGATAACTTTAACACTATTCTAATTAGGATTAAGAATGATCTTCAAAGATGGAACAATCTCAAGGTATCTCTACAGGGAAGAATTTCCACCATCAAAATGAATGTGCTACCTCGTCTTAATTTTCCTGCTTTCTCCTCCCCTAAATTACTTCAAGGATCTTAAGTCTATGATCTCCAGATTTATCTGGAATGGTCGACGCCCTAGGATTAAATTATCCACACTTCAGCAATCCAAACTCGCAGGGGGGTTAGCAGTACCAAATTTTGAGCTACACTATTGGTCATTCCAAATTAGAGCCCTTCATACATGGCTTGACAATCAATCTATGGTATTATGGAGAACAATTGAATCTGCTAAGGTAAAGCCACACAGTCTGCAAGATAGTTGTGGCATAAAGAACAAAATGGCTAATTCTAAATTTGGCCCCATCTTTGCAAATTCTCTCAGGGTTTGGAAAAGGCTAGAGCAGCATGTTGGGGGCTTTTCTAATTTCTGCCGTACCACACCCCTATAGCATTAAGTGGAAATCGCCCATTTGTCCAACCCTCTTGGGCTGCCCTGGGTATGCACACATGCAACGATCTCTGTGATAGCTCAGGCCTTTGTTCGCTTCAGACTTTAAGAACTAGATTTTCTCTACCTGCTTCTTCATATTTTGTTTATTTTCAGCTTAGATCAGCCTTAAAGGATATGGAGTACCTTGGGCATCCCCTAGCCCTTCTCATCCCTTGTTGGATTGGATCTCGTCATTAGGGGTACATGCGTCTGTCTCCTCAATCTATAGTAAACTAATTGAAAATACCTCAAAGCCTCTCCCCATTTTATCCACATGGAACCACGAATTGGACACGTTTAATATAAAAGTGGATTGGGACACGGTGTGGTCTAATCTCAATTTCATGTCCAAGAATTTAGCTCATTAACTTATCCATTACAAAACTATTCTCAGAGCATATGTAACTCCCTATAAAAGATTCAAAATGAAACTACAACCTACATACGACTGTCACATTTGTAACACTGCCTCTCCGGGTACCTTTCTTCATATGTTTTGGGAATGTCCAGTTGTCTCACATCTTTGGGTTCATGTAAATTCTGTTCTGCCATACTTGCTTGATATTTTTTACATCCCTAATCCAGGTCTATGTCTTCTAAATGATGACTCTGATTTGTATTTAAGTTTAATCAAGAAGAAAATGTTATTTGCTGGGTTTACATCTGTGAAAAGTCAAAAATACTAAATTGGTTCACACTCTGTATTTCTATAACATTGTAATGGACTCACAGTTTTCTGAGAATTGTAAATCTGGAATGCACTACAGCACGACTCAATAAGGCTAATCCTGCAACTGTGGAGGCCTGGAATTCCCTTTCTTTTAAGATACTGGACATTTTAAAGGATCTGCTCTAAAAATGTTTTTCCTCTGATGCTGTTTTGTATGTGCCTGCCACGGACTCTAGCACAATTATTTTATTTATATATATATATATATATATATATATATATATATATATATATATATATATATATATATATTTATATGTCCATGTCTTTGGATCTAGCTTTGGATCTACATGCGTGTTTAATGTTTTGTTGTGTTTTGCTTGTTTCAAAATAGTAATAAAAATGTTATCACAAAAAAATAAAAAATAAAAAAAAAAAACATTCTGGCTAACTGATTAAGTAAAGTTATGACATCTCTTATACATTTAGATCAGGTGGGGTTTATTCGGGGCCACAGCTCTTCTGATAACATTAGGCATTTCATCAATATCATGTGGTCAGTGGCGAATGATCAGACTCTGGTCTCTGCCATCTCCCTTGATGACGAAAAGGCGTTTGATATGGTAGAATGGGATTATCTTTTTAAGATTCTGGAAATATACGGGTTCGGGAATACTTTTATTGGATGTATCAAGTTACTTTATAGACACCCGGTAGTGGCGGTACAAACAAATGGATTAATTTCAGATTATTGTACTCTGGATAGGGGCACCCGGCTGGGTTGCCCTCTTTCCCCATTATTGTTCTGTCTTGCCCAGGAACCATTAGCAGCCTCAATAAGAAAGGAGGATGATTTTCCAGGGGTGGTGGCAGGAGGTGTGGCGCATTAGCTTTTGCTGTATGCAGATGATATTTTGTTATTCGTCTCCGACCCTACTAGATCTATGCCTTGCCTCCACAGAATTATTCATTCCTTTTCTAAGTTCTCAGGATACAGAATTAATTGGTCTAAATCCGAAGCTTTGGCTCTGACAGCGTACTGCCCAATAACGGCTTTCTTAGCTGGGCACCTTCCAGTGGCCCAAACAGGGCATTAAGTATCTGGGCATTTTATTCCCAGCAAACTTGTCTGATTTAGTTAATTTTGACCCCTTGTAGGGCTTTACTGGTTGTTAGATCAGTGTTACTATCAGAAATAATTAATAATAATAATAATAATAATAATTAATAATTATTTCTGTAGTTATTAATTAATATTTAAATTAATCAATTGAATCTAACTCATTAAAACCTCATATGGGTTCCAGTAAATGTAGTGTGCTACGTTTAGGAGCAAGTTTGGTTATTAGCAATAATTAATAATTATCAAAGATAATTATTAAAATCAATAGAACATTGATGAGAATCAATGTTAGCTTTTTTTAATCCTTTAAATCAACAATTATCAAAGATAATCGTTAATTGTTAACATCGATGAAACATTAATTAAAATTAACACTAGCTTATTGATCATTCAAATTCAACAACCATCAAAGATAATTACCAATTATCAAAAATCAATAGAATATTAATAAGGATTAACATTGATGGGGCACCACCCTGAAATCAGGGACTAATAACCAAATAGTAAAATAGTCTCAATATTAGAATATCAATTTTCCGGGAAAAAAAACAATGAATGAAGGTTTGAATCCGAGCACTGACATCCCGTCAGCATGACACAGCCGTTTGCAAAACAAACCAAAACACTTCTCTTTGTAATATAAACAAAGTTTATTTATGCAGTAATATCAATTAATAATTAATACAATGCAGTCAATAAACTTCCGACTTACAACTACAAACTAAACAGTGATATAATTAGATATGGAAATAAAATAATCCTGTAACACATAAGGTGTGTGTGTGTGACAGTGTGTGTGTGTGTCAGTGTGGTTAGTACAAGAGAGAGAGAGAGAGAGAGAGAGAGAGAAGTGACAGCCCTAAAGCCGATTTCGCGATAGTGGGAGAGAAAGCAGCTCTCAGTTTATCACTCAGAGACACGGTTTTACGGTTTATTTGACTCTTTAATGGATGAACTCAGTTGCTGTCTCACCCGCGATGGCGAAATTGCACAACAATCCAATTTGGTTGGACCACAATACAGCAAAACAAATTTGTGATAATTAATACCCTGAGTATTAATAATGAGCGACATGGCAGTCCGTAAACTGTACAAAAAAAAAAAAAACAACCTTCAAACACAAGAATAACACACTATAATATTCTATCTCTGCCCAGACGTAAACCTCTTACTTGAATCGCATGAGGACACAGGTAGAATGTGTTTTCCTCCGTCCTTTAACTCTGACCCGGTTCCTTGAGGCTCGGGTGATGACGGGAGGCCGTTTCCTCACTCTGTCGGCTGGCGGTATGGCTGTTGATTCTCGGCGGGCTGGCGGAGAACTCAGAAATGTTGACTTGATTGAAGATGGAAGAGAAATCTTTAATCTCTTCACTTCTGTAGGCTAACGGATGAAGATGCGAATTGCTCGGCGGTCTCCTTCGGATCCGTCCAGCGAGATGGAGATTGTATGGCCACAGTTTCAAGTTGGACGTTACTTCCAAGAGCTGCGTCCACACGCTGCAAACAAAGTCGCTGGAAGTGAATTCTGGAAGCATTTCAGAGGTATTTCAACTCCTGATGATGCCATGTTTGAGGGACGTTCTGTTGTGTGCCTCATCCAATAGGAGTTGAGAGTTCGATCCTTTAGTGAGCAAGGCTTCATGGATTTGTAGTCTGTTTTGGACTCCCTTTGTTTGATTTTGTCGCAATTTTTATCAGTAAGATTTATGACTTGGAAGGTGGGGGCTTGAGTTAGGTTTTTACGACTGTATTAGGCCTGCCTTTGTCTTCTATCTGAATACATGAGGCCCAACACCCTTAATAAAAAGGTTTTTGAGTGATGTGGGCAGGTGGGCTTCATTACATTTATCTATGATTGGGAAGGTTAATGTTATTAAAACTATCTGTTACAATCTCTCCCTGTAGATGTCCCACTCTCTTACTTCAAGCAATTTGATAGCATAGCAAAGTCCTTCATTTGGAATGGTAAGCGTCCTAGATTACATTTTAATAAGTTACATAGACTGACTGACAAAGGTGGGCTAGGCCTACCCAAGATTTTGTTTTATTATTATGCTTTTGGTCTCAGACATTTGGCTCACTGGTCACTTCCACCTGAGAGAGCCCCTCCCTGGTTTTGTATTGAACAGGAGGTTTTTTCCCCTATTTTGCCATTGCAAAGACTGTCTATCAAACTAATCGGAAAAACCCCGTTATCTCACATTTGCACTCGGTATGGACAAAAGTGTCCAGAGTGTTTAATTCAGACATTTATTTAAATGTTGCCTCAAGCATATGGCTGAACTCTAAATTATTTATGAATAAGTCCTCTTTCTGCTGGTCAGAGTGGATTGTGAGGGGGGTTAATACACTCGGTGACAGTGTCCCTAAATCGGCATATACTCTGGGAGAGGTGATTATGCTTTCGGAAAAGGTCATGAGGCATCAGTGTATTACTCCCTGCTAATTCAGAGTCTGGGGGACGGAGCTTCAATTCTCTCAAGAGATTATGGGAGAAAGATTTAAATTTGGTATTGGAGGAGGGAGTGTGGGCTAGGATTCTAAAAAATGTAAAGTCAGCATCTAGAGATGCAAGGGTGCACCTTATGCAATTTTTAGATAGATTCTATTGGACCCGCTCTAAATTGAATAGGCTTGGTCTTAAAGACACACCCACCTGCTGGCGACGCCAGTCAGAAGATGGAGACACAACCCATGCTTTTTGAGGGGGTGTTAAGATCCAGGAATTTTGGTTGAAAGTTCAGAGTATTTTGTGTGTCGTTTTAGGCACTCGAATTTCACTCTGCCCCAGACTATGTATTTTGGGCGATGGGGCGGTCATACATTTTGGGGATAAACACATAAAAATTGGGTTCTGACCAGCATTATGGTTGGCAGGCAAATTATTTTAAGGGGATGGAAGTCAGATAGGGCACCCTCATTTCCGGAGTAGTGTGTGGGGATGGGGAAAGAGGCTGCTTTTGAAGGGATGTCAAGCAGAAGGCTGGGGGTTCAGAATTTGTTCGACAGGAAGTGGGGTAATTACTTGGTGTTTTTGGGGGACTATCGGGGAGGGGCTGGGGAGAGAGATGTTTAGTTTGAATTATATATGATTATTATGTTTGAGAGAGTTGTGACCAAATGACTCTTTTGAACCAGATCTTTTTCATGAATCACCTGAAAAGAACTGAGGGTTTGAAGTCAGGAGCTCAGGTTAGCTCGAGCTTTCTCAGCAAATCAGCCATCACTGAGCTCACAACTGGGAGTGCAGACATTTCAAAATAGAGTCCCATGTGTTTTTCGGGCTTTTTTATAATTAAAAGTCCCGTATCGTGTACCACAATGCACTCTTGTAGTCTCTGTGTCTGGGGCCATCCGGTAACAATGAAGAAAGATTAAGGCAATACAGTAAAACAATTTAAATTATATATATATACACACACACACACACACACATATATATATATATATATATAAGGGGGTTCAGTGGAAAGGAGGAGGCGAGAACCGGCTTGACAACTTAAATAATAATTTAATAAACAACTTAAACAAAAACACAACCAAAACCACACAGTACAGCTGCCTGCAATTCTCTCTCTCTCGAACTGTCGTCCCCGGCCGCCTTTAACCATCGCGTGCCCCATCAGACTGATTGGGGACCAGGTGTGTCTCATTCCAGCCTGGCCCCGCCCTCCTCGGCTCTACACTCCTCCCGGCGTTGCCTCAGGCCGGGGAACCCCCGGCATGACGTACATCCCCCACCCTTCCTCTCCGGGGGGGGGCGTGCCTTATGCCCCGACTGCCGGCGGGTCATCCCCGCCTTCCTCGACCTGAGAGGAGACAGGAGGGGAAAAACAACAAAACAAAATGGCGAGGGAAAGGCCAACACGGAGCGACAGAGAGAGAGAGAGGAGAGAGAGAAAAAAAAGAAACTCACCGGTTCTCTGATGCGCTGTCACGTGGTCCTCGATCACTACTCCACCCTCTCAGGCGGACTGCAGCCGCTCCTCCCCGGGCAGACCGGAGTCAGACCTCTGACCCCCAGCGGACAGAACGCCCCTCCGCGTTCCCGGCGTCCCGTGGGGACACTCCTCCGCCCCTGGCAGCAGCCCTACCACTCCAGGCAGTCGGGGAGTCGCTTCCCTCCTCCCCCCGTGGACGGCGGTCTTCTCTCGACCCCTCCGCATTCCCTGGGGGACGGCAGGGCACTCCTCCACCCCCGGCAACGGCTCCCTCACTGCAGGCGGTCGGGGAGTCCCGTCCCCACTCGCCTCGCGGACGGCGGCCGTTCCCCGCATCCGGGTGGTCGGGCTACTCCTTCCCCCGTTGGACGGCAGCGGTGCTCCCCTGGGTGGACGGCAGTGTCGAGGACTCTGCGACGGGAATCCCTCCTCCTTCCTGGGTTTTGGCACCAGTGTAAGGGGGTTCAGTGGAAAGGAGGAGGCGAGAACTGGCTTGACAACTTAAATAATAATTTAATAAACAATTTAAACACACAACCAAAACCACACAGTACAGCTGCCTGCAATTCTCTCTCTCTCAAACTGTTGTCCCCGGCCGCCTTTAACCCTCACGCGCCCCATCAGGCTGATTGGGGACCAGGTGTGTCTCATTCCAGCCCGGCCCCGCCCTCCTCGGCTCTACAATATATATATATATATATAATATATAATATATATATATATATATATATATATATATATATATATATATATAAAATTACTTTTTGACACTTTGAACTATTACACAAGGTGCACACATTCATTGATGCTCAAGATGACAACACACTACTATATGCATACTATACTTTATGTAATTATCTGTAATGTAGATTGTGAAGAGCAGCATTAAATAATAAAAAAAAGTTTCTCTTTTATATTTGTATAAATTATGAAAGGGGTGTGAACATTAATGAAACAAAAGGGAATGCAAACTCATCTTCTCAACTATATACTGTATACTGTTTATTAAACCGCCAATTAATGTTATCACCTGTCTTCCTTTTCTTCTGATTTCTATCTTGTTTCTGAACAGCAATCTAAATCGAGCAACTCTGTGATTTGGTGACTAAAAACAGCCATTTGGCACCTTAATATTTCAGTTTAGGAGCCAATGGCTCCTTAGTCATTTTTTTAGTGTGGAGCCCTGTATCGATATGTGCAATGCATGTTCCGGATCACCTGAACCACGGCGCTGATTTGCTCTTGTGACAGGGCACTATACAAGGATAATCGGTTCGGGGGAGCAGAAATAGATCTATTTGCATCCCCAGAGACAACGTATTGTCGCCTATTGTATTTCATGACTCATGCTCCACTGCGCCTGGATGCTCTAGCTCACAAATGGCCAGTATGCATTCCCTCCCGTCCACTTACTTCACATAGTATTGTGCAAAACTTTACTGCTATTTGTGCTGGAATGACCCAACCGCCCATGGTTTCTACAGTTAACAGAGCTCTTGAATGCCCCTCCATGGAGAATTCCACTGAGCAGGGATCTGCTCATGCAGGCAGGGGGCACGATTTGGCATCCACAACTGGAATTGTGGAAACTTCATGTCTGGCCCCTGAACGGTGCCCGTTTGATGCAGAAGGGCTCTCACAACCAGTGCTCAACTCCATATTATTGCCCAGTGTATGTCACTGTCATAGCAACCAGACACATCTCACAAGGCAGTCTGTCATTGGCAGACATCCTTTGATTGTGAAATTATTACTTTGCGCGAGGCGTTTGAGACCGTCTCGCCACGTAACTGATCCGGTTTGGGACTTAGTGCTTGTGTTAAAAGTACTTATGACACCGCCATTCGAACCATTGGAAACAGTGAGTTTACACGTACTCTCATTACAGACTGCAGTACTTCTTGCTTTGGCTTCAGTTAAATGTGACGAGGACCTTCAAGCACTATCGGTGGATGACTCATGTTATGAGTTTGGACCGGGCTTGTCAAAAGCTGTTCTCAAACCCAGAAAAAATTTGACCACTCCCTTCAAAGTGCAAGTTATTACCCTTCAGATTTTCTCTCCTCCGTTTGATTCGGACGAGGCGCAGAGGCTGCATATACTATGTCCCATAAGGGCATTACATATATATGTTGATCGTACAAGCTGAGGTGTATAGTAACAAAGTTCAAATACTTCGTTACTGTACTTAGGTACAGTTTTTTAATATTTGAACTTTACTTGAATAGAGTAATTTCTTTGGACTCTTACTTTCACTTCACTACATTTTGAAGAGAAAATTTATACTTTTACTCCGATAAATTTCTCCAGACCCTTTCGTTACTTTTGCGACTGAACACCGCAAAAAAATAAAAAAATAAATAACAGTTGAACATGCAAAAGGCATGCAGATCGGCGATAGTTGAAAGAATCATTTGAGTCAAATCTTGATTCCTTTTAACTGAACAAAAATATTCAAAAAGCAGTCTGAATGATTCGTTTTGCGAATCTGAGTCAAAATCACAAGCGAAGCACGCGCCAGATTACGTGTTCCGTTGTCTGTCTCCACTGGGGAAGACAAGAAACTGCTCATGTGAGATTATTTTATTTTACATTTTTTTGACTAATTAATTTGATAAGTTTAGGCTTAAACATTATGAAAGCTGATAAATAATGAAGTTATGTGCGATCAGTACCTTTCCAGGAGACCTGTTCATATAAAAGTCGATCACATGCATTTACATTTTACATTTAAACAAGTTATGATGTATATGAATAATTACCAGCTCTTATGAAAATGTCCAACATATTTTATGAAGATGTGAATGGTCTTTGTTTAAGCAAAACTAGTTTTCTGGTGGTTGGTCAAGTGTTATATTTGCTTTATAGCACATTTATGCAACAGTATGTGGTAACTAGCGTTTTCTGGATGGTTGCTAGGGCATGCTATGCAGTTGTCAAGGTGATCTCTGCTGTGTGTTTTGCCGCATTGCTACAATATGTGGTTGCAAGGCTGTTACTATGCTGTTGCTAAGTTGTTTTCTGTGTTTTTTGCACATTGCAGTTGACAGGGTGTTCTTGGTGGTTGTCAGGTTGTTACTATGCTGTTGCTAAGTTGTTTTCTGTGTTTTTTGCACATTGCTCTGCAGTTGACAGGGTGTTCTTGGTGGTTGTCAGGTTGTTACTGTGCTGTTGCTAAGTTGTTTTCTGTGTTTTTTTGTTTGTTTGTTTTTTTGCACATTTTGCTGTACAGTTGCCAGGGTGTTCTGGGTGGTTGCTGGGTGGCTGCCTATTGGCCCAAATGAAAAGAGCTCACCCCCACAAATCTCTGTTCTGGTCACTAATATGACTCAACTCCCTCCTTCAATGTTTCATTTTTTATGGACTGTGGTGTTCATTTACACTCATTCCATAAATATGATCATTCTGATGTGACTTGAATGCACCATTAAAGGGATAGTTCATTTAAAAATTATACTTAATAATTTTCTCAGCCTCGTTCAATCCAAGATGTATATGACTTTCATTTTTTGTTCTGCAGAACACACACACACACACACACACACACACACACACACACACACACAAAAGATTTTCAGAAGAATATCGCTGTTATGTAAGTCAATTCAATGTAAGTGAATGGTGGCCAGACCTTTGAAGCTCCAAAAAGCACATAAATGCAGCAAAAGAGTAATCCATAAGACTCTGAATGGATCCAATTGGTTTTGGGTGAGAGTAGACCAAAATATAATTCCTTTTTCGACTATAAATCTTGACATTGGCAGTCTCCTTAGCGATCACGATTTCAAGCTTGATTACACTTCCTATAGTGCCATCTAGGGCTCTGCACATGCGTCAAGCTCTAGAAAGTGAAATCAAGCTTGAAATCATGATCGTGGCTAGAGATTGCAATGGCAAGATATACAGTGAAAATCTGTTACAATTTGGTTTGTTCTCACCCAAAACCAACTGAGTCACTTTAAAGGACATGGATTTAACCACTGTAGTAATATGGATAACTTTATGCTCCCTTAATGTGCTGGCCACCATATTCACTTGCATTGAATTGACCTATAGAGCTGAAATATTCTTCTAAAAATCTTTGTGTGTGTTCTGCAGATGAAAGAAAGTCATACACATCTGGGATGGCATGAGGGTGAGTAAATGATGAGCTCCACCAATCAAATAAGTTGCCATGGGTTTAATGAACTGTTCCGTAATTTAGGCAATTTACTTGTACTTTTGATACTTAAGTAAATTTAATGTCAGTTACTTTAATACTTTTACTTAAGTCGTTTTCTCATGAGCTACTTTAACTTTTACTTGAGTTAGTTTCCATGAAGGTATCTTTACTTTTACTCAAGTATGACAAATGGATACTTTATACAACACTGCATACAAGGCAAATGAGGCTGTTAAATCAGCTTTTGTGCACGTAACAGGTCGCTTTCCAAACGAAGGCTTTCACATTGGTTCATAGATGCCAATGCTTTCGCATATGGCTTGCAAGACATACAGTGCCCTTTTGGAGTTAAAGCTCACTCCACTACAGGCATGGCCTCTTCATGGACATTATCTAATGGTGTTTCCCTTGAAGACAACTGCCTAGCAGGATTATAGAATATGAGATGTTTTTCTGGTTCCAGCAGACCTAACTAATGCAGCATAACTATGAATTGATAGATAAATTAAGTGTATACCTAGCTGAAAAGATGAGTCTTTAGTCTAGACTTTAACTGAGAGAGTGTGTCTGAGTCCTGAACCATCTTCGGAAGACTATTCCATAGTTTAGGAGCCAAATAGGAAAAGGATCTACCACCTTTTGTGGATTTTGATTAGAGCCCGACCGATATGGGATTTTTTAGACCGATACAGATTTTAGAGAGGGAAAATTCACCGATTACCGATATGGTGGCCGATATATTTAATTTTTGAGCTGGAATGAAAACAGACCTTTTCTATGTGGATTTTTTCACCGATTTTGCACCGATATGACTATGCAAAGGTACTCAGAAGGCTGATTTCTTAAACAAATATTTTTTATCAAAGAATATTTGACATTATTATTATACATTGTCAACAAATTCTAGAAATGAACACTTAGAAATTAAAGAATAATAAAAATACAATAAATAGCTAAAGAAACATCAGTACTGTTTAGTATCAGTCAAATGCTGACAATTAAAATAAATAATAAACTCAAATAAAATAAATAGCTAAATAAACATCAGTATTACTGTTTAGTATCAGTCAAATGCTGACTATATTAATATTGCCGAGTCAAGATAAACAGTGGCAGTGGTGTTACACCGTATTCTGCTATACAAGTTCAGGGGAAACTTTCAACGGTGGAAAACCAGACTTTTAAATATATTACATTTTATAAATGAAATGACTGGAATTGTTCGGTTGAAGGGGGTACCAAACTGTGAATCCTGAACAAAACAGTTTGGTGAATACATGTTTACACATTAGCTTCCACTCAGCTGACAACAATAGCCTAGTTTTCATCCAATTTTCACGCTATTTTGTTATCGACAAAGTGAAAATGCGTAAAAATATTTTTGCGAAATTTGCCGTCTTCTGCCTGTTTCCATTCAAATGCCCTTTTATCGATAAAAATGGTGTGCGAGATGACGTCATGCCTAAAAAACACTTTGTCACATAAGTTTTGGTTTAGCGCAAAAGAAATCTGCCCTTAAGCCTTTTCCATACAGAAATGTGTGTTTATCACTAATTCACCTCCCAGATGTCCCTAATTTTTTTCCTCTGAAGTTTTGGTAAAATGGGGAGAGTATTGAGACAATTCATTGAAATTAGACAGCTTACTGTCATTTTATTTTCACAAATAAATGCAATCAGAAGATGAGTCAAAAGGGAGCAGCTGCCCTTCTGATAGGACTGTAATAATGGTCCTGATTTTGCGCCTATCACAGATTGCCACTGGTTCCAACCCGAATGTGAATCGTCATGGCTCTGTTCAAGCTGGCAACCTGCACCAAGTAGTGGGGAAATTTTTGGTCTTAGTGTAAGGAGCATCCATCGATATGTATATGCTGTGTGCACAGCTATTAAAGAAACATTGATGCGGTGTAATATCAGGGTTTACATATGATACATTCCTGATATTCAATAGGCTATTTTGAACAATCATCTAATCTAAAGCATCGCCATCACAACTGCATTGTGTCCCGCATATTTGTCCAGCAACTTTTAACGATCAACTGAACTTGATTATCATCTCAAATTAATTTTAGCATCATAATGCAATTTACATTTTCTGAAGAAGCTCAGCAAATGCGATCCGAGGTAAAGAGGGTGAGATTTAAAATATTTAAAAGTTTTAAAAGGTTCAAAAGCTCGTTTTCTGAAAGTGAACTCAGCATTGGACAAATAGTTCTGATAGTTTTTAGTCTTGAAGTGTAGAAAATGTCATTCAGCCGACTATATTCGTCTACAGAACAGGGTACGGCTAATTTAAGTTTTTGTAAAGAAAAGGCATATATAGGTCTAAAAATAGAATTTTTTTTCGTTTGGTAATTTATTTTTTTAATTTAATGCATTTTTCGATTGGTAATTAATTTAATTTAATACAGGGAATTTTGCCAGCATTTTTTCAAAAATAAGCTAAATAATAATTTTATAGAATTGGGCTTTATGTTAGTGTTCCAAAAAATCACACTGAAGCTTTTCTTCTAGTATTGTGTATTTATTTTTAATTTAAAACATCTTTGTGCACAGAAATTATATATTTTTTGTATTGTGGACTAATTCCATGACTGCCGTCTATTATTTTGAATGGTGTGTAAAAGCAATTTTAATAAATAAACGGATGTCTACCATGATTAAATTAATCGCAAAGAGTGGCCATTCATTTGTTCTCCGTGCACTTGTCAGTGTGCATATCTTGATACGAGATATTTGTGTTAGCACTCCTGGAAGTGTCATTATGTTTGCAGCATCAGATCTATATGCCATTCAGATCAATCCATAATCACATACAATAAATTGGCTTTCAAGGATTTATACCTTGTCGTCAACTAACGATTGGTGTAAATTGGGGTAAATTTATGCACTAGAGTTAAATGGAAAAATATTATGTTGACACTTGTGAAATTTTAGCAATAATTTGCGTTTCCATCAGCTTTATTTTGATGCGCTAAAACTTTTTTGGATGGAAACGTAGTTACTGAAAGTAGCTATGTGATTAGCTAGTTAGCTATAAGCTCGTTGTCACGGAAAGTAAAAGACGGACGTTGTTTATTTTACTTTCCAGCATTGTGTCTCACCAACTACATAACAAAATAGCATGAAATCAGCACTCAATCCACCACCGCACTGTTGTCTATTGAGCTGCAAAAAGATGCTCTCTTACCTTTTAATCTGCTACATTACTTACTGCACTGACAAATTATAGCTGGCTAACAGCAAACAGACATGAGTGACATGGTTGTCAGGGACATGGTTAATGTTATATTAGTTATATTGAATAGGGAAAATGATTGTTTATTAAGTTTCCAGTATGTATTTCACAAACTAGTTAACTTACGGAGAGCCACCATCAGCTCAGAGTCAGCTCTGTAAACAGTGGAGTCGGAGCACACTCTGCTGGACAAACTACGCTATGACACCCAATTCTAAAGCATTGTTTTCTGCATTATATGTTCTGAAAAAAAGTTTTCATATCGGCACATATCGGTAAACTATACGCCGATACCGATATATCGGTGAAAGGCTAATATCGGCCGATAATATTGGCCGGCCGATATATTGGTCGGGCACTAATTTTGATATTCTAGGTATTATTAACAGGCCAGACTTTTGCGATCTTAGTGAACGTGATGGAATATAGCATGATAAAAGGTCACATAAGTACTGTGGCAGAATTAAATGTAGCGTATAATTATGGTGTTGAGTTGATCCTGTCACATTTTGTCTGACCCCAACAGAGTTGAGAATATCGATAAATGCTAAACCCAGTGTATCATTTTCTTTATCTATGTGAATGTTGAAGTCACTAACGATTAAAGCTCTATCCAAAGTAAATACTAGATCTGACAGAAAATCAGCAAATTCTCTAAGGAAATCAGAATATGGCCCTGGTGGTCAATATACTGTAACAAGAACAAAAGATGACAGAATTTTTATTTTATTTACTGTATATCTGACGATGTCACTTTAAGCATTATCAGTTCAAAAGAATTGAACTTATATCCTGACCTCTAAGTAACACCAAAAACCTCACTATAAATTGCAGCAACACCTCCTCATTGAACTTTCAGGCAAGGCTCATGTTTATAACAATAACCTTGGGGAGGAGACTCATTTATACTAATATATTAATTCTGTTTATGCCATGTTTCAGTCAAACAGAGAGAATCTAAACAATGATCTGTAATAACTTTGGATGAAAGTGATCTAATGTTTAGTAGCCCTACATTTATAAGATGTTGATCTTAAGTTTTTTTATTATTTTCAAGTTTGATATCAATAATATTTTTCTAAATGACTTGGTGAGAGTTTTGTGTTTGGTAGTTCGGGGAACAGACACAGTCTTTATATGATATCTAGGTGATACAGTTTCTATGTGTTGTTGTGTATGTGACCTGTGTGACATCTCAAGGCAGCTAGCAGATGTTCGGATTAGCCAGTTTGTCTGCTTCCTGACCTGGGCCCTAGTTAGTCAAACACTATCACTATTAAGACTATGAGCCAAATTATTAGAGAGAAGAGTGGCACCTTTCCTGGAGGGATGGAGTCTGTCTCTCCTTGGTAGGTCAGGTCTACCCCAAAAACTTGTCCAATTGTCTATAAATCCTATGCTGTTCTGCGGACACTACTCAGACATCCAGCAATTCAGCAACACTGATCTACTATAAACCTTGTCACCACGACGAGCAGGGAGGGGCCAGAGCATATTATAGTGTCTGACATAATTTTTGCAAGTTCACACACCTCTTTAACATTATCTTTAGTGATCTCCGTCTGGCGAAGCTGGACATCGTTAGTGCCGACATGAAAAAGTATCATAGAAAATCTACGTTTAACATTAGCCAGCACTTGCAAATTTGATTTGATTTCAGATGCTCTGGCACCCGAAATGCATTATACTATGGTGGCTGGAGTCTTTATTTCCACATTCCTTACAATAGAATCACCTATAATCAGGGTGTTTCCAACACACTTCTCAGTGGGTGCATCACTGTGTGGGTAGAATCTATTGGAAATCCTAACAGGAATGGGAGAGTGGTATTGCCTGCCCTAGGAATATGCTGCCAAGATGTCACCCAAACGCCCTGCTGCAGGGGCTCTACAGGCAGAACCGAAGTGTGTGTGTTGCTCACTGTACTACCAGCATCCGAAACAATATCTACAGGCTTCTCTTTCTCACTGACCTCCACTAGCATTTGGATGCATGTCTCTAACTCATTAATCTTCTCCGTCAGCCAGACTAATTCCTTACATATATCACATGTAAATCCCTCACTGCTGATGGATGAAGCTATTATAAGTATGTGGCATGCAGTGCAAGTGGCAATAACATGTTCTGATGCCATGACTTACCGCAGTTGTTTGTTGTTGTGGTTCTTCTTGGGCAGTGTGTGTTTAAGACTGATGTGAATCCCTCACGCAATTGTTTTTTGTTATGGTGGTTCTTGATAAGCGGTGCTTTGAGATCGATGCAATAATTCATGTAACACTGTGGAGAAAACGGGTGTGCATGGTAAAATGCACGCAGTTTAATTGTGATAAAAACAGAAAGTGGATGCACATGGAAAATGCACACAGTTGAATCGTGTTAAGAAATTATTTGTGCTGTAAAATGGCAGAGCTTAAATATTAAATGCTGAAAACAGAAAGATAATCAATGCTAAAAATGCTATCAGGCTACAAACACAGACTTGAGCTAGGTGCCAGCAGCAAAAGGAACAAGAAGTGACAAACTCAAACAGATTGCTTTGGCAGGCCAAAAGGTGATTGAGTCTCAAGATAAAATGTTATTAAATATGGTCAAATGTATATTTATGCAATAAAGGCATATCATTTATCTGATGGTTGCAATTTACTTTTCTACACATACAAACAATAAGATAAGGTAAGATAAGAAAAGCAAGTTTCAATCCGGCGAACTTTTGCACAAGAGCTGAGCACACTACCCCAAAGCTATCAATCCACCTGTGTTTATTCAAAGAAAGAGCTTTTCTCTACTCCACAACATCCTCTGTAACTTTAAAGGCATATCACATATAAAAACAACAAAATAAGCACATATACTGTATATTTCATTACGCTTATGAACGGGGATTCAATTAAACCACTCTCTTTAGTCTGTCACCGACTTGCCGGGTCAAGATGGGTATAACACAGCTTAACTACGTTAATTAAATGCATTGTTGTTGTTTTATTATTCATTAGTGCTAACAAATACATTTATGAATGTTCACAGTGTATTTTCATTTTGATTAAGATAATTAAATTAGTAATAACTATAAAGCAACAGTTTTTATTTATTGAAAAAGGCTGACATTCTAGCATATTTTTCTATATACCAATTAATGAGATAAATAAGCAATAATGCTGCCATTAATTTTGCATTGTTATATTATCTTCTACACATCAAAATGTAAAAAATACAATACAAATAATAATATTACCAATGGAGGAGTCACGTGACACCATGCGAGGTTCGGACGTGTGAACAGCGAGCTCTGCTCACTTTGCTAGTTTTGGTAATTTTTGTGTCATAAACCGGTGAGATTCGATACACCCTGATCCATAACTGTTCTGGAAGACAATATGTCAAAGAATTAAAAATCCTTGGGATCTGGAGACATTAAAAGACACTTACATGCTCAAGCTGACACCCCCCCTAGAGGTCCCGAGCAATTTGGTCGGAGAAGTGAAAGAAATTCGGCGAAAACTGCTGAACGTGTCGGCAATGCTGACAAAGGATCTTGCTTCAATACCTTGATCAATCATGGCCATGTAGATGGAATTCACTGAGGTTGTTACAAGAGTGGCGGATGTCAAGAAACGGATTGATTATCTGGAGTCATCGGAGAGGGAATTAGCTGCTAATCTGCAAGCAACCAAGACAGATTTTGGGTGCGTCTGGGAGAAGCTGGAGGATATGGAGAATCATAACCGGCGGAATAATGTCAGATTTGTTGGAATTCCTGGAATTCCAGAATATGGTGGAATTCTTTGACAGGCTCTTTCCGAATCTGCTTGACATAACAGGCCATAAGCTGGAAATCGAGCAAGCTCACAAGGTCCCAGCTCGGCAATCTGCTGAGGGACAGACTCCATTCTGGTCAAATTTCTGAGATCATCCGATAAAGATCTCGTGTTACGTGAGATGAGGTGTAAAGGAAGGCTTTCTTGGAAGAACCAGAGCATTTTCTTGTTCCCAGACTTTGTGAATTCGAAAAGAGAGAAATGTGATCAATTCAAGGAATGCAAGAAACTCTTACATCAACGGAAGGTCACTTTTGCACTGATGCTCCCGGCCAAATTGAGAATAGATACTAAGGATGGCCGTAAAGTATTTACATGTCCCCAGCAAGCAATGTCCTTCATAAAGTCAATGGAGTAAGTTATTTTGTGGTTGTCACATTGCAGCCAAGTGAACCGACTCACTGAACATCCACTTGATCATCCGAGGAAGCTGAGCACCTTTTTTGTTTCTTTTTGTGCTGGTTCTGCCTAGTGGCTGGAGTTTGTTTTGTGTAGCAGCACTCCTTCGGGACAGTGTTGTGGATGAATCTGCATGTTCTTTGTGCTTATGCCTCCTATTGGTTGGAGTTTGTTTTGTGGAGTATTTCTTGCAAGACATTGGAGTGATTGTCTCATTTGTTACACTCATGTAGCAGTTGAATGGGACAGCTAACTGAACATTTGACAGTTTGACAGTCCGAGGAACTGAACGGCCTTTTTTTTATATTAATTAATTAACTTATTTATTTATTTATTTTTTGTGTGCTGTTCCGCTAGAGGCTGGAGTTTGTTTTGTGAAGGAACACACCTTCTCACTAAGACATGTGGATGAATCTACACATTCTTAGTCTTTATTCCGCCTGCTGGCTGCAGTTTGTTTTATAGATTATCTTCTGTTGTGTAATTCTGTTGTACAAAATTTGTATAGAAATACCGGACTTGAGCAATCCGACAGCAAAGTTGTCGCGGGGGCTCTCGTTGGTGTACATGGACTGTTTGAGTTTAGAGGGATGGACGCCGGTTGGTGCTGTCGTGCGCGGGGTTAATGCGCACATTTTTCTTTTTTCTGTTTGTTTGGTTTGGGGGGGGGTGGTTTGTGGTTTGATTGTTGCACTAATGTGGAATCTGGTCTTTATAATTTTATTTTTGACACACAATCTATTTTTTCTCATATGTCAAAATGTCATATGTTAATATGAGTGGATTGTCTCTCTCCACATGGAATGTGAATCGGTTGGGGCACCCCATAAAAAGAAGGAAAGTTATTTCTCTTCTTAAACGTAAGAAATATGATATAGTGTTTCTTCAAGAAACTCATCTTTCCCTGCAGGAAGCTGAAAAATCTTCTACAATTGAATTGTCTTAAACAGATTAAAGATAAATTAGGAAGAGTCGTTATTGTTTTAGCAGGGGCAAAGGTTGATTTTTGCTAATATTTACGCACCTAACGCTGATGACCAGGGCTATTTTACAGATCATGAAGGGATGCTGCAAGCCGCTGGCACCCCTCATGATGTAATATTGGGAGGAGATTTTAATCTATTGATGGACTCAGTCCTTGATCATAGTGAAGCAAAAGTGTGTAAGCCCCCTAGAGCAACATTGACGCTTCACAGGATGTGTAAAAATCTTGGTCTTACAGATATTTGGAGACTTTTGAACCCATCAGATAGGGACTATATATTTTTTTAATCAGTCCATAAGATTTATTCTAGAATATATATTTTTTTAATTTATTTTTTTTATATCTAAGTCCCTTATTTCATCTGTTGCTGATTGCTCAATTGGAAACATCTTAGTCTCAGATCACGCCCTGGTGAGTTTAGAGATGTTGCCACATATGGAGGAAAATAAATCATATAGTTGCCACTTTAATGTATCCCTTTTGCAAAATCCTGAATTCCAACAAATGTTAAAGGCTGAAATCAGTGTTTATATGGAGATGAACTGGTCCTCTGTGTCCTCTGTGGGCGTGGCTTGGGAGGCACTTATGGCAGTTCTTAGGGGTCAGATTATACAGTATGCCTCATTAACCAAAAAATCCAAAGCACGAGAACTCGTGGAGTTGGAAGGGAATATTAAAAGTGCCGAGGCAGAGCTGAAGCACTGAATGTCATCTGATGGCCTCAGAGAATCGACCCAATTGAAATACAGATATAATACTATTTTGTCATGGAAGGTGGTGTTTTGACTATTCAGCGCAAGACAGTCATACTTTGAGATGGGGGACAAAGCAGGGAAGCTTTTGGCTAGATATATAAAGCAGAGACAGTCTTTTTCTACCATTCCCTCAGTGAAATCTGCTGGTGGTAAAATATTTACCTTGGTCATTGATATTAATAAATGCTTTTAAAGAATTCTCTATAGTTATAGAATCTTGATCTCTATAGTTCCACGTCTTCGTCTACTGATGAAGACATTAGAAACTTTATGGAACCATTAGAATTCCCTAAGCTGACGACTTAGCAAAATAATTCTCTTGATTCTGAGATAACCTTGACGAGGTAATAAAGGCCTTGCCCACAGGCAAGGCTCCAGGGCCAAATGGCTTTGCTGAATTTTTTAGATCTTATGCTAAATAACTGGCCCCACTTTTGTTAGAAGTTTTTACAGAATCATTAAAGATGGAAAGTTTCTGCCAACCATGACACAAGCCCGGATTAGTCTGATTCTTAAAGAGGTCGAAGATCCAAGCTAGTGTAAGAGTTACCATACAATTTCCCTGATCCAGCTGGACGTAAAAATATTGTCATAAATTCTGGCTAACCGATTAATTAAAGTTATGACATCTCTTAAACATACAGATCAGGTGGGGTTTATTCGGGGCCGCAGCTCTTCTGATAAAATTAGGCGTTTCATCAATATCATGAGGTAAGTGCGAATGATCAGACTCTGGTTACGGCCATCACACTTGACGCCGAAAAGGCGTTTGATATGGTAGAATGGGAATATCTTGATAAGATTTTGGAAATGTTTGGGTTTGGGAGTACGTTTATTGGATGGATTAAGTTACTTTATAGACACCCGGTAGCAGTGTTGCAAACAAATGGATTAATTTCAGATTATTTTACTCTGGATAGGGGCACCCGGCAGGGTTGCCCTCTTTCCCCATTATTGTTTTGTCTTGCCCTGGAACCATTAGCAGCCACGATAAGAAAGGAGGATGATTTTCCAGGGGTGATGGCGGGAGGTGTTGTGCATAAGCTTTTGCTTTACGCTGATGATATTTTATTATTCGTCTCCGACCACATTAGATCTGTGCATTGCCTCCACAGAATTATTCATTCCTTATCTAATTTCTCAGGATACAGAGTCAATTGGTCTAAATCCAAAGCTTTGGCTCTGACAGCGTACTGCCCAATAACTGCTTTTCAGCCGGGCGCCTTCCAGTGGCCCAAACAGGGCATTAAGTATTTTGGCATTTTATTCCCAGAAAATTTGTCTGATTTAGTTAGAGTTAACTTTGACCCCTTAATAAAAAGGTTTTTGGGCAATGTGGGTAGGTGGGCTTCATTACATTTATCAATGATTGGGAAGATTAATGTTATTAAAATGAAATTTTGTATTCCAAAATTTATCACCTGCTACAATCTCTCGCTGTAGATATCCCCCTCTCTTATGTCAAGAAATTTGATAGCATAGGGAAGTCCTTTATTTGGAATGGTAAGCGTCCTAGATTACATTTTAATAAATTACTGTAAAGAGGTTAGAGGGAAAGGAGGAGGCGAGAACCGGCTTGACAATATAAATAATAGTTTAATATTAAACTTGAACAAAAGCACACAAACATAAACACATACAGGGCAGCTGCTTGTAATTCTCTCTCTCTCTCTCTCGAACTGCTATCTCCGGTCGCCTTTATCCCTCACTCGCCTCATCAGGCTGATTGGGGTCCGGGCGTGCGTCATTCTGGCCCGGCCCCGTCCTCCTCCGCGCTACACTCCTTCCTGCGTTGCCTCAGGCTGGGGAGCCACGGCGGGTCATCCCCACCTTCTTCGACCTGGGAGGAGACAGGAGGGGAAAACACAAACAAAACAAAAAAACAGCTGAGGGAAAGGCCAACACGGAGTGACAGTGAGAGAGAGAGAGAGGAGAGAGAGAAAAGAATCTCACTCACCGGTTCTCTGATGTGCCATTGCGTGGTCCTCGATCACTCCTCCACCCTCTCAGGCGATGACAGCCACTCCTCCCTGGGCGGACCGGAGTCAAACCTCCAACCCCTAGCGAACAGAACACCCCTCCGTGTTTCTGGCAGCACATGGGGACACTCCTCTGCCCCTGGCAGTGGCCCAACCACTCCAGGTGGTCGGGGAGTCGATTCCCTCCTCCCCTCGTGGACAGCGGTCTTCCCTCGACCCCTCCGCGTTTCTGGTGGCTGGCAGGGCACTCCTCCGCCCCTGGCAGTGACTCCATCGCTCCAGGCGGTCGGGGAGTCCAGTCCCTCCTCACCTCGTGGATGGTGGCTGTTCCCTGCGTCCGGGCGGTCGGGGTACTCCATCCCCCGACGGATGGCAGTGGCGCTCCCCTGGGTGGACGGCCATAAACACATACATGGTAGCTGCCTGTAATTCTCTCTCTCTCGAACTGCCGTCTCCGGTCGCCTTTATCCCTCGCTCGCCTCATCAGGCTGATTGGGATCCGGGCGTGCATCATTCCGGCCCGGCCCCGCCCTCCTCCGCGCTAAAGTTACATAGGCCGATTGACAAAGGTGGGCTAGGCCTACCAAAGATTTTGTTTTATTATTATGCGTTCGGTCTCAGACATTTGGCCCAACCCATGTTTTTTGGTGGTGGAATTTTGGTTGAAGGTTCAGAGTTTTATATGTGACGCTCAAGTGTGGGCACTCAAATTTCATTTTTCAGACTCTGTATTTTGGGCGATGGGGCGGTCATCAATATGGGGGATAAACACATAAAAAGGGGATGGAAGTCGGATGGAGCGCCCTGATTTCAGGAGTGGTGTGCGGAGATGGGGAGGGTGGCAGCTTTCGAGGAGGTGTCAAGTAGAGAAGTAGTAAAGTAGTCCTCTTTTGTAAGTTACTTTGGATAAAAGTGTCTGCCAAATGAATAAATGTAAATGTAAGTAGAAGGCTGGGGTTTTGGGATTTGTTTGATAGGAAATGGGGCAGTTATTTAGCATTTTTGGGGGACTCTCTTTTGGGGCTGTGGAGAGAGAAGTTTAGTTTTAATTATGTATTATTATTATTATTTTTTTTTTTTTTTTTTGTGTGTGTGTATTCTTATATGTGACCACAGGGGTGTTCGTTGGGGGTCAGGGTGGGGTTGGTGATTGGGGAGGGGTAATAGTGGGGGTTAAATGTTAAATGTTGATTCAGTGTATATATTTTGTGTTTTTCTTTGTTATAAATCTACGAATCAATAAAAAATTTGAATTGAAAAAAAAATATATTAACACTATTAATCATAATTACTAAATAAAAAAAAATAATAATAAAAAAAATACAGTGGTGCCAAAAGTGTCCCTTTGCACCTCCTTTGGCAACTTTGAAGGATTTACAAGCCCTTATGGCTGAGAATGATCGGTCTGTGACAACAATCTCCCAAGCTTTACACAAAGCTGGCTTGCCACACTAAGGTGCCACACTAAGTCTTGTTTGCATTTTGCGAAGAAAAAACAACAACAACAACAAAAAAAAAAAAAAAAACACTTGGAGGATTCTGATGCCATGTGGCAAAAGGTTTTATGGTCATAAGATGCTAAAATTTTACTTTTTGGACAACTCCAACCGCTACAGTATATTTGGAGAAAACCAAACACAGCACAGCACCCAGAACACACCATACCTACTGTGGGTGTTTCTCTTCAGCAGGGATGTGGCAAATGGTCATGATTGAAGGCAAAATGTATGCTGCCATGTACACCCAAATTCGTGAGGAAAATCTGTAGCCCTCTGCTCGACAACTGAATATGGGCAGGTGGTTCACCTTTCAGCATGACAATGACCCTAAACACAGTGCTAAAAAATAAGGCAGTGGCTTATAGATAGGAAGGTCAAAGTCCTTGAGTGGCAAAGTCAGAGCCCTGACCTAAATCCAATAGAAAACCTGTGGATGGACTTGAAGAGAGCAGTCCATTGCCACTCACCCTGCAATTTGACTGAACTCAAACAATTCTGCAAGGAAGAATGGACAAATATTCCCCAATCTAGGTGTGCGAAGCTAGTAGAGACATATCCAAACAGACTGTCATTAAAGCAAAAGGTAGTTCTATGAAGTATTAAATCCAGGGGTATGATAACTTTTCAAACCCTGTTATTCTAGTTTTTCATCTTTTATAAGTGTTTGGAACTGTTGCCTTTTTTTCGTTTCTTGTATGTTGAATAGTAACATTTTTAAATAGAGCTGGAAAAAATATATATTTTTAATGGGTTTTGATTTCATGCTGTAAGACCAAAAAAGTGACTATTCCAAAGGGGTATGATGATTTTCTATAGGCACTGTAACATGAACAATGATTAATGTTATAACCAAGTTGAAAAAAATGTGTGAATAAAACATTCATTGTTAATTCATGATACAGAATTTAGAATGCAATACATGTTACAAGTGCATATATACCCAATCACAAAATCATAATCCCCATAAATGTTTTTGTCTTACCAATTGCAGACGGGGGAGTGTTTCGGGAAATAGATTTTAGAGCTTCCGTGTAGGGGAAATTTATCCGTGAATAATAATTTCTGTCAGTTCCACACATTAACCCTGTAAAGCCTGACATACAGTATGAAAGAATTGTCAGAAAATGTTTTTATTTTATTTATTTTTACATTAAACTGTTTTTAGTACCATTAGACAAACTATAAAAAGAAATCGTAAAAAAATAATAATAATAAAATAAAAAATAAAAAAATTGCACGTTTTTTAATTTTTTTTATGTATCATATTTGATACATTAGGCTTTAAAGGTCATTATCCTCCTGAGGCCCAGCAATTCATTTTTGTGTTGGACATTTGCTATTTAAGTTTTTCTTAGCCCCAACA
This sequence comes from Myxocyprinus asiaticus, assembly GCF_019703515.2. Lineage (NCBI taxonomy): Eukaryota > Metazoa > Chordata > Actinopteri > Cypriniformes > Catostomidae > Myxocyprinus > Myxocyprinus asiaticus. The sequence goes on from NC_059346.1 coordinate 57,744,399, forward strand.
GTGATAAATCTTGGGGTATTTTCAGAAGATTCCCTGGGCATTTGAGAGATAACAAATATTTGAGAGCCATGACAACTTCCTCTCCTTGGTCTATAAATATGAATTAAAATGTATCACAGTTCATTTCAGCACATCAAATACAATATGAATAAAATTCTTTTTTTTTTTTTTTTTTTTTTTGGTCATATGTCTAATATCATATGTATTTTATGCACCAAATGTCAAAATATTGACATCAAAATATTGACATTTAAAAAAGGGGAATTGTAAAACTTTTTTCGCTGGGTCTCAGGAACTTATGGTAAGATGTCATCACAATAGCTTGTAATCTTTATAATGACAGAGCAGGCTGCATATGTAAAAATACACATAAATATTAGTTCACACTTTAAATATATCTTATAATTAGTTAATGTCAGAATTTTCAAAGCTCTGTGAAATTTTGCGTTCTGTCACAATAGTTGTATTGACTCACAATAGTTTGTTTTCTATCACAATAAGTTTTGCTTTCCCCTGCAAAAAGTTTTGCTTTCACTCACAAACAGTTTTGCGTTCCCTTGCAATAGTTTGCGTTTTCTTACAATACCTTTGTCCATCTCTTACAAAGTAAACTAATACTATAACTAATACTAATCATCCTGTTTTTTTACGAGGATGATTGATTTTTTTAATCATATTTTGGTTTTTCCTCTATTACTTAAGTTTTATTACAAATATCATGGTTGAAATATTGTGACTGTAGGAAAACCATGGTCAATTTTGTGGTTATGGTTTTACAACAAACACCATAGTTCAACTATGGTTACTGTAGTTAAGACATGGTTAATTTTCGCAAAGGTATTGCGAGGCAACCCAAATTAATTGGGAGTTAACAAAAAACAATTGTGAGGGAAAGCCAAACTTTTGCAATGGAATGCAAAACTATTTCCGATAATACGTTGCCCCCCTGTTCTCGTAGTGGCTCAGTACTTAGCGGGCATAGTCACTAAGGAATGTCGTTGTATGAAAAGAGCAGCATGAAGATTCTTGAAAAAATTCTCCTTTTGTGTTCCACCAAATAATAATAATAACAACAACAGAATACAGTTTGGAAATAAGGTGGATAAATAATGATGGAAATAATTAAATAATAAAAATTTAATAATGGGTGAACCATTATTTAATTAAGTTTGTTTCATATGACACACACATCTTTAACCTTTTAATGATGAATTGTCAACATAATTGAACAATTTGCAACACTAAATTGAATTATCAATGAAAGTTTATCGTATTTTTACTTCCCCATCTTCAGGAGACCCTGCAATTTACTTATCTCTACCGTTCAGGTTTGCTTTAGAGTATGTCCTGTTGCTTTTGTTTTGGGAATAAAGGCAATTGAACTATTATCCCGTCGCAGCAAAATATGAAGACAAAAACTTTCCCACAACACCTTTTTTTTTATTCTTTTCCATTATTTAGCTCTCTTTCTCTCTCATCTCCTACAACCCCCTAGCAATTCTTGCGACTAACAGCTTCCTTTTCTTATCTCTCCCTACCCACCCTCTCTCTCTTTCTCTCTCTACCACCCTGACTTTCACTTCATCCTTCAAGTGCAGCGCACCCATCCTCCCCATCAAGGCGTTCTGCACATCTGTATTCACGTCACGTGCCCACCAAAGGTTACATGGCCCACTTTCTTATCAGCAGCAGGCATTCTGGAATATCAGGCATCTCACGTCTGTCTTTTTGAGAGCTATCTCACTCCTTCTCTTTCCCTCTCTAAAGGCATTCTGTTGACTGCTGGATAAACGACCTCCACTGACCTTGTTCTTTATTTATAGCCCCGCCAATGCCCACCCACCCCCCGCTCCCCACCTCAAAAGCTTCGAAGTGATCTCTCACTGAATAAAATGAAAGAAAAAGAGCATGATGGGGAAAACCCATAAGAATGAAAAATCACAAATGAGATCACTTTAATATCTACAGCAATGAGCTTAAATGAAGAGTAAATGGAGACTTGTGCTTGAGTTTCTTGCATCTCAGATTCAAACTTTAAACTCTAATTTCCTGCATAAGTATTCGTAGATATTTGCTCATAATGTTTACATGAACATATTTGTACATTTAAATGGACTCTTGAAACACACAATATCAATATATTAACAACATCTGAAATGTAAGCGCTTCTTCATGTACAACTTGAGAGACGTACAAATCTTTAAAAATCCATTGACGTCTGGTTGACTGCATCCTCCATAGACCTGTTTGCTCAATAAGCAAATTGAAGGGGATCTAGAAAGGGTCCACAGTCTCTCAAATGATTTCATGACCACAGACGTCAAGGCGACAGGTCTGTAGTCATCAAGTCCTGTGATTTTGGGTTTCTTTGGGACAGGAATGATGATTGAGCATTTGAAGCAGCATGGTACTTCAGTGATCTTTTGAAGATCAGTGTGAAGATGGGGGCCAGCTGGTTAACATAGAATTTAAGGCAAGCAGGTGAAATGCCATTTGGGCCCTGTGCTTTCCTTGTATTTTGTTTTCGGAAGACACGGCACACCTCTTCTTCACAGATCTTAAGTGCAGGTTGAGTAACAGGAGGGGGAGGAGGGGGGTAGCAGGAGGTGTTGGTGTTTGTTTGAAGTGAAGGTCAGAGTGGGTGTGGGGTGTGAGATTGGGCCTTTCAAATCTGCAGTAGAACACATTCAAGTCATCAGCCAGTTGTTGGTTCCTCACTGTGTTGGGGGCAGGAGTCCTGTAGAATAAACAAGGAAAACTCCTGCGGCTAGTAGAAAGGCTTACAGTTAATAAAGATCACTTCCAAATTAGGACAGCACATCTTCTTATGAAATACGTCGATATATTACGTTTTGGTGTCTGTGCAAAAACAAGAAAAGGTTTGTATGAGAGAACCACACTTTACCTACGAATTTAAAATTTCGAACATTTCCTGATTGAGGCGAAGTTCATTACATGAATTTTTCTGAGGCATTTCCAATGCAAAATGTCCACTGTGCAGCGCTAAAATCAAGTTAAACATTCTCGCAATCAGACTTTAAGTTTAATGCTCTATCTAGATTTAAATGAACAAATCCTACCCCCTAACCTAAACTTTAAAGGAATAGTTCACCCAAAAATAACAATTATCTCATTATTTACTCATCCTCATGCCATCCCAGATGTTTATGACTTTCTTTCTTAAGTAGAACAGAAACGAAGATTTTTTTAGAAAAAAATCAGCTCTGTACACTCACCGACCACTTTATTAGGTACACCTGTACACCTTCTTATTCTTATGATTATCTAATCAGCCAATCGTGTGGCAGCAGTACAATGCATAAAATCATGCAGATGTGGGTCAGGAGCTTCAGTTAATGTTCACATCAACCATCAGAATGGGGAAAAAAATGTGATCTCAGTTATTTCGACCTTGGGACGATTTTTGGTGCCAGATGGGCTGGTTTGAGTATTTCTGTAATTGCTGATCTCCTGGGATTTTCACGCACAACAGTCTCTGGAGTCTACACAGAATGGAGCCCAAAAAAAAAACAAACAAAAAAAAAAAACAACCAGTGAGCTGCAGTTCTGTGGAAGGAAATGCCTTGTTGATGAGAGAGGTCAACGGAGAATGGGCAGAATGGTTAGAGTTGACAGAAAGGCTAGGGTAACTCTGATAAACACTATTGTAGTGAGCAGAATAGCATGTCAGACTGCACAACACATCGAACCTTGAGGCGGATGGGCAACAATAGCAGAAGACCACATCGGGCACTTTATTATGAGCATAGAGTTCCTAATAAGTTCTTGGCCCTGTGGCTGCCTACCAGGACTCCTGACCCAGTCCCTACTCTGAGGTGGTCTCCTTGGTCGCCTGGCTGTCCGCTTGATCTGCTCTGGTCTCCTTGGTCTCCTGGCCGTCCGCCTGATCTGCTCCAGTCTCCTTGGTCTCCTGGCCATCCGCCTGATCTGCTCTGGCCTCTTTGGTCTCCAGCGCCACCTTGGTCCTCACTCCCACCGGCTCTGCCTCGGTCTTCCGAGCACTCAGCTCCACCTCAGCCCTCTGAACCTGGCTCCAGCTTGGTCCTCCGAGCCTGCAGCGTCGCCCTGGCTCTCCATCCCTCCGGCTCCACCTTGTTCCCAAGCCTCCCTGACTTTGCCTTGTTCCTCTGCTCCCCTTGCCCCTTGTGCCCCCTTGAACTGCCTGTTTCCCCCTTTCCCCCACCCTCCATGGACAATTTATCATTGTGGAGCATCTAGAATCTGCTCCTTAAAGGGGGGCTCTGTCACGTATTCACTGGTTTTGTGTTTAGACTTTTATTTTGAAATTCTTGTTTAGTTCCCTGTTCCTGTTTCCCGTTAGTTTTGTAGTCCTCTGTAGTTTCCTTTCATTATTGGTTTTCCCCTAATTGTTTTCCCCGGGTGTTCCTCATTCCCTTGTTTGCCCTTGTGTATTTAAGCCCTTGTTTCCCCTAGTTTCTTTGCCAGTCTTCACATGTGTTGTAATGCTCTGCACTTGGTTCCTTGTGTTTTGTTCTTGTGTTTTGTTTCTTTATATTCTGAGTACTTAGTTTATCTTTTGTTTCATTAAAGCTGTGTTTAGATCCTCATTCTAAATGCTATTCTGAGATAAGGGTTGGCACTGATTTGGCAGCTTGAGGGGGACCTACACAGTATTAGGCAGGTGGTTTTAATGTTGTGACTGATTGGTGTATGAACCATAAAGATATACACAGAATGGTTTATTAATCCTCTCACAACATGGTTGGAAAAGTAGGTTTTATTTCTTATGATAGTGTTTGTGACTTTTAAAGGGGTAGTTCAACAGCATATAATTAGGTGGCTGTGTCGATTATAGTCGGTAGCCCACCCGTAATAAGGGCTTGTGTTCACCCGCTTGAATGTAAGTGCTTTATACAGAGAGGACTTGTGAGGAGATGGACACCACGTCGAGGTTATAAAATCTTGCAACGTGTTTTGTGAGGGCCATCCTGCTGCCAAACATATGTCCTGTAAGGACACACCATTTGCCACGCCCATGACGAGGCCATGCCTCTGGTTGAATGCGCTTTGACACCAATAGGGCAATTCGCACCCTGTGATTTGTAAGCAAGGGTGATCGCATCAACAATCCAGAGCCTTTTTTTGGAGTCGGACATTCCTTTTGTGCATCCTCCATAACAAATAAAGAGCTGATCCGACAGCCATACTGACGGGTGCACTCAATGTATGCAATGCCCTCACCGGCATAACATATGCATAGATTGCTCTTCATCCAAATAATGGTGGGGGAAAAAAGGCTTGCAAACGAACCACCTGAGCCCTGAAGGGCATTGATAAAACCTTAGGCACATAGCCTTTTCTAGGTTTAATGGTGGCTTTTGACAGATCTGGATGAAACTCCAGGCATGAGCTGTCAGTCAACAGCGCCTGCATGTCACCCACCCATTTAAATGAGACCAAAGACAATAGGAGTGCATTTTTTTTATTTTTATTTTTTATTTTATCCCCTTTTCTCCCTAATTTGGAACACCCAATTCCCAATGTGCTCTAAGTCCTCGTGGTGGAGTAGTGACTCACCTCAATCTGGGTGGCGGAGGATGAATCTCAGTTGCCTCCGCGTCTGAGACTCTCAATCTGTGCATCTTATCACGTGGCTTGTTGAACGCGTTACCACGGAGACATATCGCATGTGGAGGCTCACACTATTCTCCATGGCATCCACGCACAACACACCACGGGCCCCACAGAGAGCGAGAACCACATTATAGTGATCATGAGGAGGTTACCCCATGTGACTCTACCCTCCCTAGCAACCGGGCCAATTTGGTTGCTTAGGAGACCTGGCTGGAGTCACTCAGCATGTCCTGGATTCGAACTCGTGACTCCAGGGGTGGTAGTCAGCGTCTTTACTCACTGAGCTACCCAGGCCCCCCAGGGAGTACGGTTTTTAAAGAAAGCACCCACTGCTCAACAGATTCCAATGGCTCGAACAGGGAGTTTGTGAGTGCCTTCAGCACCATATTTATGTCCCAAGTCAGCTCCATTGCAGGGTGAGGGGGGGTTCAAACGCCTATCGAAGAGTCAGCCTCCTTAAATTTGTAGGTGCATCCTCTTTGGGTCCTTTAAGCAATAAATACTTATTTCCTCCATCATGTTTGGACTCTACATTTTCAGTGTGGTATGACAAGGGCATTAAACAATTCAAAACTTTGTATGTAGATGGTGTTTTTGATAGTTTTGGCAACTTGTCTTCTACTTATGACCTCCCTGTAATGCATCTGTTTCGCTATTTTCAAATTCTAAATTTTGTTTCTAGATGTTTCCCCAATTTCCCCTCTGTACGTCCTGAACACCCTTGGGAGAGCTTGCTCTCATATAATTCACATCAGAGAGGAATGATTTCAAAGATAAATGACTTTATTCTGGCTTTAAGCAGTCAGTCGAGTACCAAAATTAAGAATGCTTGGGAAATGGAATTAGAAGTACAAATAAGTGAAGAGTTTTGGGAATGTGCTATAGATAGGATACAGTCTACCACTTCTTGTGCTCGTCTTGGACTCATCCAATTTAAAGTTTTACATAGGGACCCTTTGGTTTAAGTCAAGACTTTCTGTAATATATCCAGAAGTGGAAGACAAATGTGATAAATGCCATGGCTCATGGTCATCTTAGTCATATGTTTTTCCTTTGCCCTGATCTGTATCGTTTTTGGAATGGTTTCTTTTCTATTATGTGTTCTATTCTCAGAGTAGATCTAAAACCTTGCCCATTGATTGCTATATTCAGGATTCCTGATGCCTCAGTTCCATTAACCTGTTGATGTGCAATTAACAGAACTGTTGTCATGTTCACTCGGACTTTGCTGATGACAGAATGAAGGAGGCACACCAGGGGAACACACTTGCATTTCACAGGCCATTTGTGAGCCAGCACAACCACACCCAGCGGGGCTTGGGACATGGAGTACCAAAGGGGACAGTGAGTGTTCTCCGCGGAGGCGAATAGGTCAGCTTCCGCTTTGCCGAATGTTTCACTAATCCTCATCACTGTCTGAGGATGAAGTCTCCATTCCCCAGCTAATGCTCCCTGGCATGACAACAGATCCACTCCCAAATTCAGATGGCCTGGGACATGTGTCGCATGCAATGAGAGGAGATGACGCCCGCTCCATTGGAGGAGGTGTTATGTCATGCTCATTAATTGTGGCGATTGTAGACTGCCCTGGCAATTTATTTACTCCACTACTGTTGTGTTGTTTGAACGAATTACAATGTGGTGATTCACAATGTCAAATGAAAAGCTCTCAAAGCTAGAAAGACAGCCAGTAGTTGTAGGTGGTTGGTGTGCCACACCCGTTTCGCACCTGTCCAGGTGCTGAAAGTCAGGCATCCATCGCACACCATGCCCCAACCTGTGTTGGATGCATCTATGGTCACCAATTTTCTTCTGAAAATTTTACCCAGCATGTCCTCTGTTGGTAGAAGGCTGCCACTGTCCATGGTGCTAGAGCGGCCAGGCAGCAGCGAGTTACTATGATGCACATGCACCCGTGGCTCCAGGCACGATGTGGAATGTGTTACTTGAGCCAGTACTGGAGAGGTCTTGTTTAACAGATCTAATGGTATGACGGTGGATGCTGCCGCCATAAAACCCAGCATTTTCTGAAATGACTTCAGTGGCAATGTTTTCCCCAATTTGATCTGAGACAGACACTGAAGAATGGTCTGTACATGCTCATTCGTGAGGTCTGCGTGCATGCTCACGGAGTCCAGATGGTTGGGGAAAAGTGTGCTTTTTGCCCAGTTGACATTCAAACCCAGAATTTTTCAGATAGCAAAGCAGCAAGTCTTTGTGTTCGCTCAGTAGTGCCTCTGATGGGGCTAGTAATAACCAATCCTTGAGGTTATTCAAAACAGGCACACTGTACATTTTCAATTATATGCAGTTCCCTCGAACGTGAATCTCAAAAACCGCCTGTGACATGGTGCAATTGGTACATGCAAGTATGCTCCATTCAGATCTATTGATGCAAACCAGTCCTGAGGATGATCTATTTCTGAGTTAACATTTATGTATGTGCAGCGGGGAAGCAGGCTTATTGATTCGCTCGCTATAGGAGATAGACCGCCGCTCACCATAGGGAAGCGGTTGAGCATAAAGTGTGGGGTGAATGATACGTGAAGAGAAAAATGCCCTTTTTCTGAGAATATGTGAGTTGTGTTTGTACAACAAGCGCTTTTTCTCTTTTGTGACAATCCGGCCAATTTTTATTTGAGTAATACACACAGAAGCAACATTTTGAACAATGTCCTGTTCTCAAAGAAACAGTATTGGGGAAGAGGGGAGAAACACTGTGTGCCTCGAATCGAGCCTTCTTTGGCTCTGGGCCGTGAATAACGGCAAGCTTTGGGCTCCTCTTCACTGGGCTGGGCATGTCAGGAACATTTCTACTGCCCAGCTGGGGTTTTCCCGTCGGCACATTTTTCGTGCTGAGATGGCGGGTGCTTACGCTTGGGCCACAGTTTGCATGGCTTCACAGACGGCTCAGCATTAGCTTTCAGCTGCGCTGGGGCAGCAAGAGATGTATTCTTTGCTGAGTGCTGACCGAAATTAAATTGGGAGCATGCTGGGAAAGGCTACTTCTCTTTGGCAGAAACTGTTTCATCGCTTGAGACTGCTTTTGCATCATGATGAAGCACTCTGAAAAGCCTTCCACAGCTTTGCCAAAGAGACCATCAGGCAACACCGGGGTGTCGAGGAGGGCGGCTTTCTCTGCGTCACGCATCTCCGTGAGATTTAGCCAAATATGCTGGTCCAGAACCACCAGGTTGCTCATCGCTTTGCCGATGGCCTGAGTGGTAGCTTTCGTGGCTCACAGCACCAAATCTGTAGCAGTGTGGAGCTCTTTGAACAGCTCTGGACCGGGGCCTTGCTCATCCATTTGGTTTAGGAGCACCGACATGTTGTGGAGTGCTGAACCAGCTTGGCCTGCTGCTGTATTAGCTCTTCCAACCAGTGTGGACATCAGTCTACATGGTTTGGAAGGGTGGGCAGGGCGGGATTTCCATCCCATGGCAGTATTATGGCAGAGGTGAGCTGTGACCACCTGTTTCACCGGGGGAAGCTTTAAGTAGCCTTTTTTCTCTGCGTGGTCCTTTTTAGTGAGGACGGCAGCACCTCCGACCTGAGTGTGCAAAGTGTAGGGCGCACGCCATGTCTTCAGAGCTCAGCGTGGGCCTCAGGGAAGAATGGTGCGATCCTCTGCACCTCAGTCTGGTGACGGCGGACAGTTTGCAAAAAGCATTCATCCAGGTGAGACTTTTCTGGCTCATCTGGATGGGAACAACTCAAGACCGATCTCTTCAACCGCCCTTGCGAGTACGCGAAGATGCTCCTTGTCCTTGGCGTGTGCACGTTCTTCACCCTCGCTGGGTGAAGAGGTGGCAACATCCTCCGTTGACCACTCACCTGAAACTGTGAGTGACACAGCATCATCCACATTGTCAGAGCCGCCAAACGTAATGAGGCCGTACGCTCCAATAGAGGGCCGAAGCTCATCATGAGCATATTGCACAGGCAAGGATGTTAGATCGTAAGTTCGGGGGCTCGCAGGGCTTGAGCCGGCATGAAATCCTCTAATTCTTCCAGCTCACTGCCCCACCGTGCCTCCTCATGTGGTCCCTCGGGACTTAACACAGAAGGGGCGGGTGGGAAGGCGCAAGAGGCTGGATCTTCCCTCAGAACGAGGTCAATCCTAGAGCGCAATGTCCAGAGATTCATACCCTCGCAATGAGGGCAGTCTGTCTCCATGAGAACTGTTTGTGCATGGGCACAGCCCAGGCAGTGAACATAGCTCTAGTGGTCTAGAGGTGGGGTGTGCCATTTGCATAGGGAACTTTAAAAAAACGCATATTACGCAAGCGGCTCTTTAGTTAATATTGTATATATATATATATATATATATATATATATTATACATACATACATATATATATATATTTATATACAGTTGAACTCAGAAGTTTACATACACTTAGGTTGAAGTCATTAAAACTCATTTTTTAACCACTCCACAGATTTCATATTAGCAAACTATAGTTTTGGCAAGTTGTTTAAGACATCTACTTTGTGCATGACATGAGTCATTTTTCCAACAATTGTTTACAGACAGATTGTTTCACTTTTAATCGACTATATCACAATTCAAGCGAGTCAGAAGTGTACATACACTAAGTTAACTGTGCCTTTAAGCAGTTTAAGACAATTAGCCAATTAGCTTCTGATAGGAGGTGTACTGAATTGAAGGTATACCTGTGGATGTATTTTAATGCCTACTTTCAAACTCAGGGCCTCTTTGCTTGACATCATGGAAAAATGAAAAGAAGTCAGCCAAGACCTCAGAAAAAAAATTGTGGACCTCCACAAGTCTGGTTCATCCTTGGGAGCAACTTCCAAACACCTGAAAGTACCACGTTCATCTGAAAAAACAATAGTATGCATGTATAAACACCATGAGACCACACAGCCATCATACCGCTTAGGAAGGAGACACATTCTGTCTCCTAGAGATGAACGTAGTTTGGTGCGAAAAGTGCAAATCAATCCCAGAAAAACAGCAAAGGACCTTGTGAAGATGCTGGAGGAAATAGGTAGACAAGTATCTATATCCACATTAAAATTAGTCCTATATCGACATAACCTAAAAGGCTGCTCAGCAAGGAAGAAGCCAGTGCTCTAAAACCACCATAAAAAAGACAGACTACAGTTTGCAAGTGCACATGGGGACAAAGATCTTACTTTTTCTGGAGAAATTTTCTCTGGTCTGATGAAACAAAAATTGAACTTTTTGGCCATAATGACCATTGTTATGTTTGGAGGAAAAAGGGTGAGGCTTGCTAGCCGAAGAACACCATCCCAACCGGGAAGCATGGGGGTGGCAGCATCATGTTGTGGGGGTGCTTTGAGCAGGAGGATTGTTGCCAGATGGGCTGTTTTTTTGTTTGTTTTTGTAATTAATATTTTTTATTGATTCCACAAAACATATATGCAAGAGCAAAAAAACAAAAAAAACCCAAAAACAATATATATATATATATATATATATATATATATATATATATATATATATATATATATATATATATATGGAATCATTCAACCATTTAAACCCGACAACCACCCCTCCCAATCCCCAACCCCACCCTGACCCCCAACAAACATCCTTGTGGTCACGTAAAAGTATATATACATGATTATAGACACACATAAAAACAAATATATATATATATATATATATATATATTTACACATCCAGTAATGTCAGGTATCCGCCCCATTTCTCTATAAACAAATTGGATTTTCCTAGCCTTCTAAATGACCCTTCTTCAAAGGCTGATACCCTCCCCATCTCTGAGCAAGACTCATGAAATGAGGGTGCTCCAGCCGACCTCCAACCTCTTAAAAGAACCTGTCTGGCGATCATGACGCTAGTTAGGACCCAACTCTTTATGTGCCTATTCTCAATGTCGATGACTGCCCCATCGCCCAAAATACAGAGTCAAAATGAAATGGGGCAAAATGAAAGCCGAGTGCCCAATACATCACATACAAGATGCTGAACTTTCAACCAAAACTCCTGGATCTTAACACACCCCCAAAAGACATGGGTTATGTCTCCATCCTCTGATTGGTATGGGCAGCAGGTGTGTGTGTCTTTAAGACCAAGCCTATACAATCTAGAGGGGGTCCAATAAAATCGATGTAGAATCTTGAATTGCATAAGGCACACCCTTGCATCTCTAGATGCAGACTTGATGTTTTTTTAGAATCCTATCCCACTCCCCCTCGCCCACTCTGAATTAGCAGGGAGTAATACACTGATGCCTCATGACCTTTTCCAAAAGCAGTAATCACCTCTCCCAGAGTATCTGCTGCTTTAGGGGGGTGTATGCTACTCCCAAAAATAGTATAAAACCAGCAGAATGGGGACTTATCAATACATAGTTTGAGGTTAAGCCATAAGCTTGAGGCAACATTAAATAAATGTCCAAATTAAACACTCTGGACACATTTTTCCATACCACAAGTAAATGCGAGATAACGGGGCGTAACTTAACTTCTCCGATTAGTTTGATAGAAAGGCTTTGCAATGGCGAAATAGGAGCAAGAACTTCCTGTTCAACACAAAACCAGGGAGGGGCTCTCTCAGGTGGAAGCGACCAGTGAGCCAGATATCTGAGACCGAACGCATAATAATAAAACAAAATCTTGGGTAGGCCTAGCCCACCTCTATCAATCGGCCTATGCAGCTTACTGAAATGTAATCTGGGACGTTTCCCATTCCAGTGGGAAGGACTTCACTATGCTATCAAATTGCTTCAAATAAGAAAGGGGGACATCTATAGGGAATGACTATAGCAGGTAGTTGAATTTTGGAATACAATTCAATTTAATAACATTTACCTTCCCAATCATCGATAAATGTAATGAAGCCCACCTGTCCACATCGCTCGAAAACCTTTTTATTAAGGGGTCAAAATTAACTCTAAATAAATCACAAAAATTTGCTGGAAATAAAATACCCAAATATGTAATGCACTGTTTGGGCCACTGGAAGGCGCCCGGCTGAAAAGCCGTTATCGGGCAGTACGCTGTCAGAGCCAAAGCTTCGGATTTAGACCAATTAACTCTGTATCCCGAGAATTTAGAAAAGGAATTAATAATTCTGTGGAGGCAAGGCATAGATCTAGTAGGGTCAGAGACGAATAATAAAATATAATCTGCGTAAAGCAGAAGCTTATGCACCACACCTCCCGACATCACCCCTAGAAAATCATCCTCCTTTCTTATCGCAGCTGCTAATGGTTCCAGGGCAAGACAGAACAATAATTTGGAAAGAGGGCAACCCTGCCGGGTGCCCCTATCCCGAGTAAAATAATCTGAAATTAATCCATTTGTTTGTAACGCTGCTACCGGGTGTCTATAAAGTAACTTAATCCATCCAATAAACGTACTCCCAAACCCTTACATTTCCAAAATCTTCTCAAGATATTCCCATTCTAACATATCAAACGCCTTTTCGGCATCAAGTGAGATGGCTGTAACCAGAGTCTTATCATTCGCCACTGACCACATGATAATGATGAAATGCCTAATGTTATCAGAAGAGCTGTGGCCCCGAATAAACCCCACCTGATCTGTATGTATAAGAGATGTCATAACTTAATCGGTTAGCCAGAATTTATGACAATATTTTTGTCCAGCTGGATCAAGGAAATTGGATGGTAACTCTTACACTCGCTTGGATCTTTGTCCTTTTTAAGAATCAGACTAATCTGGGCTTGTGTCATGGTTGGCGGAAGCTTTCCATCTTTAATGATTCCATATAAACTTTTAACAAAAGTGGGGCCAGTCCTGTAGCATAAGATCTAAAAAATTCAGCGGTAAAGCCATCTGGCCCCGGAGCCTTGCCTGTAGGCAAGGCCTTAATTACCTCGTCAAGGTTATCTCAGAATCAAGTTAATTATTTTGCTCAGTAGTGAGCTTAGGGAATTCTAATAGTTCCATAAAGTTTCTAATGTCTTCATTGGTAGATGAAGACGTGGAACTATAGAGATCAAGATAGAATTCTTTAAAAGCATTATTAATATCAATGGCTGAGATAAATATTTCACCACCAGCAGATTTCACTGAGGGAATGGTAGAAAAAGACTCTCTCAGCTTTATATATCTAGCCAAAAGCTTCCCTGCTTTATCATCCGACTCAAAGTACGACTGTCTTGCCCTGAATAGCCAAAACGCCACCTTCCGTGACAAAGTAGTATTATATCTGTATTTCAATCGGGTCAATTCTCTGAGGCCATCAGACAACATTCGGCACTTCAGCTCTGCCTCTGCACTTTTAATATTCCCTTCCAACTCCACGAGTTCTCGTGCTTTGGTTTTTTGATAAATGAGGCATACTGTATGATCCGGCCACTAAGAACTGCCTTAAGTGCCTCCCAAGCCACGCCCACAGAGGATACTTTTACTTGAGCCAGCACTAAAGAAAACATGTCCACCCCATATCTTCCCAAATTTTTCAGCTTCCTGCGGGGAAAGATGCGTTTCTTGAAGAAACACTATATCATATTTCTTATGTTTAAGAAAAGAAATAACATTCCTTCTTTTTATGTGGTGCCCCAACCCATTCAGATTCCACGTGGAGAGAGATAATCCACTCATATTAACATATGACATTTTGACATATGAGAAAAAATAGATTGTGTGTCAAAAATAAAATTATAAAGACCAGATTCCACATTAGTGCAACAATCAAACCACAACCCCCCCCCCCCCCAAACCAAACAAACAGAAAAAAGAAAAAAGTGCGCATTAACCCACACACGACAGCACCAACCGGCATCCATCCCTCTAAACCCAAACAGTCCATGTACGCCTACGAGAACCCCCACGACAACTTTGCCATTGGATTGCTCAAGTCTGGTTTTTCTATACAAATTTTGTGAGACAGAATTACATAATAGAAAATAATCTATAAAACAAACTCCAGGCAATAGGAAGAATAAACACAAAGAACGTGTAGATTCATTCACAAAACTGTAATGAAGGTGTATTCCTCCACAAAGCAAACTCCAGCCACTAGTGGAACCAGTACACAAAGAAGAAAAAGAAAAAAAGCAGTTAAGTTTCCTCGGACAGTCAAACGAATGTTCAGTGAGCTGGCTCTTCATGAGTGCAACAGATGACCTAATCCTTCCAATGTTTTACAAAAAATACTCCACAAAACAATCTCCAGCCAATAGGAGGCATAAGCAAATAGAATGAGCAGATTCATCCACAACTGTCCCGAAGGAGTGTTATTCCACAAAACAAATTCCAGCTGCTAGGCAGAACCAACACAAAAAGAAACAAAAAGGTGCCCAGCTTCCTCAGACAGTCAACTATATGGTCAGCGAGACAAGCTCACTTGGGGGCAACATGAAAATCACCAAATGGCTTACTCACCCCAGTGTCTCTATGAAAGACAATGCTTGCTGTGGGCATGTAAATATTTTGCGGCCATCCTTAGTATCTATTCTCAATTTGGCCGGAAACATAAGAGCTCGTTTAGGAATTTCACCATATCTCGGCCTTCCTCATGCTCAGGAATTCCAATATTTTGGATGTTGTTTTGCCGATTACGATTCTCAAGGTCTTCCAGCTTTTCCCAAACGCGTTCCAAATCTGTCTTAGTCGCTAGTGGATTAGCAGCTAATTCCCTCTCCGATGACTCCAGATAAACTATCCATTTCTCGACATCCTCGATTCTTCTAACAAACTCAGAGAATTTCGCCTCCATTGCCGTAATCGATTAACTTATTACAGCAAGATCCTCCAAATCTGCGATGACTTTCACCAGCATTACAGACATGCTCGACAGTTGCCGCTGAATTTCTCCCGCCGCACCATCCAAACCGAGTCCCTGGTCTGGGGCCCTGTCTGGGGTATCAGCTTGAACATGTAAGTGTCTTTTAATATCTCCAGACCCCGATGATTTTGAATTCTTTGACCTGTTGACTTCATAGAACAGTTATTTAGCAGGGTGTATCGAATCTCACCGTTTTATGATATAAAAAGTATTAAAAACTAGCAAAGTACGCAGAGCTCGTCGTTCACACGTCCGACCCCCTTATGGCACCACACGACTCTCCAGAATGGCTGGTTTGAGTATTTCTCTAACTGCTGATCTCCTGGAATTTTCAGGCACAACAGTCTCTAGAATTTACTCCGAATGGTGCCAAAAACAAAAAACATTCAGTGAGCGGCAGTTTTGTGGACGGAAATGCCTTTTTGATGAGAGAGGTCAACAGAGAATGGCCAGACTGGTTCGAACTGACAAAGTCTACGGTAACTCAGATATACGCTCTACAATTGTGGTGAGAAGAATAGCATTCTGAGATGCGGGTTGGCGATGTTTTGGCGGCACGAGGGGGACCTACACAATATTAGGCAGGTGGTTTTAATGTTGTGGCTGATCGGTGTATATATACTGGATATATCAGGCATGTGCCGTGGGCATTGAGACTGAGCAAGCATCAAAAAAATTTAATACACATTTTTAAACGCTGTGCCCAAAACACATTATACGGGTGAGTGTAATGTCACGGAAATGTTATTGACGTAAATTGTTGCCTTAGTACCCACCAGTCAATGGAAACAATTGTCACGGTGGCGAACTTTATGACCAAATTGTTTTAAATTCAGGACAGTAATATTTTACTATATTACTATAGTTACTATACTATTACTAAAATATTTAATAAGATTAAAAATTGTCATATATTGAGCATGTCCATTAAATCATACAATGAACCATAGTGCCAGAAGAGCTTGTTTGGACATACAACAAAAAGAAAAAGAAAAGATTGCCAGTTAATACAGTAGTTTCAACATCATAGGCCTCACACATCACACTTCCCACAGTTTAGAACCACTGGAATGGACAGCGGCTATTAACTAATCTGACCACAAAAGACAACAATCTTAACATGAATAAACAAGGCTTTTTTTTTTTTTAAACCGACAATGCGCCCTAACATTAGACAAGAAGGTCATGATTCCCAGATCACCACCTCATAGCCTCAGACTAACCAGAAACAATGACCTAATATCTATGACCTAGTATCAATAACACATACATCTAATAAATACATTAAATTACCTTTATTTGAACACAAACTCCATGCGTCTCTCCTTACGAATGAACATCTCTTTTATCACTTTGTTATAAAAGTCGCCCGCTTGTTGAAGTTTCGATAGCCTCTCTTTGTCAATTTTTAATTGACATTAACTTTGCCAAATCTGTGTAGGTCGTTGATGCTTTCATTGCAAATATCCATTTAAACGCTTAATAACGCATTAGTTACATGAACGTGTTGACAAAACAAAAATCTAGCCTATCAGATAGCATGACTGGAGGAAGGAGCTTCTGATTGGTTTACTCATTTTGGTAAGCATGCTTACCTTGGTCCTTGGTAGTAGTGGGCATGATTCAGTTTGAATGAACATACAGTGTTGAATGAAAGGGCAGTAAACAGTGGAATCAGAAAAAGCATAACATAAAGTGCTTATACCTGAGGGAGGCGCCAAAGCGAATAAATGAATAACGGTGCTGCTCAAGTGAGAGGAAAGATGACAAATTTGAACGAAAACAGTAGTTTATATTAACAATTATATTTAAATATTTCATATTGTCATTTTTCTTTTCACCCTTCTGTTAGGTAAGCACTGCTTACCTTGCTTATATGGATGGCATGTCCCTGGTGTATATATATATATATATATATATATATATATATATATATATACACACAGTACTGTTAAAAAATTTTAGGCTCTTGTGAAAATGTTGCAAAATGAGTATTTCTTAAAAAATAATACCAGAAATAGTTTTCATTTATCAGTTAATGTCATACAAAGTCCAATGAACATAAAAAATGCTAAATCAATATTTGGTGTGACCACCTTTGCCTTCAAAACTGCACCAATTCTCTTAGGTACACCTGAAAACAGTTTTTATTGGTTGTTGGCAGATAGGATATTCCAAGCTTCTTGGAGAATTTGCCAGTTCTTCTATCTAATCCTTCTATCTTATCTTACTTGCTTCTGTCTCTTCATGTAATCCCAGACTGACTCGATGTTCAGTGGGGGGCTCTGTGGGGGCCATCCCATCTGTTGCAGGGGTCCCAGTTCTTCTCTTAATTTTTTATTTCTATTTGCAAATGGAATGTTTGGTGGTTTAAAATGTATATTTCCCATTGACACACTAAAACTGAAGATATAAATAACCATCTTAAAGACCAATGTTTTTGTGAAACATATTATGTGCCTAATACTTTTGCACAGTACTGTATATATATAGTGAGTTATTTTATAAAGAAATATATATATATATATATATATATATATATATGTATATATATATATATATATATATATATATATATATATAATTGGCTGGTAAAATTCTTCATTCACCAGCAACAGTGAATGTCCCACCCTGACTGCAGTGTCTTAAAAAACATCTTGCATTGTGCGTAGATCTGCCAAAATATCAGAGTCTGCTATTAATAATCAAAGATTTCAGTATGAACTCAAAACGTTTCTCATCCAGTTCTAACAAGACCACATTATATAAACTATGCTATTGTCACGGACTGGCGTAGACTCAATGACGAAAGGGAGATGGGTCAAGTAACACAGGTTAGTTTATTAGTGAATCGGCTGGAACACAGTGTTCAAACAGGTAAGGTGATCAGTAGCAGGGTTCTTGGAATGCAGGATGGCATGATAGTGATTGAGGGTTTGCCTTACAGATTTCCGGAGCACGCACACACACACACACACACACACACACACACACACACACACACACACACTTGGAAGGAGACGAGGGGACAAAGGAAGACTGGATGTCGACATAGATGACTGGATGACTGGATGATAACTGGGAAGACTGGATGACTGGATGTTGACTTGGGATGACTAGAACGAGGTAACAATGCTGGTTGGAGATCTTAGAAGTTTGTAGAAGGTAGGTTTCAAGGTAGGTAGTCTTGTAGCTTCTGACGAGGCCAAACAATGACTGGGGGTGTGTGTGCCCTTCTTATAGTGCTGGTGATGAGGGTTGATGAGTGACAGGGGTGCCTGATTAGTATTCCGGTGAAGGTTGAGTGAGTGAAGGAGAGCCTGGTGTGATCGTAACATTACCCCCCCTCCATGGGCTGCTCCAGAGGGCCGTATCTCCCAGTGCTGTGGCCGGCCTCGTCCGCGTGGGCAGGACAATCAGGATGGTTCAGGTGGAAGGTTTGAGTGAGGGCCAGATCCAGGATGTCATCTTGAGGTACCCAGGAGCATTTCTCAGGTCCGTATCCCTCCCAGTCAACCAGGTACTCAAGACGACCCCTACGGTGCCGGGAGTCCAGGATTTCCTTGATGGCATAGATGGGTCCATCCTCCAGAAGTAGCGTTAGGGGGGTTCTTCTGCTGGGCCAGGCTCTGTGGAGGAGGCAGACAAAGGTGGGTGGAAGGCTTTGAGGATTGATACATGAAATGTTGGGTGAATTCTGTAGTGGGGGGGTGATTGCAGTTTATACATCACCGGGTTGACCTGTTCCAGGATGGTGAAGGGACTCAGTTTCTTGCAGGGTAGATGTAACCTGATGTCCTTGGTGGAGAGCCACACCTTCTGTCTGGGCTGAAAGGTGGGAGTCGAGGATCTCCGGACATCGGCGTGTCCTTTATGATGGTGCATTGCTCACTGCAGATGGTGATGGGCAGCGTCCCAGACCCTCTCGCTCTCATGGAACCAATGGTTGACTGCTGGAACTTCAGAGGGTTCCCCATCCCAGTGGAACAATGGTGGCTGGTAACTGAGTACACATTGGAATGGTGTTAACCCAGTCTCAGGTTGGCGGAGTGAATTCTGGGTGTACTCGGCCCATGCCAGGAACTGGTACCAGGAGTTTTGGTTGGCAGAAGGTTCGGAGGAAGCATCATACTTCCTGGATTTTCCTCTCCGTTTGCCCGTTAGTCTGGGGGTGATATTCTGACGAGAGGCTGACGGTCACTTCCAAGAGCGAGAAGGCTTTCCATATTCTGGAGACAAATTGCGGTCCTGTATCAAAAACGATATCCTCAGGAAGGCCAAAGTACCTGAATACATGGTTGAAGAGTAACTCTGTGGTTTCTATGGCTGTGGGCAGGCCTTTCAAAGGGTTCAGGCAGCAGGTTTTGGAAAACCTATCCACAATGACAAGAATACAGGTAAATTGGTTAGATGCAGAAAAGTCTATCATGAAATCCACCCCTAGGTGTGATCATAGTCTTCTTGGAACAGGCAACGGGAGGAGTTTTCCAACCAGAAGGTGACAAGGTGTTCTAGCCATGGCGCATTCTCCACAACCCTGGACGAACCTTCTGATGTCCATGGCCATTCTGGCCACCAGAACCATTCCTGGATGAGCGAGAGGGTACGATTGGTCCCAGGGTGACCAGTGCCAACAGAGGAATGGATGGATTCAATGAGGGGAATAAGTTGTGAAGACGGAACAAAGGTTTTGTTAGATGGGCAGCCCGGCAGAGCTGGCTCAGTGGCGGCAGCCTCAGCGATCCTATCGTCCAGGGTCCACTGGATGGGGCTGACCACCAGACTGGGTGGCAGGATGGATTCAGGTTGGTCAGAACTTTCCTCAGGAGCATAGAGTCTAGAGAGTGTGTCTGCTTTGCAGTTCTTGGGTGATAGGTGATGGTGAAGTTAAACTGGGTGAAGAAGAGGGCCCATCGAGCTTGCTGGGGATTCAGTCTCTTGGCATCTCTCAGATATTCCAGATTCCGATGATCGGTTAGGACCAGGAAGGGATGACGGGCCACCTCGAACCAGTGCCACCACTCTTCCAAGCTAGTTTGATGGCTAGGAGTTCTCTGTTGCTGATGTCATAATTTTGCTCTGGCAGGATGAGCTTTCTGGAGTAGTATGCACAAGGATGGAGACAGGCTGCTGTGAGAGGGTGGCGCCTATGCCCGAGGCAGAGGCATCTACTTCAACAATGAAAGGTTTTTCCGGGTCGGGATGGCGGAGCAGTGGAGCAGATGTGAAGGCTACCTTTAACTGGTTGAAGGTGTGGGTGGCTTCAGGTGACCAGGATACAGTTTTGGGCTTGTTCTTGAGGAGGGAGGTCAAAGGAGCTATGACTAGGCTGTAGTTTTGTATGAATCGACGATAGAAATTAGCAAACCCAAGGAAGCGTTGAAGTTCTTTGACGGTGGTGGGTTCTGGCCAGGCTTTGACGGCTCCCACGTTCCCCTCGTCCATCTTGATGCCCTCTGCACAGATGATGTAACCAACAAACTGATTGGAGCTCTGGTGGAATTAACATTTCTCAGCCTTGAGGTAAAGATGGTATTCCCTCAGCTTGGCGAGCACTAATTGAACGTGGTGGCAATGTTCGGCCTCATTCTGGGAGTATACCAGGATGTCATCTATGTAGACTAGGACGAAGTGATGGAGATACTCCCAGAATACCTCGTTCATGAATCCCTGGAACACAGAGGGGGCATTGACCAGGCCGTACAGCATGACCCGGTATTCATAGTGGCCAGTAGGGGTCACAAAGGCAGTTTTCCATTCGTCCCCACTCCGGATGCGGATTAGATTGTAGGCATTGTGCAGGTCAAGCTTGCTGAAGAGTGTAGCTCCACGCAACTGTTCCAGTGCAGCAGGGACGAGGGGATGTGGGTATCGGAACTTGACTGTGATTTTGTTTAGACCTCTTTAGTCGATACAGGGCCACAAACCTCTGCCCTTCTTGGCCACAAATAAGCTGGAAGCAGCAGGGGATGTAGAGTGTCTGATGTAGCCCTGTTTAAGAGCCTCAGTCACGTACTCCTCCATGGCGTGTTGCTCCAGGAGAGACAAGCAGGTAGCATGACAGGTGGAGCCCCACTTCAGGATGTCGCCCGTTCTCCAAGATATTTTTGGATTGTGCCGGACGAGCCATGGGCGCCCTAGGATCACGTCAGCTATTGAGCATTCCAGAACCAGTAGGGTGATGGTTTCCACATGTTGGCTACCAACCTGGAGTTGCAAGGGTCCGACACAGTGCTTGATGATGCCTCTCCCCAGGGGTTTTCCGATTATGGATTGGATGAAGAATTCAGATGAGCAGGATTCCTTTTTGAGCTGGAGCCTTTGACAGAGAGCTCCTGAGATTAAATTGCCGGCTGACCCAGAGTCGAGGAGGGCGGTGACTGTGGATGACACATCACAGGCAGTAAGCGTTACAGTGGTAGTAAGTGGTTTACACTTGACTGAGGAAAGAACAACACTCACCCTTGGTAATGGAGGTCGGACGGGACATGAGGATTTCACGTGTTCCTCAGCTCCGCAATATAGACAAAGGTGCTGAGTCAGCCGGCGACGTCTTTCTGTGGGGGAGTGGTGAAACGTATCCACTTGCATGGGCTCTGCGACTGGTTCTGGAGGGGCTGACGGAACTGGCCACCCGGATGGATAACTGAATGAAACGCTCTAGCCCAATGGTGTTATCATAGACAGCAAGCTGCAGCCGCAGCACTGGGTTCAGGCCTTGATGGTAGGTGGTAAGAAATGCAGGTTCATTCCATCCGCTAGCTGCAGCAAGGGTCCTGAACTTGAGCGTGTAATCAAGAATATTATCCTTTCATTGACAGTTTAATTAATTTTTCACTCACTTTGGTGTCACCAGCGGGTTGTCCGAAAACTTCACGGAAGTGAGCGATGAAAGAATCCAGCGATGACGGGGCTAGTTTGAGTCTATAAGGATTCTGCCCATTGTAGAGCTCTGCCGGTAAGTAATGACAGGATGAAGGCTATTTTGGCTCTTTCAGAAGGGAAGCGCTGTGGCTGCATTTCCAGGACAATCGAACACTGAAGCAGAAAGCCATTGCAGTCCTCTGCCGAGCCAGAGTAGGGCACTGGATTGACCACGGGACTTGCGGTGTACACCGGTGATGAAGTGATTCCAGGAAGTGTGGTGGTTATGCTCGGTGGCTGTGAAGAAACAGAAGAGGTGAGGGATCGGCGTAAAACATCAACAAGTTCTTGAAATGGATAATTAGGATTAGTTCCTGTCGGATTCGTCATCATGGTCTGGCCGTCTGTCACAAACTGGCATAGACTCGATGAAAGGGAGATGGGTCAAGTAACACAGGTTAGTTTATTAGTGAATCAGCTGGAACACAGTGTTCAAACAGGTAAGATGATCAGTAACAGGGTTCTTGGAATGCAGGATGGTATGATAGTGATTGAGGGTTTGCCTTACGGATTTCCGGAGCACACACACACACACACACACACACACACACACACACACATGGAAGGAGAGGAGGGGACAAAGGACGACTGGATGTCGATGTAGATGACTGGATGATAACTGGGAAGACTAGATGACTGGATGTTGACTTGGGATGACTAGAACGAGGTAACAACGCTGGTTGGAGATCATAGAAATTCATAGAAGGTAGGTTTCGAGGTAGGTAGTGTTGTAGCTTTTGATGAGGCCAGACAATGACTGAAGGTGTGTGTGCTCTTCTTATAGTGCTGCTGATGAGGTTTGATGAGTGACAGGTGTGTCTGATTAGTACTCCGGTGCGTGTGAAGGTTGAGTGAGTGAGGGAGAGCCTGGCATGATCGTGACAGCTATCCACATTCATTGTATATGGATATACTCTTACTATACATCAACAATTGTCTCAAGTAATTTTAGGTGAAGTGTCTGAGATGAAGAGACGATACGATATAACAGAGAACTCTTTTATGTGTCCTGAGCTGTGAAAGAGCAACCTCTGAGCAATAAAATGTTCCTCTGGGGAAATAGGAAAGAAAGAATGTAAAATCCCAGGAGAGCCCAGAGTGATAAGTCAAGTCATTTTTATTTGTATAGCGCTTTTCACAACACACATCGTTTCAAAGCAGCTTTACAGATAATAATGCATTAACAAAAAATGAAACTGTAATATCTATAAAGTCTTAGAGTGATCATTGTGTAACCAACAAGGCTGGCCTAGAGTGAGTCATGAAGGAAAAGTGGCATTGCCTTCTCTCCCACTGCTTGGCTGCTACACCTGACAGTAGATAAATACCTCACTGTCTTTACGAAACTATCATTCTTATGATAATATATACACCATCCCATAAAAAATAAATATAAAACAAACACAATAAAGCCAAAGGCTTATTTCCATTGTGGTCCTCTATGCGCTTAAAAGATAGGAGCACAAGTGAAAAAGGCTAACAGTATCATAATAAACAAAATAATAAATGTTAAAAAAACACAAAAATGTCACACAAACACACACAAACATCAATCAATTACAAAAAAAAATCCATCTTCTTACGGCCATTCTAAAACTACTCTCAGCCTGTATATATTTTAGAGACGCTGGTAATCTATTCATGACAATTACTTTCCCTGTTGAACTCTTTAATCTCCACACACGCAGCTCCCCACCAGCAATGCACAAACCACCTGCATTAGATGCCCAATTGTTAGAGAAAGATGAGAGTGGTTTCATAAAGTATATACAGTAATTCACTACATTCATAAAAATATGCATTACTACATCGGTATGTGATATATAAAACATTTTGGGTGTTTCCAGCAAAAATCATGTTGCCCAAAAAATTAGGCTTTTCTCTTTTAGTTGAAAATAATAAGCATGTGCTTTGATCCTGAACGAAACCGCTGCATCACAAATTTCCTTGCCTTAATGCACATTGTGGATGTAGCCTTTACAGAAAAGCAGCTTTACAGAAAATTATGCTTTTAACAGAAAAAGAAGCTGTAATATCTTTAATGTCTTAGAGTCATCATTGTGCTGTTTGATAAAAACGTGATTACAAATTGTGCCTTAAAATAAATAATTAAATAAATATATAAGTAAATAATATTTGTATTTAGACCCCCAGTGAGCAAGCTAAATGTGACTGTGCCAAGGAACACAAAACTCCGTAAAATGAGGCTCACTATGAGGGCCAAATTCCCTCTGGATTTACAGCATGAATATAATGCTAATATTAGTTATTTATGTGTAGTACAAGTCATGGTTTAAAATGAGTAAACTAAGTAAGTGTTAGGAGTTTAAACTAAACGACTTAATATGAACTGTAAGATTAATGACTAAAGTCTTTGAAGTCCAACCTAAATTAACTGCGAAACTGCACACAAATGCATTGTCCTTTGTTATTTGGCTGATGAAGGCTTTAGTTGATAATCAATTTTTTTATCTATGTATTCCATTTTAAGAGTGTAGTCCATCCTTTGACCAAGGTGATGCAGGCAGAGGTCAGTGAGGTGCATTGCAGATTGACTGGAAGCTTGTGGCAGTTCATTTCCAGTGCAGTCCATCTTAAGTCCTAGTTTCAGGCAGCAGTCAGTGAAGTAACCCATGTCTTATGCTTGGTCCTGGCATCAGTTCATCCTCTGTGAAGTCCAGCGTAGTAGACTGAAGTGATGTCTGGTTGGCACAGGCTGCAGTTAGTCGTCATCACTAAGCAACACGTAGCAGTGGGAGTCAGACATCAGGCAGGACCAAATCTGGGTCTGGCAGGCTCTGGTAACCTCAGAATATGTATCCTGGGGTTAAGAGTGCATGGATAAATTAGACTGAAAGTGGTATGTAAATAAGGGTTAAATGAGGGGGTTTGTGCTGAAATAGTAACTTGAGCATTGACAAATAAGGTTGTACAAGGTGTTTTAATGAGAAATCTTTTAATCTAGTTTACACTTGTGTCATGTTCTCAGAAATGTAATCTTTGTGTCCAATTTAGTGATGTCCAGTTTGTGAATGAATCGTTTTTTTGAACCGGTTCTTTTTAGTGAACGAGTTGAACTAGTTCACCAAATCGGACTGAATCATTTGAAACAGTTTGCATCTCGATTCAACACTGATCCACAAGTTACTCTATCTTAACCTGTCTCTTGGATGTGCCTGACACTCCGAATCTAAATGAGCTGATAACAGGGAGTAATATGATCCTAGAACTGGTGATATCTACTTTTACCAACTCTTCTTTGCAATTAACAGCTCCAACTAGTTCACAAATCAGACTGAACGCTCGGGTTGCAGCAGTTCTCTTGTCAACAGTACATTGAACTGAGAATCGCCTCTTTCAGAAGTGTCCGACATACTGAGAACCAATGAGCTGCTGACATTGAGCATGAATGTGATTAAGGGGCAAAATGTATGTTTCAGGTGTATTTTGCTGAACAACAGAGAGTGTAACAAATAAACATACTGAAATATGTTTATGACTTGATTGTATTACCATTTTATCAACATACGAAGATGATCCAGTCTACAGCTCTTGAGTCAACAGTACATTGAGTCGTTCGCAGCAGTGCTCGAGTCAACAGTACACCGATCCGAGGACAGCAGTTCTCGCATCAGCAGTACATTGAGTCGATCACAGCAGTTTGCGAGTCACCAGTACACTGAAATGAGAATTGCCTTTTTTGGATATAATACTGAGAACTGCTGATCAGGGAGCAGCTGATGAGCATGCGGGAACCGAGGACTTGAATGAGGGAGTGAAACGTTTCATTCGAGAGATGTAAACAAATTTTACTATTGAGTATTGTGCATGCAGATTATATCTGAAGTTGATGAGCTGGATCATGGTTTCTGTAAAAAAAGGTGAGTTGATTAAAACTAGTTTAATCACTTTTTATGTTTTAAACGTGTAGAACATCCACATTTGTATATCAGTGTCAGTATTGGGTGATTTAGGTGCAAAACTTTAATGTAGGATGTATTGTAAGATCACTGAATGAAACACTGATGACAATAAACACCCTTATTATTATAACTTAATTAAATAAAATGTTATAATCAGCAATATGCCCTTACATATGGCTTTATAGAATGTGTTTGTGCGTGTATTCTATGACACCGGCGTATTAGCGTTATATATAGTGACATCATTACATGATGACGTAAATTAACTGGTGAATAATTTTTTTGAACCAGTTCATTGAAACGAACCGTCCGAAAGAACCGGTTCACAGAAAAGTATCGGACTTCCCACCACTAGTCCAATTTGGTTTCATACTTTTTTGAAAAACCTTTATTTTCTACAAAAAAATAAATATAAAAAAATCTATCTTTAAAATTGTCATGTGGAGTAACCATTAGGAAAAAAGTATTATAGTACTTTCTATGCACCTTGAATACATGAGAATATAAACAACTTAGTCATTAATTTCCAAAAAGTTTTCAAACACATTTTTCAAGATTTTTATTTTATTTTTTATATATAAATATTATGAATTTTTGAGTCAAAAATAACTAGAAGTTTTCTCAGGGTTACACCACATGAACAAAATATGCCTTTTCATAAAAATGTTAAAATAAATATCAGATGTTTTTTAACTTCACACTCAGTCTTTAGGGTTAGGGTCCGCTCTGTTTTTTGATTTGTATGGTCAACATAAACAACAAAATAACTACCTATATGTTTGTTACACCCAATGACTTTGATTTGGTGGACAAAAGCATTTTTAATCATATTTTAAAACACAATTGTTTCACTGCTTTTTTTTTTTTTTTTTTTTTTTTTTTTTTAAGAAATAACAATAAAAGATTGTTCTGCACTAATCATGCCAACATTTCTTTTTTCAGGAATTTCAGCTTTTAATAAGACTTTGACTTTTCTTTTTTTTTTTTTTTTTTTTTTTACTGTCTCTGGACACCACATGACATTTTTTACTTTAAGCCCCAGAAAAAATATGAATATGACATTAAACTCAGCAATTTAAAAAGTTCATCATAGAAGAGGTGTATTCAATTAAACTGTTTGTGTGAACTGCATTTGTTTTAATATATTTTTAATTTAATAGATCTGGACAAAAATGAGCGTCACTTCATTGACCCTTCGGACACATGGCCATAATATGCACCTGTTACCTTCTGTTATTGTATTTTATGATGAATCTTGTAAAAAGAATCCACGTTATGATCATGAAAAGTTTTTTTTTTCTAGATCGCTCACCCACTGCAGACATGCATTTTTATGTACTCCAATCTACTACTTGACCATGTTTGAAAGTGCTTGAAACATTTGAAAACTTGTAGCGTAAGTTTCATGTGAACACTAGGAAGGACAAGTCAACCCATCGCAAACTCAGAAAACCGGCATCTTTTCGCAGTGGAGCGAGAGCTCGTGCGCTCAAGGTTGCCAGATTGCGTGACTAAAGCGTCATCCTGGCAGTACATATCCAAACTGTACAAGTGTCCAGATCTGATTGTGGGATTTCACCTATAGAAATCTGGCAAACTCACACATTTAGAAATCTAATTCTGACCAGCTAATCACCCTTATTTAAAGTCTGTTATTTATCAAACGTATTAAAATTAAATATTAAATATTTTACTTGCATGATTAGTTCTAAGTAATACATGACACAACTGATGTAAAGGGGATGGTAAGGGGCGATGGTGGTTTTACAAGGGGGATCCTTTTTGGTATTTCTTGCAACAATGGGGATGGCATCCCCTTGCATCCCCCCTCAACTCGAGCCCTGATTATGATCTTACCTGTTATTGTAAAAGTACATTGTTCTCAGCAGGCTAAAGTGGATTTGCTCTACAAAGCATACATTCGATAATAAATATCCTAAATCTCATTCTTAAAAAGCCCTCATGCCGAAGCATGTCTCTTTACAATGGTTTGTCATTTAACAGTCATATAGATGAGAATGATAACCGGTGATGAGCCGGATTGGAATCCAGCCTTGCGTTGACCTTCTTGAAATGAGCTTATCCCACTACATGAACCACTTCCCTTCATATTTAAGTGCTGGTGGACATGGCAGAGTGGTATAAATACAGTTCTTGTTCTGAGAAACTTTGTGTGGAAAGTAGCGCAACAAATAGAATTACAAACCGCAACACCATTTTTGTTTTTTGAAGTTGTTGACATTTTTAGATGAATCACAGGCTAGCGAGGGCTTATATTACATGTATGGTTGGATCAGCAGACTTTAGTAATATACATTAAAACCTGCTGCTAATATTCACTAAAGCTTAAAGCTTAGTAATATATTGGCAATGATTTTAACATGTAATTGACTTTAATGATTGAATCCCTTGAAGCCGATAATTCTCTGAATGAAAATTCACAAAAAAATTTAAATTGTCATTATGGTCTTACCTTCATGTTGTTCCAAATTCATATGCTGTTATTCTTTTCTATGGAACATAAAATTTGTATTTTTGAATAATATGCAGGCAGCTCTTTGTCACACAACAACAGTTCATAATGACCACATCTGTTATGCTCCAAGAATAAAAAAATAAAAAATAAAAAAACATAAAATAAAGTTACTATATGACCAAAGTAATCCATTCAGACGTCTTCTGAATCCAGTTTGGTATCTTTGTGTGATGAACAGACTGAAATTCAGGTCATTATTCACTGAAAATTCTCTCCACTGCTGCAACTCTTAAATCCAATATGACGCCGTTAGTAGTGTTACATCCGGTTTGATATCAAAAACATTTGGTCACAAGACAATCTAAAACCATTTACATACATATCATTGACTATTAATTATGTATAACCTGCACCCTATTTTATCTATCATTTCTGGGTGAATCATTCCTTTTAGTGCCATTTTTAGGAA
Organism: Myxocyprinus asiaticus; assembly: GCF_019703515.2. NCBI lineage: Eukaryota > Metazoa > Chordata > Actinopteri > Cypriniformes > Catostomidae > Myxocyprinus > Myxocyprinus asiaticus. The sequence continues at coordinate 57,773,582 of NC_059346.1, forward strand.
CTGTAAACTGTATGCTTTTGTTTTACTGTTGACCAAACATTAAAACATAGAACCTACGATATACAGTATATTGATGTATTGATTATATATTTTAATTTAACATCAAGATTATGGTAGATCTGGTATCTTTTCAATGAAATGGATAAAGAATTACAATTTAGGTTTTTAATCTAACTTACTGAAAACAATACTATATACAAAATTGATGTTACAGTAGTAATTGTGTCAGAACTGTGGTATGGCAGATAGCTCTGCATAAAAGTGAGCACTATTTGTCTGGTGCAATTAACATGAAAGCAGGCAGTAAACTGAATTTTATATAAGGAGATTTTTGTGCACATTTTCTAGTCTTTCTAGCTCTGTTATTTGAATAAATGCAGAGTAAAGAGAAATGCATATGGAAAAGGGGGTGCAAATTTTTTCCTAAAATAGAAAAACAGCTATTCAAGTATAAAGATAAAGACCTATTTATTATGTAAGAAAAATAGTAAGCATGATATTATAAAGGCATGTCTTTGCTAAATTAATAATTAAATAGTCTTATCATAGTATATCCTTTTCAACCCACTATTAGAGTAATGTTCTGAAGAGAAACATTTTCAGTTCAACTTCATTTGTGTTATGCTTTTCATAATGAATAAAGCTGCTTTACAAAGAATAGTGCCCCACAAACGCTTACATTGATGACAGTGGAGAAACTCCATAGAAATATAAAACACAAATCCAAACTATTCTTGAACAAATCTACAAGCATGTCTGTTACCAGGAAGGAGAGATGAAAATGTAGAAATAAAATGTCTTTTTCCACAAAATGAAATGCAGAAACTATAAACCAAAACTATATTTGCAACTATATGCATAAAGATTTCTGTGGACCCCTCATGACCCCCTGGGGGCCCAGGACCCCAGTTTGAAAACCTCTGAATTATAGGATAGTATACAGTGGGTAGGTGTGTATGAAACTCTATCCAGAAGAGAGGGGGACTTGACAAATACTGTGAAGCTTTCAGCAATTCACTCACTAGGGGACTATTTATCTGTTTGTTTGATGGGGAAGCAGGGATGCAATGTGTGTGTGCATTTGTGTGTGTAATTGTGTGTTTGGGTGGGTAAAACAAGCAGCAGGATTAGAATCTGAACTGGTCACTGCTGCCCCCCACAGGGTAACTGTCATGGTTTCTCCATACTCATTTGATCACTATGTATTCTATTCTATAATATTCTATTACATTGTTTTAATTATTATGACACTTTAAAACACTTAATGTGGCACAGTGTAGGTGAATCAAATTTCTCTTACACTTCCATTGTCATAAAAACTGTGCACTACTGAAACAACGACACCATAATCCAAGGTGAAAGACAATATTTTTACTTTAAGCATTTTCTTCCTTCATATTCATATAAGCCTGTAAAGGAAACAACTTAATGTACTAAGGCTGTGGGCTTAAAAGTCTTTTAAAAGAATTAAAATTTAAAACTTAAAATAATTTATTTTGCACCTTATTGATAATAAATAGAGTCTACAGACAGACTTATGAGCCCAGAACCTAAAAGCAAAGGATGTTTCTCTTGTTTTATTATAATGGGCTTTCTGTAAATAATAACTTTGTATTTTTACTCCCGTAATACACACTCTTTGTATAACGGCTTAATTCTTTTGTCGATAGATAATGTTTAGTACAATGTTTGAGGGAAATTTTGTTTGAGGGTGGTTTGGCCATTGGCATAGTATCCAAATGATTTGGCATATTATCATATTTAATGATAATTAACGGTTGATGAATAATTTCATTTACAAAAAATTATACACTTCCCAATCAGATATGTCTAGAATCATTAGACATCAGCTTTGCCTAAATTTACTCTTTCATACATAAACTGTCTTGGTTATTGACGACTGCCACTAAATAAAGATCGTTCATTTTGAGCTCAATTCACTTTTCTGGCTGATACACTAAATTAAAGCTATTACCATTTTATTTACATTATTGATCAACCAGGGGAGAATTTTTCATTTCAGTGTACAGCAGCCCAGTGCAGACGTGATCATTCACTTGGCTACAGTTTGAGTTGTATGTATGAATGTGAGATAGCAGACAAAGTACAATGTATCTTTTATTTTATAAATATATTTATATATTTTTTGTATGTATAGGATATCTGGATGACCTATACACTCAACCTTTCATTTCCAGTGAGATGAATTAACCGAAAGTAATTACAGTCACAATGTTTAGCCATTTTTTGACTCATTATTTGATTGGACTTCCAAAGGTTGAGACATTTTTACACAAAATGTAATTAAAAATGAAAATGTAACAGTTATTTTAAATATGACAACTCAATCACTCATATGCAACGTGAGAAGGTAATTTGACAACAATGCAGTATACTACTGTTTGAAACTTTTATAATGCCTATTGTTTCACTCTCTGTTTTAAAAGTTGTAAGCAGTACTGTGCTGTTACAGTATGCAGTAAATATTAAGCAAGTTTTCTGCTCCAAACATAACTTTTGTGTGTCTGTAATTTAATGTAGAATTTAAATAGGAAAAGCTTACATTTCTTGATGTAAATACTTTAGTGAGTGTGTCTGTGTTTGCATACTTGCATGAAAATAAACAGCACAGCTAAAGCTAAGTTAACAGCTCTAGACTTGCATTATTAGGCAGATCAGTGTCATGAAAGAGTTATGACTTTAGCTGAGTTCAAGGCAAGTGCCTGAAACATATTGCTATAATCACCCACTTCATCCTTTTACACACGCACGCACACACACACACACACACACACACACACACACACACACACACACACACAGCAAAGTGAAATAAAGATTAACTACAAATTCAGACCCCCCCCGACCATCTTCTGTTTTACTGAGAGCGGAGGCATGAAAAGTACCTTTGGGAGTCTCTGGACAATTTTTATATAGGATTAGAAAACAAAAATCAATATTTAATTATCTGTGAACCTTTTGTGTCACTGCATCAAGCTGCTGCGGTCGCACCTGTTCTGTAACTGAGAGAGTGCTTAAAAAGCCAGTGTCTTATTAAGGGTCTCTTATTGCACTGTAATAAAAATGTTGTGTGTAAGGTCAAAATGGGCATTATTGTGCGTATGTGTGTAGCTTCAACTGCAAGAATGTGCACAAATGTCTTCATAAAAAATATAATTTTCTTTCTTTTTCTTCCTCTCTTTCTTTGTTTCTTTCAGAATTAGAATGAGGCATTCTCTAAATACTAATATTTAAATAATGTTAGTATACTACTAATAATAATGGTTTTTACATTTTAGCACATTGCTAGGGTAGCCTATTCTGGGTGATTGTTGGGTGTTTGCTAGGTGGTTGTAATTGGCCAAAGTCAAAAGATATAATAGGCCTCCTAATTTACATACTAATATTTAAACGTAGTTTATCAAATATTTTACCTTTTGTGTACATACATAAGCAATATTTACTTACATACAAATATATTAAATGTGCATTGTTACATACACTATATTGCCAAAAGTATTCGCTCACCCATCCAAATAATTGAATTCAGGTGTTCCAATCACTTCCATGGCCACAGGTGTTTAAAATGAAGCACCTAGGCATGCAGACTGCTTCTACAAACATTTGTGAAAGAATGGGCTGCTCTCAGGAGCTCAGTGAATTCCAGCGTGGTACTGTGATAGGATGCCACCTGTGCAACAAGTCCAGTCGTGAAATTTCCTCGCTACTAAATATTCCACAGTCAACTGTCAGTGGTATTATAACAAAGTGGAAGCGATTGGGAATGACAGCAAGTCAGCCACGAAGTGGTAGGCCATGTAAAATGACAGAGCGGGGTCAGCGGATGCTGAGGCGCATAGTGCGCAGAGGTCGCCAACTTTCTTCAGAGTCAGTCGCTACAGACCTCCAAAGTTCATGTGGCCTTCAGATTAGCTCAAGAACAGTGCGTAGAGAGCTTCATGGAATGGGTTTCCATAGCCGAGCAGCTGCATCCAAGCCATACATCACCAAGTGCAATGCAAAGCGTCGGATGCAGTGGTGTAAAGCACACCGCCACTGGACTCTAGAGCAGTGGAGACGCGTTCTCTGGAGTGACAAATCACGCTTCTCATCTGGCAATCTGATGGATGAGTCTGGGTTTGGCGGTTGCCAGGAGAACGGTACTTGTCTGACTGCATTGTGCCAACTGTGAAGTTTGGTGGAGGGGGATTATGGTGTGGGGTTGTTTTTCAGGAGCTGGGCTTGGCCCCTTAGTTCCAGTGAAAGGAACTCTGAATGCTTCAGCATACCAAGAGATTTTGGACAATTCCATGCTCCCAACTTTGTGGGAACAGCTTGGGGATGGCCCCTTCCTGTTCCAACATGACTGCGCACCAGTGCACAAAGCAAGGTCCATAAAGACATGGATGAGCGAGTTTGGTGTGGAAGAACTTGACTGGCCTGCACAGAGTCCTGACCTCAACCCGATAGAGCACCTTTGGGATGAATTAGAGCGAAGACTGCGAGCCAGGCCTTCTCGTCCAATATCAGTGTCTGACCTCACAAATGCACTTCTGGAAGAATGGTCAAAAATTCCCATAAACACACTCCTAAACCTTGTGGAAAGCCTTCCCAGAACAGTCGAAGCTGTTATAGCTGCAAAGGGTGGGCCGACATCATATTAAACCCTATGGATTAAGAATGGGCTGTCACTTAAGTTCATATGCGTCTAAAGGCAGATGAGCGAATACTTTTGGCAATATAGTGTATATATATATATATATAATATTAATATAATAATAGCATTATGCAGATGTACTTTTGATGTATATTAAGTATATTTATATTAGAATAGGAATATATATATATATATGTAATTTATATTACATATATTACATATATATACAACTATAAAATACAACTAAAATGGCGGGGGGTTGTAAGGTGCATATCGCATATCACGGAGCCATTCGGCCCCATACAGGGGCGGACTGGTCATAGGGAGAACTGGGACTTTTCCTGGTGGGCTGGCCGCAAAATGGGGCCGAATGGCTCCGTGATATGCAATATGCACCTTACAACCCCCGCCATTTTAGTTGTATTTTATAGTTGTGTATATATATATATATATATATATATATATATATATATATATATATATATATATATATATATATATAGATTAGACAGTTTTAACAACACAACCATTCAAAACGTTCCTTCCTATCTCTCTCTTTCTCTCACCCGTTTGTTCTATCCCTCTCTTTTTCTTACCCTCTCTGTGTCCTATGAGTTAACTGATGTGTACATCAGCAAGTTTGGCCTCTCCCCTTCATCACTGACCTTCCGCTTGTCACAGCTGTCACAGCTAACACACATGGCCATCCTACGTGGAGGACATAAAGAGGGGCTTTGAGGGCCTGAATAGACTGACAAAACAGAGGGAAGCATATTAGAATGTAGCATAGGAATACATTCAAATCCAAACACAAAACAAAGCCAATCGTGTGTTTAAAAATATATTTTATGTAATGTATTTCATTAAATTAAAAAATTAATGTATTTTTTTATGGTTATCATTGGTTTTACAAACTCACAACATTAGTCAATTTATTGTGTATATTTAGGGCAAAAACAAAAAGCAGATATAGATGAGCACAGCCTCTTTCCTGAATGACAGGAAGTTCATTAGTAAGATAGTGTGAAAATAATGGTAGAACACAGGAGATGAACAGAGAGCAATTGAGGCTCCCAAAGGGTCACTGGCACTTTGCCCAGTGAATATTTCCCTCACAGTCCCTAGGGCCATTTGTAAAAGTGATAAACAGCACTGCAGGGCACAGTGGATCAGATAGCGCTGTCCTCTCTGGATTATATGACAGCCCTTACTGATGAGTCAGCCAAAATACTTTTACTCAGTCCTTTGTGCCAAAGTGCTTTCCAGCAGCACCACAATAAATAAATAAATAAATAAATAAATAATCCAATGAATATCCCGGTTCGTCTTAATAAAATGGCACTTGATAGTGAGTCACTTTAAAGCTTAAAAAGGCACCCAATAGTATCATAAAAGTGGCTTGTTTGTCATTTTTGTCACTTTTGAAAGTTTTCTGAGGCATACAAAAGGTTTGGTGAGAATCAACATGAAATTTCGGTAATTTTTCAGTGAAAATCTTGACATCCATTGCACGTTCATGAATGTTATGAGAGAAGCTTTACCTCAGTTGTTATTTTTAGTGCTAAACAATGCAAGTTCTCAAGTGATCAACTGCAAATTGGGCAGCTTTTTTCAAGTGCAAGTGCTATAGGTATCAAGGAAGTTTTTGCGGTTAAATTCTACTTAAAAGAAAATTATTTTCATGGTTGTTGTTAAAATGTCATTTATACAGGTGTCAGGGTAACCTGATAACAAGGGAAGTCTGCACGTTGCTTCCGAATGTTCCAGTAAACTGACATTGGCCGCATTATGCCGAGTTACTGACAAGCGCCATCTCCCATCAGACATTTTTGCATCGGTTCAAATGCATTGACATTCTCCTGTGGTGCAATCGGAATTGCATTGTGTCAGGAGTGTGGGAGACCTGAGTTCTCATTTTGGGTTGAAGCCAGAAAGTAATTGTGTTAGTATAGTGTAACAGTGACGAGCATGATTCTGAGGTTGCATTTTTCCTCTAAGATTACTTTTATACTCTACTGACAGTTAGGTTAAGGGTTGGGGGTAGTTAATAAAATATGCATTCCTCTTCACTGTATTACATCATTTACATCTAAATACAATTTGCTTTACAACTTGCTTTTGGCACAGTTTCATGCTGAAACTGAAGCTCACAAGTGCTCATACGTTCAACAACACTTCCCGCTTCGGCCACTGGGGGCATTGCTTTGAATTTTGGTAAGCACAGACTGAGTTTAGCTCAAAATGATCAACCTACAGTTTCTGAGTTCACCAACTATGTTTACATAGTTTACAAAAAGTGGCTTATTGCAAGAAAATGGTGAGAAAATGCCGTTCCTGTTTACATGCACTGTATAAGTGGCATACTCTTTACTACCATATACATTATATGTGGCTCAGTAAGCAGCATTCTCCACAGCAACAATAATTTCACTGCGAAATAACAAACATGGAATCCGAGGAAGACTTTGCTATTTTATTCTCTGTTGCTTCGCTTTATTTCCAGATATTCCATAGTAGTTGCTGTTTGTTTCCTTAACTTTCCATCACGATCTGCAGCAGAATGGCGCTTCAATAGTGGGGTTTCCCTCTTATGTAAAACTCTGGGATTCCCCCATTGTTCTTTTGCGCATATATGCACATGAGGGCAGGGGCGGACTGGGACTTAAAAGTGGCCCTTGACTTTCTGGCCCAGAGCGGCCCAGTCCTTATAATGCAAGTACACGAGTGCCAGCAGTTTGATGGTCCAAAAGTCATACTTAGGCAGCATATAATAATCCACATGACTCCAGTCGATCAATTAATGTCTTCTGAAGCAAATCGATAAGTTTGAGTAAAAAAATAAAATAAAAACAATCGATAATTAAAACTTTATTAACTTAAAAAGCACTTCCTGCCTGGGGGCCTGGGTAGCTCAGCAAGCATTGACATGACCACCACCCCTGGAGTCATGAGTTCGAATCCAGGGCATGCTGAGTGACTCCAGCCAGGTCTCCAAAGCAACCAAATTTGCCCAGTTGCTAGGGAGGGTAGAGTCACATGGGGTAACCTCCTCATGGTTGCAATAACGTGTGGTTCTCGCTCTCAGTGGAGCGTGTGATGAGTTGCCGCAGAGAATAGCGCGGGCCTCCACATGCACTACGTCTCCACGGTAACACGTTTAACAAGCCACATGATAAGAGGCATGGATTGACAGTCTCAGACGTTGAGGCAACTGAGATTCATCACTATGCCACCATGAGGACTTAGAGCACATTGGGAATTCCAAATTGGGGGGAAAAGGGGAGAATTTACAACAGAAGAACGAACGTCAAGCCAGAGTTCGGCCATTTGTAACAGCAGCAGATCCCTGGATAGAAGTGCAGATTTAAAGTTAAAATGTTTTAATTATCGTCTTGTTTCTTACATAAACCTATCGATTTGCTTTAGAAAACATTTATTGCTTGACTGGAGTCGCATGGATTGAGTTGTGTGATGATTATATTTAGATCATTTTAAGAGTAGTTTGCTTAAAAGAGTAGACAATATCATATTAAATTTGGAAATGTTATAAATGTAGTTTTGTTATGGTAAAACATTTAAAATTAGTAACAACTAGTTATGTTTATGTGCTTTGTTTTGTTGGTCAGAAATAGATTCAATTAAGGTTTAATCAGCTTCCACATTTCATAGTCTTCAGAGTACCAAATGTACATTTGAAGAGTGGAAGAGGTATTCCTCAAAGACCCATCTCTTCCTAATTAGGGCCCAAGCACTGAAAGTGCAGAGGCCCTATTGTTCTTCTAAGGATTATTAGGGCCCAAGCACTGAAAGTGCGGAGACCCTATTGTTCTTCTAAGGATTCCTCTTCTTCTTTTCAAGGTTTTCGGTACTTTTGGGGTACTTAACATGCGTGAACATGCTCTTGAAAGTTTGCACACACATCGGAGTCGTCGGCCATTAGGGCTTTGCAAAGTTCATACATGGGTGTGTAGAGGGGTTTAAAAGCGAAATGTATTTTGTGATTAGTATAAATTCATAAGCAATTAGTAGATTTAATGTGTGTAAAATGCTTAGTGCTTAAGCACTAATGTGCTTAGTGGTGTATGAAACAATAATCTTTTAACAAGCCAAGGGATGTTACCATTTTATATGCATTCAATGTTTACATGTTTTTTTTTCCTCCCTTTTTCTCCCCAATTTGGAATGCCCAATTCCCAATGCGCTCTAGGTCCTCGTGGTGGCTTAGTGACTTGCCTCAATCTGGGCGGCAGAGGACGAATCTCAGTTGCCTCCGCATCTGAGACCATTAATCCGCGCATCATATCACGTGGCTTGTTGAGAGTGTTACCGCGGAGACCTAGCACATGTGGAGGCTTCACGCTATTCTCCGCGGAATCCACACTCAACTCACAACGCACCCCACCGAGAGCGAAAACCACATTATTGCGACCAAAAGGAGGTTAACCCAACATGACTCTACCCAACCTAGCAACTGGGCCAATTGGTTGCTTAGGAAGCTTGACTGGAGTCACTCAGCACACCCTGGAGATGTTTACACTGTGGCAGGGTGAGCAAGAGACAGACACAGTGGGTGTGGCATCAAGCCTCGGAGAGGCATTTATTGGAAATAATAATAAATGTAAAATGTCCAAAAGGGGAAATAAAGTGTCCAAGGGGGAATAGTGTTCATAATAAAGGGGGAATCTGGCATCCTCGCAGTGAACGGGGCTCCGTGAAAGGGGCGGGATAGTGTTCATAGGAAAACCCAGGCACAGGCTGGGTCAGTCGGCTGCTCACACTCCCCTCCAAAGTCCACGGTGCGTGGGGCGGCGGTGTCACTGGCGGCCTGCGTTCCCAGGCAAGCATGAGGGGAAGGCGGCCCAGCATCTAGCCTGTCGGCGGCAACGTGGGTCCGAAGAACGGGTCCGGCAGTGCGCCCACTCAGCCAGTGTGTACACATGGAAATTTGAAGCCAGCTCCCCGAGAAGAGGTGCGCTCTGCGTTTTAAAGACAGCGGTGATGAAGCATTATCCCCATCAGGTATGCTTCATTCACCGCTGACCAAACGAGGCTTATTAATTATGGACCTCTTCTCGCTCTCCCGCCCAACTCCCGTCGTGAGCCTGGCTGAAGGGTGGCCCTAAGAGGCGGGGCGACGATGACAAGCCAGAGGGGCGGATCATTCCACCACAAAACATTTTAAAATAAAGCCATATTTGTTTATTTGATTTGGGTCATATTAATTTACTGTTGAGTAGAAGCAAAAATTAGTAAACTATATGTGTTTTTCATTCACGCTTATGATGTTACCAAAATCCACTTAGGCATGCGTGTTACAACATCCAGTACGTAGTGGATTTAATCCAGTACGTCATCGCGCTACAGGCTGCAGCAAGGACAGACTAAATGGGTTCGTTTGAGATGAGCAAGTTCTGCACAGAACCTATCACCAGTGATCACTGGCAGGTTAGAAATCTGTCTGACTTGCTGTGATGTCATGAAGACGTATGTCAAAAAATGTCCAGCGAGAGCGAGGCAGCCACAGTTGTAGCAGGCAGGCGGCGCAGTTGCTTTTTCAGAGTTGTGCGAACTGCAAGTACAATGGGAAATGTCTGGCTAATGACACAGCTTAATGCTCATTGGCTTAAACAACCATCATGTTTCGTTATCATCTAAAATGTTATATGTGAATTATTCCCAACACTATGACAGTGCAATCTCTGATATCGGATATGTGATGGGTATCCTTTTTCTGAAATATCTCAAATACGTGTCTTTATTAAACTAAAAATGGACGGGAATACACGTCTTAAGGGGGAATTAAATAACAGGTACATTGTCTCATTAAACTTGTTTTGCCGATATTTCAGAAAAGAACCCACATACTTTCTTCACTGTAAACCATAGATATTCCTTTATAATAACCTTTTATTAACATTAAAATACATTATTACATTCTATAAAGCATAAAAGATTATTAAAACTGCAGCACTGCCCATTTCCACCATTGAAATCTGCTGCTCGAAAGAACCCGGATGCGTGGTTTCCTGCGGTGTGATGTCAAAGTAATTTTATCATGTGAGGTTTCCATAGTTACATGGGCTGGCCTTTCTCAGTTTAGAAAGCGACATTATCCATGTGATAATTTCGAGCGATCCTGAGGAATTATCTTGTATAATTTATGGCAGAAAAAATATAATATGTTTGTTGAAAATGAAAGTAGTTGCTGGCTCCAACTGCTAAAAGCACTTGCATTATAACCAGTTATTTTAGAAGTTATTATAATATTTCTAAATCTTGTAAACATCTTATATTATGTTGTGCAATATTATGTTGTCACTTCACATGTGGTTTGAGAGGTGTTTCTAACATTTAGAAGAGAGGTGTTTTGTTTAGATCCCAAACTTTATATCTTACTGTCCCAACTTTATGGCATTTTATAAAAAAAACAAAAAAAAAAAAAGTAAAAAAAAAAAAAGACTTGTCCTGTCTTTGGAAAAGCTTTCATATAACTGATCTTTTTGTATTTTTGTTCTCAAGTTCATATTGCATTTTTATGCCAATTCCAGCCTAGTTTACTCAGATAATTGTGAATATGTGGTCTTTCGGGAATCGTTAGGCTCATTTGAGATGTCAAATGCCTCGCCTTGAAAGTAGACGAGAGGCTGGTGCAATCTGGGGAGGAGTGAAATAAGAGCTGTCAAGTCGGACAGTTCTCACTTTTCGTAGTGGATCAGCCACTACGAGATCATAGGCAGATATTGCGTGATTCACATTCAAGTGCTTTGTTGTTAATAAAGTGGATTCAATTTAAATTTTGTTGCATTTAAATTTAAATAAATATGATGAACAAAACACTAAATGTACCTGTTCTTTTATTCCCCCCATAAGACGTGTCTTTCCATACATTTTTAGTTTAATAAAGACACGTATTTTAGGTATTTCAGAAATATGATACCAATCACATATCCCATACAGAGATTGTCAGAATGTTGGGAATATTCACATATAATTTATACACATAAAAACATGATATTAGAGACAAAAAATCAAACATTTTAAAAGAGAACAAAACATCAACGTTGTTTAAGCCAATGAGCATTAAGCAGTGTTGTGAGCAAGTCATTTCCCATCATGCTTGCAGTTTGCATAGCTCAGAAAAAGCAACTGCACCACCTGCCTGCTACAACTGCAGCTGCCTCACTCTCGCAGGAGTATTTTTGACATATGTGGTCATGATATCACACAGCAAGTTGGAGAGAATTTCTAACCGGCATGCACCTGTTGGTGATTGGTTCTGCACAGAACTTGCCAGGAGCGGACCAGGAAGAAAATTCGGCCCAGGATTTTACATAGAAACTGGCCAAAAAGTTGATGAGCAAGTTGCTGTCCTTTTCTGCATATCGCTTTATGGTGCATTCTGCATAACATGGCCCCATTTCACGGCCGCCCCACCGGGAAAAGTCCAGGTACTCCCAATGGCCAGTCCGTGCCTGGAACTTGCTCATCTCAGTTGAGCCTAATGAAATGCATGCTGTTTTTTCTTCAATCACTGGATTGGATCATAAGCAGAGAATGTGAAACATAAGTAGACTGATGTCGCATGTTTTAAAAATGCACTCTTTAAACAATTTAAAATATGTTTTCAGTGTAATGTTCTAATTGCAAAATAGACTGCAGAAGATGAAAGTTGAGTTTTTACATTTAATTTGATACCAAGTATGTGAACACTGATGAAGTTTTTGATATAAAACAAAGCATTTGTTTTTTTAGCCACACTCAAACGGCCCTCCTGTTGGCCTGTGACAGTTAACAGGTTGAAAATGGGCGTGTAGGATGGCCTCTGTAGCACCCTGATTTTCACCTACAGTCACCAAAATTGGTATGTATTTACAGTAGTTCTCATCAAGCCGGAGAACTTTCATAATTATAGTCATTAGGTCCGCCCAACAGGAAGTCGGCCATTTTGATTTTTTTTTTTATATTGCAGTCTCTGAACTTTTAAATACTCCTCCTAGGGGATTCATGAGACTGTCACCACATTTAGACAATATTATACCAAGACACTGCTAAATTGTGAACAGATTTTTGATATATCGAACGGTGTTGCCATGGCGAGGCATTAAATGAATGGCAAAAAATGGGAAACAGGAAGTGTCTCATATCTTCTGTGTGCAATGTGTGATATAGATCAAAATTGAGATGTTTGTTTAGTCTTGGGGGCGAATCACATGGATGTGACTATTTTGGGTCATGTCATAGTGCCGCCACCTGGCAGCTTATATTTATCCATATTGATTCAAAATTGTTTAGAATAATGTAAAATGCATGTGTCCACCTTTCACTGTTTTCTGAAAGCCACCGGGTGGAAATGGACCCATGGTGCTTGGGCCCGTCATCGCTGATTGCAGCTATATTATTGCTCTTTCCTCTTTCACTTTGTCTATTTTACACACACACACACACACACATGCACGCACTTGCACCCCAAATTTGAAAGCATGCATAAACATAAATTATATGATAAACATCTCTCAGAGGGCTGACGGCACATACACTGTTCGTTTACCTAGTCATTCATGTTTAACTGTAGGTCCGTTTTTTATTTAAGCCACCTCAGCTACAAGTTTAAAGTTAATCCCTAACTGAGATTTAAATAAGAATTTAAAGTATTGGAGCAACAGGATGTAAGTTAATTCAGATTTACTGTGACATTTAAATCATTATCAAATCGATGTTTAAAATGTAACCCTGATTATTTGTAAACAAGACTTAAAGTTTGGTGCAACAGAATTATCATATAAACCTTGATTTAATCTAAATTTAAGATTAATCCTGGTTTGTGCAACCCACCCTTAGATTCAGATTTTAGAAGTCCTAAAATTAGGAGTGACATGCCCCTAATTTTTGAGAGTTGCTCCTACATTTCCACATTAGGAGCTACTTTTAGCCTTTAGAATTTTTTTTTATTTTTTTTTTTTTTGTGAATACAGGCCCTGAGCTGTAAATATCATGTGACATTTCACGAATATTTGATTCAAATGTATATGTTGCTTGCAATGGGGTGGCATGGGGGTACAGTAAGGCACTGTCACCTCACAGCAAGCTGGTCACGGGTTTGAGTCGCGACTCAACCTGGGCCTTTCTGTGTGGAGTTTGCATGTTCTCCCCGTGTTCAAGTTTCCACTAGGTACTCCTGATTCCCCCACAGTCCAAAGATTACAGTGCAGGTCAAGTGAATTTGAGACTCTAAAATTGCCCGTAGGTGTGAGTGAGAGAGTGAAAGTGTTTGTTTGTGTGTGTTATCCCTGTATTGGACTGGCCACTTGTCCAGGGTGTTTCCCCACATTTGGCCCGAGACAGCTGGGATAGGCTCCAGCAATACCCATGACCCTATATAGGATAAGCAGCTATAGAAAATGGATGGATGGATGGATGTTGCTTGCAAAAAATGTAGGCTATTTGTCTGAATACAATGCTACTTTTGAATGGCTGTCAATAAGGGAGAAACATCCACCAGCATGGGTTAACTCCCAAAGCTAACTGGCCTAAAGAGGTTGTGTATTTCCTTTTTTGCCAAGAAAAAGCCGAAGCCACTGTGAGCGTATGACTGAAATACTAGATTCAACTGGATAAAACATAACACATTTGGTTGTTTCTCTGTTGATATTTATTCATTTACAAATGTATTCACCATCAGAGATTGTTGCAGTATTTAGCAGATCAAGCGAGTCATCTTGTTAGCAAACTTAATGCTATTGAAAGTGTAAGGCAATTGTTGTTTGTGGAAAATAGACCTGTAAACAAGTGACTGTCCCTGAACACACTAACACAGATTACACACACATGCAGGCTGACATGTCCCCAGAGTGTAATACGCAAGAGCGGGAAATCGATATGTACTCAGACAAAAGCAGGCAAGAATTGTGGCAGTAGGGGTCGTATACATTACTGGGTGGCCAAGGCCAATGAGCATCTGTGGGAGGAGAAGGAGAGAGAGAGAGAGAGGCACAAAAATAAACAGCTGAGTCCGTGAATTGTTTTCTCAACTTTAACATATACAATATGGAAAAAGTTTACTCAAGTTCAGTTACCCCCTGAAATCGACCCCATTCTGCCAAATTATTAACAAGCACCATCCCTCATCAGACATTTTTGCATCCATTCAAATGTGATCACCTTTCCTCTTGTACAGCTGTTCTCAGAAACACAGGTTCTGGTCCAGTGGAAACTGGAATGTAATAGCATTCACATAAACAATAGTGAACGCAATTCATAGATAGCATTTTCACTTTAAAATTACATTTTTACTCCGCTGACGGTTAGATTTAGGGTTGGGCTTGGGTTAAATAGTAGGGTTAATGAAATATGCATTCCTGTTGACTGTATACATCATTTTCAACAAAAACTACAACTTGCTTTTGGTGCCACCCTGTGGACAATTTATCTGAAAACTGGTCAACAACTCTTCCAGCTTGATTTGAATCCAGTTTAGTTAGAATGTTTTGGTAAGCACGCACCTATATTAGCAGAAGAATTTTCAGCCTCCTGTTGTCAAATTCACACCCTGCATCCAAAATTGTGTACTGTCAGAGTATGTTCTGTATTTGATTAAGTTTTAATCAAGTTTTATAGTAGGGAAGTTAGTTTAGTTTATAGTTTAGCTTGTTGCTATGTGGTTGCTATTAAGTAGGGATGTGAGCGAAGCCGAATACCTTATTCGGAATGGCACAAATAATAACTTCAAAATGAAGAACGAATTAATCCGAATAATATAAAAAAATATTCATATGACTGATTATCCAAGAGGCACAAGGATAAAGCGACATTTTAAATAAACATAAACAAAATTACAAATAATTTATGAATCTGTGCAGCCAATATTTCTAAAGTGTAAACCCTATGAATAAAAATGTGCACGTTGTGATTTCACATCGGATGAGCGCGGTCTCGACTCCGTTTGCGGTCTCTGGTAATTGTGTGCATCTTGAGCTTATCAAGTGTAACATTAAGATATGACATCATATACACTTTTCACTTCTTGAATTGTCTATGTTAATGTATCACACGATTCACATGCAATTCCCATGTATTCTTTTATATCCTAAACCTTAGCACGATATTAAATTCATGACCTGAAGTGATGATTTCACGTCAGAGCCCGTCTATCTGTCTTTTAAAGTTGACCACATTTATATCCACATCAGTGATTAAGGACATTATCTGGTTAATACTTTATTCAGAAAAAAAGTTAAAATGCTCCGTAAAGGTTTAAATGCTCCATAGAGTATTCATCTATTAGGAATATTCCTCTTTATGTAAAACGAAGAAACTGAAACATGCTCCGTCTTTATTTTCTTCTTCTTTATACTGTGCTACCTCTGGTAAGGCGCTATATAAATTTAACATTATTGTTATTATTATTATTATTATTATTTAACTAAATAACGGTGTCTTATCGTAAAAATTCCTGATAGATTTACGGGACTTTCACCTGTTGTAGGCTATATTGATTTTATTTTCATGTCTTTTAATGTTTTAATTTGTATTTATTATTCACTGCAAAATGTGTGCTTGACATTTCACAATTTGCTTGACACCTGCTGCCTTCAAAATAATGTTGTTATAAAGGCACAAATGAAAATTCTGTTTCATGCAAAGATTAATATCAGAAATACCAGGAGAAACCACAGTTAACAACATATTCCACAGTTAATCTAGCCTACAAATGCAGCTTCATCTGGTAAGAAAAAAATATATATTTTTTTTAAATAATAGTTGCATAATAATAATAGTAATAATAATAATTATTATTATTAGGCTTTCATTATGAAAAGGCATATACAAGGCATATTTTATCAATAGAAACTATAAATGAAGATTAACATTTTAAAATGGGCATTTCATGGGGCCTGGGTAGCTCAGCGAGTATTGATGCTGACTACCACCACTGGAGTCGCGAGTTCGAATCCAGGGCGTGCTGAGTGACTCCAGCCAGGTCTCCTAAGCAACTAAACTGGCCAGTCCTCGTGGTCATGATTAGAGGTTCTCGCTCTCATTGTGGTGCGTGGTAAATTGTGCATGGATTGCAGAGAGTAGCATGAGCCTCCCATTTCCGCAGTGTCATGCACAGCGAGCCACGTGATAAGATGCGCGGATTGACTGTCTCAGAAGCAGAGGCAACTGAAACTTGTCCTCTGCCACCCAGATTGAGGTGAGTAACCGTGCCACCACGAGGACCTACTAAGTAGTGAGAATTGGGCATTCCAAACTTTTTTTAAATGGGCATTTCATTTAGTTTTGACACACTTCCGGTTTAAGCCCCACCAACACCCGGTTCTATCCGAATACAGAGAAAGATACAGATACAAATACAGATAATGGCTTCGCTACACACCCCAACTATTAAGTATACTGGCTGGTTTCAAGGGCGCTTCAAGGTGGTTGTTGGTAGTGTATTTTGGGTGGTTGCTTATTAGTCAAAAGTGCTCACCACAAAGTCGATATTCTGGTTACTAAATATAGCTTTGTTCCCTTCATTTAAATCCAATAAGTTACAGGATTTGAGGTATCATACATGTCCGAAACACAAACAGTGTGAGACGAGTTACATACGTTTTTAAGTTTATGTACGTTGACGTAAGTTTAATTGGGGTTAGGGGTTTGTTTAAATCTCTAACTGTAAGTAAGAGAAATACTAATAGTGATTCTTCCCTTAGCAAACAATTCCACAATATCTTAGAACTGCTGTGACTGTGTGTTTTAAAATCCACCTATATATAAAAAAAATAAAAAAAAGCTCAGAGGTGAACCACAACATTACAAAATTTGAATTTAAGCAAAAAAGAATTTCAAATCGGACATTAACACAAAGGTACAAGACTGTACTAACCATGTTTAATGAGGCCATGAAAACAATCCCATGAAGCATTGCAAAGCATCTAATTTCTTAAATTAGAAACAATGGAAAGATATAAAACTATTGATTTAAATGTGTTCATAATAAGCATAGAATCAATATATTTTAATTTTATTGCAAAGTATTCAGACATTTATAAATATATAAGTAGTGTGCAATTGCATCTCGATTGTGTCATTCACATTGCATCAGGCCAGTGTGTGGTATAGCTGCAGTGCTTGTTTGGTACGCTTTGTTGATTTCGATTTTTTCTCTTCAGGATTCGTGGATAGTGTACTGACAATCGACATCTCCCATCAGACATTTTTACATTGGCTCAAGTGTGTTTACCTTCCCTTGTGGCACAAGTAAAACATTGTTACGTCAGCAGTGTGGGAGACTCGGGTTTTCATCTTGCATTAAAACCAGGAAGTAATTGCGTTTGCATAATTAGTGACGAGCACGATTCGGAGTTTGCATTTTTTCCCCTCACATATATTTTTACTACACTGGTTAGGTTTGGGGTTTAGGTTGGGGTGTACATTTTATAAAATATGCATTCCTCTTCACTGTATAACATTCTGTACAGCTGAAAAAAAAAAAAATGCTTTACAAATTGCTTTTGGCGCCCCTCCATGGACATTTTACCCTGAAAATGGAGCTCACATGTGCCCATACGCCCAACAACACTTAGCCACTGGGGGCAGTGTTTCAAATTTCGGTAAGCAAGGACTAATTTTAGCTAAAGAAAAGTCAACCTACTGTTTCCAATTTCAATGTGAGATTTGTCTGGTTTGTCAGGAATTTAGCAATTAAACATGATTTTTAAAATTATTATTATTAAAATAAAATAACATGGACTGATGACTTCAACAGAAGCATATACTGATTAACAACCTCTATGAAAAAAATTATGGGATTTTTCCTTCCAGAACCACACTGTAGTGATGATTACCTTAGCAAACACCACAAAGTATGCAGAACTATCCTACACATAGTGTGGCATAAACAGTCTCGCAATATACAATTTATGCAAAATATACAATATATTTATTTGATCATAATATACATAATTATATACTATTTATTAAAAACAGGCTTACATAAAAGAACAAGCTTTTGTGTTGATAAAGAATTACAAAATATATACATTTTCATTCCAAAGTTATATAACAAAGAGAGCTACTATTCTTCTTTTAAATGGCTTACTCCAAGTAATACTGGATTTAGAGGGTGACAAAGCAGCAGACCCAAAAGTGCAACTATGGCAAATATACCAGGGGACTACATATAAGGCACTTGACCCATAAAGGTGACTTCAAAATACATTGAAATGTCTCAAAAACAGTAGAAAATAATCAGATGGCTTCCAGACTCTCTAAGATTTCACAATATTACTGTTTTTACTGTATTTTGGATCAAATCAATGCAGGCTTGGTGAGCAGAAGAGACTTTTGAACTTTTGAACAGTAGTGTACATCCAACAGAATAATTCTAGCATTATTTAACAATGTAGTATTTACTACCCTAAAAACAACTGGATGATTGATGTGACACTTTGTGATAATAATGTTTGTTCCAAAAGATTGTTTAAATGCATGAAACTAGTTTATTAGATATTAAATATATAAATTATGAAAAGACAGTCTGTCAGCCTGTGTGTTAGTGTTGGTGGGGATGTTTCAGCGATTTCAGTGCAGTTACATTGTTACATCAGTAGGTGGCGGCAAGGGACTGTTATGAGTGAGTGAGTCAGCAGATTATTCAACTGTTTCAGTCAAAAAGGCTGCTTTATTCAGGAACAAACAATGCTATGGTTATCAATATGTCAATCATTGCTATTTCAAGAGTGAATCCCGCATTTTTATGTGGATGTAATTCCCGAAACTTTGCAGCGTGGCCGTTGGTCCTCCTCTTAGCAGCATGAAAAACAAGTTTTATACAAATTCTGAATGGATTATATATAGCATAGAAAGCGCACAATGAGCGCTCCCTTATAATCACTAAAAAGCTGTCACACATCTTCATCGTGATCTCTAGCACCCCTGTAGAACCAGGCCTATTAATAATGAAAAATTAGTAAGCCTAAATGTTTCCAGTTTATGCAAGGAATACAAAAGCCCCGACATGGAGTGGATAGATATAGTAGAAAGATATATATAGAGAGAAAATTACCCCTCAAAAAAGTCAGTAAGAAGCTTTCTCTTCCCGACTGCGAGTGGAGGTTTATTATTCTCCATTTTTTAGCTAAAGTTAGCTTCACCGGAGCGGCGCCAAGCAAGCAGTCATGTCAACGATGCGCTTAGTGGTCTTTAGATGTGGGCCGGGGCGTTTACATTTTAAAGAGACATGACAACTAGCCTATAAACAAACTTAATATAAATTATTGTAAATAATTAATTCACGAAATTTACCGTATCTACTGCATGAATTTAATCAGATTTGTCATTATTATTTTTACTAAAATATAAGTACCTTGGGGACCCCCCCTAAGTTTATTTTTTACTTCTTGTGGGGGGGTCCCTGATCCCCTCAGCCCCCCCTCAATTCGAGCACTGATGTTAGGCATCATCAGTCATCAATCACTTTCCCTACATTTTTTTTCCATACAATGAAAGTGAATGGTGACTGTGGCTGTCTGTCTCTTACATTTTGCCTAACATCTCCTTTTGTGTTCCACAGAGGAGAGAAAGTTACACATGGTGAGTAAATTATGACAGAATTTTCATTTTTTGGATGAACTAAACTTTACCATTGACAGAATTTCTAAAGTTTCTGCAGGTCTTCGGAAGTATTTCAAGGTGGAAGGACACCTCTTTGTGTGTAACCTATTTGATAAATTACCTAAAACACTACTGAGATTATTTACTGTGGATACTCAAAGATTTAAATAAAAAAGATGACAGCCTCATTTACCTGGCAGGAACAACCCCTTTGTTGTCATGGTGACTTATGGTGAAACAGTTCAGTGTGAATAAGAAAAGATAATCTTCAGACATGATCATCTTTGTCTGTTTTCTTTTTTCCATTATGCTGTCAATGCAACATTGTCAAACATATTGCATTCTGAGATACAGTACTGCAGTGTTTCATGCAGTGTGCTCTGTTTGCACAAATTGGCAGATGCAGATGTCATGCAAACAGAACATACACACCATGTACTGCAGAAACAGTAAGAGTAGTATATTTGTATGCTATTCAGAACAGTCACTGGAATGTACATCAGATCACTGTCTGTCAAATCTCCATAGAATTATATTAGAATTATGTATAGGTAATCTAAAGGGCTGGTAGGACCTGCGATCTTATTACTACCATTTATTGAAAAAGCCCTGCAGTAATTTATGTTAGAAGACAAGAAGACAACACTGTAACTTGTCATGGGAGGTTCCAGACACAATAAAGATGTCAGACAGTTCGAGGAGGATTATGGCCATCAGTGTTATTGAGAAAAATGTGCAAAAACATGTCAAGAAGTGATTCATTAAGCTGGTTATCCATTCCGAAAGTAACATTCAAAAGGGGTTTTCATCTTTGCAGTAATGATAACAATTCTGTAAAGAAGGCTTAACAAATCCTACATGTACTCTAAAAAATGCTGGGTTATTTTTTCAACCCAAACGCTGGGCTGAGCCTGTGGGGTCATTTTATTGGCTTATTTTCTCAGTGTTGGGTAGTTTTTGTGTTACCAGACACAACATTTTCACTGACAGTTGAACAATGTTCCCCTCCCCCTCACTTCAATTAACAACCTAGCAGCTATGTCACAACAACCCAGCCACTGAGTTACCTGTCGCAGACTTTTTGGATCATTTTCAGGAGTGAGCGATTCTCAGCGTGGACAAATTGGTGGATTAATTTGGTGAAATAATGTTTGTATCAGTGTTTTTATCTATAAAATAATTACTGTTCACTAGAAAATGCAACGATACAGTTTAATAATAAGAACAGAACTGGACAGCTCATTAGACATAACAAAACGCTAGCTTTGTAAGATTTGGCTTTGCTAGTCTATGATGCCCACTGGATCATGAATATGTTTGTTATTCCCTTTTTCCAAATTTGGAGTGTCTCCTTTCGGCAAATTTTTTTCGATCTGAATCCAAAATATATCACCTAAGTGATTCATTTAGTTCATTCATAGCCTTTAACACCTTGTCTACACCAGAGAGCAGTATCTTTCTTTGTTTAACTTTTTTCCTTTGCTTTCTGTCTGTCTTTTTAAAGGTTGGAACTAATATGGTAGAGTACCTCCAGCAGGCTGATGTCAAGGCCTTATTCCCCTACATCCTACACTCAGCTATACAGGCCTGCACATACAGGCCCCCACATAGATTATTTTAAATTTTTTATTTAATTTTATGGATTTTATTCATTTCTTACATAAATAGTTTTCTGGTAACAGACACTGGAATTGTAAGTAACATTAATATTACAATGGATATTTAATGTTTTTTAATGCCTAATGTAATTAACAATAATTAAAAACGTTTAATGTTTTTATTAAAACCTTTGTAAAATGAGTTTAAATGTAATTATTGCATGTATAAATATTTATCCAAAATAAAGTATGTACCATGTTAACACTTTTGTTAATGGTGTGGTTTATTTTACAATATTATTAAAAGACAAACAATCAGAAAATATTAACCCACTTATGAGATCAATTTAACCCAGCATTCATGTAAAAATGAACCAGCATTTTGGTTTAATAAATAACCCATTTTGCTGGGTAAAAATGAACAGCCCAACTTGCTGGGTTAGATTAGCCCAATGTGTGTTCTGTCCCATAAACAGCAGCTGGGCTAAAAACAACCCAAACCCAGTTTGGGTTGTTTTTAACCCAATGTTTGTTAGAGTGTAGTGATCAACCATGCAATAAATATTGACTTGCCGATGAATACAGCAAAGTTAAAGTTAACTTGATATCATGTAAAACCTAACAAATGTCCCAATTTGTTGAACTTACTTCTGTACATCTAATCTTTACTATTTGCATACTATGCCTAGTTACTCAGAAAACCCTAGTTAAGATAAATTGATTTGTATAAGTATCATTTTATCAAGCAAAAACAAGTTTTTGAGGTGAATTATTAATTACATAATTATTTTAATATCTATTTCTTTAGTTTCCTTCAGTAATTTTCCAAGTCACTTGAATGTTTAATAGTCAATACAAATGAAATGATTGAGAGAACACAAGTTTATACACTGGCGGCCAAAAGTATGGAATAATGTTCAAGTTTCGAAAGGAAATTGGTACTTTAATTCACCAAAGTGGCATTCTGCTGATCACAAAGTATAGTCAGGACATTACTGATGTAAAAAACAGCACCATCACTATTTGAAAAAAAGTAATTTTTGATCAAATCTAGACAGGCCCCATTTCTAGCAGCCATCACTCCTTGAGTTATCATGCTATTTGGTTTGTTAAATGAAGCTTAACATTGTTTTTGAGTTGCCACAGTATGCAATAGCCTGGCATGTCTTAAGGTCAATATTAGGTCAAAAATGGCAAAAAAGAAACAATCATTCAATCATTGTTTTGAGGAATGAAGGCTTTAAAATGCTTGAAATTGCCCAAAAAAAAAAAAAACTGAAGATTTCATACAAAGATGTACACTACAGTCTTCAAAGACAAAGGACATCTGGCTCTAACAAGGACAGAAAGAGATGTGGAAGGCCAGATGTAAAACTAAACAAGAAGATAAGTATATCAGAGTCTCTCGTTTGAGAAATAGACGCCTCACATGTCCTCAGCTGACAGCTTCATTGAATTCTACCCGCTCAACACCAGTTTCATGTACAACAGTAAAGAGAAGACTCAGGGGTGCAGACCTTATGGGAAGAATTGCAAAGAAAAAGCCACTTTTGAAACAGAAAAACAAAAAGAAAAGGTTAGAGTGGGCAAAGAAACACAGACATTGGACAACAGATAATTGGAAAAGAGTGTTATGGATCTTATCCCCATTGAGCTTTTGTGGGATCAGCTAGACTGTAAGGTGCGTGAGAAGGGCGACACAAGACAGCCACATCTATGGCAAGTGCTACAGGAAGCGTGGGGTGACATGTCACCTGAGTATCTGGACAAACTGACAGCTAGAATGCCAAGGATCTGCAAAGCTGTCACTGATGCACGTGGAGGATTTTTTGATGAGAACTCTGAAATAATTTAAGAAGTTTTGAAATTTTGTAATAATTTTTCACATTATTAATGTCCTGACTATACATTGTAATCAGTTGAATGCATCTTTGGTGAATAAAAATACCATTTACTTTCCATAAGAGCAAAATCTGTACATTATTCCAAACTTTTGGCCGCCAGTGTATGTTTCATGTTGATTAATTGAAAATGGTTTAATGTAGCAGTGACACACACACACACACACACACACACACACACGCACACAAAGTGCTACTAATGACTGTATCATAGGGGCTACAGAAATACAATACTGTTCAGGCAAAGTGAGCCGATACCATCTCTAAAGGAAGTGACAATATTTTGCGAGCCACTGATTCTGTTAGTACTTACAGGAAGTATACATGCGTAGATTTCAACATTCAGCATGCAAAACACAACAATGATAACAATCAACTAATAATGTATTTTTTGATTATAAGATATACTCTAAAAATGACAAAACAGATAAAAAAATAAAATAAAATAAAAAAAAAATAGCAGTCAATAAAATTAGCCAAACATTATACTTACTTGAACTTACTTGTGAAGGCAAGGTCAACTTCACTATCTCGTCCACTTTCCAACAAGAAGAAAAAGGCTGCCAGTACTTCCAAGACCCAAAAGCCCCTAGCTGTGACATTGTAGCTACCAAGCAGGGTTGTGTGTAAATGTTCAGAATGGCATTTTTAATGTTTTTAACTATGTTTTTTGATGTATTTTAATCTTTTCTTAACCTATTATTTGATTGGACTAAAAAAAGATTAATACATTTTGAAAAACAAATTGGATTATAAATACAAATGAACCATATTTTCAAGATGATAACTGGATGCCAAATGCAGAAATTAAACATGCAACATATTGAGGTCCTGTGACAACAATGTATTATTTTGATTTTAACTAGGCTTGCTTCCATATTTAGGAATATTTATCCTTTGTATTTTCTACTTCTTTCACTGACACGTACATTTATTTTTTATTTTTATGCTTTTAATTCTTTTACACCTTTGAATTTAATTGTTAGTTTCAGATTTTTTTGGGGAATCACTTTGTATGATATATTAAATAAATGTATTTACACAGCAATAACAATCGCAAGAAACAATGTATCATGCGCCCCAATGTAATATTTGTGTAAAAATGTGGCTGTATTAATATTGGTGCACATCTGACAGCACCGATTAAGACAACATTCCAGTGCGGTTGCCAGATATTCAATCTTAGAATCATTATACATAACTAATACGTTGTATTTTCCTTATCTAGTGTCTACCATCAAACCTTTCAGTGACTGCGGTCCATTTTTAAGGAAAACTTAAATTATATATGCTATATAATTTGAACACGTGATTGTGTTTTCAAATTAGTCCAGTTTGGTATAAAACCCTGGCAACACTGCTCACTCGCTGTAGCTGCTCTGTCAATTGTAGAGTGTGCATCTGTGCTGTTCAGAAAAAAAAAATAAAAAATCACGTTTCTCACTTGATTGACAAGATTTTTTTCTTTCTGCCTTATTTTGTGGTCAATATGAGGAGGTATTCTAAAAGTTTTCTAACAAAATGTTTTAAAGTATCTGTATTCTGTATACATGTGCTTGAAAACGTAACCGGGGCTGAATTCAGTTAATTAATTTATGTATTCTGAATATGTAACGTCATTACATGTATTCCGTTACAGCCCAACCCATATTACAAATTGTAAGTAACTGTAATTCATTATACTTTGACATTCTTCAAGCATCTCTTATTACTATTGCTCATATGTTATGGTATAGGGATTTGGAAAAGTTTTAGTATTACACTTTGGTATAACATGTTTATGGGTAATTCATACTGAAAAGGTAAATGTGTTGATAAAATGTAAAAGGCTTTCTCACTATAATTCTAAATAACACATAACCCTGGTCTTAATAAGAAATGGCATTGCTACTAAATGGCATTGCAACTAAAAGAGTAAAAAAAAAAAAAAAGAATGCCAGTAATCCAATATCAATATCCGGCAGTGTGCATGCCTACAGACATGAGAGCATTTGTGTGCTGATCTATATGAAATGCTGGATAATGATGGATTTAGCACTAAAATTCCCCTCCCCGAGTTCAATAAAGTCGCTGTCTCGCTTTTTAATGGAAGCTTGTTTACACAAGAGCATCTTAAAAATGTAGTGAAGGAAGCAGGAAGCCACTGGATCAGAAAATAAAGCATACATAATTTCATAAGATATTCCACCCCTACCCCCACCCTCAAAGATTACCTGTAACTAATCACACCAAACTTATTCAATCAAATTGGAGCATTTAACCAGACAAATTAAAAGCATAACCAAGATCCTAATGTGTATGCTACTGCTCCTAATGAAATTTGTTCGCCCAGACATCAAGGAGCTATTGACTCAAGATTTCAACACTGCTACCATGCCACCCGCAATTTTAATAACTATTGTTCTGATGATTATTACCATATCAAATACATGTCGCAATGTCTGAAGTCCCTCATCCCCCCACACTCATTTAAATTGGTTCCACTCTTTCATTGCCTTTCTAATGATGTCTGGATAAAAACGAAGACACGATCTTGCATGCATTAAGAACAGTTCTGCTCCAGCACTAAAAAGAATGCCGTCTGAGTGATTAAATATACTGAATCAATGTTGGATCAAACATTACATAATTAAACACATATTTCCTTTGAATCCCCTTGATGGGTCACTTTCTTGCATAGCCCAGGTGAATGCCACAAATTTCTCATCTGACATAATGGCTGTGTCTCATTTCGAAGGCTGCGAGCTAGGTAGGACGCATACTTTGAAGGCTGCAGTATACCAAGTGTCCTCCTTTAAACAAGCCTCGTTTAAACGAGTCGGACTTCGTAGGACAAACGGAAACAGAACGTAACATGGTTGCTATGACAGCACGCCACTCTTTAACAAGCGC
The DNA here is from genome assembly GCF_019703515.2 of Myxocyprinus asiaticus. Lineage (NCBI taxonomy): Eukaryota > Metazoa > Chordata > Actinopteri > Cypriniformes > Catostomidae > Myxocyprinus > Myxocyprinus asiaticus. Next base: position 57,800,230 of record NC_059346.1, read on the forward strand.
AAGTGCTTTGAGTGAGAAGGGAACAAAGTCCCTCTGGAAGGGAATGTATGAGATACGTTTTAGGAGTTATAATGATGTAAAGAGAAAAGAAAATAGATTTTACAGTTGTACTTTTAGTCTAATACTTTATTTTAATTATATATTAATTAATTATACATATTATATACTCTGCACCCATCTACTGAGGTACTTCAACTTGGGAATTAACATTCCTTGCATTTGAACATAATATTTGCGGGCAAATTGGCATAATTTTTTTTTAGACATTTCCGTTGAAGCAAAGAATTGTGGGTTGTGAGTGCCCACGAAGGATACACCTCATGCATCCTCTGAATTTCTGTGAAAGAAGGTCGCATTCGAAGGCTGCATTTGAAGGGTCCTACTCACTTTTCTGAAATGAGACAGCCTCGATGACATATGCGGCCGACAAATGCGACCTCCGGAGGACGCATCCTTCCAAACGAGATACAGCCAATGTCTTCCTTTTTCAAGGACTCATTTATTATTTGCATATTAAACATTGTATTCATTATACAATGGATTTTTGTACACTTGAAAATTTCAAACATAGAAAGTCTAAATTAAATGATACACTGTGCAGACAGATATATCAGATGATTAGTGTAGTCTGATGTGAACATCCTTATTTGTCGCACTATGTATTTATTCATTTTGCTTGTGTGTTTAAACTGAGAGTTACTGCAGGAAATATTAATGATTCCCTCAGCGAGGAACTGCATGCAAAGCAATCCTTGACTTTAACGCACTTACACACACACACACACACACACACACACACACACAAAAGAAAGATGGGAAAAGAGGAAGGAGAAAATGATACAAGAAGACAGAAGGGGAAAAAGGGTAAAGAGGTAATCACAATATTGCAGTCTAAAGGAGGATGTCAGGTTGGAATTTACTTTAGCGGCATATGCAGGAATTTTCTGAATTTCCCCTCCCACCACTGCTTTCTTACAGAATAACAATAATATACATTTTATTTACAAAAAAATAAAGCACACATTATTATTTTGACCTCCATGTCAATTAATAAAACAGGAGGCTATGAGTGAATATATGATACATACATCAGGAGTAAATCCATCAGGTAAATATTGATTATTGTTTGCTCTATAATAGTGAATATTCCATAAAATTAGAATAATAATGCTTAAAAATGTCACAATAAGTTTCCACACACATATAATTATCATGCATGCAAATATTATACTTTTAAAAATTCATTTTTCAAACTGCAGGACCATTTAAAGTAAAATAGCTAAAGGCAAAAAGTAGTTTAAAAGTGGTTAAAAAATTAAAAGAATGAATGCCCAGTTATATATAGCCTATACATTTCCCATATACAGTACATACATATAAAATGTAACTTACAATATAATTTTAATATGACTGGTTGAGCTCCTGGTTGCATGTTAATAAGGAGAGAAAAGAAAGAGAAGGGGAGGTAGGCTGGATTGACAGATGTGCATTGAGCATGCAGGTAGATGTTTTCTTGTAATCTACTTCTGCTATTTAAACCAATGTATCAGAGCAAAGTTTTACTGATACTGCCCTATTTTAAGAGTGCAAGCGATAAGCACATCACAAAGATTTAAGTCATAAGCGCAAAGTCAGTGGGCATGGCCATGAAGTTTTGGTATTTTCGTGCAAGCATGCGCCAAGTCTAGGCACAAATGGGTTTGGAAGAATCGGCCGCACAGCGCGCAAATGGGATGGGTCAAGCGAATTTAGTTCTGAATTTCTTCTCCGGTTATTCCACCATCTGTGTTCTATTATATAGTTCATTTCCTGTCAAGTACCAGCGATATAAACAAAGATAGCACATTCATAAGAAGTTGGTTGTGTAAATGAACTGTATGCACTGAATTAGAAGAATAGAAAATTACATTCCCTATCTGTCACTCACTCAACGTTGTGTCGATGTAGTGACACTAGGGGTCACTCTTGGGAGCCTGAAACACCTCTGGTCTTTGATAAAAGGCCAGTGAAAATTGGCGAGTGGTATTTGCATGCCACTGGCCCGGACATACGGGTATAAAAAGAGCTGGTATGCAACCACTCATTCAGATTTTCTCTTCGGAGCTGAACGGTCATGCTCATTGAGCTGAATTCTCATGACTGTTCATTCATCTCTGCTGGGTCTGACGGCGCATTTCAGCGGCTTCTCCCTCCTCTGCACTGGTGCACTGCAGAGAACGCCCCTGGGCGCTTTGGCAGAAAAAAGAGAGTATATTTCTCTAAAAGAGCGGCACACACGGAACGTCTTTTTAAAGATGCCTTTCCGATTGTGTGTTATTCATGGTTGCGGTCATTACTTCTCAACTTCAGACGGTCACGATCGCTGTCTTTCATGTCTGGGCTCGACCCACACAGAGTCAGCATTCGTGGATGGTTCATGTTCTCACTGCGAGAACATGACCATGGCAATGTTGCGGTCGCGGCTTGCTTTCATAAGAAAGCAAGCCACCCCAGCGGCTCCCCGCCTTGGTCCTTCTACTTACGGGTTTGAGGCCAGCGTGGCTAGCACTGGGGGTGATTTGGGGACTCCAATGGGATCGCCTCCACCGGGTATCCCCCCACGGACCTCCCATTCCCCAGCACGCTCGTCTGCCCTGATCGGGCTTCCGGATGAGTCCGCCAGCTCATCTCACGGCGAGTTTGACCTCTTGTTCAGAGCCCGTGAAGCTGATGAGTTCTCTAGCGCAGCATCGGAGAGCAGGCTTGTCCAGTCGGACGCAGAAGCCTCAGCTGGGCTCCCCCCTTCAGGGTCAATTGCCCAGTCACAGGCTGATGCAGAGATGACGGACATGCTTTCCTGGGCGGCCGCGAGCGTCGGGCTAGAGTGGAACCCTCTGCTCTCCCCTGAACCCTCGCGGCTCGATAATTGGTTCCTGGGCTCACGGCACCGCTCAAAGCAGCCACGTCCCGCTCCAGTGCCTTTCTTCCCGGAAGTGCACGAGGAGCTCACAAAATCGTGGGAGGCACCTTTTACTGCCCGGTCCCGATTTCTCAGTTCCCCCGCCTTCACTACCCTCGATGGTGGGGCGGCCAGGGGCTATACGGCGATTCCCCCGGTGGATAAGTCACTCGTGGTGCACCTATGCCCGCAGACCGCTGCCACCTGGTGCAGACGCCCAAAGCTCCCGTCCAAGCCATGTAGGTTCATGTCGTCCCTGGCGGCCAAAGCCTACAGCGCTGCTGGACAAGCCGCCTCTGCCCTGCGCACAATGGCTCTCCTACAGATCCACCAATCCAAGGTGCTAAAAGAACTGCACGAGGGTAGTTCCGCCCCAGATCTGACGCAGGAACTGCGCTCGGCGACCGACCTCGCTCTCCGAGCGACGAAGGTCACGGCGCGGTCTCTAGGGCAGACAATGTCCACATTAGTGGTCCAGGAGCGCCACCTTTGGCTCAACCTGGTTGAGATGGGTGAGGCCGACAAGACATGGTTCCTTGCTGCCCCCATCTCCCAGGCTGGCCTATTCGGCGACACCATCGAGGACTTTACCCAGCAGTTCTCGATGGTGAAGCAGCAGACGGAGGCTATCCAGCATATCCTGCCCCGGTGCGGCTCAAAATCCCACACCCCGTCTGCTCGTCACCAAGGGCGTCCCACTGCGGTGACTGCACCTGCTCCACCGCAGCCCGCCCCTTCAGCCCGGCCCCGGCGTGGAGCCCACCGCAGGAAGCAGACGCCACCTGTCTCACAGCCGGCCGCTAAGAACCCACGAAGGTCGTCAAAGCACCTCTGAGATGAGCGACCCAGGGTCGACGAAACCCACTGCATTGGAGCTGGTAGTAAGACCACTCCATCCCCCAGTGGAGGACTGGGTGGAGAATCTTTTGTTGCCTTTTTATTTGATTTCGCAGCATGCCCAAGTGGCTGCGGTACCCAACAGTTCAGCAAAAGAGCGGTTTCCTCCTTCCCTGGGTCACATACCCAGTGTGCACGGTCGTCATCATGACCACCATCCACGGGTTTTTCCTTGCAGGATTGGCGCTCCAGCGGTGGTCTCCCCGCCCCTGCATGCCGAGCTGTGGCACACATCCGCCCCCGATGTGACAGTCTCAACAGGTTGCGAGGACAGGCCTCTTCCTCCCCCATCCCAACTGTTCCGGCGGTGGTCACAAGGAGCCAGGTAAGTGCTTCGATGTCCCTAGACTCAGAATGGCCACGACATGGTGTGGCACCTCGAGCTCCGTCCCGCCGCAAGGCCCCACCTGCCGGTACGTCCAACGACGTTGTCCCTTTGGTCCTCCTTGCGCGGAACTTGGATGCATGGCTTGCGCTTTCCAATCTGTCGCGATGGCTGGTCCGGACCGTCCGACTCGGCTAGGCGATTCAGTTCGCCAGTCATCCGCCCAGGTTCAGCGGTATCCACTTCACCTTGGTGAAGGACGAAAACGCTGCTACTTTGCGTGCGGAGATCACTATCCTCCTACGGAAGGGTGCGATAGAACCTGTCCCTCCGGCCGAGATGAAGAATGGGTTTCACAGCCCCTACTTCATCGTACCGAAAAAAAGGCAGTGGGTTGCGGCCAATCTTGGACCTGCGAGTACTGAACCGGGCTTTACACAGACTCCCGTTCAAGATGCTGATGCAAAAAAGCATTCTGGCGAGCGTCCGGCAACAAGATTGGTTCACGGCGGTAGACCTGAAGGACGCATACTTTTTCACATCTCGATTCTACCTCGACACAGACCCTTCCTGCGGTTTGCGTTCGAGGGTCAGGCGTATCAGTACAGGGTCCTCCCTTTCGGCCTGTCCTTGTTCCCTCGCGTCTTCACGAAGGTCGCAGAGGCAGCCCTTGCCCCGTTAAGGGAAGTGGGCATTCACATTCCCAACTATCTCGACGATTGTCTAATCCTAGCTCACTCTCGGGACATGTTGTGTGCACACAGGGACTTGGTGCTCTTGCACCTCAGCCGATTAGGGCTTTGGGTCAACTGGGAAAAGAGCAAGCTCCTCCCAGTTCAGAGCATCTCTTTTCTCAGTTTGGAGTTGGACTCAGTCTCTTTGACAGCACGCCTCACGAACGAGCGCGCACAGTCGGTGCTGGCCTGTTTGAAGGCGTTCAAACATAAAACAGCGGTTCCACTGAAACTGTTTCAGAGGCTCCTGGGGCATATGGCATGCTCAGCATTGGCCACCCCGCTCGGGTTGATGCATATGAGACCGCTTCAGCACTGGCTTCAGACTCGAGTCCCGAGAATGGCATGGCACCGCGGGACACATCGTGTGGTCATCACGCCAGTCTGTCACCATCTCTTCAGTCCTTGGACCGACCTCTCGTTTCTACAGGCAGGTGTTCCCCTAGAGCAGGTCTCCAGGCGAGTCGTGGTCAGGACAGACGCCTCCAAAATGGGCTGGGGTGCTGTTTGCAATGGGCACGCAGCCGCCAGCTTATGGATGGGCCCATGGCTGCGTTGGTACATCAACTGCCTCGAGTTGTTGTCAATTCTGCTCGCCCTGTGGAGGTTCCGGCCATTAATCCAGGGCAAGCACGTGTTAGTTCGGACAGACAACACGGCAACGGTAGCATATGTCAACCGCCAAGGCGGTCATCGCTCTCATTGTATGTCACAACTCGCCCGACGTCTCCTCCTCTGGAGTCAGCAGCACTTCAAGTCGCTGCGAGCCACTCACATCCTGGGCGAACTCAACACTACATCGGACGTGCTGTCACAGCAGGTTACCCTCAGGGGAGAGTGGAGACTCCACCCTCAGGTGGTCCAGCTGATTTGGAGTCGATTCGGACAGGCACAGGTAGACCTGTTCACCTCCCAAGAATCCTCCCACTGCCCGCTCTGGTACGCCCTGACCGAGGCACCCCTCGGCATAGACGTGCTGGCACACAGCTGGCCTCCTGGCCTATGCAAATATGCGTTTCCCCCAGTGAGCCTACTTGCACAGACTCTGTGCAAGGACAGGGAGGACAAGGAGCAGGTCGTCCAGGTAGCACCCTACTGGCCCACCCAGATGTGGTTTTCGGACCTCACACTCCTCGCAACAGCACCCCCACCCCCAGCGAATTCCCCTGAGGAAGGACCTTCTTTCTCAGGGACGAGGTACCATCTGGCATTGGCAGCCATGGACTGAAAACAGACAAAAGAGCCATGTGCCAAAACACAGGACAGAACCAGGTACGTTTAGCACTTCAGAAAAATACTTTACCAACTGAGCTATTTCAGCCTAATCATTTAGTTTCACTTCTCTGTACAGATTTCCATGATACCAGTGGGCACGTGAGAGTAGAGCAGAAGATATATTCAGAACAAAATTCTTTGTGGTCCATATGGGGGATTGAAATTGCAACCATGGTGCTGTTATTAGCACCATGCTCTAACCAACTGAGATAACTAGCCATTCAGGACTGTTTTCTGGGCACAGATTCACACAACATGATGGGTAGTTTGTCATGCTAACTGCAAGAAGACACAAATCATGGGAGGGATTTTGAAGGGAAAGAACGGGCTCGTCCGGGATTTGAACCCGGGACCTCTCGCACCCGAAGCGAGAATCATACCCCTAGACCAACGAGCCACTTTGCGTTAGCTGCTCTTCCCTACAAGCTCAAAACAAGTCTCATGACGTTGTGGCACTCAGCATTACCTTTGGAATCTCCATGTCTGGCCCCTGGATGGGACGCGGAAGACCTAAGCGGTCTACCACCCGCGGTGGTAGACATGACCACTCAGGCTAGGGCCCCCTCTATGAGGCCCTGTGGCGTCTGTTAGCTAAGTGGTGTTCTTCCCGATGGGAAGACACACAGAGATGCGTAGTCGGATCGGTGCTTTCCTTCCTGCAGGAGAGGTTGGAAGGGCGGCTGTCCCCTTCCACCTTGAAGGTGTACGTTGCTGCTATAGCAGCAAACCAAGACACAGTGGACGGTAAGTCCTTAGGGAAGCACGACCTGATCATCAGGTTCCTGAGAGGTGCCAGGAGGCTGAACCCCTCCAGACAGCGCCTTGTTCCCTCATGGGACCTCTCTGTAGTTCTTCAGGGTCTACAAAGAGCCCCATTTGAGCCTTTGCAGTCAGCTGAGCTTAAGGCACTCTCCTTGAAGACTGCCCTCCTGACTGCACTCAATTCCATCAAGACGGTAGGAGACCTGCAAGCGTTCTCTGTCAGCGAAACGTGCCTGGAGTTTGGTCTGGACTTTTAGGGACCAGGAGGTGAACCTGCGAGCACTGCCCCAGGAGGAGGCAGACACAGCCCTGTCATTGCTGTGTCTGGTGCACGCTTTACGCATCTATTTGGATCGCACACAGAGCTTAGGATCTCTGAGCAGCTCTTTGTCTGCTTTGGTGCACAGCGGATAGGAAGTTCTGTCTCCAAGCAGAGGATCGCCCACTGGCTCATTGACGCCATAGCTATGACATATCACGCCCAGGACGTGCCGCCCTCGGTAGGGCTACAAGCCCATTCTACCAGGGGTGTAGCGGCCTCCTGGGCCCTGGCCAGGGGTGCCTCTCTGACAGACATTTGCAGAGCAGCAGACTGGGCAACACCCAACACCTTTGCAAGGTTCTACAACCTCTGGGTGGAACCGGTTTCGTCCCAGGTAGTGTCACGCAATACAAGCGGATAAGCCCAGGATAGCCGGCCGGGTGTATCGCTTGCACATAGCGCCTTTCACCTTCTCTGAACTGAAGACTTGCGCCATTAATTCCCAGTAGTGTTCACAAACTATGTTCCCTGGTTGACTTCCTCTGAGCCCTGTGGCAGTCGAGTTTTCGGAGAGACTCGCTGCCGGCCCAGTACACGTGCTAACTAAGAGCCCTGTTCTGGGGTAGGTGCTCCGCATGTGGCAGTTCCCTGTAAGGTAATCCCATGTGATGTATATCTTCCGCTAATTCATTTTCCTGTTGGCAAACTGCGTCTTCCTTGGGCAGAGCCCCCCCTGCCACAGTCTCCATGTTTGTAGTAACTTCTCCCCCGTTGGGTAGGATCTACCATGAGACTCTCCACATGGTCGGCAAGACCATGTGACGTATTTTTCCACTTAAATATCCCCCCTCTCTTTGGGCGAGGTGTGGTCTCCATGGTGTCCTCCCCTTGGGAGGGACACCCCCCGACTAGACCTGGCGGCCCAGTTGGATAATCCCCCTTGTTTTTTAGGGAGTGGATAAAAAGAAAGGGAAAAGAGGCCACGACTGGGTTAGCCTGTCTCTATCTTTTGGGTAGTCGACTTGTTCCCAAAGAGCCGTTCGACACTCATAACTATGTTGGGGGAGGTTATGTGTCGGCCTGGTGTGCTGGCAATGAGGCACACAGTTGTCTGCCCGTCACACACCGCCAGTTCACGTAACACAGTTCAGCCAGTTGCAGCGTTTTGTAAAGGGACCCCTAGTGTCACTACATCGACACAACGTTGAGTGAGTGACAGATAGGGAATGTCCTGGTTACTTGCGTAACCTCCGTTCCCTGATGGAGGGAACGAGACGTTGTGTCCCTCCTGCCACAATGCTGAGCTACCCGCTGAAATGGCCGGACCTTGTCTTGGCTCCTCAGCATAAAACCTGAATGAGTGGTTGCATACCAGCTCCTTTTATACCCGTATGTCCAGGGGAGTGGCATGCAAATACCATTCGCCAATTTTCATTGGCCTTTTATCAAAGACCAGAGGTGTTTCGGGCTCCCAAGAGTGACCCCTAGTGTCACTACATTGACACAACATCTCATTCCCTCCATCAGGGAACGGAGGTTACGCAAGTAACCAGGACGCTATTTTGTGCATTAAAGGGTTAGTTCACCCAAAAATGAAAATTGTCTCATGATTTACTTACCTTTAAGCCATCCCAGATGTATATGACTTTTTTCTTCAGCGGAACCGAAGTGAAGATTTTTAAAGCACATTTCAGATTTAACTAACCTTTTAACCGCATCCTTGATGAATGTCAGGTATATTTCTATGACAGTGACACGCTCCTTTAATACGCATGGAAAATGCTATTCTCATCAGAATTTGGATGTACCCTCCATTAAATTATAGAGAATGTAAATATTATTTATAATTTTCATCTACTGACACACAAATCATAGCTAGTATGAACAGTAATCGTATTGTACAGTAAAAATTGTATCAGCATGCACTTCACTTCTACCCATCGCCATTGATTTTGAAAAATCAATTTATTGAAAAATGAAAAAATGAAAACAAATTTTTTTCTAAATTCAAATTACACTTCAAACGAAACTAAAAAAAGCATATCAAATCCAAACATTTTTCTCTCCTTCTTCCACCAGCCCCTTATGCAGTAACATAAAAATCACTACGACAACAGGTAGAAAATTACTAGTAGTCTACAAATTAAATCATAAATACAATTGTAAATAAATAAATAAATAATAATAATAATAATAATAATACATATAAACATAGTATAGGCACAAGGGGGGGGGGTCGAAAAAATCACCCACGCAATGCACAAAAATAATTGGTCAAGTGAATTTAGTTCTGAGGTTCTTCTCTGGTTATTACACTATCTGCGTTCTATTATATAGTCCATTCCCTGTCAAGCACCAGCGATATGAACAAAGACAGCACATTCATATGAAGTTGGTTGTGTAAATTAACTGTATGCACTGAATCAGAAGAATAGAAAATTACATTAAAGGTTTAGTTCACCTAAAAATGAAAGTTCTCTCATAATTTACTTACCTTTAAGCCATCCCAGATGTATATGACCTTCTTACTCCAGCAGAACCAAAGTGAAGATTTTTATAAGCACATTTCAGCTCTTTTTGTCCATACAGTGCAAGTAAAAATGTGCCAAAAAGCATATTTAGGCAGAATAAAAGTAATCCACACCACTCCAGTCGATCAATTAATGTCTTTTGAACCAAACCGATAGGTTGGTGTAACAAACAAATTGATAATTAAAACGTTTTTAACTTTAACCTTTACCAGTCGGAGCGTTCAAATTTGGGAACAATTATTCTCATGGTTCCTGTCTCAATATCTTTGCCGTCCAATCACCGATTTTATTTCTGAAAACTGCCAGATACTCATGACAATATAAGCTAAAAGCACATATGATTGGTTAAGGGGTTACTGGGCGTGAATAATAAATGTATCGTCATCAGTGTCATCCTCCATTTGCCTGGGCAAAGCCAGAGAGGATATCCCGGGAGATTACCTCCAGCATTGGACTTACTGCTTCAAATTGAAAATTGAGGTGATCTTTCGAGGTAAGACAAGTTATTTAACATGTGTTGTCAATACTGTCTATTGAAAGTCAAAACGTTTTAGTTATGAAGCATTTATTTGTAGGAGTAACGCTAGTTCCCCTTCTGTCACTCACTCGACGTTGTGTCGATGTAGTGACACTAGGGGTCGCCCTTGGGAGCCCCAAAAACCTCTAATCTTTGAGAAAAAGCCAATGAGAATTTGCATGCCACTCCCCCGGACATACGGGTATAAAAGGAGCTGGCTCGCAACACTCATTCAGATTTTTTCTTCGGAGCAGGGTGGTTGTGTGTCAGCGAGCTGAATTCCACTGCCAGTCCATTCACCTCAGATAGAAGCGTATGCTGTTGGATATACGGCACATTCCAGCAGCTTTCTCTCCTTCTGCATGCTTAGTGCAGACTTCACCCCTAGGCGCTTCGACAGCACTACTAAGATAGTATGTATCTCTGCAAAGAGTATATTTTCCTCTATTAGAGCAGCACATTGACGTGAACGTCTTTTTAAAGATGCGTCTTTTTAAAGATGCTGTTCCGTCTTTGTGTAATTCCTGGATGCAGTCATTATCTCTCCGCCTCCGACGGCCATGGGAACTGCCTCACATGTCTGGGCAGTGCTCACACTGAGGCTGCATTTGCGGATGGTTCGTGTGCTCATTGCGAGAACATGACCATGGCAACGTTGCGGTCGAGGCTTTCCTTCCTCCGAGGGATGGCATTTGTGCCCAAGGTTCCCACGACTCCCTTCAGGGATCAGGTGGTGAGCCTGCAAGCGTTGCCTCGGGAGGAGGCAGACCCAGCCCTGTCATTGCTGTGTCCGGTGCATGCTTTGCACATCTACTCCGACCGCACGCAGAGCTTTAGATGCTCTGAGCAGCTCTTTGTCTGCTTTGGGGGACAGCAGAAAGAAACGCTGGCTCCAACAGAGGCTTGCCTACTGGATCGTGGATGCCATTGCTTTGGCATACCAGGCCCAGGGCGTGCCCTCCCCTTTGGGATTACGAGCACACTCCATGAGGAGTGTGGCGTCCTCCTGGGCACTTGCCAATGGCGTCTCTCTAGCAGACATCTGTAGAGCAGCGGGCTGGGCAACACCCAATACCTTTGCGAGATTTTATAATCTCCGGGTTGAGCTGGTTTCGTCCCGTGTGTTGACAGGTATAAGCAGGTAAGTGTGCGGGCAGCTGGCCGGGTGTACCGCTTGCGCACAGCGCCTTTCCCCTCCTTGAGGGGAAGACGTGTGCTTTTTTCCCCCATGTGAGTTCACGAGAAGGTGAACCCTGGATGTTCTTCCTCCTCAGCCCTACGGCTGGCAAATTCGACGGAGGAATTCGTAGCCGGGGCCAGTACATGTGCTAGTATACCCTGTACTGGGGTAGGTGCTCCACATGTGCAAGTTACCTGTGATAACCCCTTATGACGTATTTTCCACGGTATGGTTTCCCTGAGGGCAAATCCGTGTCTCCCTTTGGCAGGGTCCTCCCCTGCCACGCTGTAGAGTTCCTCCCCTCCGGGTAGGACCTACCACGGGGCTTCTTCCACATGTGGCTGGTAAGCCCATGTGACATATTTGCCACATGTTAACCTCCCCTTCAGACAGGATGTGGTCTCCGTAGTATCTTTTCCTCTTGGGAAAGAACACCTTCCCGACGTGAATACATATGGCCCCAGGTGAAAAAAAAATTCCACTTTCCAAAAAAAAGAGAGAGAAAAGGTTGTGGCTGGCGTGGCCTGTTCCCATTGTAGATACGTCTTGTCCCCCCTCCCAGGGTGTGAGGGACTGTGCGACATTCTTGGGGTGTTGGTGGAGGCTACATGCAGACCGGATGCACCTCCTATTAGGCACACAGCGGCTTGCCTGCACCTGCACCGTCAGTCCATGTAACACAGTTCAGCTGGTTGTGGCGTTTCATATAGGGAACCCTATTGTCACTACATCGACACAACGTTGAGTGAGTGACAGATAGGGAACATCTTGGTTACTGTTGTAACCTCCATTCCCTGATGGAGGGAACGATATGTTGTGTCTCTCTTGCCACAATGCTGTACTACCCGCTGAAATGGCCAGGACCCTGTCTCGGCTCCTCAGCGCAAAACCTGAATGAGAGGTTGTGAGCCAGCAAATTTTATACCCGTATGTCCGGGGGAGTGGCATGCAAATTCCACTTGCCAATTCCCATTGGTCTTTTCTCAAAGATCAGAGGAGTTTGGAGCTCCCAAGAGCGACCCCCAGTAACACTACATTGACACATCTCATTCCCTCCATCAGGGAATGGAGGTTACAACAGTAACCAAGACGGTTTAGATCTTACTTCATCTGTCTGTAAAAGGGATGTCGTTCTCCCAGTTTGTATATACACTTTGAGAAAGGAAAACAGATCATGGTGATGAAGCACCCCTTCCTCATTATTCTTCACCCCTGCCCTACATGCCATTTCTGGAATAAATGCAGTATAGCTGTATGAAGGAATGCAAGATTTAGACAGATGTGACTCTTTTCTACATATACTTTGCTTATTTATTCCTAAACTTTGCAGCCACACCCATAAAGATTAAAGGGCATTGTATACATTATATTGTATCCCTGACCCATACATAAATTCCATAATGAGGAATCTTCTTACCAACAGAGCAATTCAAAGCTTGATGTACAACCCAAAATGAATATTCTGTCCTTGTTTACTCACTCCTGTGTTGTTATAATCTTAACACAAAGGTAGAAATTGTGAAAATATTTTGTGCTCAGTGATATCATACAATGGCAGTTTTATTATCTCTTCAAGCTTCAAAAGGACACAAAAGAATAATTCAGAAGTCTAATAAATTATTCAATGAGACTCATGATTGTTATGAAGGAATCCAATAAGGTTTGGTAAGAAACAACCCAAAATCGAATGTATTATTAAGTGAAACTCTTGACTGACCGTTGCTTTCCTGTGTTAGTTCATGAGACTGCACGAGAGCAGTAGTTATGCTGCACCCGCTCGCAAGATGGGGCGTTCAAGCGGAAACTTGTTTTATCTAAAAACAGGTTCGCCACAGCAATAGTAACAACAGAACACAACACAGCAAACCAGAGAATAGAACTTACAAAACATAGATGCATTTCTATGCTCAGCCTTATTTGTTTGAGTACTCAATCAGACAGAGAGATAGTGGAGGCTGAAGGCTGCCACAGTCACACCGTGTCCTAACCAGATGCCAAACAACATGCAAAAGTTATCTTTTCTATGTTAATCAAGAGTTTTTGGACTTGCCAACTGCGACGAGCGACGGGACATTCTGCTGAACGCTTGGTTTCTATTTGAAGCATCGTGCTGTGCAGCCCCATTCGCAATGAACTGATTCCAGTCCAAAATCTTTTTCATAACAATTTATTGAAGCCAGAATCTCACTTGCAGGTTAAAAACTACTTGATTTTGGCTGAGAATGCTACACCTACCAACTGTTTTTTGCTGAGGTCTCACTCTCTTTAGGCAGAGGTCTGTCACAAATACACACCAGTTCAAAATTGAGAAGAGGTGACAGACATTGTTTCCGCTCCCTCTGCCATACTCTCCGGTTCTTCCAGTTCACTTTTGGTAAGCGAAACCTCCAAAACACTGCGGTCACCAGTACTCTCTGTCTGACTGTAGCATCTTTGTGTTCATGATATAAAGTATAGGTACACCTCTTAGATAGATATCAATCAAAACTAATATTAAACCAATTAATCCATTTTGATGTTTGATTGGAGCAATGAAGCAATATTTGGTATTGTATAGAGCTGCCACTTAATGTAATATCTCAGTCCTAAGGCAAGCAGTTGAGAAACACTGTCTCATATGTTGAATTCATGTCTATACTTGTTTGTTTATCGCTGGCAGGGGGCTAGTGACAGTTTTAAAGGCTGCTGAAATGGTCCTCAGGAAAGCTTCTGGTCATGTCGCCTGAGATAAAGATGATCTATTGTGTCTCCCTCTGGCTTTTTAGTTTCTCTGAGTAGATTAAATGCCTTTAGCCTAATATTGACTACTTCAATCTCTGGTAACAATTGATCAATCGATTAAACAATTGATATGAACCAAATAAATATTTTTTCCCTTTGTTTCCACCCAGAAAATTCTGATGCCCGCCTACCACCCGGATAAAGATCACAATGCCCCCCTAAAGATTTCATCCTCTATGGCCCTGATTCTTTAATTTGTCACACACAATATTTAAAATAATGTTAATTTAAAAAATGTGCTAAAGAAGGAAGACTAGCAGCTGTACATCATCGCACCATTAGCTAGGTAACTCCTAGCCAATCACATGTAAGCATGTGCTTCATAAGTCTGCCCACAGTCTATCACATTGCTGTTTCAGTGTGCTAACATGGAAACCTCCACCACCCCACCACCACAAGTTGAGTCCCGTCCTGCATGGGGGTAGGCTCCTCACCCCTGCCTCTCTCCGGCAGGATATGAAGGTTCCGAGTACAACATCTTCGGACTGCCAGATGGGGCATACGCCAAAGAGAGACATTACATTTCTGTTTTATATTCATCAAATAAATGTCATCTTAAATTTCACTCAAGTCTGCGAATCTTCCTGATAGAACTGACTCATCCTTAGGACAAGTATGTTGCAAGTATCTACCTATTAAACATTTTTTACATTTTTCTTAATTCAGTGCACCTGCAGAGCAATGAGCATGAGATGGCAGTCTGTAAAATCCTCTTTGCAAGTACTTGCTTTAATCATCCCTCCCTATCTTCTTCACTTCTCTCTCTGTGTCTCTCTTAAAGGATAATGAGGGTGAGCCTCCACATCTCTCACCAGAAGGAAAGGTCAACCCACCATCCCATTTGCATGCTGAAGAGGGCTGTAATTCCCTTTGCTGTTGCGGCAGGCCCCAGTGCCCTCACAATCAGACAGGATAAAATGTACAACATTTGCAATTTTCAGAACCCTTTTGCATCCTTTCCTGGTCCTGGAGAAAATGTAACAACAAAGAAGAGGAGATCTTCAGTAGGACAAAGAGAATGCAAATGGTTTCTCAATTATTTCACTTTCAATGTCATAAGAAAACAGTACCTCAGAAAGAAAGATCATTATCAGTCATTATTGTAATGTTTTTTACAGTAAGTCTTTTAAATTATGGAATATTTGTGTAGAAATCAGTTGAAAACATGTAATGGCATGACCACTTATGTGCACTGTATAGCTATAATTGAGATGGGCTGGTCACCATACTTTTTACTCCAGTGAATATTTTCACAGGTTTATTTTTGAAAGTCAATTTCTAAATAAGGAGTACATACCTTGAAGTGTTGGCTATAAAACAAAAACAAAAACAAAAAACTATTGAGTATTTTCAATCTTATTTCCCAGGAAAGGAATTACAGTTCATTGAATCCAGGTTGACCTTTTCTTACAACATGCCCCAATAACAGGGCATGTCGTAACATAATGGGGTAAGTTGTCTAAATGGAACCTGCCATTAAACAGGAACCTGCCATTAGGCTTTACAGCAAACAAAATAGTGAAACAATTATGAAATGATTGACAAAACAATTCAAGAAACCTCAAAAATTTAAAAGGTAACAGAGTACAAAAATAACAAACAATTGTTTTGTATAAGGGGCGGTGGGTACCAGTAGCACTGTCGCCTCACAACAAGAAGGTCCTGGGTTTCCGTGTGTTCACGGGGGTTTCTGCCAGGTGCTCTGGTTTCCCCCACAATCCAAAAGACATGCAGGTCAAGTGAACTGGAGACTCTGAATTGCCCATAGATGTGAGTGAAATGTGTTTATCTGTGTGCGTTATCCCTGTGATGGACTGGCTACCTGTCCAGGATTTTTTCTTGCCTTCAGCCTGAGACTGGAATAAGCTCCAGCTCTCCCCGCAACCCTACATTGGATAAACGGCTATAGAAAATGGATGGATGTTTTGGGATAACAAATATTGAAAATAATTAATTGTATACATTTTTAACACATTTGACTTTCCCTAATAAAAATGTGACAACCTGCCCGCCAAATTGACATTTATGAAAAATACACTTGTCCTGAGAATGTTGAACCTTACATTTAAAATCCTTCATAATATAGTTGAACCTTACCTTAATATATGCCTGAATAGAATGGTTTTATTGTGTACACTTGTTTACTCAACAGCTATAGTAAAAATATGTTTATATTGCAATTTTAGTTTGGAGGATGGAATTCACAAATATATTCTAATTTAATTTAAGAGGTTTGAAATCAACATACAAAACCACTGCTAGAGAAAAGAAGCATTTGTGTAATTGGACTTTTGACTCAAAACCTTATAGTTACTGAGATATCCTGTGTGACAACTAGCCCTGGTATCCACTATTTCCTATATACCATCAAAAAATTTACAAAACTCTGAGAGTAGTATTGTTTTAGGCAACATGATCACACATGAAGTAGGCATGATGTTTCCAATAGTTTCGGTACCCTAGGAACGGCGACTGTATGCTGACGCGCTGACATGTAGCATTCTTATCAGACATGTTTGCAGTGGTTTCATTGTATTTACTTTTCCACCTGGCGCGACTGGCAGTGCACTGCATCAGCTGCATAGGAGACTAGTGTTTAAAGCCAGGCAGTAACCACATTTGAATAATCAATGACGAGCATGATTTGGAGGTTTCACTTTTCCCTCTAACATTTTTTACTCCACTAATGGTTAAGGTAAGGTTTGGGTTTGGGTTGGGGGATAGATTCTATAAATATATGCTTTTCTCTTCATTGTATAACATCCTGTAAAGCTGAAAACAACTTGCATCACTACTAGCTTTTGGCGATCTCTCCTGGACATAAATGGATCTCACACTGCCTATATACACTTACCGCTTTGGCCACTGGGGGCAGTGTTTCTAAATTTCAGTTAGAGTATCCCGATTTTGACGAATGAAAAGTCAGTCTAATCTTTCTGATTTCACTGTGAGATCAGGCTGGTTTTAGTACTGTGTACTTTAGCTCTGATGATAGGTTGAAAAAAAAAAAGTTTTATATATTTGAACACCTCGGCATCATGGTTTCATACTTTAAAATCACAACAATAAGTTCATCCTTCAAACGATTACCCATGCAATCATGCAGGAAAAGCTAAATAAAAAAAAAAAAAAGCAATGGGCACATTAATTAAAATGCAAATTGACTGCAATTGCTTTAGGAAAGAAAGCTGTTGTTCCAGGACTCATAAAGTGAGTGCCTCTGTGTATGTATGCAATTTTTTATGCTTTGAAGAATGCATTCATTGTCATTTTAGCTTCTGGCTGGAGACCTGTTGTTAATATTACCTGTATATGGTGGATATATTATATGTAATCGATCTAAGTTATAGTATAAATATTCCACTAGTGTTTAATAACCAATATCCCTCAGCCCCAACTCCCCCTTACACATTTTCCTCCACATCTTTCCCCCATGCTAAGCATGCATTGATTCAGCTATCCGTTTGTAATAAGTGCAGCATTAATCTGTGGAAATCAATAACCTCATTCTTGTGCATAAGGCCAATCTGAAGCCCACCCCCATAAAAACACACACACGCACGCACACACATAACCTGATGCATACACAGAATAAATATTATACTGAGAGGGCCACATAGAAGAATTCTTACTATGATGCACATACTGTTTGATGTCATTATTCCCCATCAAATGAAACTTCATAATTTTTGACATTTCTTTCAGAAATTTGGAAGCTTATGGGTCTGCTCTGGTATAGTTTCTACTTGTTCTGCTGTTATAGAACAAAATTAATTACCATTAGTGTTATGCTTAACTTGCAGTTTCACTAACCCAGTGATCAGGGTTGGGGAGTAACGTAATACATGTAACGGGAATACGCATTTAAAATACAAAATATAAGTAACTGTATTCCACTACAGTTTCAATTTAAATCACTGGTAATTAGAATACAGTTACATTCAAAAAGTATTTTGATTACTAAAGAGATTACTTTGCATTTTATTGTCATTTGTTTCATTTAATATTTAGTCCTTTCAGATGGAATACATTTATACATATAAATGATGCGATCCAAAGTGCATTTGAACAGCGGTGAAACACTTTCTTATGATGCGTTACATTCATACGAGCAGATAAAGAAGTAAGTTTGAAATAAGTTTGGAGCAGAGGAAATAGAAATAAACCTTATGTAAATTGTCAGCTTTACACTAAGCTAAAATGCTATTTCTAGCCATTTTACATGCATGTTACCAGGCACGATCATATTTTTTTTATCAAGAAAATTCACGTTAGATCATAATTTCTTTTTTTCTAGTAAGACCTTTGATATTAGGGCAAAAATCATATTCTTGATAATAATTTTTGTATTGTTTTCCTGTAAAAATATCTAAAAATCTTTAAAACAAAATCAATTTGATTTAACTTGTTTTAGAAACAACACTGCATAAGATATTTAGGTTTTTCAGAGAATGTATTATTAACATGTGTATTTTCTCATACTGTACTGGCAGAGTTTTTATAGTCAAAACAAGTGAAAAAATCTACCAGTGCTGAAGAAGTATTTAGAATACGTTACTGACCTTGAGTAATCTAATGAAATACGTTACAAATTACATTTTACAGCATGTATTCTGTAATCTGTAGTGGAATACATTTCAAAAGTAACCCTCCCAACACTGCCAGTGATGCAATATTGTACCTTTGTACCTTATATTGTGACTGGAATTTTGATACAGTAGGAGAGATACATTAGCTTGTCCATTTATTATTAATATAATACTGTGTCTATAAAGTATTTCACATGGTTGCTTATTGGATTAGTTACATTGAAATTGTGTGGAATCTTAAAAAAAAAAAAAAATATTATTCATTTTATGTCATAACATTTCTTTGTTTTAAATTCTCAAAATCCTGAAATTTGTTTATTTTAACATTTTAATTTTTGAATCAGACTCAGATTTTGAACCCCACAATGTACAGTATGTTTGTGTGTGTGCTTTTCCCTTAATATGTAGTTTTAAGCATCACCGTCAATGTGGTTCAAGGAGCATGTATGCTGGCTTGAAAATCTCAATAGTTGATAGCGGTATTGCCGATTCTCATTGACTTAAATGAGAATAATTCTGAAAGCAACAATGAACAAACAAAACAGAAGAGTGCAAGATGTCATCCGCTCAATAGTGCAGTGCGACCAACACAAAGTGGACACGTTGACTTACCTGACTCACCGAGACTGAAGTGCTGTCGCTGTCTGCCTGAATTGATCTGCGCTTTAGTATTAGTGTCTCGTTATGCACAACTGGTTTGCATGCACTATGCATCCCATCACACTTTAATAGTGTTTAGCTTAAATATTTGCGTCATAACTAAATGAAACACGCTGCGATTAAGGCAAAGGATTACATCAAGAGATAGATTGGCATGCAGGTGTGAAGGACTTCATATAAATAAAATACACACTCCTCTCTCATGCTGTTGCTTGAGTGCCAGTGATTGCACCTCCACTTGCCACAAATGGTGCCAAAGGATTAGAAGGGATAGGTGAAGACTCCAGATCAAGAGAACCAAGGATAGGGAAGGACTCAAAGGGATAAATGAAGACAAGGGTCAGACACCAAGGATAGGCAAGGATTTGAAAGGACAAGCAAACACTCTGGATCAGAAGATCATGTCACTTCTGGGGCTTGTCAGGTATCTTGGTCACTAGAGCTCAGAATTAAAATAGACAAAGGCTGTGTCCAGATATTTTTTTTTTTTTTTTTAATCAACATATACATGTACACAAGAACAAGAACAGGTACTGTACAGGAATAAGGATGGGGGGAAAAACTCTCCAAGCATAAGGGAGCTGAGTGTCTCTGTTGAGAGACAGCTGTGTTACTATGGTGGGTGGAGTGCTGAACTCCCGAGATTAGTGAGCATGTTTGGAATAGAGACCAATGAAGTGAGTGAGGTATTGGTGGGAAAACCACAGGTGCTGGCAGGGGAAGCCTGTGGTGAAGGTATTGACACCACTGGAACATTAACTTTTCCTGAGACCAAGTCAAGGTTGCGACTTACTCCTCCAGTCATTTATAGTTAGTTCTGGCACCAGTATGCAAGAACATCTGCTTGCTTGATTCTGGTTCTGCCTGCAACTATCACTGAAGGTGATAGCAGATAGTTTCCATAGTTTTTATGTGCCTTCTTCAAAGAATTCTTTTAGAGTAGCTCTCGTGCCATTGCGTTCCAGCTAGGCTCCATAGGGATGAGCAGGACAGCATGCAGTTGGGCAAGTCAGACTACACTATAGAAGGTATGCACTAGTGAAGTCAAGTCATTTTGATTTGTTAAACGCTTTTCAAAACACATCGTTTCAAAGCAGACTTACAGAAAAATTATGCTGTAATGTCTGCATTGCCTTAAAGTCCTCATTGAGCGGTTTAATTGAAAAACATAATTGAAAATCATGCTTTAAAAATTATTTGTCTTTGGGCCCCTAGTGAGCAAGCCAAAGGTGACTGTGGCAAAAAAACAAAAACAAAAAAAAAAAACTCTATAAGATGTTTGTTAATGGGAAGAAAAACAAAAAACAAAACATGGGAGAAACCAGTTCAAACAATGGGAGAAACAGATCAGTACAGTGTATATGTAAAACAAGTCATGTATTAATTAAGTAAACTGGGTAGATAATTGTGGGCAATGTTTAAAACTAAAGGATATTGATTGAACTGTAAGATTAATGATTAAAGGGTCATGAAAACCCCTGTTTCAGCACTGTTGAGTTTTCACCACAGTTTCAAAAATGCCAGGGAAAGTGGGCGTGATCAGCAGCAGAGTGGAGCAGAGAAGGGGGGAGAGAACACAACAACTGTCTGATCCAGTCACTCAACATTATTTATCTAATGCTGTTAACAGCATAAAAGATTCTCACAATTATTTGGAACAAAGTAAACAAAAAATTTATATGCGGTTTTGTAAGATTACAGTACATTGATTACATAGAAACACATTGGTCATTTTGTTTCTGTAATTGAATGTGCAAATAATTGCCAAGACATGTACTCTGTATTGAAATGTGTGTGTGTGTGTGTGTGTTTCATTCAAGGCCTCATTCATGAAACACACGCAGAATAAATTTCTGTGTAAATTGTTCATAAAACCATTCTAATACAAATTGTAGCATGAATGGGACCCAATGTGATATCTAGATTAAAGCTGCACTCAGTAATTTTTTTGTTTATGTTGTGCAGTTGTCCTTGACTTACTCGGTTCCTCGGGACATGGATGCAGCATTATTCAAATGCAATAGTTTTCAAGTACCAGTGCCACTGTAAAAAAAATAATAAAAAAAAATTAAAAAAATATTAACAGTCAGCCATGATTAATTCAGTGAATGTGTCCAATAACAGGGCTGGATTAAGCAAGTCGTTTTCAGGCTGGTCATGTGATCCTAACATGGCAGCCACCATGAGGGTACCCTCTCCATGTAGAATAGAATTGCTTTAATAAGGTTACTGATGTGACAGGTGTTTTCCTCTCATGTGAATGGTCAAGATTTCATACAGAAATTACTATTTATTTATTTTGGAGTAAAACTATTTTAATGAGAAAAAACTTTCAATGAGTCCACATTTAAGTGAGTTCTAAAGAGGTAAGTCTTGATGATTGTCTGAATGTGTCTTGGCTGTTATCAGGAGTTGGTTTCACCACTAAGGACACTATGACATTTATGTAATTGGATTCTGTTATTGGATCATTACATTGTGAGCGATCTGATGTAAACAGAGAAGAGCAGGAGTCGCAGCAGCCCTCTATTAGTGAAGATAGGACCTATTATCCAAATATGATGTAAACTATGAAAGTGCTACTATGAAAGTAGTGATAATCACACAGCCAACCAAATGCAGTAGATCTCACACAAGATACCAAAGTATGTGGTGATTTTTGATTACATCACTTAAGGTGTGTGTGTGTGTGTAAATGTCAGATGGCTCCTCCCTCCATTTACCTCGGGGCACCAGCTAAGGAATTTCACCATAACAGTATAAGAATGATCCAAATGGTCCATTCAATAAATTAGAAAAATGTAAATTGGGGGAGATAGTTATCTGAATAATCTGAAGTATTTGTGAGATTCGGCTTAACCTCTTACTTGAGACCTTACTGTATCATCAACATAAGGAAGACACAGTCATAATAAAATGAATGTTATTTACTAAAATATAAACAAGAAAATCTAACAACAACAACAAAATGGTACTAATATGCTAAAGGGTACTATGAATGTATAAGAAAATAAAGTTCACAGGATGGAAAGTTGTAAGTAGTTGAGTTGGATATAACTATAGCATCAAGACTGTGGCTCTTGCTATTTTATGGAAAAGGGTCCTTGCAATCTGGAACATGCAGATGAAGCCCTGATGCTGGTGCGAAAGTTCCTTAATCTGCAACACGTAGATGAAGGAAATTTGAAGAGAAGGTTTGCTCACAAGAGCTTAACCTTGTTGCTGGTGTTTCTGTAGATGTCTCCCTGGTCTGGGGATTCTGAACTTGCTATTGTCTCTTGTAGTGAGACTTGCTTCTTGGTTGATCATTTACTGTCTCCCTGGATGGGAGATTCAGAACCTTGGATGTTTCTGTTAGTGTATCTCTCTCTTCCAGACTGGAGACTCTGTTGGTGACCCCTTCCTTGCCAGACTGGAGACTCAGAACAGGGTGTGTCTGTTGAAAGGGTGCTTTTATTCCTTTCTGATAAGCAGGGGATTGCAGTTTGGTGCCTTTCTGTTCCAGTGTTCTGATTGGCTGTTGAAATCAGAGGTGGTACAAGAGACGTACCCAGATGGGTGGCCACCCCAAATTCTAAACTATGATTGGTCATTTCCCAAGTCAGAGGCTGGCATCAATAAAACTAAACTTCAATAAAATGGGCCTTCATGTAGAAACTTGTTGGTTTAAATCGGTGCGGGAAGAAGTGTCAAGAAATGACAGTTACATTTTTTTAACCTCTTTGGTACTATTTTTTTCACATGTAAGTAGTACATTTTCAAAACTCTTAGTACAAAACACCAAACTGATCACACTTGTAACAAAGCTAGATGTTCTTTCAAAAACTCCCAACATGCTTTCAATAGGGTTGTACAAGTTTCTTTTCATATAATCACTGTTTCAGGACACAGAATTTTTGTGACGTGTAATGAGAACATTTGGTTTAATCAACCAAACACAACAGAATGATCTTCTTTCAATTTAGTCATTTTATCAATCTGTAAATTCTGTAGCAAACAATGCAAGATACATGTTTCAAATGACCCTTAAAGATGTTAAAGCTACACTATGTAACTCTGTATGGCTCTCTAGTGGTTAAAAAATAAAACTGCATGCATCTTGCGGAAGGACATTGTTTTGGTTGTGGTTCGGCTGTGCTCTGCTCTTCTGCATGGATGAATGTGGTTCGAGGCACCGGTGTACACATGAATACAGGACATCTTGTCAGAGCGAATGGACAAATAAATAATGAAAGAAAGGAAAAGATGGATATATGAAAACGTCATCTGAGCAGGTAAGTGGCATATCTTATGCTGATGTTTTGACTTATTGGAAACATTGATGTTTTGAAATAAATGACGTTACAAAGGTTAGGCAACGTTCGTTAACATTAGACACAATGATTGCTAGTCTGATAAGGTCAAACGTTGTAAAGTTTTTATAACTGCAGTATATTCTTGCCAAATAGACCACAGTAGTAACTAATGTATAGATTGTCATTGTTACCAACCAGTGGTCAACATCATTTCAAGACTCACATGCCCTTGGCAAGCCTAGGACTAAAGGATTTATTTACATAAATTATTGCCATTATTAAAAAAAATGCACACGTGAGCTAGCAAGTGAAAAGTTCTGCACCGATTGCAGTATAATTATTGTATTTCACTACACACTGACAGACGTGTGTGTGTGTGTGTGTGTGTGTGTGTGTGTGTGATTATACAACTACACATACACCATATCAATAAAATATCTTACCTGTTGAATAAGAAAAATGCCATCTCTGGGCTGCTTTTAAATCCTTTCAGATCTCGGAGTTGTTGCCACCTCTGAAAAGCCAAGCCGATGTTGATTCGGGTTTTATTACGAACTCTGTCGCTTTCCCTTTTTGCTTGTAGACTCTGCTCTGTTCGGGGTTTCTTTTCTTTGTTTACCTGGAGGTTTGCCCTTTTGAATGATCCAGGGTCAATTTTTCTCGTTCGTTGTGACCACAAACTTTCAGTTTCAGCTACTCCCACACGCGAGCTACAGTAGCCGGATCTCATTTTCTCTGTGTATGGATATGATGTCAACACTCACGGGCAAATGACGTATGTATGCAATTTCTGCAAAATCCGTCCCGACAGCTCTGAAATATTTATAATATAATATTATTATTATAGGTTTATCAAAGTGTATTTGAGTAAAGTAAATACATGGTTTGGAAGATGGATGTTTGTTGTACTCTCTCATTAATAAAATGTTATTTTTTCACAAAATAAAGTTTCATAGTGTAGCTTTAAATATATAGATATTTTTTTACAGTTGTAAAGTCACATTAGTAAATACACTTACATTGCCTGACCTAGTAAATACACTTACATTGCCTGACCAAATCAACCTGTAACATCAACCCAATGTGTAATCAAAAGATGGATGCTGGACTGACGTTCTCTGTCAATTCTGACAGTACAGAGTATGTTGTCAATGTGCGATACTGTAAGAATTGTGTAACGGGTACAGTAATGTACACTGTAATGTCATTTGCTGTACCATAATGTTTCGTACTCTTACAGTAAAGTATGAATTAATTAAGTTTACCTTTTCAGATTGTGGTGAGTAATTACATTTACTTTTAGTCACTTAGCAGACACTTTTATAGAAACCCAAGTGACTTACAAATGAGAGAGATTCACAAATTTGTCACAGTCCTGTAATTTGCTTTAAAAGTAGTTAGGCCTTTGTTTACTGAATCAAATAGTGGACATTGATGGCCCAGATGTCACTGGTCAGCCCAGTTCCTACCCTCTTCCTCCCTCTGATGCCCACCTCTGTCACCTCTCTGACCAGTATACAAATTCATTGTTTGGTTCCTCTTCCTTGCAGTCTGTCCTGCACTATATTGACAAGTTGCAAATGCTCATACACACACTCTGAATGCATATGGTATATACTGTAAACAATAGTGGTTACATATCATATAAATTGGCAATACTGTAACACATTCATTATGTTTTCCTGTTCTAAACATGTGATTTACTGTAGATGTTGATATTTTACAAACATAAAATAGTCAGACCAGTTGAAAATCTATATATATATATATACCAAATGATTAATTGATTAACCATTAAGATCAATTGGATCAAATGACAGACAAATGTATTAAACTGAATGAGAACAGATGCAAACAAAAAGTTTGATGGTAATAGCATTATAAAAGGCAGTTACTTTCAATGAAAGGTATATGTATACAGTTAAAGTCAGAAGTTTACATACACCTTAGACAAATACATTTAAACTCAGTTTTTCACAATTCCTGACAATTTCATCAGAACATGATGGCTGCGTGGTGCCATGGTGTTTATACTTGTGTACTTTTGTTTGTACAGATGAACGTGGTACCTTCAGGCATTTGGAAATTGCTCCCAAGGATGAACCAGACTTATGGAGCTCCACAATTTTTTTTTCTGAGGTCTTGGCTGATTTCTTTTGATTTTACCAAAGTGCCTCTTTTAGCAAAGAGGCACTGAGTTTGAAGGTAGGCCTTAAAATACATCCACAGGTACACCTCCAATTCAGTACACCTCCTATCAGAAACTAATTGGTTAATTGTCTAAAGGCTTGACATAATTTTCTGGAATTTTCCAAGCTGCTTAAAGGCACAGTTAGCTTAATGTATATAAACTTCTGACCCACTGGAATTGTGATATAGTCAATTAAAAGTGAAACATTCTGTCTCTAAACAATTGTTGGGAAAATTACTCATGTCATGCACAAAGTAGATGTCCTAAACGACTTGCCAAAACTATAGTTTGCTAATATGAAATCTGTGGAGTGGTTAAAAAATGAGTTTGAATGACTTAAACCTAAGTGTATGTAAACTTCTGACTTCAACTGTAGATCAAACACTTATTTAGTGTGGTAAAAACGTTATTTCGTGTTTTTGTTTTCTTTACTTCACTTTCTTACGTAATGTTTTTTCAAACATGCAGGGATACGTGTAGTTTGTCAAACATAGGGGGATATCTTGTTTACTTACAGTACAACTATCTGCCTTTAAACAAATTTTGAATATCTTTAAAGATACGATGCCATGAACCTTGAAAACTGGCAGGTTCTTTATCCTAATCATGTTTTGGAGTAAACAAAATTATATAGGCCTATACATTTTTGATTTTGCAGAAATTTGCTTCTTCATATAGCCTATATTTATTTCCTGTCATAATGTAATGCATTCAGTCTTAGGATGCTTTCACACTAGCACTTTTGGTGAGCTACTGGGTTCAAATGACATCAGAGTTCGGTTTGTTTGGATGATGCGAACGCTGTTTTCCTAACTCAGGCGCACACTCGCGAAACACACCCGAGTCCGCTTGAAAAGGTGGTCTGGGTTACAGTTCATGTGAACTCCTGTACTGTTGCTGCTGATATGAATGCAATCGTACCAATTCGCAGAAGTGAACTGCTTGTGATGACATATAATTTGTGTCTTTGCAGGCTCCCAAATACAATTATTATGGTATGGTGCATTTCTCATACCTGCTTGTCTCCAAAGAAATGTCCATAAGACAGCAGCACACATTCTTCACATCATCCGTGGGCTGGCAGCAGACAAACCCTAACATTTATCACACCACTGAACATTCAATGCATCCGTGGCAGACAAACATAAGTGTCGTTCTTTGCATGGCAAGTTTTGATGGTAAATCCAAAGAAATGAATCCTTTAATAACACAGCAAAGCTGATGTCTTCTTGAGTTGTTACCTAGTTACAGTGGTAAACAGCTGCTGCTTGTATGCATGGGCGGGTTTACAATTTCTGAGACCCCAAGCAACCGACCAACCCGTGGCCCCATTTAGAAAATTTTTGCTTAAACAATTGCATAAAATTTATTTTAAATCATAATTTTAAATTCATCCTATCAGCCATCGTTGCCAAGTACATTCAAAACGTTTTATAATAGAAATCTAGTTAAAGATACAGGTGCAGGCAGGCCACTGCTTGCCTAGTAGCAAGTGCACTCAGCCCCCACATAACCTTCCCAATACCCCACGAAGGTCGCAATGTCCCTCGTACCCAAAAAAAAAAAAATGGGGAGGTGGGTGGACAGGATGTACTTACAATGGGAACAGGTCGTGCCAGCCTCTTCGGCCTTTTCTCTTCTTTTTCTCCCAAAAAAATGAAAAATCATTCAGCTGGGGCCAGATGTATTCGCATCGGGGAAGGTGTTCGTTTTCCCAAGGGGAAAAGACACGCAGAGACCACATCCTTCCCAAAGGGGAGGTTAACATGTGGAGAATACGTCACATGGACTTACCAACCGGTAGTACACATGTGGAAAGAAGCCCCCGCGGTAGGTCCTACCCAGAGGGGAGGAGCTCTACAAATGCGGCTACTGGTGGCAGAGGAGGCTCTGCCTGAGGGAAGACATGGGTTTGCCATTAGGGAAACCGTACCGTGGAAAATACATCACATGGGGTTACCACAGGCAACCAACATATGTGGAGCACCTACCCCAGTACAGGGCATTCTAATGCATGTACTGGGCCTGGCATCGAATTTCTCCGATGAATTCGCCTGCCGCAGGGCTGAGGAGGAAAGACATCCAGGGTTCACCGGTCTCAGGAACTCACATGGGAGAAAAAAGTGCACGTTTTCCCCTCGGGGAGGGGAAAGGTGCTGTGTACATTTGGTACACCCGCAAACTTACCTGTTCATGCCTGTCAACACACAGGATGAAACCGGCTCAACCCGGAGATTATAAAATCTTGCAAAGGTATTGGGTGTCACCCAGCCCGCTGCTCTACAGATGTCTGCTAGAGAGGCGCCGTTCGCCAAGGCCCAGGAGGATGCCACATTCCTAGTGGAGTGTGCTTGTGCTCCGAGGGAGGACGGCACGCCCTGGGCCTGGTATGCCAAGGCGATGGCATCCACGATCCAGTGGGCCATCCTCTGTTTGGAGACAGCCTTCCCCTTCTGCTGTCCCCCAAAACAGACAAAGGGCTGCTCGGAACATCTAAAGCTCTCCGTGCGGTCCAAGTAGATATGCAAAGCACATACCGGACACAGCAATGACAAGGCAGGGTCTGCCTCCTCCCAGGGCAGCGCTTGCAGGCTCACCACCTGGTCCCTAAAAGGGGTAGTGGGAACCTTGGGCACATAGCCCGACCACTTGAGAGTATGCCGGACAGAACTCCAAGCACATATCGCCAACAGAGAATGCCTGCAGGTCCCCAACCCTCTTGATGGAAGTGATCGCAATCAGGAGGGCCGTCTTCAGGGAGAGGGCCTTTAGCTCGACTGACTCCAGAGGCTTAAGCGGGGCTTGGAGCAGGAGCAGGACTACAGGGAGATCCCACGAGGGAATGAGGCGTGGCCTTGGAGGATTCAACCTTCTAGCGCCTCTAAGGAACCTGATGATCAGGTCGTGCTTCCCCAAGGACTTACCATCCACCGCATCATGGTGTGCCACTATAGCAGCCATATACACCTTCAAGGTGGAGGGGGACAGCCGCCCCTCCAACCTCTCCTGCAGGATGTAAAGCACCGACCAGACTGTGCATCTCTTGGGGTCTTCACCTTGGGAAGAACACCAATTCGCAAAAAGATGCCACTTCAAGGCATATAGCTGCCTCGTAGAGGGAGCCCTGGCCTGAGTGATCGTGTCTACCACTGCCAGTGGTAGCCCACTTAGGTCTTCTGCGTCCTGTCCAGGGGCCAGATGTGGAGATTCCAGAGGTCTGGGTGCGGGTGCCAAATTGTGCCCTGTCCCTGAGAAAGGAGGTCCTTCCTCAGGGGAACTCGCCAGGGAGGGGCTGTCGTGAGGAGCTCCGAGAACCAAGTCTGGGTGGGCCAGTACGTTGCCACTAACATGATCTGTTCTTCATCCTCCCTGGCCCGGGGCCAGCTGTTTGCCAGTGCGTCTGTGCCAAGGGGGGCCTCGGCCAGAGAGTACCACAGCAGGCAGTGGGAGGACTCCCGGAAAGAGCTTGCTCTTCTCCCAGTTGACCTGAAGCTAACTTCATGGCCGCCAGCCCCGCGTTGGCCTCAGACTAGGCAACCACACCTGAAGGTGGGAACCCAGCCTTGTCCTCCGCGTCTGACCATACTAGCCCACTCTCTGATGCTGCGATCGAGAGCTCATCCTGCTCTCAAGCCTCGAAAGAGACACTAAACTCGCTCTGGGGCGAGCTGCCTGTCTCATACCAGAACTCGATGGGGCAAACGAGCGTACTGGGAATGAGAGGTCCGTGGGGGTTCACCCAGCGGAACCGCTCCCATTGGGGTCCCCAAATCGCAGTGAGAGCTGAACCATCCACGAACGCTGTCTTAGCGTGGCTACGGCCCATACATGTGAGGCAGCGATCGTGGCCGTCAGAGGCGGAGAGATAGCGACCGCATCCAGGAACTACACATAGATGGAAAGGCATCTTTAAAAAGAGGCTTTCCATCAGTGCTCACTCTTATAGAGGAAAGTATGTACTCTTTTAGCATAGCTGCCGAAGCACCCAGGGGCATTCTCTGCACTTACAGTGTAACGTTATGCCAATTAACCTAGTAACGCTAACGTTGATTTATGTTAATCATCATGATTAGGTTGACCATATTCTGGTTTTCCAAAAAGAGGACACCTTTTTTTTTCACGGAGGGTGGATTGGGGTGGAAAAATAGGGTTCAAAACAGTGTTACTATAAAGGCAAACTTTAATACAGTGAAAAAGAAACTCTATTAGCATAACATAAATATATATAAATAAATAAAAATTTCCAACATTCTTTTGAATGTCCATGTACTAAAATAAAATATTTGATGCCATGATTGTACCTTCGTTTACTATTAGTATTATTTTGAATGGCCATGAAAAATGAAGCAATGTGATAACAATTTTACCTGGACACAAAAAGTAAATCTGTTAATTTACCTGATGAACTTTCACCTTTTGCTGACCCTTTATGTTTCGCAGAGCTAATGTGTGCTTCTAAATCACTTGCACCTTTATTAGCAACTGACACATAAGTGCCAGCTTTATATGTCATACATTCTGCTTCCCACGGATCTCGACCTGGATGAAAGCATGGGAATTTTTTGTGCAAATCATCTGTAAATTTGCACTTTCGTTTGGGCATTGTTTCCACTCAGCTGTCATTTGCTGCTACTGTCAAGCTGTTTGATGCCGAACACAACAGATTTTTTGTGCTTTTTTGAGAGATTGACAGGCAGGAATTTGGCCAATAGTTGCTGCAAGCCTCTTATAATTGACCAATTGGTGTGCGAGAAGGTGGGACTTACAAAGAGGGGTTAAAGCAATGCAAATATGCACGCACACACACTGAAGTATTAGATCAGTATGTATATGATGTATGCACATCATAATGCAACTAAAGCCGAATCCCGGACGTTTTCGCAAATTTAGAAATCCTGGCCAGACACTTTTTTAAGGTCAGAAAAAGAGGACATGTCCGGGAAAAGGAGGACATATTGTCACCCTAATCATGATTCTAACTTCGGCAGTAATATTATCTGTTTGCTCTTGTACACTGATGATGATAAATTGTGTGTGGAGGAGTGTATAAATGCAGTGGATACATTTAATGTTAGTTAACATTACTTATCTCAAAGATTTGTTGTCCTCCTCAACCAAATAACGTTAGATGTATCCAGGAATACTCCAGTGCATATATCTGCGAGTGTGTGTGTGAGCGCATGAGTTTACAGCAGTGGGCGAGGAGCTGACTGAACTGACTGGAGCTGACTGGAGCTGACTGGCGCGTGAGAGAAGCGCAAAACACAACCTTTTATTTTATGTTATTATGAGACTGAGAAGTGCAAAAATATTTTAGATGAGAAGTGTAAAAATGTTTTTGGTTCATTATGAGACTGTGGTGGACCTCCAGAGTCCAGTCATTTAATGGGAAACACTGTAGAACTTTTAAGCTACATGTACCTAGCTCGGCACAGACCTTCAGACTGGTCTGACTCAGATTGCTATATCTTTTCTAACTGATAGGACTTCCGGTATTCCCGTATCGGACTTCCGAACAGGACTGATTTTAAATTGACTCCCATTTCCCTGTAATAAATCCTTTAGAGGATTCAGTCTACTTACTATCACTCCACCACTCATACTTTCTATCTATCACTCCATCACTTTCCTTTTCTATCTTTACTCTTTTTATTCTTTCTTTCACTCTATCACTTTAACACCCTAGCAACTGCATACAACCTAGCAACCATTTAGTGCACCCTAGCAAAAAAAACCCATTGACTGCCATTCAAAATGGCTTAGATATATCCTCTTGATCAGAATGTCCTACAGACATGAGAGTTGGCTTGTTTGAATTGGTTGAGCAATCAGTCTTCAAGTATCATCATGGAAACTACTTAGCCACAACCTAGCAACCATTTAGAGCACCCTAGCAACCAAAACCTTTTGACTTCCATTAAAAAAGGCTGAGTGTGATATCTTCAGATCAGAATGTCCTACAGACATGAGAGTTGGCTTGTTTGAATTGGGTGAGCAATCAGTCTTCAAGTACCATCATGGAAACTACTTAGCCACGCCCTAGCAACCATTTAGAGCACCCCAGCAACCAAACCCCATTGACTTCCATTTAAAATTGCTTAGATGGGTATCTCAGGATCAAAATGTCATAGAGACTTCATTGTTAGCTTGTATGACTCAAAACAGCAAGCAGCTTTCTTGGTATCACACTGGCAACTGCCTAGCAACCACATGGGCTTGAACATCGTGGAGACTTCCGGGTTGACTTATTTCACTCAGGATGGCAAGGAGCCATGTTAAGTATCACCCTGGTAACTGCATAGCAACCAGATGGGGTTACCCTAGCAACCAAGTATCAAATCACATATCTCTGCACCAGAACATCATAGAGACTTCTGGGTTTACTTATTTCCCTCAGGATGGAAAGGATCCTTGTTAAGTATCACCCTGGTAACTGCATAGCAACCAGATAGGGTTAACTTAGCAACCAAGTAACAAATCACATATCTCTGCAACAGAACATCGTAGAGACTTCCGGGTTGACTTATTTCACTCAGCATGGCAAGGAGCCTTGAAAAGTATCACCCTAGTAACTGCTTAGGAACAAGATAGTGTTACTCTAGCAACCAAGTAACAAATCACATATCTCTGCACCAGAACATCGTAGAGACTTCCGGGTTGACTTATTTCACTCAGGATGGCAAGGAGCCTTGTTAAGTATCACCCTGGTAACTGCATTGCAACCAGATAGGGTTACCCTAGCAACCAAGTAACAAATCACATATCTCTGCACCAGAACATCGTAGAGACTTCCGGGTTGACTTATTTCACTCAGGATCAAAAG
This sequence comes from Myxocyprinus asiaticus, assembly GCF_019703515.2. Taxonomy (NCBI): domain Eukaryota; kingdom Metazoa; phylum Chordata; class Actinopteri; order Cypriniformes; family Catostomidae; genus Myxocyprinus; species Myxocyprinus asiaticus. The sequence goes on from NC_059346.1 coordinate 57,832,990, forward strand.
GAGGCTTGATAAGTATCACCCTTGTGACTTCATAGCAACCAGATGGGGTTACCCTAGCAACCAAGTAACAAATCACATATCTCTGCACCAGAACATCGTAGAGACTTCCAGGTTGACTTATTTCACTCAGAATGGCAAGGAGACATGTTAAGTGTCACCTTGGTAACTGCCTAGCAACCAGATGGGGTTACCCTAGCAACCAAGTAACAAATCACATATCTCTGCACCAGAACATCGTAGAGACTTCCAGGTTGACTTATTTCACTCAGGATCAAAAGGAGGCTTGATAAGTATCACCCTGGTAACTTCATAGCAACCAGATGGGGTTACCCTAGCAACCAAATAACAAATCACATATCTCTGCACCAGAACATCGTAGAGACTTCCGGGTTGACTTATTTCACTCAGGATCAAAAGGAGGCTTGATAAGTATCACCCTGGTAACTGCTTAGCAACCAGATGGGGTTACCCTAGCAAACAAGTAACAAATCACCAGAACAACATAAAGACTTATGGTTTCATACATTGGACTCAGGGTAGCAAGGAGCCTTTTGAGTATCAACTTGTTAACTGCCTAGCAACCAAATGAGCTATCCATCTTTCCCTATCTGTCACTCACTCGAAGTTGTGTCAATGTAGTGACATTAGGGGTCACTCTTGGGAGCCCGAAACACCTCTGGTCTTTGATAAAATGCCAATGAAAATTGGACATACGGGTATAAAAGGAGCTGGTATGCAACCAGTCATTCAGATTTTCTCTTCGGAGCCGAACGGTCGATGTTCATTGAGCTGACTGTTCATTCACCTCTGCTGGATCTGACGGCGCATTTCAGCGGCTTCTCCCTCCTCTGCACTGATGCACTGCAGAGAACGCCCCTGGGCGCTTTGGCAGAAATAAAAGAGTATATTTCTCTAAAAGAGCGGCACACTCGGAACTTCTTTTTAAAGACGCGTCTTTTTAAAGATGCCTTTCTGTTTGCCTTCAGCAATCGACATCTCATTCAGTTCACGAGCTCCGAAAGAGACATTAGGCTGGCACTGAGGTGAGCTGCCTGTCTCATCCCAGAACTGGATGGGCGCAAACGAGCGTACCGGGGAGTGGGCAGTCCGTAGGGGTTTACCCGGTGGAATCGTACCCATTGAAGCCCCCGAATCGCCTTCAGCATCAACCAGGGCGGCCTCATTCCCATAGGTAGAAGGACCAGCGGGGGTGACAGCTGAAGTGGCTTTCTCTCGAAAGAAGGAAAGCTGTGACCGCAACGTTGCCATGGTCATGTTCTCACAATGAGTCCGCATTCCAGCCTCCCTTTTATACCCGTATATCGGGGGGAGTGGCATGCAAATTTTAATCGCCAATTCTCATTCGCCTTTTCTCAAAGCTCTGAAGGTGTCTCGGGCTCTCAAGATCGACCCCTAGTGTCATTATATCGACACAACTTTGATTTTTATGCCAAGCAAAAAAAAAATCTAGCCCTTATAGTCACCTCTTAAGAGGCGCGATTATATATTATAATGAATACTATCAAGAAAATCCATGTTAGATCTTTTTTCTTCTCTCTAGTAAGACCTACTTTTAAGAATTTATAAGAATTTTTGTATTGTTTTCCTGTAAAAATATCAAAAAATCCTTAAAAATCAATTTACTTGAGAAGCGGCACTTCATAAGCTTTTCAGGCTTTTTCAAAAAATAAATTAATATCAAATTTTTATGTGAATAAAAAGTGTATTTTGTCTTACCGTACTGGCATATTTTTTGCACATTATTCTAGGTCTATTAGGATCACCTTGACAACCGCCCCACCACAGTGATGGACTGCCACCACCGGTGATGTGCACATTAAGTCATCAACTTACAAGACCGTGCAAAAACCTTAAATAAATTCATGAAATAATAGCATTTAATGAGTATAGTGAAGTATTTGATCTTTTGTTCATGTGCTGTTGATTCTTAATACTAAACATATAAATTTTCAGTTTTTCCCCCAGTTTAGGCAACATGTTCAAGTTCAGCTCTGCACTCACATCAATGTCTGTACAGATGTAAGTGGTAATATTATATTTATGTTGTTAGTACAGCTGATTAATGTCATATATGGACTCAAGATGGCACCGAGTATGGCTGCTGCGTTGCGAGCTCCGACACAATATGGCATGTTTTTTGTCTTGGATGTTGTCTGCCTTATTGTCTACGACAGACAAACACTTTTGGACATTGGTTCAGCAATTTCACACCGTAAACCGGACTTCAAATTCCTCAATGCCGACCCGCTGTTTACAAACACGCAAGCGGAGCCCTTTGTCTGGGCAGTCCGGATGGAGGAAACGCAGGAGGAAAAGGGGAAACAGAGCCGGCTTTCTCTCAGAGTAAGACGCTGCGCAAATCGACCCCCGCTACCCAGTATTCTACTGGAAAATGTTCAGTCTCTGGATAACAAGCTCTGCGAGCTGAAAGCGCGGATCTCTTTCCAACAAGAGATGAGGGACTGCTGCATTATCTGCCTAACAGAAACTTGGATGTCTGCGGAGATTCCAGATTCAGCCATTGAACCCGCGGGGTTATCCATGCACCGAGCGGACAGAGCGAAAGACTTCTCAGGTAAAAGCAGAGGTGGTGGTGTATGTTTTATGATCAACAAATCCTGGTGTGATCAGAGGAACGTACATTCTACCAAGTCTTTCTGCTCTCCTGATCTGGAATTTCTCATGCTTCTGTGTCGACCATTCTGGCTACTGAGGGAATTCACAGCAATCATTATCACAGCTGTGTACATCCCCCCACAAGCCGACACAGACCGGGCAATCAAGGAACTGTATGGGAGTATAAGTGAGCAGGAAACCACGCACCCTGAGGCCACTTTCATTGTGACCGGGGACTTTAATAAAGCCAGTTTCAAATCAGTCGCACCAAAATACCACCAGCACGTTAGTTTCAACACACAAGGGGACCGGGTTTTGGACCATTGCTACTCTCCCTTCCGGGATGGCTACAAATCCCTCCCCGGCCCACCATTTGGCAAATCAGACCACTCTTCCATTCTGCTTCTGCCCACTTACAGGCAGAAACTGAAACAGGAAGCATCCACCCTCAGAACGATCCAGTGCTGGTCCGACCAGTCAGATTCTACGCTACAAGACTGTTTTGATCACACGGACTGGGAGATGTTCCTGTCCGCCTCTGATGATGACATCGAGGTTTACGCTGATAGCGTAATGTGTTTCATCAAAGAGTGCATGGAGGACGTAGTTCCGACCAGAACAATATGGATCTACCCGAACCAGAAGCCATGGATAAATAGCGATGTTCGCACGGCATTTAATGTGCGGACCTCCGCTTTCAATTCCGGGAACGCGGAGGAGCATAAGCCAGTTATGCCCTCTGAAAAACTATCAGAACAGCAAAACGCCAGTACAGGAACAAGATTGAAGGACAGTTTAACACCACCAACTCTAGAAGCATGTGGCAGGGAATTAACATCATCACAGACTTAAACTCCGGGAATAAAAACTCCGCCATGAACACCGCTGCCTCTCTCCCGTATGAGCTAAATACTTTTTATGCTCGTTTTGAGGGAAATAACACCGCCTTTATGGAGAGAGCTCTCACGGCCGAAGCTACAGAGGTTAGTTCACTCTCAGTCTCTGTAGCGGATGTAACCCGATCCTATCCGCAAAGCCGCGGGCCCAGATGACATTCCGGGCCGCATCATCAGAGCGTGCGCGAACCAGCTGGCTGGTGTTTTTACAGACATTTTCAACCTTTCCCTCTCTTTGTCTGTAGTCCCCACATGCTTAAAAACATCCACCATTGTGCCTGTTCCAAAGCAATAAAAAATAACTTGCTTAAATGACTGGCATCCTGCTGCTCTGACCCCCATCATCAGCAAATGCTTTGAGAGACTAATCAGAGATTACATCTGCTCCGTGTTGCCTCTCTCTCTTGACCCATTGCAGTTTGCTTACCGCAACAACCGCTCCACTGATGATGCCATTGCATCTACAATACACACTGCTCTCTTCCACCTGGAAAAAAGAACACTATGTGAGAATGCTGTTTGTAGGCTACAGCTCAGCATTCAACACCATAGTGCCCTCCAAGCTAGATGAGAAACTCCGGGCTCTGGGCTTAAACAGCTCGCTGTGCAGCTGGATCCTGGACTTCCTGTCAAGCAGACGCCAGGTGGTTAGAATAGGCAGCAACATCTCCTCATCACTGACCCTCAACACTGGAGCCCCACAGGGCTGTGTTCTCTGCCCACTCTTGTATTCCTTGTACACACATGACTGTGTGGCAACACATAGCTCCAATGCCATCATTAAGTTTGCTGATGACATGACGGTGGTAGGTCTGATTACTGACAATGATGAAAAAGCCTACAGAGAGGAGGTGCACACTCTGACACACTGGTGTCAGGAGCACAACCTCGCCCTCAACGTCAGTAAGACAAAGGAGCTTGTGGTGGACTTCAGAAGAAAAGACAGAGAACACAGTCCCATCACCATCAATGGAGCACCAGTGGAGAGAGTCAGCAGCTTCAAGTTCCTAGGTGTCCACATCACTGAGGAACTCACATGGTCCATCCACACTGAAGTCGTTGTGAAGATGGCTCATCAGCACCTCTTCTTCCTGAGACGGCTGAGGAAGTTTGGAATGAACCGCCACATCCTCACATGGTTCTACACCTGCACTGTAGATAGCATCCTGACTGGCTGCATCTCCGCCTGGTACGGCAATAGCACAGCCCACAACTGCAAAGCACTGCAAAGGGTGGTGCGAACTGCCAGACACATCATCGGAGGTGAGCTTCTCTCCCTCCAGGACATATATACCAGGCGGTGTGTGAAAAAGCTCAGAGGATCATCAGAGACTCCAGCCACCCGAGCCATGGGTTGTTCTCACTGCTACCATCAGGCAGGCGATATCGCAGCATCAGGACCCGCATCAGCTGACTCCATGATAGCTTCTTCCCCCAAGCAATCAGACTTTTGAACTCTTGATCTCCCATGATCAAAATACATCAGCACTGCACTTTATTACTCTTACTCTTATATCTAACACCGGACTGTCATAAATTATATTATTATTATGTATATTCTCTCTTAACAACTTACTATCAACCGACAGCCTGAATGTCAATATAGTACAATACAACCTACTGTACTTTCTATATATACTACTATATATACTTTTTTATTTTTATTGAATAATGTGTATCTATATTGTGCGTATTGTATACTCTACAGTGTATGTTATTATTTGTATACTGTGTTGTGTGTAATTATGTGTATATTAGATTTTAAATTGTGTATATGGCTGTGTGACAATAAATGTGATTTGATTTGATTTGATTTGATTTGATAAATGTCACTCCAATTATTAACCCACTAAGCGCTTCATTTTACTGGTGTTCTACTCCCGCAGCTCAGACGATCCTCAAACTGGATCAATTGAATATTTTATTCAAACAAGATTTTTTTCTTCTAAAATATTGTTAGTGCCTTGGTAATATCTTTATTTCTTGCTATTTATTCATCAACAATAGCCTATGTTTCAAGAAGAAATATTAAATTATCCTTATGATGCGTATTTTTTCATCTCATCTTTGTTAACGGAATTTAAAAAAAAAACGGCTTATTCATTTTTGTCAGTAATTCCGTTTATGAGATAAACAATGCTGATCGTGCAACTGGAAACATCATAATCGCAATGACATCCTCTCAAAACCGGCCAATATTTATTTTTTAATTTATTAAATAAAATTAAATCATCTGACAATTGAAAGCTTTCAGCCAAGTTTGACTTCACCATGTAGTTATTGTCCAGCTATTTACTGATATTTAGTTGTGTTGAGTTTTCGAGTTAAGCTATATTAACATATTTTGACATTCTGGAATATTTTTAGCCATTGAGGTTTACATGTTGCCGACATATAAGAAATGGGTTTGATGCATTTACAGACAGACATTTTAAAAACAATGCAAACTATTTTTTTTACTTTCGTATTATGGTATTTTGTGATGTTTTACAGATGGTTTCATGTCTATTCCGTGTTCAATAAATAATTTTTTCCAACCACCGTACAATACCGTTCGCCGGCGGTAGTTGGTCCTTAACAACCACAGTGGTAAAAAAAATCCCTACATTATAAAAATGTACATTAAAGAAGTCCTACATTATTCACATATTTATAGTCAAAAACAAGTGCAAAAAATCTGCCAGTGCTAAAGAAGTAATCCAAAGTATGTCGATTACATTACTGATGATGAGTAATCTAACGGAATACGTGACATTTTACAGCATGTATTCTGTAATCTGTAGTGGAATACATTTCAAAAGTAACCCTCACAACCCTGTGCTGAATGCAAAGAGTTTAGATATTATTCTGAAAGGTTGAACTATCAGCCAAACTTTCATTTAAATGTTAATAGGTCAACTTCTGTAAATGATTGTGTTAATCAAACAACTGAAATTAACAAACAGTTCTGTGAACGAACATGGAGTGGATGTGTTGCAGTTGATGTCCATTTTAAGGATTCCAAGTATGCATATGGATGAATTTGTATGTGTATGGTCGAATTTTTATGGCCATATTGGCTTAGGATGGGAGTCAAGGGCTGTTTCTCAATGCAAAGAATGCAGAGAACAGACTTGCATTCTTGTGAAGACCAGTCTTGCAAAGCCACCTTGGAAGAATGAACTCGGAAGGACAGGAGGATGTAGAAAGCATCTATTGCGAGCTTTGTGATGTGCTGTGATCATCCTGTTGCGCAAATAACCGTCACAGTACATTTGAAGCCAGTGAGAGAACTACTGGCATTACACTATCTAACACAATTTTTGTTCCTGGGTAGTAAGTGTTATTTCCTAATTGCTTATGCCTCAAAAGTATAGAAAATGGCTATTATTCCCCACAAACTTTGCTTTTGTGACCAGGACAGTGATATTTTGAAATTAACCTATTTCCAATGAGAAAACGTGTGAATTTGTGTCTTTTTGTTCACATGAAGTCAGAAAAAACAACATATGAATCCAAATTAACATGTATTTATACTAAAGTAATACAAAAATGACTACAAAAGATTTAGAAGTGAGTAGTTTTTCAAGATTTACGATTATACTGTAAATCACTTTCACGAATCAGTGTCCCATCATGTTCTCGTTATTCTGTCCTTGGTAGTGGCATTCAAAGTCCAGTATATCCTGATGGAAGCGCTCGCCTTGCTCCTCCGAGTATGCTCCCATATTCTCCTTGAATTTATAAAGATAAGCATCAAGGATATGGACTCTGAGGGACATCCTACAGCCCATTGTGCCATAGTTCTTCACCAGAGTCTCAACCAGCTCCACATAGTTTTTGGCCTTGTGATTGCCCAGGAAGCCCCGAACCACTGCGACAAAGCTGTTCCAAGCCACTTTCTCCTTACTAGTGAGCTTCTTGGGGAATTCATTGCACTCCAGGATCTTTTTTATCTGTGGTCTGACGAAGACAGCTTAGGGAAAAAGTCTTGAAGGTACTTGAAGGCTGCCGACTCCTTATTTAGAGCTCTGACAAATTGTTTCATAAGGCCCAATTTGATGTGCAGTGGTGGCATCAACACCTTCTGGGGGTCCAACAATGGCTCCCACTTGACGTTGTTCCTCCCCACAGAGAACTTTGTCTGCTGTGGCCAGTCCCGCCTGTGGTAGTGCGCCTTGGTGTCCCTGCTGTTCCAAGGGCAAAGATAGCAGTAAAACTGCCTTGAGACCCATCAGGAATGCCACCATTTTGAAGTCTCCTATGACCTCCCAGCCGTACTCATCATACTTCAAGGTGTCAAGCAAGGTCTTGATATGTATCCACTTAGGCAGCTGGAACTAAACTGAACTGGTGGGCTTAAGGCCCCTGTATTTATACTGCTATTTATATTACTGGAAAGTTCTAGAAGTTACTCCAAGTTTACTCAGCACTGAATCTATCTGGAATGTTCTGGAAAATAGGTACATTTCAAAATATCACTGTCCTGGACACAAAAGCAAAGTTTGTGGGGAATAATAGCCATTTTCTATACTTTTGAGGCATAAGCAATTAGGAAATAACACTTACTACCCAGGAACCAAGAAAAAATGTGTTATCAAACCAGTGACAGCATTATTATTATCACACCATTGAGGTTTTGAAGGACCAGTGACATGTTAAAAGAAAAAAGTCTGTTAACACTTGTTTCCTTCATGTGTTCATTACTATATTAAAATTATGCCCAACAAAACAACAAATGTTGATGGAGTAAAAGGACTCTCACAAGCCGTCAGACTTTGCAAGCTTACAGCGGGAATCTCTTGTGGTAAAACAAAATGATAAATGTCCTTCTTCTGCCACCGTAACACTGTGTTCTTGCCTACAAGTCACCATCCAATGCATCCTCGATATTTGACCTGATCAAGAACACATTTGGGTAATTTTATGCATTCTCTGTACTTGCGTTCTTGAGTATTGGAATTGAACTTCGGTAGTGGGTGATGACATCAAACAAGTCAACAAGAACATAAGAACACAAAAGAACGCACATTGAGAAACAGCCAAGATGTGCCAAAGAATTTTGGGGACCCTGGAATGCATCTTGTACGTTGTTAACAACAGCAGATGTAGATATGCCCATCTATTCAAGCTTGTTAAACAGAAATGCATGATTAAGAGTGGGAAATGCTGTAGATAGATTCAGGAGAACTAGAAAATAGTCAGATTTAAGAGTTAAACTAAAGTCTCATCAAAATGCTGTTTTTTGGTTTCATTAAAGCTGGTATCACACTAGCCGATTTCAAACAACTCGATTTTGGCTTCTGGTTTCATGCTTACCAACTATTTTGCAGAGATCTCACTCTCTTCAGTCGGAGATACAGTATGACACACTTGCTGATTCAGAATGGTGGAGGGGTGATAGACACACCGACTCTTATGTGGTTATATATGTGCCACAATTCTGCATGCGTGAAATTATATTTTGAGCACACAAGATGATATTTTGAGCGCAAAAAAAATTGTGCGCATGCAAGATGATATTTTGAATGTGCAAAATGTTATTTTGCACACACAAGATGATATTTGGAGTGCACAAAAATTTTCTGTTTTCTGCTGATGTCAACATTTGCACAGAATTCTGACATTTATGTTACTCCATTGTTTTTTGCGTGTGCAAGATCTCACTCGCTCTCTCTCCTCGTATGCACTCTGCATGCATTCAGAACTTTAGACTGCTTGCTTGATTTTCCAGTCATATCCCGACAAGTCCCGCCTCCTACTTCAGGGTTGGCTATTAGGAACTGCTTACAAGTGCTCTGCCATTGAAGTACCAAGAGCAACTATGAACATCTCAGTGTAAATGTAGAAGAAGAGCCAATAGGCATAATGCTCCAAGTTCAGTACACACATTATATAGGCTGCTGTATACTGTGGTTATCATTACAAGAGATATTTACCCTGTGGATTATAGACATACCAGGAATACTGTAAGTCTAAACTTACTGTAATGTAAGTTTTACGAAATATAGTAGCCTGGGATCATGCAATGCCAAATAATTATTTAATTTGTTTTTGTTTTTTTTTATTACTTTTTGCAGTCACAAAACAACTGTGTGTCCAATATATTATACATTTAATTAACCCAAACTATGACAGTTGACATAACTGGCCACTTTTCCTTTTCTACCATTTCTTCTCATTAATCAATATTGCCATAAGGGTTGAGGTGGAATGTATAAAAAAATACAGATAACTGAACATTTAAAGATAACCAACAGCTTTGAAATGCAAACAAAAACAGCTTTTCTAATTTATTAAAATATGTAGAATATGTTAATTTAGGTAATCTTTATAATATTCATAATATTTATAATACACAAGGTATTATAAACTGGAGAAGACACACTAATGAAGGTGGACAAAATAACATTTTTATTAAAGATAATAATATTTAATAAAATAGTAACAAAAAGAAGAAGGTTTAGTGGTTGCAGATCCATGGCAGACTGTAATTTGGTCACATAATTTTAGTAAACTGCTCTCTCAGAATATCCTGTGGGACAGATAGAAGTCAAATTAAATTCTCCCAAAACTACTCTAATATGTAAAGAGTTTTATACCAGGTTTGAAACCTGCTGAATAATGTAAGTAAACAGGTAAGAAATTAGTAATTTAGCAGATGTTTTGTTTTTTAAAGCAACTTGCAATACACGTATGGAAGGGACAATCCTTCTTGAAGCAAATTGGGGTTAAGTGCATTGCACAAGGGCACAATGGTGATAACAGGACTGTAGTTACTGATTTCCCAGGGGTCCAAGTTGGGTTTCTTGAAGTTATATGGGCTTGTACACCTTGACGTCTGAAGGGATAATTCTGCTGGACAAGGATGCATTGATTGCAGAGGAAGGGTACAGCATAATATCAGAGGATATCTCTTTTGGGAGAGGGAAGGGGATGGGATCAAGAGGGCAGTTGGTTGCACAGTGCAAGACAGGCAGCTGAGGTACCTTCTTAACCATGACAAATGAGGGTAGGCGTGGACTGAATGAAAGGACAAGGCAGAACATAGAATCAGGGCTGTTTGGTTTTGAATGGGTTATGAATGACCTGGCAGTGATAGTGGATGGAGGAGGAGGAGGTGTGTCAGTTTAGAAAGGGTGAGAAGGTGGCCTGAATTTGGGGCTGGACTACTTGTTTGTTTAACCAATGAAAGATGGGGGTTGGGGAGGGGGGTGTTAGGAAAACAAGTTTAAAAACACATGGATGGTCACTAGTCACCTTGAGTGGAGTTCTTGCACTGTGAGCATGAGTTTAAGCATGTAACCACGTATTTCTCAAACAAAAGCAAAACATTACATTGCATCCTTTTTTTTTTTTTCCTCAGGGCTAAGTAACCCCCTTGGTTACCTCTGCTCTGCTTGCTAGTAAAATATTCTCAAATGAAATTGATAATACTCTTATGTGGGCTAGAATAAAGAGTGACATTGTACAGCATATTTATCTGACATTTTTTGTAAAAGACATTGTTAAATTGTTAGACAGAAGGAAATGACAACGGACAGTCAGGACTGCTGAGAGGATTATTGGTGCCCACCTGCCCACGCTCCAAGACCTGTGCATCTCCAGAGGGAGGAAACATGCGGGTAGAATCATTCTGGATCCCACACACACTGCCCATTCCCTCTTTTGAACCTCTTGAGATTGGACCTCTTGAGTCCAGATTGGACTCAAGATGGCACCGAGTATGGCTGCTGCGTTGCGAGCTCCGACGCAACATGGTAGTGCTTTGTTTGTTTTGTTTACAATTCTTATGTTTTTTTGTATTGGATGTTGTCTGCCTTATTGTCTATGACAGACAAACACTTTTGGACATTGGTTCAGCAATTACACACCGTAAACCGGACTTCAAATTCCTCAATGCCGACCCGCTGTTTACAAGCACGGCAGCGGAGCCCTTTGTCTGGGCAGCCTGGCCGCGGAAACACAGGAGGAAAAGGGGAAACAGAGCCGGCGTTCTCATCAGAGTAAGATGCCGCGCAAATCGACCCCCGCTACCCAGTATTCTACTGGCAAATGTTCAGTCTCTGGATAACAAGCTCTGCGAGCTGAAAGCGTGGATCTCTTTCCAACGAGAGATGAGGGACTGCTGCATTATCTGCATATACAGAGCAAAAGACCTCTCAGGTAAAAGCAGAGGTGGTGGTGTATGTTTTATGATCAACAAATCCTGGTGTGATCAGAGGAACGTACATTCTATCAAGTCTTTCTGCTCTCCTGATCTGGAATTTCTTATGCTTCTGTGTCGACCATTCTGGCTACTGAGGGAATTCACAGCAGTCATTATCACTGCTGTGTACATCCCCCCACAAGCCGACACAGACCGGGCACTCAAGGAACTGTACAGGATTATAAGCAAACAGGAAACCGCGCACCCTGAGGCTGCGTTCATTGTGACCGGGGACTTTAACAAAGCCAGTTTAAAATCAGTCACACCAAAATACCACCAACACGTTAGTTTTAACACACGAGGGGACCGGGTTTTGGAACATTGCTACTCTCCCTTCCGGAATGGCTACAAATCCCTCCCCCGCCCACCATTTGGCAAATCGGACCACTCTTCCATTCTGCTTCTGCCCGCTTACAGGCAGAAACTGAAACAGGAAGCACCCACCCTCAGAACGATCCAGTGCTGGTCGGACCAATCAGACTCTACGCCACAAGACTGTTTTGATCACACAGACTGGGAGATGTTCCTGTCCGCCTCTGATGACGACATCAAGCTTTACGTTGATAGCGTAACGCGTTTCATCAGAAAGTGCATAGAGGATGTCATTCCGACCAAAACATTACGGATCTATCCAAACCAGAAGCCATGGATTAATAGCGATGTTCGCACGGCACTTAATGTGTGGACCTCTGCTTTTAATTCCGGGAACGTGGAGGAGCTTAAACAAGCCAGTTATGCCCTCGAAGTTCAGAACAGCAAAACGCCAGTACAGGAACAAGAGTGAAGGACAGTTTAACACCACCAACTCTAGAAGCATGTGGCAGGGAATTAATATCATCACGGACTTTAAAGGGAATAAAAACTCCGCCATGAACACCTCTGCCTCTCTCCCGGATGAGCTAAATACATTTTATGCTCGTTTTGAGGGAAATAACACCGCCCTCGTGGAGAGCGCTCTCGCGGCCGAAGCTACTTCACTCTCTGTCTCTGTTAGCGGATGTAACCCGATCCTTCTGACGGGTGAATATCCGCAAAGCCGCGAGTCCAGACGGCATTCCGGGCCGCGTCATCAGAGCGTGCGCGAACCAACTGGCTGGTGTTTTTACGGACATTTTCAATCTTTCCCTCTCTTTGTCTGTAGTCCCCACATGCTTCAAAACATCCACCACTGTGCCTGTTCCAAAGCAATCCAAAATTCACGCTTAAATGACTGGCGTCCGGTTGCTCTGACCCCCATCATCAGCAAATGCTTTGAGAGACTAATCAGAGATTACATCTGCTCCGTGTTGCCTCTCTCTCTTGACCCATTGCAGTTTGCTTACCGCAACAACCGCTCCACTGATGATGCCATTGCATCTACAATACACACTGCTCTCTCCCACCTGGAAAAAAGAACACTTATGTGAGAATGCTGTTTGTAGACTACAGCTCAGCATTCAACACCATAGTGCCCTCCAAGCTTGATGAGAAACTCTGGGCTCTGGGCTTAAACAGCTCGCTGTGCAGCTGGATCCTGGACTTCCTGTCAAGCAGATGCCAGGTGGTTAGAATAGGCAGCAACATCTCCTCATCACTGACCCTCAACACTGGAGCCCCGCAGGGCTGTGTTCTCAGCCCACTCTTGTATTCTCTGTACACACATGACTGTGTGGCAACACATAGCTCCAATGCCATCATTAAGTTTGCTGATGACATGATGGTGGTAGGTCTGATCACTGACAATGATGAAACAGCCTACAAAGAGGAGGTGCACACTCTGACACACTGGTGTCAGGTGCACCACCTCTCCCTCAACGTCAGTAAGACAAAGGAGCTTGTGGTGGACATCAGAAGAAAAGACAGAGAACACAGTCCCATCAACATCAATGGAGCACCAGTGGAGAGAGTCAGCAGCTTCAAGTTCCTGGGTGTCCACATCACTGAGAAACTCACATGGTCCATCCACACTGAAGCCGTTGTGAAGAAGGCTCATCAGTGCCTCTTCTTCCTGAGATGGCTGAGGAAGTTTGGAATGAACCGCCACATCCTCACACTGTTCTACACCTGCACTGTAGAGAGCATCCTGACTGGCTGCATCTCCGCCTGGTACGGCAATAGCACAGCCCACAACCACAAAGCACTGCAAAGGGTGGTGCAACAGCCAGACACATCATCAGAGGCGAGCTTCCTTCCCTCCAGGACATATATACCAGGCGGTGTGTGAAAAAAGCTCGGAGGATCATCAGAGACTCCAGCCACCTGAGCCATGGGCTGTTCTCACTGCTACCAACAGGCAGGTGGTATCGCAGCATCAGGACCCGCACCAGCCGACTTCATGATAGCTTCTTCCCCCAAGCAATCAGACTTTTGAACTCCTGATCTCCCACGATCAAAATACATCAGCACTGCACTTTATTACTCTTACTCTTATATCTAACACCGGACCGTCATAAATTATATTATTATTATTATATTAGATTCTCTTTTAACAACTTACTATCAACCGACAGCCTGAATGTCAATACAGTACAATACAATCTACTGTACATTCTATATATACTTTTATATTGTATTGTGTGTATTGTATACTGTTCAGTGTATGTTATTATTTGTATATTGTGTTTTGTGTAATTATGTGTATATTAGACTTTAATTGTGTTGTGTTAATCTGATGTTTATTGTAAATTGGTATATGTCTCATCACTTTCACGACTGCTATGTTGCTTGGAACTGCACCCAAGAATTTCACACACTATTGCATTTGTGTATATGGTTGTGTGACAATAAAAGTGATTTGATTTGAACTGTTGCCCTTAGGTCAGCTCTACAGAGCACTGAGCACCAGGACATCCAGGCACAAGAACAATTTTTACCCTTAGGTCATTTTCCTCATGAACAATTAAACTGCCTCAGGACTCCCCATAGTGCAATAATGAAAATACATATCTCATGTGCATATGTAAATTCACATATTTAATTCAATAACTGTACATACCCCTACCTTGCACATACACTGGCCTCCAAAAGTTTGGAATAATGTACAGATTTTGCTGTAATGTAAAGAAATTGGTACTTTTATTCACCAAAGTGGCATTCTACTGATCATAATGTAAACTACTTCAAAGAGTTCTCATCAAAATATCCTCCACGTGCAGCAATGACAGCTTTGCAGATCCTTGGCATTCTAGCTGTCAGTTTGTCCAGATACTCAGGTGACATTTCACCCCACGCTTCCTGTAGCACTTGCCATAGATGTGGCTGTCTTGTCGGGCACTTCTCACACACCTTACAGTCTAGCTGATCCCACAAAGGCTCAATGGGGTTAAGATCCATAACACTCTTTTCCAATTATCTGTTGTCCAATGTCTGTGTTTCTTTGCCCACTCTTACTATTTCTTTTTGTTTTTCTGTTTCAAAAGTGTCTTTTTCTTTGCAACTCTTCCCATAAGGCCTGCACCCCTGAGTATTCTCTTCACTGTTGTACATGAACCTGGTGTTGAGCGGGTAGAATTCAATGAAGCTGTCAGCTGAGGACAGCTGAGGCTTCTATTTCTCAAACTAGAGACTGATGTACTTACCCTGTTGTTTATTTGTACATCTGGCCTTCACATCTCTTTCTGTCCTTATTAGAACCAGTTGTCCTTTGTCTTTGAAGACTGTAATATACACCTTTGTATTAAATCTTCAGTTTTTTGGCAATTTCAAGCATTGTATAGCTTTCATTCTGCAAAACATTGATTGACTGACGAGTTTCTAGAGAAATCTGTTTCTTTTTCTCTATTTTTGACCTAATATTGACATTAAGACATGCCAGTCTATTGCATACTGTGGCAAAACAAACACAATGTTAAGCTTCATTTAACGATCCAAATAGCTTTCAACTGTGTTTCATATAATGGCAAGTGATTTTCTAGTAACAGATTAGCAATTTAGCATGATTACTCAAGGATAAGGTGTTGGAGTGATGGCTGCTAGAAATGGGGCTTGTCTAGATTTGATCAAAAATGACTTTTTTCAAATAGTGATGGTGCTGTTTTTTTACATCAGTAATGTCCTGACTATACTTTGTGATCAGTTAAATGCCACTTTGGTGAATTAAAGTACCGATTTCCTTCTGAAACAGCAAAATCTGTACATTATTCCAAACTTTTGGCCGCCAGTGTACATTACCTCTTGCACATGTACATACGCCATTCTGTTTTATGTCCTATTATTTGTATGTCTATTTATACTCTTACCTTGTTTCATATTCTGTGTCTCACTGTAATGTTCTGTGTGCACCTGTTTCTCCTATCCCCCCAAAAAATAAAAAAATAATCCTTGTGCACATGAGAACACTTGGCAATACCGTAAAGCTCATTCTGATTCTAAATTACACAAATTATACAAACTCTGGAGACTGTAAATCAGAATCGATGCAAACAATTTTCACAGTCACTTGAAAGGAGAAAAGTGAACAGTGTAAGTGAACAGAACTGCTTATAACGTCTCATAACCCACTCAGTATGATGCTGTATACTCTTTATTTACTATCACCTTTATTAAGACCTGAATTAATACGTAAATAACTGAATGTTCAGTTATTAGCTTTAATTTACCTTGGAGCAAATGTAGGTGTCCTTGCTGATGTTATACATGTTCATTTGGTAGGGATGGATATACCACTTATTTTCTTTTTGATCCGATACCAATAATTTTAAGTCCAATATCGTCAATACCGATACCAATACCGATACTTCTATTAAATGATTTTAAAAAAACATTTTGATTTCTTATTAGTCATAATTCAAGTCATTTTAGTCTTCTTTTTTTACAATTTTTTATTTTATTTTTTTTTTTTTTACATTTGTGAGCCTAAACAGAAAATTATTAGACTTCTGTTTTGTTTCAGCAGATTCAACACATGTAACTCAGTCTCACTCATTTTAGGATGCAGTCACAGCATAGCAACACAACAGTGTTGTAGATAACGATATCACAGTTCAACATAGCAATAATGCTATATTATTGTGAAAGTTGTTGGACAACTGTAACACTCTACATATTATTATCAGTCAAAAGTAGGGTTGGGAACCGAGAACTGGTTCTTGTTCAGAACAGTTTCCATTCATTAAAAAATACCGGAATGGTATGATCTTTGTGACTTTCGGTTCCATTAACGGTTCTCCAGCGTGCAATTTTCTGCTGATGTGGCTTGAACACCGTCTTCAAATACTCTGACAGTGTTTCCAGCAGCACATCTCTGCAGCAACGCTGCCCTCTACTGACTCTATAGCATAAAACACACAGTTCTACCAGTATATTTAATTCCTAATCAAACGAGTCTCGAGCCGGCTCTTTTTACAGCACGAAACATATGCGCTTCCGGTACAGTTCGATTCCCAAAATAATTATTCAAAGGAGCCGGTTCTTTTCAATCAACAGCGCAAAACATATGGTGCTTCCAGTATAGTCCGATCCAATATAGTCCAAACCCAAAAGAACCATTCTAATAAGCCGGTTCTTTAGAATCTACAGTGTGAAATGTACAGCGCTTCCAGTATACAAGCAATCTTATACTGATGTGCAAATTATGAATGTCCAACTCGAAATTAAATAAGAACTGTTGAAGTCTCACAAGTCTGAGGTACAACATTAGGCTACAAAACACAGTCTAAACTGTCTCTGGAAATGTTTCTGTTTATTTAATGATGACCTGTGTCTCTATTACTATTGTGCTCAAAAGTTTGCATACCCTGGCAGAAACTGTGAAATTTTGGCATTGATTTTGAAAATATGACTGATTATGCAAAAAAAAAACTGTCTTTTATTTAAGGGTAGTGATCATATGAAGCCATTTATTATCACATAGTTGTTTGGCTCCATTTTAAATCATAATGATAACAGAAATCACCCAAATGGCTCTGATCAAAAGTTTACATACCCTTGAATGTTTGGCCTGGTTACAGACACACAAGGTGACACACACAGGTTTAAATGGCAATTAAAGGTTCATTTCCCACACCTGTGGCTTTTTAAATTGCAATTAGTGTCTGTGTATAAATAGTCAATGAGTTTGTTAGCTCTCACTTGGATGCACTGAGCAGGCTAGATACTGAGCCATGGGGAGCAGAAACAAACTGTCAAAGGACCTATGTAACAAGGTAATGGAACTTTATAAAGATGGAAAAGGATATAAAAAGATATCCAAAGCCTTGAAAATGCCAGTCAGTACTGTTCAGTCACTTATTAAGAAGTGCAAAATTTGGGGATCTCTTGATACCAAGCCAAGGTCAGGTAGACTAAGAAAGATTTCAGCCACAACTGCCAGAAGAATTGTTCAGGATACAAAGAAAAACCCACAGGTAACCTTTTTCCCACAGGAGAAATACAGGCTGCTCTGGAAAAAGAAGGCGTGGTTGTTTCAAGGAGCACAATACGACAATACGTGAACAAAAATGAGCTGCGTGGTCGAGTTGCCAGAAAGAAGCCTTTACTGCACCAATGCCACAAAAAAGCCTAGAAACAATATGCCCGACAATACCTTGACACGCCTCACAGCTTCTGGCACACTGTAATTTGGAGTGACGAGACCAAAATAGAGCTTTATGGTCACAACCATAAGTGCTATGTTTGGAGAGGGGTCAACAAGACCTGTAGTGAAAAGAATACCATCCCCACTGTGAAGCATGGTGGTGGCTCACTGATGTTTTGGGGTTGTGTTAGCTCTAAAGGCACGGGGAATCTTGTGAAAAGTGATGGCAAGATGAATGCAGTATGTTATCAGAAAATACTGGCAGAAAATTTGCATTCTTCTGCATGAAAGCTGCACATGGGACACTCTTGGACACAAGGCCAAGTTGACCCTCCAGTGGTTACAGCAGAAAAAGGTGAAGGTTCTGGAGTAGCCATCACAGTCTCCTGACCTTGATATCATCAAGCCACTCTGGGGAGATCTCAAACGTGTTGTTCATGCAAGACGACCAAAGACTTTGCATGACCTGGAGGCATTTTGCCAAGATGAATGGGCAGCTATACCACCTGCAAGAATTTGGGGCCTCATAGACAACTATTACAAAAGACTGCACACTATCATTGATGCTAAAGGGGCAATAAACAGTATAAAGAACTAAGGGTATACAGACTTTTGAACAGGGGTCATTTCATTTTTTTCTTTGTTGCCATGTTTTGTTTTATGATTGTGCCATTCTGTTATAACCTACAGTTTAATATGAATCCCATAAGAAATAAAATAAATGTGTTTTGCCTGCTCACTCATGTTTTCTTTAAAAATGGTACTGTCACAGTCTGTCTCCCTCATTTTCTTCATTTTCTTCAAGGACCCTTATTTTGAAGTTTTCCACTGGACTGCATTTCCCATAGTTCACTGCATTAATCACATCCATCTGTTCCTTATTACCTCACCTGTATTCCATTCCCTCATTTAGTTCTGTGTATAAATACCCTCTAGTTTTCTTCATCATTTGTCAGTCCTTGAAGTGTTATGTTGTGAAGTGTTGAGTTAAGCTTTGATGTTTAGATTTAGTGTTTGTTCCACTACAGCGATTACTATTGTTGAGCCTTACATATGTTTCCACTCCAGCGTTTGTCCTACTCCAACGATTGCAATCAAAAGTAACGGTCATTATCTGGTGTGGCCAACAGCTGAATTTAGTACTGCAGTGCATCTCCTCATGGACTGCACCAGATTTGCCAGTTCTTGCTGTGAGATGTTACCCCACTCTTCCACCAAGGCACTTGCAAGTTCCTGGACATTTCTGGGGGGACTGGCCCTAGCCCTCACCCTCCGAACCAACAGGTCCCAGACGTGCTCAATGGGATTGAGATCCGGGCTCTTCGCTGGCCATGGCAGAAAACTGACTTTCCTGTCTTGCTGGAAATCGTGCACAGAACGAGCAGTATGGCTTGGTGGCACTGTCATGCTGGAGGGCCATGTCAGGATGAGCCTGCAGGTAGGGTACCACATGAGGGAGGAGGATGTCTTCCCTGTAATGCACAGTGTTGAGATTGCCTGCAATGACAACAAGCTCAGTCTGATGATGTTGTGACACACCGCCCCAGACCATGACGGACCCTCCACCTCCAAATTGATCCCGCTCCAGAGTACAGACCTTGGTTTAACGCTCATTCCTTCGATGATAAGCGCGATGTCTGGTAAGGACCTGCCTTACAACAGGCCTACAAGCCCTCAGTCCAGCCTCTCTCAGCCTATTGCGGACAGTCTGAACACTGATGGAGGGATTGTGTATTCCTGGTGTAACTCGGGCAGTTGTTGCCATCCTGTACCTGTCCCGCAGGTGTGAAATTCGGATGTACCGATCCTGTGCAGGTGTTGTTACACATGGTCTGCCACTGTGAGGATGATCAGCTGTCCTTAATGTCTCCCTGTAGTGCTGTCTTGGGCATCTCACAGTACAGACATTGCAATTTATTGCCCTGGCCACATCTGCAGTCCTCATGCCTCCATGCAGCATGCCTAAGGCACATTCATGCAGATGAGCAGGGACCCTGGGCATTTCTTTTGGTGTTTTTCAGAGTCAGTAGAAAGGTCTCTTTAGTGTCCTAAGTTTTTATAACTGTGACCTTAATTGCCTACCGTCTGTAAGCTGTTAGTGTCTTAACGACCGTTCCACAGGTGCATGTTCATTAATTGTTTATGGTTTTTGAACAAGCATGGAAAACATTGTTTGAACCCTTTACAATAAAAATCTGTAAAGTTATTTGGATTTTTACAAAATTCTTTAAAATACAGTGTCCTGAAAAAGGGACGTTTCTTTTTTTGCTGAGTTTATATATTTAAGAATTGATGGACACAGATATATGTTGTGCGCACCAAGTCATGTATTGTAAAAATGAGAAAAGAGAACTCTAGTATCTGCCACTAACCCCCCATGTTCACCCCCTGCCGTAATCTTCTGGTACTACCTTAGAACAGACTACAGAAACCAATAGCAGTAATATTAACAAGAAAGATAATAACAATTATATTCTTATCTATTTGTTCTATCCGTTACAATAGCATGCTCTTCTTGAGATTTATTTAAAGATTTGTTTAAATGAAAGAAAAGAACAGCGTGTATCATCTCTAGGTACCTCGTGTTCCTATTACAAATGACCCAGCAACAATGTTTTTTACATTTTTTGGGGATAATTTCTATAAAATTCCACTTAAAAGTACTCAAACACACCAAACACACTCCAGTAGACTTTCATTGGAAAAAAAGCAAATGCTTGTCAGAGAAATAGTGCACAGCAACAGTTGCTGTCATGAATCCTGCCTTTGTTGTTCCTCTCACTCACCATCAGAGAGCTCCATCTCCTGGGGATTGACTTTAACTCTCTGGACTCCATTTCCCATAATCCCCGTACCTGTCACTGATTACCTGCTCAGCTGTTTCTCATTTACTCAGCTATTTAAGTCTCACTCTCACTCTATCATTGTGAAGTCTTGTTTTGCCCTGGCTGACATTTCTAAGTGTTCTCTAAGGTTTTGCATTATCTGTGTATGATCCTGGACTGTTAACCCTGTTTTGACCCGTTGCTGCCTGCCTACTACTACTTGTTTACCTGGAAATAACCTGTGATTGTCTGCCACCTGCCCTGACCTCTTACCTGTTTAATTTCTACCACTCTGGATTGCCTTTGTTATTACTGTTGCTGGTGATTGACCTGCCTGTCTGTATTACGACATTTATCATTATTAAAGCTGCACATGGATCTCAACTCTGGTGACTCATTACAGTTGCTAAAATAGGATTGGTCAGAAATGCTTTTAAGCCGGGCTAAGAGAAGTGTCAATCAAACACAGAGCAGGAGTAGGCCAATAATTAAGTTATGTTCAATGAAATGGAAATAAACAGTATTTTTACTTTAAAGCCACTTTTGTATTGTCTTTCTGATTTACTTGTCTATACATACATATATATATATACAGGTGCATCTCAATAAATTAGAATGTTGTGGAAAAGTTCATTTATTTCAGTAATTCAACTCAAATTGTGAAACTCGTGTGTTAAATAAATTCAATGCACACAGACTGAAGTAGTTTAAGTCTTTGGTTCTTTTAATTGTGATGATTTTGGCTGACATTTAACAAAAACCCACCAATTCACTATCTCAAAAAATTAGAATACATCATAAGACCAATAAAAAAATTTTTTTTAGTGAATTGTTGGCCTTCTGGAAAGTATGTTCATTTACTGTATATGTACTCAATACTTGGTAGGGGCTCCTTTTGCTTTAATTACTGCCTCAATTTGGTGTGGCATGGAGGCGATCAGTTTGTGGCACTGCCGAGGTGGTATGGAAGCCCAGGTTTCTTTGACAGTGGCCTTCAGCTCATCTGCATTTTTTGGTCTCTTGTTTCTCATTTTCCTCTTGACAATACCCAATAGATTCTCTATGGGGTTCAGGTCTGGTGAGTTTGCTGGCCAGTCAAGCACACCGACACCATGGTCATTTAACCAACTTTTGGTGCTTTTGGCAGTGTGGGCAGGTGCCAAATCCTGCTGGAAAATGAAATCAGCATCTTTAAAAAGCTGGTCAGCAGAAGGAAGCATGAAGTGCTCCAAAATTTCTTGGTAAACGGGTGCAGTGACTTTGGTTTTCAAAAAACACAATGGACCAACACCAGCAGATGACACTGCACCCCAAATCATCACAGACTGTGGAAACTTAACATTGGACTTCAAGCAACTTGGGCTATGAGCTTCTCCACCCTTCCTCCGACTCTAGGACCTTGGTTTCCAAATGAAATACAAAACTTGCTCTCATCTGAAAAGAGGACTTTGGACCACTGGGCAACAGTCCAGTTCTTCTTCTCCTTAGCCCTGGTAAGACACCTCTGACGTTGTCTGTGGTTCAGGAGTGGCTTAACAAGAGGAATACGACAACTGTAGCCAAATTCCTTGACACGTCTGTGTGTGGTGGCTCTTGATGCTTTGACCCCAGCCTCAGTCCATTCCTTGTGAAGTTCACCCAAATTCTTGAATCGATTTTGCTTGACAATCCTCATAAGGCTGCGGTTCTCTTGGTTGGTTGTGCATCTTTATCTTCCACACTTTTTCCTTCCACTCAACTTTCTGTTAACATGCTTGGATACAGCACTCTGTGAACAGCCAGCTTCTTTGGCAATGAATGTTTGTGGCTTACCCTCCTTGTGAAGGGTGCCAATGATTGTCTTCTGGACAACTGTCAGATCAGCAGTCTTCCCCATGACTGTGTAGCCTAGTGAACCAAACTGAGAGACCATTTTGAAGGCTCAGGAAATCTTTGCAGGTGTTTTGAGTTGATTAGCTGATTGGCATGTCACCATATTCTAATTTTTTGAGATGAGATGAGGTGAATTGGTGGGTTTTTGTTAAATGTGAGCCAAAATCATCACAATTAAAAGAACCAAAGACTTAAACTACTTCAGGCTGTGTGCATTGAATTTATTTAATACACGAGTTTCACAATTTGAGTTGAATTACTGAAATAAATGAACTTTTCCACGACATTCTAATTGATTGAGATGCACCTGTATATACATACATACATACATACACTGGCGGCGAAAAGTTTGGAATAATGTACATATTTTGCTCTTATGGAAAGAGTGGCATTCAACTGATCACAATATATAGTCAGGACATTAATAACTTTACTATTACAATTAAAAAAAAAAAAAACTACTTCAAAGAGTTCTCATCAAAACATCCTCCATGTTCAGCAATGACAGCTTTGCAGACCCTTGGCATTCTAGCTGTCAGTTTGTACAGATATTCAGGTGACATTTCACCCCACACCTCCTGTAGCACTTGCCATAGATGTGGCTGTCTTGTCGGGCACTTCTCACGCACCTTACAGTTTAGCTGATACCACAAAAGCTCAATGGGGTTAAGATCCATAACGGTCTTTTCCAATTATCTATTGTCCAATGTCTGTGTTTCCCATTCTAACCTTTTCTTTTTGTTTTTCTGTTTCAAATGTGGCTTTTTCTTTGCAATTTTTACCATAAGTAAATAAGCCTGCACCCCTGAGTCTTCTCTTTACTGTTGTACATGAAACTGGTGTTGAGCGGGTAGAATTCAATGAAGCTGTCAGCTGAGGACATGTGAGGTGTCTATTTCTCAAACTAGAGACTCTGATGTACTTATCCTCTTGCTTAGTTGTACATCTGGGCCTTCCACATCTATTTCAGTCCTTGTTAAAGCCCGTTGTCCTTTTTGTCTTTGAAGACTGTAGTGTACACCTTTGTATAAAATCTTCAGTTTTTTGACAATTTCAAACATTGAATAGCCTTCATTCCTCAAAACAATGATTGACTGATGAGTTTCTAGAGAAAGCAGTTTCTTTTTTGCCATATTTGACATAATATTGACCTTAAGACATGCCAGTCTATTGCATACTGTGGCAACTCAAACACAAAGACAATGTTAAGCTTCATTTAACGATCCAAATAGCTTTCAACTGTGTTTGATAGAATGGCAAGCGATTTTCTAGTACCAAATTAGCAATTTAGCATGATTACTCAAGGATAAGGTGTTGGAGTTATGGCTGCTGGAAATGGGGCCTGTCTAGATTTGATCAAAAATGACTTTTTTCAAATAGTGATGGTGCTGTTTTTTGCATCAGTAATGTCCTGACTATACTTTGTGATCAGTTGAATGCCACTTTGGTGAATTAAAGTACAAATTTCCTTCCGAACAGCAAAATCTGTACATTATTCCAAACTTTTGGCCACCTGTGTGTGTGTATGTGTGTGTATGTATGTGTGTGTATATACACTATATTGCCAAAAGTATTCGCTCACCTGCCTTTGGACGCATATGAACTTAAGTGACATCCCATTCTTAATCCATAGGGTTTAATATGACATCGGCCCACCCTTTGCAGCTATAACAGCTTCAACTATTCTGGGAAGGCTTTCCACAAGGTTTAGGAGTGTGTTTATGGGAATTTTTGACCATTCTTCCAGAAGCGCATTTGTGAGGTCAGACACTGATGTTGGACGAGAAGGCCTGGCTCACAGTCTTCGCTCAAATTCATCCCAAAGGTGCTCTATCGGGTTGAGGTCAGGACTCTG
This sequence comes from Myxocyprinus asiaticus, assembly GCF_019703515.2. NCBI lineage: Eukaryota > Metazoa > Chordata > Actinopteri > Cypriniformes > Catostomidae > Myxocyprinus > Myxocyprinus asiaticus. The sequence goes on from NC_059346.1 coordinate 57,857,756, forward strand.
TGCAGGCCGGTCAAGTTCTTCCACACCAAACTCACTCATCCATGTCTTTATGGACCTTGCTTTGTGCATTGGTGTGCAGTCATGTTGGAACAGGAAGGGGCCATCCCCAAACTGTTCCCACAAAGTTGGGAGCATGGAATTGTCCAAAATCTCTTGGTATGCTGAAGCATTCAGAGTTCCTTTCACTGGAACTAAGGGGCCAAGCCCAGCTCCTGAAAAACAACCCCACACCATAATCCCTCCTCCACCAAACTTCACAGTTGGCACAATGCAGTCAGACAAGTACCGTTCTCCTGGCAACCGCCAAACCCAGACTCATCCATCAGATTGCCAGATGGAGAAGCGTGATTCGTCACTCCAGAGAACGCGTCTCCACTGCTCTAGAGTCCAGTGGCAGCGTGCTTTACACCACTACATCCGACGCTTTGCATTGCACTTGGTGATGTATGGCTTGGATGCAGCTGCTCGGCCATGGAAACCCATTCCATGAAGCTCTCTACGCACTGTTCTTGAGCTAATCTGAAGGCCACATGAACTTTGGAGGTCTGTAGCGATTGACTCTGAGGAAAGTTGGCGACCTCTGCGCACTATGCACCTCAGCATCCGCTGACCCCGCTCTGTCATTTTACGTGGCCTACCACTTTGTGGCTGAGTTGCTGTCATTCCCAATCGCTTCCACTTTGTTATAATACCACTGACAGTTGACTGTGGAATATTTAGTAGCGAAGAAATTTCACGACTGGACTTGTTGCACAGGTGGCATCCTATCACAGTACCACGCTGGAATTCACTGAGCTCCTGAGAGCGGCCCATTCTTTCACAAATGTTTGTAGAAGCAGTCTGCATGCCTAGGTGCTACATTTTATACACCTGTGGCCATGGAAGTGATTGGAACACCTGAATTCAATTATTTGGATGGGTGAGCGAATACTTTTGGCAATATAGTGTATATATATATATATATATATATATATAAATATATATATACACACACACTGATGAGCCAAAACTTTATGACCACCCACCTAATATACTGTTGGTCCTCTGTGTGCCATCAAAACAGCACCGACCTGCTGAGGCATGGACTCTACAATACCCCTGAAGGTGTCCTATGGTATCTGGCACCAAGACATTAGCAGCAGATACTTCAAGTCCTGTAAGTTGCGAGGTGGAGCTGGCATGGATCGGACTTGTTGGTCCAGCACATCTCACAGATGCTCAATCGGATTGAGATCAGGGGAATTTGGTGGCCAGGGCAACACCTTGAACTCTTGTTGCTCAAACCATTCCCAAACAATATGTGCAGTGTGGCAGGGTGCATTATCCTGCTGAAAGAGGGAACTGCCATCAGGGAATACCATTGACATGAAGGGGTGTACCTGATTTCCAACGATGTTTAGGTAGGTGGCACATGTCAAATTGATGTCCACATGAATGGCCGAGCCCAGAGTTTCCCAGTAGATAATTGCCCAGAGCATCACACCGGCTTCCACAGTGCATCCTGGTGCCATCACTTCCCCAAGTAAACAGCACACATGTACACGGCCGTCCACTTGATGTAAAAGAAAATGGGATCAGTAGTCAAAGTTGAAGTTTCAATCAATAGAGAAAGAGTTTACTTAAGACAAAGTTCTCCACATTTCCAAAGGCAAAAGACAGAAACAGAAAATGAGCTGAGGATCTAACCTCGAACTAACTTAGATTACAGAGACAACCATAATTATAGGCATATATAAATTAATCGACATCATCTCTTACAAGTTCTTAAAGGTTAAACATACAGATATTTATGGAAACTATCCAAATATGCTGAAATGTTGATCTACACAGAACATGTTATTTAGAAACATAACACTGATTAGCTGGAACCTCGAAGTCTCAGTTGGTCTGCAAATAAGGGTCAAAGGTAATTGTAAATCCGACAGGACTATTCTTCTTTTAGACCTGGGGCCAGAGGGTGACTGACCATCTCACCCAATCACCTCACTCCCATCATTCCAACAATTCCTGTAATCGATTTAGAGAGACTATAGGAGAGATTAAGAAATACAAAGAAGGAAAAAGAAACTACTACATCTTTTTTTGTGATTAACCTTTTTTTTTATTATTGATTCATATATTACAAAAAGAACAGCAAATCTTGGGTAGGCCTAGCCCACCTTTGTCAATCGGCCTATGTAACTTATTGAAATGTAATCTGGGATGCTTACCATTCCAAATGAAAGACTTTGCTATGCTATCAAATTGCTTGAAATAAGAGAGGGGGACATCTACAGGGAGAGACTGCAGCAAGTAATTTAATTTTGGAATACAATTCATTTTAATAACATTAACCTTCCCAATCATAGATAAATGTAATGAACCCCACCTGCCCATATCGCTCGAAAACCTTTTTATTAAGGTGTCAAAATTAACTCTAACCAAATCACACAAATTTGCTGGGAATAAAATGGGCAAATATTTAATGCCCTATTTGGGCCACTGGAAGGCGCCCGGCTGAAAAGCCATTACTGGGTAGTACGCTGTCAGAGCCAAAGCTTCGGATTTAGACCAATTGACTCTGTATCCTAAGAACTTAAAAAAAGAATTAATAATTCTGTGGAGGCAAGGCATAGATCTAGTGGGGTCGGAGACAAATAATAAAATATTATCTGTGTAAAGCAAAAGCTTATGTGCCATACTTCCTGACATCACCCCTGGAAAATCATCTTCCTTTCTTATTGTAGCTACTAATGGTTCCAGGGCAAGACAGAACAATAATGGAGAAAAAGTGCAACCCTGACAGGTGCCCCTATCCAGAGTAAAATAATCTGAAATTAATCCAATTAATCCATTTGTTTGTACCGCCGTCAATAAAGTAACTTAATCCATCCAATAAAGTATTCCCGAACCCGTACATTTCCAAAATCTTAAAAAGACGATCCCATTCTACCATATCAAACACCTTTTCGGCATCAAGTGAGACGGCAGCAACTGGTCTGGTCATTTGCCACTGACCACATGATATTGATGAAACACCTAATGTTATCAGAAGATCTACAGCCCTGAATAAACCCCACCTGATCTATATGTATAAGAGATGTCATAACTTTACTTAATTGGTTAGCCAGAATTTTTGACAATATTTGAACGTCTAGCTGGATCAGGGAAACTGGACAGTAACTCTTACACTCACTTGAATCTTTGTCCTTTTTAAGAATCAGACTGATCCGGCCTTGTGTCATGGTTGCCGGAAGCTTTCCATTCTTTAATGATTCCGTATAAACTTCCAGCAAATGTGGAGCCAGTTCTGTAGCATAAGATCTAAAACATTCAGCGGCAAAGCCATCTGGCCCCGGAGTCTTGCCTGTAGGCAAGGCCTTAATTACCTCGCCAAGCTCCTCCAAGGTTATCTCAGAATCAAGATAATTTTTTTGCTCAGTCATCAATTTAGGGAGTTCTAATGGTTCCACAAAGATTCTAATATCTTCATCAGTAGACGAAGATGTGGAACTATAGAGATCAAGATAGAATTCTTTAAAAGTATTATTAATATGAATGGCCGAGGTAAATATTTCACCACCAGCAAATTTCACTGAGGGAATGGTAGAAAAAGACTCTCTCTGCTTTATATATCTAGCCAAAAGCTTCCCTGCTTTGTCCCCTGACTCAAAGTATGACTATCTTGCCCTGAATAGCCAAAACTCCACCTTCCATGACAAAATAGTATTATATCTGTATTTCAATTGGGTCAGTTCTCTGAGGCCATCAGACGACATTCGGCGCATCAGCTCTGCCTCGGCACCTTTAATATTGCTTTCCAACTCCATGAGTTCTCATGTTTTGGATTTTTTGTGAATGAGGCATACTGTATGATCCGACCCCTAAGAACCATCTTAAGTGCCTCCCAAGCCACACCCATAGACACTGATTTCAGCCTTTAGTATTTGTTGGAATTCAGGATTTTGCAAAAGGGATAAAGCGATACCAACTATGAGATTTATTTTTCTCCATATGTGGCAACACCTCTAAACACACCAGGGTGTGATCTGAGACTAAAATGAATGAAATGAGGGACTTAGATATTAAATATATATATATATATATTCTAGAATAAATCTTATGGACTGATGAAAAAAAATTTTAGTCCCTACCAGATGGGTTCAAAAGTCTCCAAAATCTGTAAGACCAAGATTTTTTTCACATCCTGTGAAGCATCACAGTTGCTCTAGGGGGCTTGCACACTCTTGCTTCACTATGATCAAGGACTGAGTCCATCAAAAGATTAAAGTCTCCTCCCAATATTATATCATGAGGGGTGCCAACGGCTTGCAACATCCCTTCAAGAACTATAAAAAAAAGCCCTGATCATCAGCGTTAGGTGCGTAAATATTAGCCAAAATCAACCTTTGCCCCTGAATTTCTGCTAAAACAATAATGACTCTTCTTAATTTATCTTTAATCTGTTTGAGACATTTGAATTGTAGATGTTTACTTATCAGTGTAATGACCCCCTGCTCTTACTTGAGCCAGTGCTAAAGAAAACATGACCACATTCCAAAATTAGTGCAACAATCAAACCCCGAAATAAAAAAACACATAAAAAAGAAAAACGTGCGCATTAACCCCACGCACGACGGCACCAACCGGCGTCCATCCCTCTAAACTCAAACAGTCCAAGTACGCCTATGAGAGCCCCTGTGTGTTGTGAGACAGAATTACACAACAGAAAATAATCTATGAAACAAACTCCATCCAATAGGAGGCATAAGCACAAAGAACATGTAGATTCATCCACATAACTGTTCCGAAGGTGTGATACTCCACAAAACAAACTCCAGCCACTAGGCGGAACCAGCACAAAAATAAACAAAAAAGCACCCAGTTTCCTTGGACAATCAAGTGAATGTTTAGAGAGTCAGGCCCACTCGGCTGTTACATGAGTGCAACAGATGCACTAATCATTCCAATATTTTGCAAGAAATATTCCACAGAACAAACTCCAACCAACAGGTTGCATAAGCACAATGAACGTGCAGATTCATCCACAAACTGTCCCGAAGAAGTGCTATCCCACAAAACAAACTCCAGCCGCTAGGCGGAACCAGCACAAAAAGAAACAAAGAAGGCGCTCAGTTTCCTCAGACAGTCAAGTGAATATTCAGTGAGTCAGGCCCACTCGGCTGCATAGAAAATATCATACAATGACCTACTCACTCCATTGACTTCATGAAGGACATCGCTTGCTGTGGGCATGTAAATATTTTGCAGCCATCCTTAGTATCTATTCTCAATTTGGCCGGGAACATCAGTGCAAAAGCGACCTTCCGTTGATGTAAGAGTTTCTTGCATTCCTTGAATCAATCACATTTCTCTCTTTGTCGAATTCGCAAAGTCTGGGAACAAGAAAATGTTGTAGTTCTTCCAAGAAAGCCTTCCTTTACTCCTTGTCTCACGTAACACGAGATATTTATCAGATGATCTCAGAACTTTGGCCAGAATTGATCGGGGTCTGTCTCCCTCAGCGGATTTCCAAGCTGGAACTCTGTGAGCTCGCTCGATTTCCAGCGTATGGCCTGTTATGTTGAGCAGACTCGGGAAGAGCCCATCCTGAAATTTCACCATATCTCGACCTTCTTCCTCTTCAGGAATTCCAACAATTCGGATATTGTTTTGCCAGCTACAATTCTCTAAGTCTTCCAACTTTTCCCAGACATGCTCCAAGTCTGTCTTGGTCGCTAGCGGATTAGCAGCTAATTCCCTCTCAGATGACTCCAGATAATCGATCCGTTTCTCAACATCCAATACTCTTGTAACCATCTCAGTGAATTTCGTCTCCATGGTAGTGATCAATCGACGTATTACAGCAGGATCCTCCAAGTCAGCAACGACCTTCGTCAGCATTGCTGACATGTTCAACAGTTGACGCTGAATCTCTTTCACCGCACTGTCCAAATTGAGTCCCGTGCTTGCGGCCTCCTCAGGGGATTCAGCCTGAGCACGTAAGTGTCTTTTAATGTCCCCAGAACCTGAGCATTTTGAATTATTTGACAATATCTTCCTAGAACAGTCAAGAATCAGAGTGTATCAAATCTCACCAGTTTATGACATAAAAAGCATCAAAACTAGCAAAGTGCGCAGAGCTCACCATTCACACATCCGACCCTCGCATGGTGCCACACGACTCAAACTACTGCATCTTAAAAGAAGAGACTGTATCTTCTTAATGCTGAATGTCATCAAGACCCAGGTTGAATGTATTCTTTTCTTCTAGAACAAACATTGAGATAACTCACAGCTCTCACCTACACACTTTAAGGGCCTGAATACAGTATTTCTAGGTGAAAGGATACAGAAGGTTTATTCTTTACCAAAAACACAATAAAACTCTTGTTACTTTGATCAATGATGTATATCTGTTCTCTGGGAGCCGGGCTAAATGAGTAAGCACTGTTTCCTGCATTCCTGATTTAAATCAGACCCTCAGTCACACCTCAGATGTCAAATACACAAATGACTTGTAACATTTATAATTAAAATATTATCCTGAATAAATGCACGATTAAATATGCTTTGATTTACTTTTTGATTATAACAGTGGTTAGTGAATGTATTCAACTCATCAACAGGCAGAAGAGACGGGGTAAAAAATTTGATAATTTTTGGTTTTAAATAATGTTTTTTTTAAGTTCACACAGTACAAGACAAACACTGTGTCTGCATTGCTAGCAATTTGCCTGTTTCAGTCATCTTTTCTTTTTTGTGCTGTATCAAAGAAAAGACAAATATAATTTGAATTTCTTTTCATCACTGATGTATCTGTAAAATGACATGACTGTGTCAGCTGGCTAGCAAAAAGAAAATAGATACAATTATTTACTGTCCTCAAGTTGTCCCTCATTGTTTTTCCCCACATAGAATCTTTACACAATCTTTTCATCAAGAATCCTAATGCTGCTCTTTTCCATACAAAGTTCATATTGACCACTGCTGTCAAGGTCCAAAGAGGGGAAAAAAATCATCATGAAAATACCATAAAAGTAGTCCATACAACACTAAGCTTATCTATGGCCCCAGAATGCTTGGAATAAAGGGGACAAGTCATATGGACTACTGTTGTTATGTCTTTATACTGAACCTTTAATAACGATTTATAGTATTTGTCCTTTTTGAAGCTTGACTGCTCCTGCTCACTATTAAATGTTATTCTATGGAATAGAGCATCTTAAAATATCTACTTTTATGTTCCAAGAAAAAGTAACAGCATATGGGTTTTGAACAACATAATGGTGAGAAAATGAGTGAGTAAAAGTACATTTTCCATTATTAGGTGAACTACACCTTTAACTGGTGGCTAATTTTTTGAGCACAAACCTGACAAGGACATACTCAAAATAAAAATGGTCTCTTATAAAAGAAGACTTTTAGGAGATGCTGTACAAATTTCAGAATTAATTAAAGACAAAGAAAATATTTAGAAAATCTTAAATTGATTTTAAAGATTACCTAATACTATTTGCACGAAAAATATATGACACTAGTCTGTCCTTGTCACAACCTAATAACTCACAGGTCTAATGTTCTAGTTCCCTATCTGTCACTCACTCGACGTTGTGTCGATGTAGTGACACTAGGGGTCACTCTTGGGAGCCCAAGACACCTCTGGTCTTTGACAAAAGGCCAATGAAAATTGGCTAGTGGTATTTGCATGCCACTCCCCCGGACACTCTCATTCAGATTTTCTCTTCGGAGCCGAACGGTCATGCTCACTGAGCTGAATTCCCATGACTGTTCATTCACCTCTGCTGGATCTGACAGTGCATTTCAGCGGCTTCTCCCTCCTCTGCACTGTTGCACTGCAGAGAATGCCCCTGGGCGCTTCGGCAGAAATAAGAGTATATTTCTCTAAAAGAGTATATTTCTCTAAAAGAGCGGCACACACGGAATGTCTTTTTAAAGATGCCTTTGTGTGTTATTCCTGGTTGCGCTCATTATCTCTCGCCTTCTGACGGTCACGATCACACGATCGTCTTTCGTGTCTGGGCACTGCTCACGCGGAGACAGCATTCGTGGATGGCAACGATGCGGTCGCGGCTTACCTTCGTAAGAATGCAAGCCACCCCAGAGGCTCCCCGCCTTGGTCCTTCTACCCACGGGTATGAGGCCAGCGCGGCTAGCACTGGGGGCAATTCGCCTCCGCCAGGTATCCCCCCGCGGACCTCCCATTCCTCAGCACGCTCGTCTGCCCCAATCGGGCTTCCGGATGAGTCCGCCGGCACGTCTCACGGCGAGTTCGACCTCTTATTCAGAGCCCACGAAAGTGATGAGCTCTCGAGCGCAGCATTGGAGAGAGGGCTCGTCCAGTCGGATGCGGAAGCCTCAGCTGGGCTCCTCCCTTCGGGTGCGGTCGCCCGGTCACAGGCTGACGCGGAGATGATGACATGCTTTCCCGGGCAGCCGCGAGCGTCAGGCTAGGTTGGAACCCTCCGCTCTTCCCTGAACCCTCGATGATTGGTTCCTGGGCTCACGGTGCCACTCAAAGCCACGCTCCGCCCCCGTTCCTTTCTTCCCGGAAGTGCATGAAGAGCTGACAAGTTCGTGGGAGGCACTTTTTACTGCCCGGTCCCGATCTTTCAGCTTCCCCGCCCTCACTACCCTCGATGGTGGGGCGGCCAAGGGCTATTCGGCAATAACCCCGGTGGAAAAAGGCACTTGCGTTGCACCTATGCCCGCAGAGCGCTGCCATCTTGCGCGGGTGCCCAAAGCTCCCGTCCAAGGCCTGTAGGTTTATGTCATCTCTGACGGCCAAGGCCTACGGTGCCGCTGGACAAGCCGCCTCAGCCCTGCACGCCATGGCTCTCCTGCAAGTCCGCCAAGGTGCTAAAGGAACTGCACGAGGGTAGTTCCGCCCTGGGATTGATGCAGGAACTGTGCTCAGCAACCGATCTCGCTCTCCGAGCGACGAAGGTCACGGTGCGGTCTCTTGGGTGGACGATGTCCACATTAGTGGTCCAGGAGCGCCACCTTTGTCTCAACCTGGTCGAGACAAGACACGGTTCCTTGCTGCCCCCATCTCCCAGGCTGGCCTATTCGGCGACACTGTCGAGGACTTTGCCCAGCAGTTCTCGATGGTGAAGCAGCAGACGGAGGCTATCCTGCCCTGGCGCGGCTCAAGATCCCACACCCTGTCTGCTCGTCACCAAGGGCGTCCCCCTGCGGTGACTGCACCGGCTCCGGAGCCCACCGCAGGAAGCAGACGCCACCCGTCTCGCGGCCACCAAGAACCCGTGAAAGGCTTCAAAGCGCCCCTAAGACAGGCAACCCAGGGACGATGAAACCCGTTGTTCTGGAGCTGGTAAGCAGACCACTCCATCCCCCTGTCGAGGGCCAGGAGGAGAATCTTTTGTTACCTTTGCATTTAATTGTGCTGTATGCCCAAGTGGCTGCAGTACCCAAGAGTTCAGAGAGAGCGGTTTCCTTGTTCCCTGGGTCACGTATCCGGTGTGCACGGCCGTCATCACGACCACCATCCACCACTCTATTTGGCAGGTTTTGTGCTCCAGCGGCGGTCTTCCCGCCCCCGAGCGCCCAGCTGTGGCACAAATCCGCCCCCGATGTGACAGTCTCCATGGGTCACGAGGACAGGCCTCTTCCTCCCCCATCCCAGGCTGTTCCGGGGGTGGTCAAAAGGAGCCAGGTAAGTACTTCGATGTCCCTGAACTCAGCACGGCCACGACATGGTGTGGCACCTCAAGCTCCGCCCCGCTGTGAGGCCCCACCCGCCGGTATGCCCGACGAGATTGTCCCTTTGGTCCCCCTCGCGCGGAGCTTGGATGCGTGGCTTGCGATTTCCAATCCGTAGTGATGGCTGATCTGGACTGTCTGACTCAGCTACGTGATTCAGTTTGCCAGGCGTCTGCCCAGGTTCAGCGGTATCCACTTCACCTTGGTGAAGGACGAAAACGCTGCTACCTTGTGGGCGGAGATCGCCACCCTCCTACGGAAGTGTGCGATAGAACCTGTCCCTCCGGCCTAGATGAAGAAGTCATCGTACTGAAAAAAGGCAGTGGGTTGCGGCCAATCTTGGACCTGCGAGTACTGAACCGGGCTTTACACAAAATCCCGTTCAAGATGCTGACGCAAAAACGCATTCTGGCGAGTGTCCGGCGTCAAGATTGGTTCACGGCAGTAGACCTGAAGGACGCACACTTTCACATCTCGATTCTACCTCGACACAGACCCTTCCTGCGGTTTGCATTCGAGGGTCAGGCGTATCAGTACAAGGTCCTCCCTTTTGGCCTGTCCTTGTCCCCTCGCGTCTTCACAAAGGTCGTAGAGGCAGCCCTTGCCCCGTTAAGGGAAGTGGGCATTCGCATTCTCAACTATCTCGACGACTGGCTAATCCTAGCTCACTCTCGGGACTTGTTGTGTGCACACAGGGACTTAGGGCTTCGGGTCAACTGGGAAAAAAGCAAGCTCCTCCCGGTTCAGAGCATCTCTTTTCTCGGTTTGGAGTTGGACTCAGTCTCTTTGACAGCGCGCCTCACGAACAAGAGCGCACAGTCGGTGCTGGCCTGTTTGAAGGCGTTCAAACAGAAAACAGCGGTTCCACTGAAATTCTTTCAGAGGCTCCTGGGGCATATGGCATCCTCAGTGGTGGCCACCCCGCTCGGGTTGATGCATATGAGACTGCTTCAGACTTGAGTCCTGAGATGGTCATGGCGCCATGGGACACATCGCGTGGTCATCACGCTGGTCTGTCACCGTCTCTTCAGCCCTTAGACCAACCTCTCATTTCTACGGGCAGGTGTTCCCCTAGAGCAGGTCTCCAGGCGCATCGTGGTCACGACAGACGCCTCCAAAACGGGCTGGGGTGCTGTTTGCAATGGGCACGCTGCCGCCGGCTTATGGACGGGCCCGCGGCTGCGTTGGCACATCAACTGCCTCGAGTTGTTGGCAATTCTGCTCGCCCTGCGGAGGTTCCGGACGTTGATCCAGGGCAAGCACGTGTTAGTTCAATACAGTACAATACATCCTACTGTACATTCTCTATATACTATATTAGGGGTGTCGCGATATACTGGAATTGATGATAACCGTGATGTTCAAATCATGAAATATCGACATTGTGTTAATTTAGGGTGTGACGATATACCGGTTTTGGCGATAACCATGATATTTAAAATGAACAGGACTCTTATGATAACACCACACGTAAATTATCCAGCACTAGTGCCTGGTTGATCTCCCAGGTGGCAGTATTGCGCCTTCATGCTGACACCTGCTGTCAAAAAAGAAGAAGACGCAGCGCGCACGCAAGAATCATGTCGTCCGAGCGGGAGAGTGAGAGGCTTTGTCCGCATCCGAAAAACGTAAGCTCGCTAGTATGGGAGCTTTTCGGCTTCAGAGAAAACAGCTCCTTCTTAGACAACCCAGTTTGCAGAATCTGTCGGGCTACGGTCAGTGCGAAGGGGGGCAACACCACCAACCTTTTTACCCACCTCCGTGTCCATCACCCCATGGATTACGCCCTTTTACAGAGAGTAAGTTGTGATTATTTTATTAATCATGGAATGGGAAATGTTACATTAACCTGTTAACAGAGGTTTTCTGTTTTTATATTTAAATAAAGGGTGATTCTTTTAAGTTTATCACAGTGCCATGCATGTAATGCCTCATCTATGCTGGCACTGGCGCAACCATTGTTTAAAAAGCTTAAAATAGGGGTACGTAAATTAACAGGTTAAAGTATCAGTTTTTATGTTAATATTTATTCATCATACTGTTTATCTTGACCGTATTTTCTCTCTTGTAATTTCATAGGGAGCTTCAAAGAAGACTGAGAAACCCAGAGTCTCGGGTCAGCTGACACTTTTTGAGTCTGTGGAAAGGAAGAGGAAAGCAGACATGGCTAGTGCATCTGAGGACACAGCCATCGCTGAGTCACTAGCCTACTTCATAGCAAAGGACATGGTGCCCTTTAGAATAGTAGAGAGGCCAGGATTTAATGCACTGATGAAAACAGTTGCTCCAAAATACAAAATCCCAAGAAGACAACACTTTTCTGAAAAATAAATCCCAAACATATACTTAAAATTAAAATCTGACATTGCCAACACTATGGCTGAAGCCAAACACTTTGCATTTACAACTGATCTCTGGACCAGTAATACTGGACACCCCTATATGAGCTTAACAGTCCATTTCATCACACCAGCATGGGAAATGAAAGCTGCATGTCTAGAGACTGCATTTTTACCTGATGACCACACCAGTAAGAACATTAAAGAGACATTCGAAAACCTAATTAAAGAGTGGGGAATTCAGCAGTCAGCGGTGGAGTGTGTCACTACTGACAATGGCACAAATATGAAGGCTGCATTTAAATCCCTCCTCCCATCGAACTGGCTCAGCTGCTTTGGACATAATTTAAATCTTGCTCTTGGAAAGGCCCTGAAGATTGACCAAGTGGATGCTTCTGTGAGGGCTTGCAGGAGTGTCGTACAAGGATTTAACCACTCATGGAAGAGAAGGAGAGAGCTGGCAAAAAAGCAAGCAGAACTTAATCTTCCTCAACATACCCTGATCCACGACGTTGTGACTAGATGGGGGTCTACGTACGACATGATTTCTTGGTAGGTTTGAATTTCTTGTGCATGGCAATAATCCTGTTCATTTAATTATTTTGTCAGTGTCAACTCAGCATAAGCTTTCTTATGTTTAAAAGGCAAAGGGTGCATGAAAACAAAAATGTAAATGAAAACAGCAGATAAAGAAATGCTTTAGTTTTACAAACTCACTTGCCTTTTCTCACTCTCAGACCCGTGCGCACACACACACATATGCTGGATGCTTCTCAGCAAGCCTGATGTGTAGATTAGGAACATTTTTCTAACTTCATTTAATATAATGTTTGCAGATTTGTTGAACAACATGCTGCCGTGACAGCAACTCTAATAGCTGACAGAAATACCAGGCATCTTGTCCTAAGGATACATCTCAACACTTGAGGACACATGTAAGGTGCTGAAGCCACTCAGAACCTTTACTGATTCCCTGGCTGCAGAGACCTGTATCACAATCTCATCCCTGAGTACCACCCATGGTGGTAGACACAATCACTCAGGCTAGGGCCCCCTCTACGAGGCGCCTGTATGCCTTTAAGTGGCGTCTGTTCGCTAAGTGGTGTTCTTCCCAATGGGAAGACCCCCAGAGATATACTGTCAGATCGGTGCTTTCCTTCCTGCAGGAGAGGTTGGAAGGGCGGCTGTCCCCTTCCACCTTGAAGGTGTATGTTGCTGCTATAGCAGCACACCACGACACAGTGGATGGTAAGTCCTTAGGGAAGCATGACCTGATCATCAGGTTCCTGAGAGGTGCCAGGAGGCTGAACCCCTCCAGACCATGCCTCGTTCCCTCATGGGACCTCTCTGTAGTTCTTCAGGGTCCACAGAGAGCCTCCTTTGAGCCTTTGCAGTCAGCTGAGCTTATGGCACTCTCTTTGAAGACTGCACTCTTTACTGCGCTCACTTCCATCAAGAGGGTAGGAGACCTGCAAGTGTTCTCTGTCAGCGAAACGTGCCTGGAGTTCAATCCAGGCTACTCTCACGTGATCTTGAGACCCCGACCGGGCTATGTGCCCAAGGTTCCCACGACCCCTTTTAGGGACCAGGTGGTGAACCTGCGAGCACTGCCCCAGGAGGAGGCAGACCCAGCCCTGTCGTTGCTGTGTCCGGTGCACGCTTTACACATCTATTTGGATCGCACACAGAGCTTTAGGATCTCTGAGCAACTCTTTGTCTGCTTTGGTGCACAGTGGAAAGGAAGCACTGTCTCCAAGCAAAGGATCGCCCACTGGCTCATTGACGCCATAGCTATGACATATCACGCCCAGGACGTGCCGCCCCTGGTAGGTCTACGAGCCCATTCTACCAGGGGTGTAGCGGCCTCCTGGGCCCTGGCCAGGGGTGCCTCTCTAACAGACATTTGCAGAGCAGGGGCCTGGGCAACACCCAACACCTTTGCAAGGTTCTACAACCTCCGGGTGGAACCGGTTTCATCCCAGGTAGTGGCACACAATACAAGCGGATAAGCCCCGGATAGCTGGCTGGGTGTATCGCTTGCACATAGCGCCTTTAACCTCCTCTGAGATGAAGACATGCTCCATTAATTCTCAGTAGTGTTCACAAACTATGTTCCCTGGTTGACTTCCTCCGAGCCCTGTGGCAGTCGAGTTTTTGGAGAGACTCGCTGCCGGCCCAGTACACGTGCTAACTAAGAGCCCTGTTCTGGGGTAGGTGCTCCGCATGTGGTGGTTCCCTGTAAGGTAACCCCATGCGATGTATATCTTCCGCTAATTCGTTTCCCTGTTGGCAAACTGTGTCTTCCTTGGGCAGAGCCCCCTCTGCCACAGTGTCCATGTTTAAAGTAACTCCTCCCCCGTTGGGTAGGATCTACCATGAGACTTCTCCACATGGTCGGAAAGACCCCCTCTCTTCGGGCGAGGTGTGGTCTCCGTGGTGTCCTCCCCTTGGGAGGGAAACCCCCCAACTAGACTTGGCGGCCCAGTCGGATAATCCCCCTTGTTTTTTAGGGAGTGGAAAAAAAGAAGGGGAAAAGAGGCCACGACTGGGTTAGCCTGTCTCTATCTTTTGGGTAGTCGACTTGTCCCCAAAGGGCCATTCGACACTCATAACTATGTTGGGGGAGGTTACGTGTCGGCCTCGTGTGCTGGCTACGAGGCACACAGTTGTCTGCCCGTCACACACCGCCAGTTCATGTAACACAGTTCAGCCAATTGCGGCGTTTTCTTTAGGGACCCCTAGTGTCACTACATCGACACAACGTCGAGTGAGTGACAGATAGGGAACATCATGGTTACTTGCGTAACCTCCATTCCCTGATGGAGGGAACGAGACATTGTGTCCCTCCTGCCACAATGCTGAACTACCCACTGAAATGGCTGGACCTTGTCTCGGCTCCTCAGCATAAAACCTGAATGAGTGGTTGCATACCAGCTCCTTTTATACCCGTATGTCCGGGGGAGTGGCATGCAAATACCACTCGCCAATTTTCATTGGCCTTTAATCAAAGACCAGAGGTGTCTCGGGCTCCCAAGAGTGACCTCTAGTGTCACTACATTGACACAACGTCTTGTTCCCTCCATCAGGGAATGGAGGTTACGCAAGTAACCATGACGTTCTAATCTGAGGGTGATAACGCTCTACTTTGTGTTTTATCATTACATCTTACATGATAGAAACACTCATAACCTAAACCGCTTGCTGATGCGTGGCACTGCAATATAAATGATCCATGAGGTTCCTGCTTAGCTTCTTAAACTTGAGTCCCGCCTTCATCGATTTGATCTCATTGGCACTGATGAATGGTACAGCAGCACATAATGGCTGCACCAACATGCTTTAAATGCATATATTATGATATACAATCTTGTCAAATGGTTTTTGTTCAAACCAGATCAGTAGAAGGTATGTGAGGCTTAAGAGTTTTATTTTTTATCCTGCTTTATGTGAAACTTGAAAGTCTGCGAAATCCCATAGTGATGATCTTTATTATTCCTAACTGTCATTGCAAAAGAGGTTGAGGCTGGGAAGCCTTTTTTTTATAAGGAAAAACTTAGAAACTGAAAAGGCAGAAGGAAGAAAATATGTGGAGGTGTATGTGTGTGTGTGTGTGTATATATATATATATATATATGGGGGGGTTACCTGAACTGGAAGGGGAAGTGCCTTCCTCAGAGCGGGATCTGACTGGTGGAATGCCAATCCAGTGGAGAGGCTCCGAACCAGGTGTGGAGGAGCAGACGTGCATCCCTGTACCTTGAGAAATGCTATCCGTTTTCCGTTGTTCCCGCTATTCCTGGACTTTTTTAGGACTTCAATTTTCCTCCAGTTTGAACTGCACATGACGCTGGGGCTGGCTGCTATCTGAGTCAGCACTTGAACTTGGAGAATACAATACAACAGAAAAAGAAAACTGTGGGCCCTTTCCACCCAAACTGTGATAAACATTAGCAGATAGCCATCTTTGCTAGCTAGTTAGCTGAATTGCCTGGAAAAGCAATAATTAAACTTAACATTTGACTTTTTTGGTCAAGAAATGTCAAAATTGGCTATTTTTGCCCATAACTTTTGAACGATTTGTCCTAAAATTATGTGACTTTGGATTCCTTGGGTCATAAGGATTTTATCAATATATATTTTTTCAACATCAGCCATATAACCTCTCCGCCATTTTACATTTTATGAATAAGTAATGTAGATTTAAAATGCTTTGTCCGATTTGAATGAAAATTGGAAGGGGTGTTCAACATCATGCCCTGGGGGTACCTGTGCAGTTTGGAGACAGCGCCACATAGTGGTCAAAATGCTTAGTCAACTTAAACAAAACTTTTAATGTATCATTGCTTCCTTATTCTAAGTCTTCTGAAATTGACAGAGATACATTTCTAAATGTATTTATTATATTATTATTTTTATTTAAAACCTGCTGCTCTCAGCTTGGAATGTCTCTTTGGAACTTCTGAGCTGTGTCAAGAGAATGGCCCAGTGGTTACGCATTGGAATACAGGTCAAAAGGTTGTGAGTTTGAGTCCAGGAAAGAGCCGTTTTAAAATTTGTACTTATTTTGATCTCTGAGTCAGTGTTGTAGTCAAGACCACCTAAACCGAGACCAAGTCAAGACCAAGACCAGAGTGTATTGAGACCGAGACAAGACCAAAACTTTGAGGGGTTGAGACCAAGTCGAGACCAAGACCAAGGCAGGGCGAGACTGAGTCAAGACCAAGACCAGAACAGTTTGAGTCCCACATGACATGACGCACTTACAATAAAATGTGGAACACTCAAACTGATCTGAAAGATCCACATTCCCATAAAAACACCCACAGAAAACAATTCACCACTTTTATTGCCATATATATATATATATATATATATATATATATATATATATATATATATATATATATGTGTGTGTATCAGTGTACCATGAGAAATGTATTGATAAAATAATCAAAAGGCATTGCAGAGATGAATTGTATGTATGAGAATTTTTTGTTTTGTTTTCTATGAGCAAACAAACACTAAGGAGCTATAATCAACTTAGCCATCTTTATTCAACACTCCTTTTCCAAGTTTTACCATCCACCTAAAACAATAAAGTTTTTGTGCAAGCATTGCATCAGGTTTTCTGGATGACACTTCCCCTAGAAACATCATTAAGTACAGAATACATCAAGCAGTATTCAATACATAAGTCTTCACTTTTATCTGTCTTAAACAATATAGTAACTTTCTGAGTTGAATGTAAAGCAGCAAGAGCCAGACTGCTAACGTTAGCTAGCTAGCTTTGCTGGCAACGCTTACACTTAGCTTATCTTTCTTTATGCTTCCTTTCTAAGTGCCAATAAAAGTTAGACGAGGTTCCAGCTGTCTTGGTAAGCACTGCATTGCAGAATTTACATACTGCTGTGTTTTCTTTTGGATGCTTTTTTGCAGATGAACTCTTTGTGGTTTAGGTCAGTGTTTCCCAACATTTTATCTGCCACGGCATACTTTTTATGATTAAAAAATCCCATGGCACACCACTATCCCACATAATCATCGTCGATAGTTTTCCTTTTCAAGAACTTGTCCATGTTTTCTGTCTGTCTTAGTAGCGTGAACTTGTAATGTTTGAAATTCGGCTATGCAAAAAACACAAATAACATAGGTATGCTGTATAATGAGGTCACAGATGCCAAGAGTGCTAATTGGATAATGAAAACCAACAAATTTGTGTCTTTTCCAATTTGTAAATTTGTTCTTGCAAATTAATTCTTGCAACGGCACAGTAAATATTTTTTTTGTTTGTTTATTTACTGTATTTTCCAGAAATAAAGTCGCACCTGACTATAAATTGCACCGGGTAAAAAAAATCGCATTGTTGATAGAGAGAGAAAAAAACCACATAAGTCGCACTGACAGAGGTTGGATCCAGCAGGCACTGGGACCCGGGAGCAGCTGCCTGTCCTCCATTCAGTGTTCAGATGTCAAATGTGCTCGTGAAGATTACAGTATCTCAGAATCTACACATCGAATCACTGTGTTTTTGGACTTGTTTAAAACAGGAGAATTTGTTTTTAGTAATCATATGTAACAGTTTCTCATATTCTTTTTATGTTTCATGAGAGAAACGCGACAAGTAAGCCACATCTGTTCATAACATCTGTAACTATGCTGTGCACAAATAAACAGCTTTTAGTCTGTGAGTAAAACAACACACCTGTTGTATTCTATTCATTCATTCGGTTCACTGACGGAATGTACTACAAGTGGGTGATGATTGTGGGCATGTGAGGAGTTGCGTTTGACAGCGCACTAGAGTTTGTTAGAACAATAATGTTACACTATATTGCCAAAAGTATTCGCTCACCCATCCAAATAATTGAATTCAGGTGTTCCAATCACTTCCATGGCCACAGGTGTATAAAATGAAGCACCTAGGCATGCAGACTGCTTCTACAAACATTTGTGAAAGAATGGGCCGCTCTCAGGAGCTCAGTGAATTCCAGCGTGGTACTGTGATAGGATGCCACCTGTGCAACAAGTCCAGTCGTGAAATTTCCTCACTACTAAATATTCCACAGTCAACTGTCAGTGGTATTATAACAAAGTGGAAGCGATTGGGAATGACAGCAACTCAGCCACGAAGTGGTAGGCCACGTAAAATGACAGAACGGGGTCAGCGGATGCTGAGGCGCATAGTGCGCAGAGGTCGCCAACTTTCTGCAGAGTCAATCGCTACAGACCTCCAAAGTTCATGTGGCCTTCAGATTAGCTCAAGTACAGTGTGTAGAGAGCTTCATGGAATGGGTTTCCATGGCCGAGCAGCTGCATCCAAGCCATACATTACCAAGTGCAATGCAAAGCGTCGGATGCAGTGGTGTAAAGCACGCCGCCACTGGACTCTAGAGCAGTGGAGACGCGTTCTCTGGAGTGACAAATCACGCTTCTCCATCTGGCAATCTGATGGACGAGTCTGGGTTTGGCGGTTGCCAGGAGAACGGTACTTGTCTGACTGCATTGTGCCAACTGTGAAGTTTGGTGGAGGGGGGATTATGGTGTGGGGTTGTTTTTCAGGAGCTGGGCTTCGCCAATTAGTTCCAGTGAAAGGAACTCTGAATGCTTCAGCATACCAAGAGATTTTGGACAATTCCATGCTCCCAACTTTGTGGGAACAGTTTGGGGATGGCCCCTTCCTGTTCCAACATGACTGCGCACCAGTGCACAAAGCAAGGTCCATAAAGACATGGATGAGCGAGTTTGGTGTGGAAGAACTTGACTGGCCTGCACAGAGTCCTGACCTCAACCCGATAGAGCACCTTTGGGATGAATTAGAGCGAAGACTGCGAGCCAGGCCTTCTCGTCCAACATCAGTGTCTGACCTCACAAATGCGCTTCTGGAAGAATGGTCAAAAATTCCCATAAACACACTCCTAAACCTTGTGGAAAGCCTTCCCAGAAGAGTTGAAGCTGTTATAGCTGCAAAGGGTGGGCTGATGTCATATTAAACCCTGTGGATTAAGAATGGGATGTCACTTAAATTCATATGCGTCTAAAGGCAGATGAGCGAATACTTTTGGCAATATAGTGTATGATGGACAAAATATTTAAACTGGTTGCATAAAATATTTTGTAATGAAAAATATACTGAATTGGCAACTTTAAAACTCTTCTTCTGTCTCTATGCCTTCACTAAAAGAAAAAACTATATTTATTTATTTTGAGGAATTTGATAATTTTCCATGGCACACCTGACAATCTTTCGTGGCACACTAGTGGGCACAGTGTTTGGGAAACACTGGTTTAGGTAGCCAAATTGTATTACAGAAGATTTGGCTGACATCTCTCAGACAGCCACAGATTCTTCTCCTGTCTCCTGCATTCACTTTCTTGGAGTGCTTGTGAAGGAGGGCAGGGAGGGGTGACAGTCATTAACAGTAACAAAAATGTAAAAGTAGAAATGAGTCAAGTTATTGCTTGCATTTGAAGCAGGATGTTTTACATCCAATCACAGTAATGATGTTAACAAATAAATCAGACAATGCACAGGCAATTTTGTGATATCCCCGCAGTTGTGGTCTTGACCGGTCTTGAAATAAAATCCCGAGTCCTCTTTGTCTGAGACCGAGACAAGACCGAGTAAAAATGCGGTCGATTCCGAGACGAGACTGAGACCTTCAAAAAGTGGTCTCAAGACTGGTACCGAGACCAAGACTGATCTCGAGTACTACAACACTGCTGGGAGTCTTTATATTGTGCTTACTATAATGCAGACTATATTTTATTGCGTAATTCCTGCTTCAATAATAATAATAAAAAAAGATGTAACTATTTTCACAGAAATAGTTGTATACTCTCAACCAAGAATGTCTCTTTAGCATCAGTCAGATGTGTTGATTGTGTGATGCAGTGGTTAGATCTCTAGGCTTCAGTTCAAAGGACTAGGTGAACCCCAGATTGATACCCACTTCAGCAGGTATAAATGTTGTGACTGTTGTGCCAGAGCTCTTTGCAATGTGCTTAGGGAATGGTTTTAGGGCTTGGCCCCAATCATTGCTGCTTGCGGCTATATTTATTATTATTATTATTCCTCCCAAAGGGAGTCTATGGCACCCCATAGAATCATAAGTAGAAAAATTATGACATTTGGTACACTTATAGGGGTGGTCATGAATAGCCCCCATACCAAATTTGGTATCTAGGACACACTCTTTAGGGCCACCATCAGTTCAAATATTCACTTTTCTTGTACATGTGTCTTTTGAACCATTTGTACTAGAAACAAAATTTTTTTGTCTGATTACCCTCCTCTCCATGATTCAAATGAACCCTATAAAGTATAACTCCACCCAGTACAGTAGCCACCATCTTGGATTATGATGTTTATTGTTTTTTTTCCCTTCTGTTCTTTGAACTTTTGTCCAATTTGCCCAAACAATGGCTCAAAATAATCTCTAGACTGTGCCGCACAGAATGAATAATACTGAATTTTGATTTTATTACTTTGTTGAAAAGTTAAGTTGATACAAATTAAATGAGGTCATTGTAAAATTGGCTGTGAGGCTGTATCTCAGCAAAGGTTTGTCATATTGAAATGAAACTTGGTATGCTTCATCAGGACCATGATCTGAGGAAACATGCACAGTTTGGAGACAGCGCCACTTATGGGTCAAAAGTAACTTTTAAACCGTATGTCCTAAAATCATGAGGTTGGTGTATTTGGACTCTTTGGGTCATGAGGATTTCAAGGATACCAACTTTTCCCATGTCAGACATACTGTCTCTCTGCAATATTTAATTTGATAAAAAAGTGATACAGTTGAAGTCAGGAGTTTACATACACCTTAGCCAAATAAATTAAAACTCAGTTTTTCACAAGTCGTGACATTTAATCATAGAAAACATTGCCTGTGTTAGGTCAGTTAGGATCACTACTTTATTTAAGAATGTGAAATGTCAGGATAATAGTAGAGAGAATTATTTATTTCAGCTTTTATTCCTTTCATCACATTTCCAGTGGGTAAGAAGTTTACATACACTTTGTTAGTATTTGGTAGCATTGCCTTTAAATTGTTTAACATGGTTCAAATTTTTTGGGTTGCCTTCCACAAGCTTCTCACAATAAATTGCTGGAATTTTGGTCCATTCCTCAAGACAGAACTGGTGTAACTGAGTCAGGTTTGTAGGCCTCCTTGCTCGCACACGCTTTTTCAGTTCTGCCCACAAATTTCTATCGGATTGAGTTCAGGGCTTTGTGATGGCCACTCCAATACCTTGACTTTGTTGTCCTTCAGCCATTTTGCCACAACTTTGGAAGTATGCTTGGGGTCATTGTCCATTTGGGAGACCCATTTGTGATCGAGCTTTAACTTCCTGGCTGATGTCTTGAGATGTTGCTTCAATATATCCACATAATTTTCCTTCCTCATGATGCCATCTATTTTGTGAAGTGCACCAGAACCTCCTGCAGCAAAGCACCCCCACAACATGATGCTGCCACCCCCATGCTTCAAGGTTGGGATGGTGTTCTTTGGCTTGCAAGCCTCACCCTTTTTCCTCCAAACATAACGATGGTCATTATGGCTAAACAGTTAAATATTTGTTTCATCAGACCAGAGGACATTTCTCCAAAAAATAAGATTTTTGTCCCCATGTGCACTTGCCAACTGTAGTCTGGCTTTTTTAATGCAGTTTTGGAGCAGTAGCTTCTTCCTTGCTGAGCAGCCTTTCAGGGTATGTCGATATAGGACTTGTTTTACTGTGGATATAGATACTTGTCTAGCTGTTTCCTCCAGCATCTTCATAAGGTCCTTTGCTGTTGTTCTGGGATTGATTTGCACTTTTCACACCAAACTACGTTCATTTCTAGGAGACAGAATTCATCTCCTTCCTGAGCAGTATGATGGCTGCGTGGTCCCATGGTGTTTATACTTGCGTACTATTGTTTGTACAGATGAACGTGGTACCTTCAGGCATTTGGAAATTGCTCCCAAGGATGAACCAGACTTGTGGAGGTCCACAATTTTTTTTCTGAGGTCTTCTGATTTCTTTTGATTTTCCCATGATATCAAGCAAAGAGGCACTGCATTTGAAGGTGGCCTTAAAATACATCCAGAGGTACACCTCCAATTCAGTACACCTCCTATCAGAAGCTAATTGGCTAATTGTCTAAAGGCTTGACATAATTTTCTGGAATTTTCCAAGCTGCTTAAAGGCACAGTTAACTTAGTGTATGTAAACTTCTGACCCACTGGAATTGTGATATAGTCAATTAAGAGTGAAACAATCTGTCTGTAAACAATTGTTGGAAAAATTTCTCATGTCATGCACAAAGTAGATGTCCTAAACGACTTGCCAAAACTATAGTTTGCTAATATGAAATCTGTGGAGTGGTTAAAAAATGTGTTTTAATGACTTCAATTTAAGTGTATGTAAACTTCTGACTTCAACTGTATATCATTTAAAAGCATTGTCAAATTTATAAGCAGATCGGAATGCATCATCTATGTCCTGTGGATACCTGAGCAGTTTTGAGACAGCGTCACCTATGGTTTAAAAGATAATCCACACTTGTGTCCTAACTCTAACCTTGCCATGTCACTCAGTGAATTAATGTTGCATTTATATAGCGCTTTTCTGATACTACACTCCAAGCGCTTTACACATTGATCAAGGGACTCTCCTCAACCACCACCAGTGTGCAGCATCCACCTGGATGATGCGACGGCAGCCATAGTGCGCCAGTACATTCACTACACACCAGCTATTCGTGGAGAGGAGAGAGTGGACTGATTCAGCCAATTAATGGATGGGGATTATTATGAGGACATGATGGATAAGAGCCAATGGGGGTAATTTGGCCAGGACACCAGGGTTACACCCCTACTCTTTATGAGAAGAGCCCTGATTTTTAATGACCACTGAGAGTCAGGACCTCGGTTTAATGTCTCATCCGAAAGATGAGTGGCCCAGTGTGTTAATGCAATGGACTGTAGTTTAAAAGGTCCTGGGTTTCAAATCCCCACCTAAGCAAGTTATTTGGATCGATTTCTGTTTTACTGTAGCGTTTTGTATTTTGCTTACTGAATGGTTTCAGGGCTTGTCCCTGATCATTTCTGCTTGCAGGTATTCTTTTTATTCTTCTTATTTTTATTCTTCTGATATATATTTTGTTTGTTTGTTTAAAATGGATATATCTTTTGAATGCATTGTTGAATGTAAAAGAAAAGTGTTATGCAGCTTCGACATTATGTCCTGAGGATAGCTTAAATGTTTGGAGACAGTGTCACCTATTGTTAAAAAAAAAAAAACCCACACTTGTGTGCTGACTCTAAAATCGGCATGTCTCTTTGTCATGGCTAAGCTATGTCAGAGGCTGGGCTTTTCCCTAATCATATGTTGATTTGCATCTTTGTTGAAAAGTGACATGAATATAAAGTTGATTATGGTAACAGCTGTGCTCGGCTGTGATTTCTTTAAGCTTGGTATGTCCCTTTGTTAGTTGTCAATGTTGTGGCTGTGTGGTGCAGTGGATAGCTTACTGAACTTTGGAATGAGAAAATGTGGGTTCAAATCCATTCTGGGGCAATGTGATCTGTGCTTGCTCTGCAAGATCTTGTTGTTGTGCAGTGGTTGCCATGTCGGTGCTTGGACCTGTAATTGCTGCTTGCAGCTATAATTTAAAGGAGTTATTTTGCTGAATTTCCAGATTGTGATTTTCAATGCAGCTTGGACATTCAGCAAAATATTTCCTTTTGTGTTCCATGGAAAAAAGAAAACCATGTAGGTCAGTAAATAACAGTTTTCACTTTGAGTGAACAGTCCCTTTAAAGGAAGAGTTCGCCCAAAAAAAAAATATTTCTGTCATGATTTACTCACACTCATGTAGTTCCAAACATGTATGACTTTCTTTAGCAGAACACAGAAGGAATCTGAAGAATGTATTTTCCATACAATGTCAGTACATTGAGACACAATTTTAAAACATCAAGCACCCAAGAGTGTCATGCGGACAAGTCCATGTGACTCACTGACCATTTATGGAAGCAAAATAATGTTTTATTAAGTTTTAAATTAAGTCTCATTGAACTGCCATTGTATGGAAAAGACATTCTTTTAATTTCTCTTTTTGTGATGAGTAAATCATGAAATAAATTTCATTTTTGGGTGTATTATTCCTTTTAAGTGGTAAGAGTCAGATGTCAGATAACAGTCTGTTTTACATACAGCATATAAAAAGTTTTCAACCCCATGAACATTGAGTTTTATTGTTTTACAACATTGAATTAAAGTGATTTTTTTTTTTTTTTTTTTTTTTTTGGCTTTTTAGATGCTGATCAACGAAGACTGTCATGTCAATGGTAAAACACATTTTCACATAAGAGTAAATTCATTACCATTATTAAACACAAGACTTGATTGCATAAGTATTTACCCCCTTTCAAGTCAGTATTCAGTATATGCATATTTAGCACCCTTAAGCCTATGTGGATAGGTCTCTATCAACTTGGCATGTCCATTGCAGGACCTAATTTATGCTTATCAGTAATCTTTTTGTAGAGTTGCTTGGAGTGTTAGTTTGTCTTCATGGTGTTGTTCCCAAGATATTGACTCACCACTAAGTGGATTTTATAGATACAGGTGTATTTATACTTCAGTCACTTGAAACACATTGAATGTAAATACAGATCTCCATTTACCGAAGCACCAGTGATACTTCTGCATTTTATTTATTTATTTATTTGTGTGTGTGTGTGTGTGTGTGTGTGTGTGTGTGTGTGTTTAATATTAATAAATGTATACTTATTGGTAGAGTTGTGTTTTGACTTTGAAACAAAATAGTTTTAGTTTTTCTTTCTGTTAATCAGTATCTTAAAAGCCATATTCACTGTAATTCTGTAAAGAGTACTTAAAAATATATACAGTATATTTAAAAAGTTAAATGTACATTAACTCATATATTTATGTCATTTCATAGCTTCATGCAGTATTACGAAGCCCCCGGGCAAACAAATCAAGCTTGCCTGAAAATCTGGAAGGCAGCCTTGCCAAAAGCGTGCCAAGAAGGCTCACCAGAGGAGCAAAAGGGTAAGCTTACACAGTGTTTCACTACTGCTTTTTTACAAAAAGTTTTTATATACTATATATTATATGTTTTTTACATATATTATTTTGCTTAAAAGGAATAGGAAAAATAACAGTTCTCTCATTACTTACTCACTCTTGTGTTGTCTCAAACTCGTATTACAAATGAAGATATTTTTATGGAGATATGATGTGAATACATTCATACAATACAAGTCAATGGGGACCAAACTTTCAAGCTCCAAAAAAGCAGCATAAAGGTAATCCATAAGACTCCAGCTGTTTAATTTGTTTGAGAACAGACCAAAATGTAACTCCTTTTTCACTGTACATCTTACCATTGCAGTCTACAGGCACAATTATCAAAAGCTAGGAAGTGTAATAGAGCATGAAATCATGATTTCCAAGGAGACAGCTGATGTCAAGATTTATAGTGAAAAATGGGTTACATTTTGATCTGTCCTCACCTAAATCTGACCTGATCGCTTCAGAAGGCATGGATTAAACCACTGGAGTCTTATGGATTACCTTTATGCTGCCTTTATGTCCTTATTGTAGCTTGAAAGAGCTTGTTCCCATTCACTTGCACTGTATGGATATATTCACTTATCTCCATCAAAATATCTTTGTGTTCCACAAAAGAAAAAGTCATACGAGTTTGTAGGGCTGGGAGATATGACAATATATATTGTGGCGATGATATAAAGTGTCAGTCGATAGAGATTTTGCTATATTGTGTATATCGAGATATGTAAAGATCCATTTGCCCAGCTTGGGCTTGTCTATCAGTGGGCAGGGCTTCATGTGAGACTGAGAGAATTTAAGAAACATGAACAGAGTTTATATGGCATTAAAAAAAAAAATTTGCCAGCCGCCAAAGCAAATTGAATGACATTCATCTCGCGTTTGGTGCTTCATAAGCACTTAATATGCTTCTCATCTGACATGCACATCTGTGTTTCATGTGCATCACGCGTGCTATCTCTGGAACACGTTAGTGCGAGCAAGTCCAGAAGGCTTCCGCGCAGAGCGGGATCACTCACATTACTCAGTCATTTTTGACTCAGGAAAACCCTGAAAACATTTCCATAGAACAGGAAGACTCCCAAACAAGTCAAGAAAATGAAGAGGAGCTTATTATTAAAATAGGTGTGACATCTGTTGTGTAGGTTCACAAAAGCCAACACAGAGCAGAAAAATTTAATCTGCAAACTGTTGCACGACTATAATCACTCGTAAAACAAGCAATCTGTTTTACCTCCTTAAATTTTCAAAAGAATATTATGAAAGCCAAAAGATCTTCTCCGCATGTTGCTGTGAATGTTTCCTCATTTTGTAAGTCTTTAGATAAAAGCGTCTGCTGAATGAATAAATGTAAATGTAAATGAATTCGGTCAACATTTGTTTTGCAAGAATTGATTATATTTATTTTCTGTAAGAAGTGTTTACATAATTTTGGATGTTTTCTGCAAGTGTTTATTTTCTTTGGATTTTTTCTTTTAACATGCATTATTTTCTTTGTTACAATGTTTTGGGAAGATAGTTTCTTGAGGAAAGTTTATAATAACAGTAATATTGCTCAACAACATATCAGACTGAAATGTGGCGTAATGTGAAATTTAGCAGTGCAGTTGAAAATTTGTGCAGTGTATGGTCATTTATAGACATTTATTAACGAAGTGAGTGGTTGTTTCCAGAGATTTAAATGCTGGTGCTCCGGAAAATGCGTGAATTTATGGTAATTGAGTACACGTGTCTGGCTGTTTATGGGGATTTATCTCAGTTGTGTGTTGACTGAAAAATGGCTGTATACATAGATTGGTCAGTTTCTGGCATTGTTAGGAAACCAGACACACCAGAGCACATATCTGAAAAGTCGGAATCATGTCGTTTACGGATTTGTGAATGGTCTGTAAACGTGTCTTTTCCTGCAGTGTTTGTTGCCCTTGCACATCGATGAGCCAAACACCCTGTCACCAGTTTGTGGTTTTTCCCTCCTCGGACCACTCTCGGAAGGTACTCACCACTGCTGAACGGGAGCACCCCACAAGTCTTGCCGTTTCAGAGATGCTCTGACCCAGTCGTCTGGCCAAAACAATTTGGCCCTTGTCAAAGTCACTCAGGTCTTTACTCCTGCCCATTTCTCCTGCATTCAACATGCTGACTACAAGAACTGCTTACCATCTAATCTACCCAGACTTTGACATGTGGCCTTATTAGGAGATGATCGGCGTTATTCACTTCACCTGTGAGTGGTAAAAATGTTTTGGCTCATCTGTGTGTGTATAAATATGTATATATATATATATATATATATATATATATATATATATATATATACGGTATGTTATGATGTAATGCATTTGAATTATTTAAATTATATTATTATTATATATTATATGTATAATTATTTTAATTATTTTATTCCTTTATTAAGGTAACTCTATTTGTGGGCTTTTATCAGTAAATATTGATATGTGATTAATTAGATTAATTAATCTGCACATCATGTATTTAATTTGATTAACAGTTTTAAATGATTGACAGCCCTACTTTTAACAAAAAACATTGTATACCATCAGAGTAATTAAAATATATTGCATAATGTTTTGTACTTTTAGAACCTTGATGACTTTTGATAAGCAGCATAAAACAAGTTGTTTTAATTGTACTATTAAAGGTCACTGCTGTATCATTTTTGCTTATAAATAAATTGTTTGAACATCCAAAAACATTTAATACCCAGTCTTTTTAGATGATTAACATAATGCCTTTCCATGTTGAAATGCACTGCAATACACATAAAATATCCAGCATAAGTGTTATTATCAGACCCTTACTTTTTCAGACACCATTTTTTACTAATGATGTCTTTTTACATAAATACCAGGCCTAATCACAGAAAAGGAAGGCCCCACAGATCCCTAAGAAGCCCTTAATTGGGCTAAACTTTGCTTAACCTTTTCTGAGCTGTTTCCAGTGTTCACTCTTCAGGGTAGTGTGTAGGGAATGGAACATTCCTTAGAGAGCCCTTTGTGATGCTTAAGTCAAAAAAGATTTGACAGTAGCCTTCTAGTGTACTATTGTACATATCTTGAATTTAAGTTTATTTTCTTAGCCCATTGGTAAATTGTTTTCTCTCTCTTTTTTAAGCAATTATTTATTATATTTAAGATTAAGCTTAAACATGAAAAAACTACTTGCCAATGGGGTAAGAAAAATAGGCTTAATTAAAAATATAGTTCAAGTCTCATTATCTTACAGAATTTGGCTCCTCAAGTAAATTTATCTTGTTTAAAGGATGCTTAGATATTTTACTGGATAATTAGACAAAAATACAGACTAAGAAAAATATTTTTAGCAGTGATTTCTTTATCTAAGTATATACAGTTAAATTTGTATAAATGTGAGTTTCATATGTAAATGCAATAGGGCAAGTACTGTAACAGGGTAAATAAGTCTGTTAATGCCAGGTTTTCCCATCCCTTGCAAAGCGCTGTAAACTTTTATTGAGTCAAGCCTGAAGCCCAATACCACCTGCCTTTGCAAATCGACAGACTCCTCAGGCTGGGTGAATACAGTATATAGATTTCTTTACCATGTTGCCCCCAGGAAGAACCTTTTGATGAACAAAAATTGTAGCACAACTATTACGATCAATCTGCATGTTCAAATCAGGACACTTTCTTCTTAGGTTGAGAGCTTCAGTGCTTTTTGTGTCTTTAAAAACATGCAAATCTGCCGTGCCTCTCTTCCATCCCATTCCCATGAGCATCTATGAGCCTTATTACAGACAATTTGGAAAATCGTTGTTGATTAGAGCCTGTGACGAGGAGGAGGGCATGGCCGGGCCGAGAGGATTTACAATCATGCCCAAGAATGCCCAATCAGCGGGAGAGAGATAAAAGGAGGAGCCAGAGAGAGAGAGAGAGAGAGAGAGAGAGAGAGAGAGAGAGAGATGCATGCAGCAGTGTTTTGTGTGTGCATTTTTGTTATTTTTCAGTTCAGTGTTTTATGTTGAATTAAAGTCTTTTTGAATGTTAATCTGGTTCCTGCTTCCTCCTTTCCCGATGAACGAGAGGCTTGTCTGCCACACTGGTGCCAAAACCAGGGACTGGAGGAAGACACACCATCAGAGAGCCCTCGCTGCTGATAAAGGATCGTGACGCCGAGGAGAGGAGTGGTCTGCCAGGAGACTTAGGAGTCGCTGCCGTCCGCCGGGAGGTGGAGGAACCGCTGCCGTCTGCCAGGAAGTGGAGGAGCTGTTGCCATCCGCCAGGGGATGGAGGACGAGCTGCCATCTGCCAAGAGGCAGAGAAACCGCTGCCATCCACCAGGGGACAGAGGAGCTGCTGCCGGCCACCAGGAGGCGGAATCCAGTGCCATCGCCCAGCGTCACAGAGGATCGTTGGACAGTTGGCTGAGGACCGAATGGTGGCATGGTCGGGAGGTTTTTTTCTTTTCTTTTTTCTCTCTCTCTCCTGCTATCTTTTCTCTCTCTCCTCCCCTCACCTCATCCTACCCAGGTACCCAGGAGGTGGGGAAGACCAGCCGGCGATGGAATGGCCAAAGGGGCAACTGCTCCCCTCCGGGGGGGGGGGGGGTTAAGTCAGATCATAGGTTTCCCCGTACTGAATCGGGCAGTGGGGGTATGTGACGAGGAGGAGGGCGTGGCCGGGCTGAGAGGATTCACACCCGGCGATGAGTTGCCCAATCAGCTGGAGAGAGATAAAAGGAGGAGCCAGGGACGCCAGAGAGAGAGAGAGAGATGCACGCAGCAGTGTTTTGTGTGTGCTCTTTGTTATGTTTCAGTTCCGTGTTTTATGTTGAATTAAAGTCTTTTTGATTGTTAATCTGGATCCTGCTTCCTCATTTCCCGATGAATGAGAGGCTTGTCTGACACAGAGCCACTCTTGGCTTTCAGGTGCAATGTAGAACACCTCTACCTACCTTTATACTATACTAGACACCTTCCTCTCTCTTTTTTCCTTTCCTAACCACTGATTTTCTTTCCTTGCTGTTCATTACTGTACTTCATCTAATGCCAATTAAATTCCTTTTGCCCCTGTTTGCTGCTAAACTACAGGCTTGCGGCACCATGCTAAATTAAGCCATAGATTTCCATTCCAGGCAGGAAAGCAATTGATTTTGGAGCCCTTAATCAATTTATTTCATTACTTATACATTCATACCTCTTCCTTTCCCCCTTCCCCTTATTTATTTTTTTTTCTCTCTGTCTCTCCTATTCCTTCATCCCAGTGCTTGTCTTTAAGGCTGGTGTGTGGGAATGACCTATCCAAGTATGTGACGTGAATAGTGAACAATTTGAGTGATAACCTAATAGCCACGGCCTGCTTAAAGATCATATGTAAATCAAATGTCGAGGTGGGAGTCAAAATGACTGGAAGGGGATTGTGTGTCGGTAATAAAAAGGGATGCCTAGAAGGCAACTGATCAAATTAAATCAACATTTTATGTTTGGTGAGCCTTGTAATGTTCAGGGTTGTGCTGCATTTAGAATTGAGTTGAGAATCCCCTTTAAATTTTTACAAAAATTCCTGAATTTAAATAGAGGTACGTACACTAGCAAACAGGAAATATAATTAAAATGGAATACATTTTAAGGAAATTAATATAACTGCTGTAAGTGACGTTTTTAATACAAATATATGTATTTTTTCTGCATGAATTACCTATAAAAATGTTATCATACACACAACAAATGGGATTAGATAATACAATTAATTATTGTTTCACATGCCCTCTACAACTAAGCTGATATCATGTAGAATCTCACTTACCAGCACAGACAAAACTTCAGAATTATTGGACCATAGAACTTTCTGATGTAAATGTTGATCATTATTACTCTTGTGTTGTTATAGATACATAACATAATCAATAGATTCAAATTTTCAAAAATTCTATCATTTTCAGTACTAATTTAATTCAGTAGATTTAAAATGTGTTAATTGTTTTGTCAGTATTGAACATTTTGATAGTTCTGAGAAATGTCTACTCTGTTGAGATTTTTTTTAAATTTATTTATTTATTTTTTTTATGTCAGGAATGCCACAAAATTTTGTTGGACTAATGAAATTATTCATTCCCTATCTGTCACTCACTCGACGTTGTGTCGATGTAGTGACACTAGGGGTCACTCTTGGGAGCCCGAGACACCTCTGGTCTTTGATAAAAGGCCAATGAAAATTGGCGAGTGGTATTTACATACCACTCCCCAGGACATACGGGTATAAAATGAGCTGGTATGCAACCACTCATTCAGATTTTCTCTTCGGAGCCGAATGGTCGATGTTTACTGCGCTAACTGTTCATTCACCTGGATGGAGATCCTTCATGCTGGATCTGACGGCGCATTTCAGCGGCTTCTCCCTGCACTGCAGAGAACGCCCCTGGGCGCTTCAGCAGAAAAAAGAGAGTATATTTTTCGAAAAGAGTATATTTCTCTAAAAGAGCGGCACACACGGAACGTCTTTTTAAAGATGTATCTTTTTAAAGATGCCTTTCTGTTTGTGTGTTATTCCTGGTTGCGGTCATTACCTCTCAACTTCTGAGGGTCACGATCACTGTCTTTCGTGTCTGGGCACGACCCACGCGGAGACAGCGTTCGTGGATGGATCATGTACTCACTGCGAGAACATGACCATGGCAACGTTGCAGTCGCGGCTTGCTTTCGTAAGAAAGATTGAGACCGGGCGGCTTGCCCGGTCTCAATCTTTCAGCTCCCCCACACTCACTACCCTCGATGGTGGGGTGGCCAGGGGCTATTCGGCGATTCCTCCGGTGGATAAGGCGCTTGCGGTGCACCTATGCCCGCAGAGCGCCACCACCTGGCGCGGATGCCCAAAGCTCCCGTCCAAGGCCTGTAGATTTAAGTCGTCCCCAACGGCCAAAGCCTACAGTGCTGTTGGACAAGCCACCTCCGCCCTGCACGCCATGGTTCTCCTGCAAGTCCACCAAGCCAAGGCGCTAAAGGAACTGCACGAGGGTAGTTCCACCCCAGATTTGATGCAGGAGCTGCGCTCGGCAACTGACCTCGCTCTCCAGGCGACGAAGGTCACGGCACGGTCTCTCGGGCAGGCGATGTCCACCTTAGTGGTCCAGGAGCGCCACCTTTGGCTTAACCTGGTCGAGATGGGTGAGGCCAACAAGGCACGGTTCCTTGCTGCCCCCATTTCCCAGGTTGGCCTATTCGGTGACACTGTCGAGGACTTTGCCCAGCAGTTCTCGACGGTGAAGCAGCAGACAGAGGTTATCCGGCACATCCTGCCCCGGCATGGCTCAAGATCCCACACCCTGCCTGCTCGTCGCCAAGGGCATCCCCCTGCGGTGATTGCACCGGCTCCACCGCAGCCCGCCCCTTCGGCCTGGCCCCGGCAGGAAGCAGACGCCACCCGTCTCACGGCCGGCCACCAAGAACCCACGGAAGGCTTCGAAGTGCCCCTGATACGGGCGACCCAGGGACGACGAAAACCAGCTTGGAGCTGGTAAGCAGACCACTCCATCCCCTAGTGGAGGGCCGGGAGGAGAATCTTTTGTTGCCTTTTCATTTAATTTCGCCACATGCCCAAGTGGCTGCGGTACCCAACAGTTCAGCAAAAGAGCGGTTTCCTCATTCCCTTGGTCACGTACCCGGTGTGCACAGCAGTCATTATGACCACCGTCCACCTTTTCATCCTTGCAGGTTTGGCGCTCCAGCCATGGTCACCCCGCCCCTGCGTGCCCAGCTGTGGCACAAATCCGCCCCCGATGTGACAGTCTCCACATGTCACGAGGACAGGCCTCTTCCTCCCCCATCCCAGGCTGTTACGGGGGTGGTCACAAGGAGCCAGGTAAGTGCTTCGATGTCTCTGAACTCAGCATGGCAACAACATGGCATGGCACCTCGGGCTCCGCCCCGCCGCGAGGCCCCACCTTCCGGTACATCCGACGAGATTGTCCTCTTGGTCCCCCTCACCCGGAGCTTGGACGGATTGCGCTTTCCAATCCGTCACAATGGCTGATCCGGACCGTCCGACTCGGCTACGCGATTCAGTTCGCCAGGCGTATGCCCAGGTTCAGTGGTATCCACTTCACCTCTGTGAAGGGCGAGAACGCTGCTACCTTGCGCGCGGAGATCGCTACCCTCCTACGGAAGGATGCGATAGAGCCTGTCCCTCCAGCCGAGATGAAGAAGGGGTTTTTCAGTCCCTACTTCATTGTACTGAAAAAAGGTGATGGGTTGCGGCCAATCTTGGACCTGCGAGTACTGAATTGGACTTTACACAGACTCCCGTTCAAGATGCTGACGCAAAAACACATTCTGGCGAGCGTCTGGCATCAAGATTGGTTCACGGCGGTAGACCTGAAGGACGCGTACTTCCACATCTCGTTTCTACCTCGACACAGACCCTTCCTGCAGTTTGCATTTGAGGGTCAGGTGTATCAGTACAAGGTCCTCCCTTTCGGTCTGTCCTTGTCCCCTCGCATCTTCACGAAGGTCGCAGAGGCAGCTCTTGCCCCGTTAAGGGAAGTGGGCATTCACATTTTCAACTATCTTGACGATTGGCTAATCCTAGCTCACTCTCGGGATATGTTGCGTGCACACAGGGACCTGGTGCTCTCGCACCTCAGCCAACTAGGGCTTCGGGTCAACTGGGAAAAGTGCAAGCTCCTCCCGGTTCAGAGCATCTCTTTTCTCGGTTTGGAGTTGGACTCAGTCTCATTGATGGCGCGCCTCACGAACGAGCGTGCACAGTCGATGCTTACCTGTTTGAAAGCGTTCAAATAGAAAACAGCAGTTCCAATGAAACACTTTCATAGGCTCCAGGGGCATATGGCATCCTCAGCGGTGGCCACTCCGCTCGGGTTGATGCATATGAGACCGCTTCAGCACTGGCTTCAGACTTGAGTCCCGAGATGGGCATGGCGCTGCGGGACACATCGCGTGGCCATCATGCCGATCTGTCACCGTCTCTTCAGCCCTTAGATCGATCTCACATTTCTACGGGCAGGCGTTCCCCTAGAGCAGGTCTCAAGGCGTGTCGTGGTTTCGACAGACACCTCCAAAATGGGCTGGGGCGCTGTTTGCAACGGGCATGCAGCCGCCGGCTTATAGACAGGCCCGCGGCTGCGTTGGCACATCAACTGTCTCGAGTTGCTGGCAATTCTGTTCGCCCTGTGGAGGTTCCGGCTGTTGATCTAGGGCAAGCACATGTTAGTTTGGACAGACAACACGGCAATGGTAGCATATGTCAACTGTCAAGGCGGTCTGCGCTCGCGTTGTATATCACAACTTGCCTGCCATCTCCTCCTCTGGAGTCAGCAGCACCTCAAGTCGCTGCGAGCCACTCACATCCCGGGCGACCTCAACACTGCAGTGGATGAGCTTTCATGGCAGGTTACCCTCAGGGGAGAGTGGAGACTCCAACCTCAGGTGGTCCAGCTGATCTGGAGTCGATTTGAACAGGTACAGGTAGACCTGTTTGCCTCCCAAGAATCCACCCACTGCCCACTCTGGTACACCCTGACCGAGGCACCTCTCGGTACAGAAGCGCTGGCACACAGCTGGCCCCCTGGACTTCGCAAATATGCGTTTCCCCCAGTGAGCCTTCTTGCACAGACCCTGTGCAAGGTCAGGGAGGATGAGGAGCAGGTCGTCCTGGTAGCACCCTGCTGGTCCACCCAGATGTGGTTCTCGGACCTCACGCTCCTCACGACAGCCCCCCCTGGCAAATTCCCCTGAGGAAGGACCTTCTTTCTCAGGGACGGGGCACCATCTGGCACCCGCGACCAGACCTCTGGAATCTCCATGTCTGGCCCCTGGACGGGACGTGGAAGACTTAAGCGGTCCACCACCTGTGGTGGTAGACACGATCACTCAGGCTAGGGCCCCCTCTATGAGGCACCTGTATGCCTTTAAGTGGCATCTGTTCGCTAAGTGATGTTCTTCTCGATGCGAAGACCCCCAGAGATGCGCAGTCGGATTGGTGCTTTCCTTCCTGCAGGAGAGGTTGGAAGGGCGGCTGTCCCCTTCCACCTTGAAGGTGTATGTAGCTGCTATAGCAGCACACCACGACACAGTCGTTGAAATGGGGTAAGACCTTAGGGAAGCACTACCTGATCATCAGGTTCCTGAGAGGCACCAGGTGGTTGAATCCCTTCAGACCGCACCTCATTCTCTCATTGGATCTCTATGTAGTTCTTCAGGGTCTACAGAGAGCCCCCTTTGAGCCCTTGCAGTCAGCTGAGCTTAAGGCACTCTCTTTGACTGCCCTTCTGACTGCGCTCACTTCCATCAAGAGGGTAGGAGACCTGCAAGCGTTCTCTGTCAGCGAAATGTGCCTGGAGTTCGGTCCGGGCTACTCTCACGTGATCCTGAGACCCCGACTGGGCTATGTGCCCAAGGTCCCCACGACCCCTTTTAGGGACCAGGAGGTGAACCTGCAAGCGCTGCCCCAGGAGGAGGCAAACCCAGCCCTGACGTTGCTGTGTCCAGCTGTGTGCTGTGAACCTCTGGTGCACACTTTACGCATCTATTTGGATTGCACACAGAGCTTTAGAGTCTCTGAGCAGCTCTTTGTCTGCTTTGGTGGACAGCGGAAAGGAAGCACTGTCTCCAAGCAGAAGATCGCCCACTGGTTCATTGACGCCATAACTATGGCATATCACGCCCAGGACATGCCTCCCCCGGTAGATAAGATGTGATAAGATCCTTTTCTGAGTAATAATTTCGAATGGGCGCTTTATGAGAGAGTGTGTGATTTAAATGTCTCTGATCCAGAATTGGCTAAGTCTGCCATCTTTCTTTGGAACAAGAAAATAACGGCTGTAAAACCCTTTTTGTGCCTGAAAATTTGGCACAATCTCTTTTGCGTCTCTTTTGGGTCATAACATTGGCGCATATTTGGGTGAAACCGTGGAAGACAGAACGCCGTTGAAACGGGGTGGCCGGTGTGCAAATTGGATCGTATAACCATGCTCAAGCATTTTTTGCACCCATTCTGAAATATCCGTTAGGGTTCGCCACGTGTCCGCGTAATGGGACAGGGCAATTTGGTTTGCTCACTGTATGATATGATGCGACGCTCACTATAGGGAAACGGTTGCATAATGTGTGGGCTTTGAAGAGGAAAAGGGCTCTTTTTTGAGAATGTGTGAGCATCTAATGGTTGCTGTATACTTTTTTGCACTTATTGCATTTTTATTGCATTTATTTGTGTGCAAGACACAGAAACAACATTTTGAACAATACTGTGAACAACAATATTCCTTTCCCAGCAAACAGTAGTGGGGAGATGGGGAACAGTGTTTTGTTTCTCCAATCGAGCCTTTTTGTTTTGTTTTTTTTGAGCAGACCCAGAGGGAACCGCGGGCTCTGCTTTCCGCTTCAAAGGGTTGTGCCCATCAGGAGTGCTTTCTCTGCGTGACTGCTGCTGAGTCGCAACGTAACGCTCAGCAAAATTACAGTATTCACAGAGCCGCCAAAGAGCCCAGCTGGAGACACTGGAGTGGCTTTTTCCTTAACACTCTGTGAGGGTCAGCTATATACAGTTGTGCTCAAAAGTTTGCATACCCTGGCATAAATTGTGAAATTTTGGCATTGATTTTGAAAATATGACTGATCATGCAAAAAAACTGTCTTTTATTTAAGGATAGTGATCATATGAAGCCATTTATTATCACATAGTTGTTTGGCTCCTTTTTAAATAATAATGATAACAGAAATCACCCAAATGGCCCTGATCAAAAGTTTACATGCCCTTGAATGTTTGGCCTGGTTACAGACACACAAGGTGACACACACAGGTTTAAATGGCAATTAAAGGTTAATTTCCCACACCTGTGGCTTTTTAAATTGCAATTAGTGTCTGTTTATAAATAGTCAATGAGTTTGTTAGCTCTCATGTGGATGCACTGAGCAGGCTAGATACTGAGCCATGGGGAGCAGAAAATAACTGTCAAAAGACCTGCGTAACAAGGTAATGGAACTTTATAAAGATGGAAAAGGATATAAAAATATATCCAAAGCCTTGAAAATGCCAGTCAGTACTGTTCAATCACTTATTAAGAGGTGGAAAATTCGGGGATCTCTTGATAACAAGCCAAGGTCAGGTAGACCAAGAAAGATGTCAGCCATAGCTGCCAAAAGAATTGTTCGGGATACAAAGAAAAATCCACAGGTAACCTCAGGAGAAATACAGGCTTCTCTGGAAAAAGACGGTGTGGTTGTTTTAAGGAGCACAATACGACGATACTTGAACAAAAATGAGCTGCATGGTTGAGTTGCCAGAAAGAAGCTTTTACTACGCCAATGCCACAAAAAAGCCCGGTTACAATATGCCCGACAACACCTTGACATGCATCACAGCTTCTGCCACACTGTAATTTGGAGTGACGAGACCAAAATAGAGCTTTGTTTGGAGAGGGGTAATCAAGGCCTATAGTGAAAAGAATACCATCCCCACTGTGAAGCATGGTGGTGGCTCACTGATGTTTTGGTGTGTGTGAGCTCTAAAGGCACGGGGAATCTTGTGAAAATTGATGGTAAGATGAATGCAGCATGTTATCAGAAAATACTGGCAGACAATTTGCATTCTTCTGCACGAAAGCTGCGCATGGGACGCTCTTGGACTTTCCAGCACGACAATGACCCTAAGCACAAGGCCAAGTTGACCCTCCAGTGGTTACAGCAGAAAAAGGTGAAGGTTCTGGAGTGGCCATCACAGTCTCCTGACCTTAATATCATCGAGCCACTCTGGGGAGATCTCAAACGTGCGGTTCATGCAAGATGACCAAAGACTTTGCATGACCTGGAGGCATTTTGCCAAGACAAATGGGCAGCTATACCACCTGCAAGAATTTGGGGCCTCATAGACAACTATTACAAAAGACTGCACGCTGTCATTGATGCTAAAGGGGGCAATACACAGTATTAAGAACTAAGGGTATGCAGACTTTTGAACAGGGGTCATTTCATTTTCTTTCTTTTTTGCCATGTTTTGTTTTATGATTGTGCCATTCTGTTATAACCTACAGTTGAATATGAATCCCATAAGAAATAAAAGAAATGTGTTTTGCCTGCTCACTCATGTTTTCTTTAAAAATGGTACATATATTACCAATTCTCCAAGGGTATGCAAACTTTTGAGCACAACTGTATGTCGATCCAGAACTGCCAAGTTGCCCATGGACTTGCCGATGGCTTGTGCAGTGACTTTCGTGGAATGCAGAGCTCTTTGAATGTATCTGGATCAAAGCCGTGCTCGTCCATTTGCCTGAGGAGCTTGGCTTGAAATACCTGGAGCACTGTCATTGCGTGGAGTGCTGATCCAGCTTGTCCTGCCGCTGAGTAAGCTTTTCCCACCAGTGCGGACGTTTATTGACACGGTTTGGAAGGATGTATGGGCCGTGATTTCCACGCCCTGTTACTCGCTTGGCAGAGGTGTGCTGCTACCACCTCCTCCACAGGGGGTAATTTGGGCATAACCTTCATGTTCAGTTGTAGCTGGATTCTGTTGGACTGAAGTTAAAGAATGTAGTCTAAATCTGCAAAGATTACATAACCCTCATCTATGGGTTTTTAATTAAACTGAATGAGCACAATTACATTTTATTGGACTTACTCAGTAGTGTAGTCTAGGGCATACGCAGGCATACGCCGTATCCCCACATAACTTTCAAAGGATTTTGCGTATGTCCACCTAAAATGAGTTATGATATGTATGGCCGCCAGAACAGTCATGAGGCTTTTGTCCCATAACTTTTAATTATACTGAGGTGATGCCGTAGCACCGTTGAGTGAATTGTGATTATTATTTTTATTATTATAATTATTATTATTTATTTATTTTTAATAAGTGTACAGAGATTCTCTTCATGGAGCAGCGGGAGGAGGGACCACAACTGAAGGCACAGGAGAAATAAGACAGTTCGACTTACCAATCAGAACATCCATTTTAGATGCGATTGGATATTTTCTAACCAATCATATTTTCCGTTTCAATAAGGGGCGGGACATTTCTACCGTTTACAATGAGATTCGCCTGCAGCGCTGGAGTCACCATAATTATTTTGCGCTGTGTATTTACCTCGCTGTTAAAAGTGAAAATATTAATGCATTTAAATAAAAACTTATACTATTAAACTTTGGATCTGAGTTTCACTGCACCCGTGCTAGTTTTTTATGCTCTTCGCAGATGACGAGTTAATTTTAGCCTATCAAATGAATTTTTTTTCTGTCTTTTACTGCTCTCAGTGGTGCCTTTTTTTCCTCGTGATATCAAATCATCTTAATTTATATTTCTTAATAGGAATGCTATTTCACTATACACAGAAAATAACATTTTTGTACAAAAATAAAACAAATAGCCTGATCATTAACTCTTAATCGTAATATAAGATAACGTGTTATCGTGTTATTACTACACTCAGTCATACCTATACAGTGCTTAACAGTTTATTATGTATAAGGTTATGTATGTACTAAGTATAAAGCCTGTTTTACTGTTACTTAAAAGATCAGTTAATCAAACCTATAAAATCAAGCTTTAGTAATGTAGGCCTACTGTACATCTTGCCAGCAAGAAACTGTCTTAGCCTGACATGCATTTTGTAAGTTCAAATGAGACTATGATTACAATGAACAATAAACTGTTAATATTATTTATTTATGTATTGAAAAATATAATATTCTTACACCTTTTATATAAGTGTAAATATATGACTTTTTGAGACCAGGTGTGTTCTGTTCTGTTTTATTATTATTTATTTATTATTATATATTTTGTTCACAGTATGACCACCTCTTCAGTCACTACTACACTGGATTTACTCAATATGATTAAGCAAAAATGTATGAGTATTTCAACTCATATATACATGTATAATATTTGGGATTGACTGTTGTGTTCAGTATACTGAAAATTATATATTATTAAAACAGGAACAGGTGGCTATACAGAATTAACCCGAATAAATTAGGTTACACCAACAAAATATTTCTAAGAGTTAGATCAAGTAGTAACAAATGCAGGTTACCACTATGTACAGTGTAAACTTTTACAAATAATGAAGGAAATGCAGGGTAGTAATGCTTTCTATTGTTCTTTAAATGTTCAGTATTATAAACAGCCAGTGTAACGGGCAAATTCATTTTTCAGTTAATTTCAGTTTATTTTAAATGGTCCTGCAGTGTGACAAATTCATTTTTAAAAGTACAAATATTCCATGAGTCCTTCATTTAATATGAGGTTATAGCAGCTTACAATAATATATATATAAAAAAAACAA
Organism: Myxocyprinus asiaticus; assembly: GCF_019703515.2. NCBI lineage: Eukaryota > Metazoa > Chordata > Actinopteri > Cypriniformes > Catostomidae > Myxocyprinus > Myxocyprinus asiaticus. Next base: position 57,898,675 of record NC_059346.1, read on the forward strand.
ATGGAAAAATTATGTTTACAATAGTTTATAGAAGGAATATAGCATGTCATACCACTGGATATGTCAACTTCTAAAAACATGTCATAGGGTATTAATTATTTTAAGGTATTATTCATTGTAATTGTATTGATATTTTATCTGATAAAGCTGTTAGTACACCATTTTACATTCAGTAAACACTTGAAATGTGCCATACTTGTAACACTGGTAAAACCAATCATGCTTATATCAGAATCATATCAGATTTCATGTGCATCTTGTCCAATTGTCCAGAATATTTTTTAGCACCCCTACCTTTAATTAATGTATTTTGCTGAATTATTCAGAAATTTACATTGTTCATAACTAAATATTGTTTGTTTATAAAAGTGTCTTATATCAGTACTGAGAAGGTTATAACTGCCCAATGAAAATGTATTCTGAACTCATATTCTCATATGATACAGATAGACTGTTCTGAGTTTCAGTGGTAAAGGAATACTACTGCAAATCTTTCCTTTGTCATATATGAGTGTGAATATGATTGCCAAGAAACTACAGCTTATATGGTGTGATAAGATATATTGTGCATGAATGCCTTTAGTTTCACAGTGGCACATCCTTCCACTGCACCTCCAAACAGCAGCAAGGTGCCAGAATCAAATTAAAACCTTGTCTCACTGTCTGTCTTTTTCCCCTGTCATCCATCCATCCATCTCACTATCCCAGGGCATAATTAATGTTATCATCAGTGTCATTATTATTGTTAAATTGTTTTTCATATTTCGTCCTCTTCCTTTTTTTCTCTTGCCTTGCCTGTCATGAATATCAAGTATATGCAAATGAGCTGGAGGTACATATACAGAGGATGCAAGAGACAGCTAGGACGAGAGAGAGAGAGAGAGTCAAAGAGAAAAGAAAGCTATTTATGGTGTGTGTGTGTGTGTGTGTGTGTGTGTGGATTGGGGGGGGGGGCATCTTGCATTATGCATTCCACTGGCTTTTTTGGAACCCAATTAATCAAGCGGGCAGGAGGAGAGATGCAGAAAGGATGAGATCGCCCTTCACGTTGATGAGGCCGGGCCGGGGCCAAACGCTGAACCACCTGAGCTTCTAGCAGCCATACTGATGAGCGACACCGATGGATGTACTGTTCTCCTTCTGTTACTTTCTCTAGCTCTCTTTATCTGTCTTTCACACACACACATACAGCCATCTTTAGTGCCCACATATACTCAGACCTCCCATCAAACATCTGATGTTTCTCCAAACCCATGCCTTCACTTCCTAATGATTTTTGTCTCTTCATGAGCATTTATCATAGTTAAACACTATAAACTTCTCAAAAAGCACATCTGATTTAATTAAATTAAAGTATTAAATCATAAAGCCTTCCCACTCAAACATTGCAACATTGGCTCAACCAGTTACGTAAATTTGGGATGAGATTATTTGTTTGGCTGACCAATGACAGACAGGGGGGGTGTTCCAGATAACTAGTTGAAAAATGTACCTTTAAAGACCCTGTGGCATGGGGGGCATGGTCATGTGTCGGTCTGCGGGAGAGAGAGAGCGGTAAGGCTTGTCACCTGTGTCATAATTATCTCTAACACCTGTCTCTCATTATAGTGATGGCGGAGGGAGACTTAAAAGACACACCAGAGTATCAAAGAGGGGAGAGAATGACCAGAAAGCACAACAGTCAGAGTGCCTGAGAGTGTGCTACATTTTGATTACCTTTATGTTTATATCGATGGTTACCGTCGTGTGTGTGAAAACCTGAAAATTAAAGAGCTAACCTTGAACCTGCTTCGTTGTCTCCTGACTCCATTGCCCTGAACTAAGAACATTTTCACAGACCCCATGAAATGGTTTTAAGTAGAGGTGTAGCCATGGGTGCGCCAGAGTGTGCAAATACCACCCAAAACCTCAGCTTGCAAACCCAAATTATTATTATTATTTTTTAATTCTTAATAATAGTAGGGGTGTAAAAATGTGATGATGAGCATTCGACACTTTTATTATTGAATTTATTAATCGATTATAATGGCTATAATAATACTCATTGTGTTACAGAGGCCGTCTCAGATTACATGCTCACTCTCGCAACTAACGCGGAGCTAAGGAAACAAGCGTGCTACTCCGAGTTTGGCTTTCTTCGTCATTATTCATAACTGTGAATAGCGCATTTCTACAATTGCACTGGAACGTCTGCTCTTGCATGATGCTGCATCTTCGCCACTATTGTAGGTGTCACAAAAACACACACACACAAAATAAAAATACTGAGAAGACCGTAATATTGGACTTTGCGTCCACATGAGCAAAATAATTTAGTTGTTGTTCTTTTCTTCCTTAATTACAATACATGCATATTATGGAATATTTGGAGAATACAATTGGAAAGGTAGGTGTGGCAGCAGGGGCATGGTCAAGCGTCCGTCCGGAGAGACAGAAAGTGGTAAGGGTGCTTGCACCTGAGCTAGATTATGTGTAACACCTGTCTCTAATTCCAGTGAGCATGGGGAGAGCGGCATATAAGCAGCCACGCCACCAGCAGAGAGAGAGAGAGTCTGGCACAAGGAAGGCCATGGTGCTCCTGAAGCTGCTACGTTTAATCTGTTATGTTTGTGAAGCTGATGTGTTTACGTTTCTATGTGCCTGTGAATCTAATTAATTTAAGTCTACGTGCCCGTGAAGCTGACGAGTTTGTGAAGTTGTAAAGCGTTGAAGTGGCCGATTAAAAGTCCTACCTGAGCCTGGAAAAGCCTGCTTCCCAGTGTTCTCCTTCCCTTCTGTTTGTAAGCTGTTACAGTAGGCTACTGTAACGCTCCTTTACTTGATGATTTGTTCCTAATGGGTTGAACACCATTAAGTTTTTAATTCTGTGACCATGATTTATTTAATGATGAGCCAGTATCGGCTTATTTAGGTGACAGTTTTTTTATTTATAGTTCAATTATTGGTTCACAGGGGCATAGCACCAAATGTTGAGCCCCGGGCATAGAACTATTTTACAGTCCCCTAAACAATTTGGGTTTGTGGCTGGAGTAATATATAAACATTTTTTAGATGGATATTTAACAGTGCTATATAATTTCTAAGTAATTCACAACTTTTTTATTTGTATTTTCAAACACAAATATTCTTTAAAATCAAAAAATAAATTTAAAAAAAGTTAGTTTTAGTTGCCTACTAACAAAATAAGATATATATGGTTACATTTCATGAGATATCTTGTTGGCAAAGTCACAATAAGATCTCTGAAATGAGATGAGTGCCAGGTTGTTCAGTTTATCCTCATTCGGTATTACTGCTCACAATTAGTTTTAGCAATCTTAACTTGCCAACTGACATTTATACAGGGTCTAAAATTACCTCAAAATATTATTAAACTAATTATAATATTTATTTATTATAAATATATTTATTAAACAAATTCTTACTAGCCATGAAACTGACCTTTGTAAGCTTTTAGTTTAACTCTATTTCTCAGCTATAGTGTAGAAGTAATCTAAGCGATCATGGAGTGAAAGAAACTCGAGCATTGACTGACAGCGCAGTCTCTCTGCCAACTCAAGTCACTCATAACACATTTTTTCCCCAGTAAAATGCTCTCATGAGAATACAGTTCATCCGGAAAGTATTCACAGCGCTTCACTTTTTCCACATTTTGTTATGTTAAAGCCTTATTCCAAAATGGATTAAATTCATTATTTTCCTCAAAATTCTACAAACAATACCCCATAATGACAACGTGAAAGAAGTTTGTTTGAAATCTTTGTTAAAAATAAAAAATGAAAAAAATCACATGTACATAAGTATTCACAGCCTTTGCCATGACACTCAAAATTGAGCTCAGGTGCATCCTGTTTCCACTGATCATCCTTGAGATGTTTCTACAACTTGATTGGAGTCCACCTGTGGTAAATTCAGTTGATTGGACATGATTTGGAAAGGCACACACCTGTCTATATAAGCTCCCACAGTTAACAGTGCATGTCAGAGCACAAACCAAGCCATGAAGTCCAAGGAATTGTCTGTAGACCTCCGAGACAGGATTGTATTGAGGCACAGATCTGGGGAAGGGTACAGAAACATTTTTGCAGCATTGAAGGTCCCAATGAGCACAGTAGCCTCCATCATCCGTAAATGGAAGAAGTTTGGAACCACCAGGACTCTTCCTAGAGCTGGCCGCCTGGCCAAACTGAGTGATCGGGGGAGAAGGGCCTTAGTCAGGGAGGTGACCAAGAACCCGATGGTCACTCTGACAGAGCTCCAGCATTTCTCTGTGGAGAGAGGAGAACCTTCCAGAAAAACAACCATCTCTGCAGCACTCCACCGATCAGGCCTGTATGGTAGAGTGGCCAGACGGAAGCCACTCCTCAGTAAAAGGCACATGACAGCCCGCCTGGAGTTTGCCAAAAGGCACCTGAAGGACTCTCAGACCATGAGAAACAAAGATTGAACTCTTTGGCCTGAATGGCAAGCGTCATGTCTGGAGGAAACCAGGCACCGCTCATCACCTGGCCAATACCATCCCTACAGTGAAGCATGGCGGTGGCAGCATCATGCTGTAGGGATGTTTTTCAGTGACAGGAACTGGGAGACTAGTCAGGATCGAGTGAAAGATGAATGCAGCAATGTACAGAGACATCCTTGATGAAAACCTGCTCCAGAGCGCTCTGGACCTCAGACTGGAGTGAAGGTTCATCTTCCAACAGGACAACGACCCTAAGCACACAGCCAAGATAACAAAGGAGTGGCTCCGGGACAACTCTGTGAATGTCTTTGAGTGGCCCAGCCAGAACCCAGACTTGAACCCGATTGAACATATCTGGAGAGATCTGAAAATGGCTGTGCACCAACGCTCCCCATCCAACCTGATGGAGCTTGAGAGGTCCTGCAATGAAGAATGGGAGAAACTGCCCAAAAATAGTTGTGCCAAGCTTGTAGCATCATACTCAAAAAGAATTGAGGCTGCAATTGGTGCCAAAGGTGCTTCAACAAAGTATTGAACAAAGGCTGTGAATACTTATGTACATGTGATTTTTTTTTTTTTTTTTTTTAGTTTTTTATTTGTAATAAATTTGCAAAGATTTCAAACAAACTTCTTTCATGTTGTCATTATGGGTATTGTTTGTAGAATTTTGAGGAAAATAATAAATTTAATCCATTTTGGAATAAGGCTGTAACATAACAACATGTGGAAAAAGTGAAGCGCTGTGAATACTTTCCGGATGCACTATATATATATATATATATATATATATATATTTTAAAGGATAAGCCCTTCGACGTATCCTGACCCAACTTCCTGTTTCAAAAAGACAAATGCACATCACCACAGGAAAGAAAACTGAGTTGTTGAGCCATTTCATGGGGTCTTTAAATGCCTAACGAAGGTTGGTGTACTAAAATGCTGCTGTCTCAAAAATATTGTAATTTGCAAGCTACATTAGAGTGCAGGACTTCTACTCTCTATAAAACCACAAAGCTTTCCACTATAATAGACTGCATATATATACTTTGAAAACAAAAAACATTTTTAAAAGGGAAAGCTTAATTATGTGTATACTGTACCTCAATGGTCAAGCCAATGGCTCTCAACCATGCTCAAAGATCAAGAAAATTTACCTTCACTGACTTCATTTGATTTGCTTCATCGAGAATAGGGCCCTATAGATCCCTTAGCTGGAGTGCTCTGAGAGGGGTCTATAAATACTGACCAAACATTTCCTTGACTCAACCATAATGAAGCATGTAACCTAACAATTACACTGTGGAAGAGCTTTGCAGGGACACCTCAACTCATAACATGTATGTCTGTTTGTGTTTCTGTGACTTTTCTCTGAAATGTGTTTTAGAAAGTAACTTAAAATTAAAGTAATTAGTAATGTAATTACTTTCAGATGAAGTAATTAGTAATTTGATTTTAGAGATGTAGTAATTTGTTGTTGAGTAATGTACCCAACATTGATACTAAGCTGTTTGAAAACAAAACAAATGTAAAAACTTTATATAAACATTTCCTTAAATATTGCAACAAGTTTCAGCAAGCAAATAAAGCCATAATGTTCTTGGGTGGCTCAAGACTTTTGTGCTGTATATGTATGATCTACTGTATATAAGCAAAAATGCATTAACCCCACATTTGCATAAACAAATCTTCCCCATATAACTTTCAATACTGCCAATGTACACTCACCAAGCACTTTATTAGACATACTGGGTAGGGCTTCCCTTTGCTCTCAAAACAGCCTTAATTCTTCATGGCGTGGGTTCCACAAGAGTTGTCAGCTGCACATTTATGCTGTGAATCTCCCGATCTACCACATCCCAAAGGTGTTCAGTTGAATTCAGATTCAGTGACTATAAAGTCCACTTAAGAACAGTGAACTCATTGTCATGTTCATGGAGATGTTTGAGACTTTTGCTTTGTGACATGGTGCATTATCAAGCTGGAAGTAGCCATTAGAAGATGGGTAAATTGTGGCCAGGAAGGGATGCACATGGTCAGCAACAATACGGAAATACGCTGTGGCATTCCAGCAATGATTGATTGTATTAACGGGCCCAAAGTGTGCCAAGAAAACATTCCCTACACCACCGCCACCAGCCTGGGCTGCATTTCCCAAAAGCATTGCAAGCTTAAGTTGATCGTAGAGACTGTTGCTGCCAATGGTTTCTACGATCTACTTAGGCTTATGATGCTTTTGGGAAACATAGCCCTGGACTGCTGACACAAGGCAGGTTGGGTCCATGGATTCATGCTGTTGGTGTCAAAGTGACCCTGTTTGTGTGCCTCAGCATAAATCAAGATTCATCAGAACAGGCTATGTTTTTTTCAGTCTTCAACTGTGCAGTTTTGGTGAGCCTCTGCCCACTGCAGCCTCAGCTTTCTGTTCTTGGCTGACAGAAGTGGAACCCAACGTGGTCTTCTGCTGTTGTAGTCCATCGGCCTAAAGGTTCGAAGTGTTTTGCATTCTGAGATGCTATTCTGCTCACTACAATTGTACAGAGTGGTTATCTGAATTACCGTAGCCTTTCTGTCAGCTCGAACCAGTCTGGCCATTCTCTGTTGCCTTTCTCATCAACAAGGCGTTTCCATCTGCATAACTGGTGCTCACTGGATGTATTTTGTTTTTGGCACCATTCTGAGTAAACTCAAGAATCTGTTATGCATAAAAATCCCAGGAGATCAGCAGTTACAGAAATACTCAAACCAGCCCGGCACTAACAATCATGCCACGGTCAAAATCACTGAGAACACATTTTTACCCATTCTGATGGTTAATGTGAACATTAACAGAAGCTCCTGACCCATATCTGCCTGATTTTAAGCATTGCACTGCTGCCACATGATCGGCTGATTAGATAATCACAAAAATAAGTCGGTGTACAGGTGTTCCTTATAAATTGTTCAATGAGTGTATACTCTGCTTTTTCTATACTAACAGAATTCATCTTTAGTGACTCATCTAATCAGACATGAATGAAAACAAGGCTGTGAGAGATTCAAATTCAATATGACAATTTGGTAGTACATTCATGGTTCTAGATCAATGTGTAATATTACAACCCATGTTGTAAGGATAAACATTGGCTGAATTGAAAGCACCAAGGTACATAACAGTATAATTCATTGAACACACTGTACTTCTGTCCCTCACAGCTGTTAAATATTTTGTCTACCCTATTGGCACTGTTTTCAACATTGTTATAGCAATCCTGCTGTTTTTGTAGCTGAATTGGACCTCCATGACCCAGATCCAGACCAATAACAGACCTCCTAAGACCAAGAACAAGACAGAACCCCAACACCCAGACCAAGATCTGTCGGTCAAAGAACCGTTTAATTTAAACAATTATCAAGTCTTCAAAATCATATTTGATACTTTGAGGACATAAAAAAATATATATAGTTTATATATTATTTTTTATGAAAAGAAATGGAGTTGTGCATGGCAAAGACATCAAACAGCTAGAATAAGTAAATTGACAATTGAACATATTAGAGTTCTGCACAGGCACCCGAGAATGTGTGGCCCGAATGGCACCGTTAGATTTTAAGCCCATACCAAACCCGAACCTGAAAACTCTCTTTATAATTTCTTCTCCTAGCATGTACTGTTGCAATAGGCTGTATTTTATGTAAGCATCGTTGGCAATATTCGTAACAGTATAGTAACAGTAAACAAGTTTTAATAAGGCAAGGCAGCCCCTCAGGACACTAGAACAGAAGGAAAAAACATTGCAGCCTTACTGTTTATCAAGCACCCACACTTTGCTTGGTGCAGAACAATCTGGAATAATGTTAAATAATGTTACAGTCACCTCTTTGCAGCCTGAACTTGAACATTGAATCTTTGTGACACCTGCACTAAAAACAATCTAGATGCAGTGCAATAAATGAAACATAACGCAGATGTCCCGACCAGTGTTGGGTAAGTTACTTTAAAAAAGTAATTAATTACTAACTACTAATTGCATAATTACATACTTCTACAGTGTAATTAGATTACCGTACTAAATACTTATTACTAATTACTTTCTAAAACCCTCATCAAGCTCGACCAGATGAAAAATACAAGGATAGACATGAAACTGTTCTTTTAATTCTTTAAAATAAATCATATAAAATAAAATAAATCATTCATGAACTGACCAAACAATTTAAGGGGGCAGCATTAAATTAGAAAACATATATTTTAACATTAGACGTTAAATTTCGATTTTAAATTCATTATTGTTTTATATAGAATTGTTCTATAGTCTATAAAGTATTTAACCCAATTACATCAGAAGTAACTGTAATTAAATTACTGAAAAATAAACAGTAATCCCTTACTTTACTTTTTTCAATGAAAAAGTATTTAATTACAGTAATTAATTACGTAGTAATGCATTACACCCAACACTGGTCCCGAAATTTGTTTTTGAAACTAAGTTCTTTTAAACTTGACACGGTGTTTAAAAATGTGCCTGTCCTGTGCGAGACCCCGAAGAAACAGCCAGATGGGGTGCAACAGTCAAAGACAAGTGCAACATTCAAGTCCTGCATGTGTTTACAAATGAAAACAATGGAAAAACAGAGCAGACACATGCAAAAACAAATTTGGTGTGAGGAGCCCCATAACACATCCGCTCGTGTGTTTCTTTGAGGGAGACCATGTGCACTTTTTTCATTAATTACAACCTGAACCCGACTCGAAGCCCAGTGAGTTCTCGGGTCCCGTCGGGCCTATTTCAGGTTGCAGCCCTCTAGAACACATATGCTTTATAACTTTACAAATTTTGAAGAATATTCTAAATAAATATATAACAACATTCACTACAGCTAAACCTGTGCTCTGTAGATCTTCACGTACAATTCTTCCATATTTTTGGAGCTTTGGAGATGGGGGAGGAATATGAAATAATTTTTTTGCAGGTGTCCCCAGGCGGTTTTATAATTTCATGCCTGTGTATGATAATTTTATGCTGTTCTGCCTCACGTAACTCTGAGCTGCCAAACACTCACAGCTGATAAATATGATCTTTTTCACTCTGTGTACAACAGACCTGAAATGGCGAAAGGAGAGCAGAAGAGAAGTGAAGAAAAGAGAAGACATTTAGGATAGTCAAGGGATATGCAAGCATGTGCTGGTTCTGTTGCAGAAGAGGTCTTGTCAATAGTGGAATGGAAGGCAGTCTCCGTTGTCAAGGTAATTTCACGGCTTGCTCACGCATTTAGAGTCCACATCATCCCCCACCCTCAAAGGCAGCAACATGGACCTCATAGCAAAGACAGTTGATGCTGAATGCCTGGTCTACCAATCTCCAAATTTAACAAGTATGGTTTTCCTTTCAGAAAAATCCATGGGTATCCATGGGTCGTGTCCTCTAATTTTCAGTATGAATGACCTGAAATCAAACAAGTTATTTGATATCTACAGCCTAGGCCAAATAATAGGCCTTGAAGCCTCAAGGTTTTCTTTTCAATTTTCTTCTGAGCTGTGGATATATAAAATAAATGGATTAAAATGCTGGAATAGTGGGGCCTGGTTAGCTCAGTGAGTATCGACGCTGGCTACCATCCCAGGAGCTGCAAGTTCAAATCAGTATGCTGAGTGTGGTACACTGGAAAAGGTACACTGGAAAAAGTCGTAACCTGAAATTGTTACCTCAAGGATCTATTTCTACTTGAATTCACCTATAAAAATTATTTTGGTTGGTGTAACGTAATTTTTCAGGTTGATTTTGTCAGATTGAATAACATTCTTGACTTAAATATAAACAGTTAATGTCCTGGTTGCTTGCGTAACCTCTGTTCCATGATGGAGGAAACGAGACGTTGTGTCGATGTAGTGACACTAGGGGTCACTCTTGGGAGCCTGAAACACCTCTGGTCTTTGAAAAAAGGCAAATGAAAATTGGCGAGTGGTATTTGCATGCCACTCCCCCGAACATACGGGTATAAAAGGAGCTGGTATGCAACCACTCATCCAGGTTTTGTGCTGAGGAGCCGAGACAAGGTCCCGGCCATTTCAGCGGATAGTCCAGCATTGTGGCAGGAGGGACACAATGTCTCGTTCCCTCCATCAGGGAACAGAGATTACGCAAGTAACCAGGACGTTCCCTATCTGTCACTCACTCGATGTTGTGTCGATGTAGTGACACTAGGGGTCCCTATACGGAAGATATACATTGCATGGGGTTACCTATGGGGAACCAACACATGCGGAGCACCTACCCCAGTACAGGGCTTAGTTAGCACATGTACTGAGCCAGCAGCGAGTTTCTACGCAAACTCGTCTGACACAGGAAGTCATCCAGGGAACACAGTTTGTGAACACTACTGGGAGTCAACAGCACACGTCTTCAGCTCAGGGGAGGTGAAAGGCGCTATGCGCAAGCGATACACCCAGCTAGCTGTCCCAGACTTACCTGCTTGTGCCTGCCATTACACGGAATGAAACCGGTTCCACCTGGAGATTGTAGAACCTCACAAAGGTTTTGTGTGTTGCCCAGTCTGCTGCTCTGCAAATGTCTGTTAGAGAGGCACCACTGTTCAAGGCCCAGGAGGCCGCCACACTCCTGGTAGAATGGGCTCATAGCCCTGCCAGGGGTGGCACGTCCTGAGCGTGATATGTCATTGCTAAGGCGTCAATGAGCCAGTGGGTGATCCTCTGCTTGGAGACAGCACTTCATTTCCGCTGTCCACCAAAGCAGATAAAGAGCTGCTCAGAGACTCTAAAGCTCTGTGTGTGATCCAAATATCAAATCAAATCAATCAAATCACTTTATTGTCACATAGCCATATACACAAGTGCAATGGTGTGTGAAATTCTTGGGTGCAGTTCCGATCAACATAGCAGTCGTGACAGTGATGAGACATATACCAATTTACAATAACATCAAATTAACACAACACAATTTAAACATCTGTTATACACATAATTACACTCAACTTAAAACATCAAATTAACACATTATTAATAGGTGCGTAAAGCGCGCACTGGACACAGCAATGTCAGGGCTGGGTCTGCCTCCTCCTGGGGCAATGCTTGCAGGTTCACCACCTGATCCCTAAAAGGGGTCGTGGGAACCTTGGGCACATAGCCCAGTCGGGGTCTCAGGATCACGTGAGAGTAGCCTGGACCGAACTCCAGGCACATTGCCCGTAGAAATGTGAGGTCGGTCCAAGGGCTGAAGAGGCGGTGACAGACCAGCGTGATGGCCACGTGATGTGTCACGCGGCGCCATGCCCATCTCGGGACTCGAGTCTGGAGCCAGTGCTGAAGTGGTCTCATATGCATCAACCCGAGTGGAGTGGCCACCGCTGAGGATGCCATATGCCCCAGGAGCCTCTGAAACAGTTTCAGTGGAACCACTGTCTTCTGTCTGAACGCCTTCAAACAGGTCAGCACCGACTGTGCATGCTCGTTCGTGAGGCGCGCCATCATCGAGACTGAGTCCAACTCCAAGCCGAAAAAGAGATGCTCTGAGGACCTTGTACTGATACGCCCAACCCTCGAATGCAAACTGAAGGAAGGGTCTGTGTCGGGGTAGAATCGAGACGTGGAAGTACGCGTCCTTCAGGTCTACCGCCATGAACCAATCTTGATGCCAGACGCTCACTAGAATGCGTTTTTGCGTCAGCATCTTGAACGGGAGTCTGTGTAAAGCCCGGTTCAGTACTCGCAGGTCCAAGATTGGCTGCAACCCACCGCCTTTCTTAGTACAATGAAGTAGGGGCTATAAAACCCCTTCTTCATCTCGGCTGGAGCGACATGCTCTGTCGCACCCTTCCGTAGGAGGGTAGCGATTTCCGCGCACAAGGTAGCGACGTCCTCGCCCTTCACCAAGGTGAAGTGGACGCCGCTGAACCTGGGCGGATGCCTGGTGAACTGAATCACATAGCCGAGTCGGACAGTCCGGACCAGCCATCGCGACGGGTTGGAAAGCGCAAGCCACGCATCCAAGCTCCGGGTGAGGGGGACCAAGGGGACAACCTCGTCGGATGTACCGGGCGGATGGGACCTCGCAGCGGGGCAGAGCCTGAGGTGCCATGCCGTGTCGTGGCCGTGCTGAGTTCAGGAACATCGAAGCACTTACCTGGCTCCTTGTGACCACCCCTGGAACAGCCTGGGACAGGGGAGGAAGAGGCCTGTCCTCATGATCCGTGGAGACTGTCACATCGGGGGTGGATTAGTGCCACAGCTGGGTGCGCAGGGGCGGGGAGACCACCGCTGTCCCTGGGTCGCCCGTCTCAGGGGCGCTTCGAAGCCTTTCGCGGGTTCTTGGCAGCCGGCCGTGAGACGGGTGGCATCTGCTTCCTGCGGCTCCACGCCGGGGCCGGGCCGCAGGGGCAGGTGGTGGAGTCGGTGCAGTGACCGCAGGGGGACACCCTTGGCGATGAGCAGATGGGGTGCGGGATCTTGAGCCACGCTGGGGCAGGATGTGCCGGATAGCCTCCGTCTGCTGCTTCACCGCAGAGAACTGCTGGGCAAAGTCCTCGACGGTGTCGCCGAACAGGCCAACCTGGGAAATGGGGGCGCTAAGGAACCATGCCTTGTCGGCTTCTCCCATCTCGACCAGGTTGAGCCAAAGGTGACACTCCTGGACCACCAAGGTGGACATCGCCCGCCCAAGAGACTGTGCCGGGAAAGCGAGGTCAGTCACCGAGCACAGCTCCTGCATCAATCCCGGGGCAGAACTACCCTCTTGCAGTTCCTTTAGTGCTTTGGCTTGGTGGACTTGCAGGAGAGCCATGGCGTGCAGGGCGGAGGCGGCTTGTCCAGCGGCACCGTAGGCTTTGGCCGTCAGGGACTACGTAAACCTACAGGCCTTGGACGGGAGCTTTGGGCACCCGCGCCAGGTGGTGGCGCTCTGTGGGCATAGGTGCACCACGAGCGCCTTATCCACAGAGGGGATCGCCGAATAGTCCTTGGCCGCCTCACCATCATGGGTAGTGAGGGCGGGGGAGCTGAAAGATCAGGACTGGGCAGTAAATGGTGCCTCCCACGACCTTGTCAGCTCCTTGTGCACTTCTGGGAAGAAAGGAACTGGGGCGGGGCGTGGCTGTGAGCGGCACCGCAAGCCCAGGAACCAATCATCGAGCTGCGAGGGTTCAGGGGAGAGCGGAGGGTTCCACTCTAGCCCGACGCTCGCGGCTACCCGGGAAAGCATGTCCGTCATCTCCGTGTCAGCCTGTGACTGGGCAACTGTCCCCAAGGGGGGGAGCCTAGCTGAGGCTTCCGCCTCTGACTGGACGAGCCCTCTCTCCAATGCTGCGCTCGAGAGCTAATCACCTTCGCGGGCTCCGAACAACGAGCGAGTCTCCGTGAGACGAGCCGGCGGACTCATCCGGAAGCCCGATTGGGGCAGATGAGCATGCTGGGGAATGGGAGGTCCGTGGGGGGATACCCGGTGGAGGTGGTCCCATTGGGGTCCCCAAATCACCCCCAGTGCTAGCCGCGCTGGCCTCATACCCGTAGGTAGACGAACTGAGGCGGGGAGCCACTGGGGTGGCTTGCTTTCTTACAAAAGCCGCGACCGCAACGTTACCATGGTCATGTTCTCGCAATGAGTACATGATCCATCCACGAACGCTGTCTCTGCGTGGGTAGCGCCCAGACACGAAAGACAGCGATCGTGACCGTCAGAAGGCGAGAGATAACGACCACAACCAGGAATAACACACAAATGGAAAGGCAACTTTAAAAAGATGCATCTTTAAAAAGACGTTCCATGTGTGCCGCTTTTTTAGAATATACTCTTTTATTTCTGCCGAAGCGCCCAGGGGCGTTCTCTGCAGTGCACCAGTGCAGAGGGGGGAGAAGCCGCTGAAATGTGCTGTCAGATCCAGCGAGGTGAATGAACAGCCGTGGGAATTCAGCTCAGTTAACATCGACCATTCGGCTCCGAAGACAAAATCTGAATGAGTGGTTGAATACTAGCTCCTTTTATACCCGTATGTTCGGGGGAATGGTATGCAAATACCACTCGCCAATTTTCATTGGCCTTTTTTCAAAGACCAGAGGTGTTTCGGGCTCCCAAGAGTGACCCCTAGTGTCACTACATCGACACAACATCGAGTGAGTGACAGATAGGGAACTTGTTGTTGCCACATGAACCCAACATAGTCCCACGAGAATTCATCAGAATAATACGAGGTGGTGGATATGTATCAATTTGTATGACTTATACATCAACCAATCACATATGCTTCACGAACATGCATCCGGAACCCGAAAGTGTTGCTTTCTTGTGTATTTCACAACAGGCCTTTTCAAATTAATATTTGATGGTTATGTTTAGGCTCTGGGTAGAGTAAGGTGTTACACTTTATGGTTAGATTTTGGGATGATGTTTGGGTTAGGGATTAAAGTTACCAAAACACTGTTGTGAATTAACATGGAAAAAATATCACATCGAGAACTACAAGGACACAAGGGAAGTGTCTCTCATTGGTGGGTGTATAACTCATACTATTTCATTCGAATGAACTCACCACCTCGTACTATTGTGATCCATCCAAGAGGTGTCTAGAAGGGAACCCTCAGTCTGCAAAAACTCTTACAGTACAAGAGTCAAAAGCGACATTAATACGCTGTGTTTATTGTGTTATTTGGAGACTCACGGAAACACTACACCTACCTCTTAACCTACCCCTAAACCTATTACTAACCTTAGCAGCAGCAAATGCAACTCTTCAATACTTTCGATGATCAAGACATACGTTCTAGACATGACCATCCAAGAGGACTGACAAAGTGAGAGCAATATGTGTTATTAACCTTTTCACATGTACAGCCAAACTGTACTGAGTGATACCCCCAGCCTGAGTTTTTAAAGCATGCTATATTAATAAAATTCACAGCAGACACACTAAAGGACAGATTGTATATTAATAAACATATAATGTGATTGAAATTTGTTTGTAATGATTGATAAGATGCAATCGTGAATGTGATTACCGATATGTGCGTAGCAGTGTTGTGTAGGTTGCAATGCTGCATGGGATTCTGAATTCATCATAGCAAAGATGGTTCTAAGAAACTAGCCCTTCCAATAAGTGGTGAAAATTAGTGATGGATAAACTGGGAGGGGATTCAAGTGGACTAACTAGTAACCACTAGTAAAAATCATTGCTGCATTAAAACAGTCACCTCAATTTAGGATTGCCAACTGTCCAGTATTGAAGGCTTTGCATCCCGTTTTGCATTGGAAAAATGCTCCCTCTCTCCAGTGTCAAAGCGGCAGCGTGAACAACGGTGCACATTCAGATCACATTGGTTTGATTAAATACCTCAGGAATTCAAAGAAGTATTGATAAATAGTTCAGTATAATTAAAAATTGTCTATTTTACCCAATATTTGTGTGCTCTGAATTTTTTTATGCTTAAGAGTATTGTGTTGTTAGCTTAGCATCATACCAATGCCAAACTCTACTAAAATAAACTGTATGTTGAGTCTCCTGTGTGCTTAATGTGAGGTGCACAATTTTTATGATGTAGAGCAAGTTTATTAATTCCTGAGAGCCATCTTTCTGTTTAGTTTAGAGTTTCAGTTAGGATGCTGCCTTAGAAGACAGATGCCATTGTAGTAAATATATGTTGAATTATTTTGTTATTGTCTGCTCTGGTTATGCTTATACTTGCCTGGTGTTTCTCTGCATTAATACTTTGGATTATAGATTTTAGATTTTAAAAGGTGAAGTGTGTAATTTCTCTGTCACTCGCGTCACCAAATGGAATTGCAAAAATTATGACTGGTTTCTTTTAATACAGGTTTCCTGAACTCTCCTGGTTGAAAAAAACAGATTGTTTGATCCCAAACTCACCCCATTGGTTGATCCAATGTGGCTGTATCAGGCTGGGCAGCATTTCCCTAAATCATCGTAAGCCTAAGTAGATCATAGAAACCATTGGTCTCTATGATCAACTTAAGCTTGTGATGCTTATGGAAAACGCAGCCCTGGTTGGGATGCTCAGACAGAACAATGTTTTGATAGTGCCACAGAGCCACAGTGTTTACAGTTTTGGGGGAATCAATCTATAAATGGCTTTCTTATAGCTAGGAGTGTAAATCGCAAGTTTCATCACGGTATCTTATATCGATTCTCTTAGCCAGCTATTCGATGTTTGGCAATACCTCAAAGTCTGCCATGATGTGATTTCGATTTGATTCAATTTGGGCCAGTGATTGATATTATGATATTATGTGCTATATTTTACACAATCAATTACATTTATTATCTCACAATATATCCAGATTGGGACATCCACAACAAAATAAGGTAATTCAGTTATTGAAAAAAATAATTAAAAAAAATTAAAGTCACATACATGTGTTCATAAATTGTTTGATGACAGTTCATTTGCCTAGTGGAATGACGTAAACACTACAATGATAATTTGTCATCTCTACAAAAATCAAGCAAGTCTTTCAATCCAAAATACTTACATATCCACTACAGGAGAGTATGTGCTATCTGTGTTTTTTCTTGGCTACAACTTCCACAGTTGAATTGAAAAATTCTGTTACAGTTTACTGTGATAAATGTTAGTAAGGGTGTTTACATGTAGATGTGAAAAGTCTTGTAATTGATACTGGTGATTTCTCTTTCCCTCGTCAGCACTGTTCAGAATATCGCAGCTGTTTAGCCATTTGATTGGTTGAATTGCTCCGTTGCGCTTTAAAACAGAAAAATCTCATGTATAATTCAAATGTGTTGCATGCACCAAAATATAGAGGGAAGCCCAATTTAATCACGCATGTGCGCCACTCTGTGCTATCCTGTAACCAGAGCTCACAGCCCTGTTGACGAACAAGCATGGATAGAGCAAAGAGCGACTGGTCTTCAATCAGCCAAAAATGTCAGCCCTCTCTTGATTTCAATTCACTGGCTACCTGTTGCTGCCCACATCAGATTCAAGGCTTTGACTCTGACCTTCAGGACAGCCAATGGAACCGCACTCTCTTAGTTCAATTCACTTCTCCAGGTCTATGCTCCAACTCGCTCTCTGCGATCTATGAACGAGCAGTACCTTGTGGTCCCATCACAAAGATGCTCAAAGTCTATTTCACAATTTTTCACTTTCTCTGTTCTACTGTGGTGGAATGAGCTTCCAACATCCACACGATCTGCTGATACCATCTCAACATTCAAGAACCAGTTGAAAACACACCTGTTCCATGAGCACTTAACCAATCCACACTAATTGCACTTACTATTGAACTTAACTTGCACTTACTGTACACACACACGCACACACACTCAAAAAAAAAAAAAAAACCTTCTGTCTCCTTCTTCTGCGCTAGCACCTATACTACTCCAGCCACCCTGAGAGCTTGGCAGTACAACACTGTAGATGTTGTTGAACTTTGTATGACAAATTGCTTGCTATGTTCCTTATTTGTAAGTCGCTTTGGATAAAAGTGTCTGCTAAATGACTAAATGTAAATGTAAACTTCAGACTTCAATCACTCTGCGCATATCCATTTGGCCACATGAAAAGCAAGATGAGTATCATAAGGTTTCTGCATCAGCTGACATAAATGCGTATGGACGTGGCTGGCAAGAGAATTTCAAAATAAAGGTGTATCATTTTGACTGATGCATCGATCCAGATCAATGGATCGCTACATCCCTACCAATGGCTGCCCTTATGAAAATCAAGAGTTCATGGCAAATTTGCGGCAATTTATCCATTGTTCCCAAAGGTTTACCGGAGGTTCACCACTACCAAGGAAGAGCTGCAAACTTCTAGCAAACAACTGCAACGAAACAAAAGCTCATTTGCATGTGAAAATAACAATCTGCAAATTTGCTACAAATTTCTGGCTAGTGTAGATTTTTTGTAAGGGTGTCTTTTTATATTAAGCTGGAAATAAATTACACACTTCACCTTTAAATACCAACAAAACTGCACAAGGGCACATACTGTTTGTCTCAAATCAAATCCTTTAGATTACAATGTGAATCAAGTTTTGATTCTAAGTTCCCTATCTGTCACTCACTCGACGTTGTGTCGATGTAGTGACACTAGGGGTCACTCTTGGGAGCCCCAAACACCTCTGCTTTTTGAAAAAAGGCCAGTGGGAAATAGCGAGTGGAATTTGCATGCCACTCCCCCGGACATACGGGTATAAAAGGAGCTGGTAAGCAACCACTTATTCAGATTTTCTCTTTGGAGCCAAGCAGTTGTATTCAGTGCACTGAATTCAATTTCTCCCTACAGTTCATCTCAAACTGCTGGATTTATGGCGCATTTCAGCGGCTTCTCCCCCTCTGCACCCGTGGAGTGCAGAGAACGCCCCTGGGCGCTTCAGCAGAACAAAACAAAAGAGTACATTCTAAAAGAGTATATTTTCAATTCTAAAAGAGCGGCACACACGGAACGTCTTTTTAAATATGCCTTTCCATTTGTGTGCTATTCCTGGTTGCGGTCGTTATCTCTGACGGCCACGATCGCTGTCTTACATGTCTGGGCACTGCCCACGCGGAGACAACGTTCATGGATGGGTCTTGTCCTTATTGCATGAACATGACCATGGCAACGTTGCGGTCACGGCTTGCCTTCGTAAGAAAGCAAGCCACCCCAGCGGCTCACCACCTCGGTCCTTCTACCTTCGGGTATGAGGCCACGTTAGCAC
This sequence comes from Myxocyprinus asiaticus, assembly GCF_019703515.2. Classification (NCBI taxonomy): domain Eukaryota; kingdom Metazoa; phylum Chordata; class Actinopteri; order Cypriniformes; family Catostomidae; genus Myxocyprinus; species Myxocyprinus asiaticus. Next base: position 57,917,800 of record NC_059346.1, read on the forward strand.
TGGGGGCGATTTGGGGACTTCAATGGGAGCACCTCCGCCAGGTAACCCCCCACGGACCTCCCATTCCTCAGAACACTCGCTTGCCCCGGTCGGGCTCTTGGATGAGACCACCGGCTCGTCTAAGGCCGAGTTCGACCTCTTATTCAGGGCCCAGGAAGACGATGACTTATCGATCGCAGCATCGGAGAGCGGGCTCATCCAGTCTGACGCGGAGGCTTCGGCCTTCGGGTATGGTCACCCAGTCTCAGGCTGACACAATGATGACGGACATGCTTTCCCGGGCTGCCGCGAGCGTCGGGCTAGAGTGGAACCCTCCACTCTCCCCTGAACCCTCATGGCTCGATGATTGGTTCCTGGGCCCAGAGCGCCGCTCACGGTCGCACCCCACCAGTCCCTTTCTTTCCAGAAGTGCATGAGGAGCTGACAAGATCGTGGGGGGCACCTTTTACTACCCGATCCCGATATTTCAGCTTCCCCGCTCTCACTACCCTCGATGGTGGGGCGGCCAAGGGGTATTCGGTGATCCCCCAGGTGGATAAGGTGCTCGCTGTGCACTTGTGCCCACACAGCGCCACCATCTGGCGCGGGCACCCGAAGCTGCCGTCCAGGTCCTATAGGTTTACATCGTCTCTGAGCTAAGGCCTAAGGTGCCGCTGGAAAAGCCGCCTCCGCCCTGCACGCCATGGCTCTCCTGCAGGTACACCAAGCCAAGGCGCTAAAAAAGCTGCACGAGGGTAGTTCTGACCCGGGATTGATGCAGGAACTGCGCTTGGTGACCGACCTCGCTCTCCGGGCGACGAAGATCACGGCGCAGTCTCTCGGGCAGGCTATGTCCACCCTGGTGGTCCAGGAGCACCACCTTTGGCTCAATCTGGTTGAGATGAGAGAGGCTGACAAGGCATGGTTCCTTGACGCCCCCATTTCCCATGTTGGCCTGTTCGGTGACACCATCAAGGACTTTGCCCAGCAGTTCTCGGCAGTGAAGCAGAAGACAGAGGCTGTTCAACACATCCTGCCCTGGTGCGGCTCAAGACCCCAAACCCCATCTGCTCGTCACCAAGGGCGTCCTCCTGCAGCAACAGCACCGGCTCTGCCGCAGCCCGCCCCCGCGGCCCGGCCCAGGATTGGAGCCCACCGCAGGAAGCAGACGCCACCCATCTCACGGCCGGCCACCAAGAACCCAAGCAAGGCTTCAAAGCACCCCTGAGACAGGCGACCCAGGGACAAGGAGACCCGCTTCTATGGAGCTGGTAGACAGACCACTCCATCCCCCGGTGGAGGGCCGGGAGGAGAATCTTTTGTTTCATTTTTCGCCGCATGCCCAAGAGGCTGTGGTACCCAAAACTTCAACAAAAGAGTGGTTTTCTTGTTCCCTGGGTCACATGTCAGGTGCGCATGGCCATTGTCACGACTTCCGTCCACCATCCCATTTTGGCAGGTTTGGCGCTCCAGCAGTAGACCCCCCCGCCCCTGTGCGCCCAGCTGTGGCACAAACACGCCCACACGGCATGAATCATTCAGAGTCGAGTCCCGAGGTGGGCATGATGCCAAGGAACACATTGCGTGGTCGTCACGCCGATCTATCTCTGCCCTTTCAGCCCTTGGATCGACCTTGCATTTCTATGGGCAGGGGTTCCCCTAGAGTGGTCTCCAGGTGCATCGTGGTTACAACAGACACCTCCAAGATGGGCTGGGGCACCGTATGCAACGGGCACATAGCCGCCGGCTCCTGGACAGGCCCACCGCTGCGTTGGCACATCAACTGCCTCGAGTTTTTGGCAGTATTGCTCGCCCTGTGGAGGTTCTGGCCGTTGATCCAGGACAAGCATGTGTTGTTCCGGATGGACAACATGGCAACGGTAGCATACATCAACCTACACTCCCGTTGCATGTCACAACTCGCCCGCCGTCTCCTCCTTTGGAGTCAGCAGCGCCTCAAGTCGCTGTGAGTCACTCACATCCCGGGCGACCTCAACACCGCGGCGGACGCGCTGTCATGACAGGCTATGCTCAGGGGAGAGTGGAGACTCCACCCCCAGGTGGTCCAGCTGATTTGGAGTCGATTCAGTCGAGCACAGGTAGACCTGTTTGCTTCCCAGGAATCCTCCCATCTGCCCGCTTTGATACGCCCTGACCGAGGCACCCCTTGGTCTAGACGCACTGGCACACAGCTGGCCCCTGGTATTATTTAATATGCATTTCCCCCAGTGAGCCTACTTGCACAGACCCTGTGCAAGGTCAGGGAGGATGAGGAGCAGGTTGTCCTAGTAGCACCCTATTGGCCTACTCAGACGTGGTTCTCGGACCTCACACTCCTCGCGACAGCCCCCCCCCCGGCGAATTCCCCTGAGGAATGAACTTCTTTCTCAGGGACGGGGCACCATCTGGCACCCGTGACCAGACCTCTGGAATCTCCACATCTGGCCCTTGGACGGGACGCTGAAGACCTAAGTGGCCTACCACCCGTGGTGGTAGACACGATCACTCAGGCTAGGGCTCCCTCTACGAGGTGCCTGTATGCCTTGAAGTGGCATCTGTTCGCTAAGTGGTGTTCTTCCCGACGCGAAGACCTACAGAGATGCGCAGTCGGATCGGTGCTTTCCTTCCTGCAGGAGAGGCTGGAGGGGTGGCTTTGAAGGTGTATGTAGCCTCCATTTCGGCATCTCATGATGCAGTGGATGGTAAGTATTTGGGGAAGTACGACTTGATCAACAGGTTCCTGAGAGGTGCTAGGAGGTTGAATCCTTCCAGACCGCACCTCATCTCCTCGTGGGACCTCTCTGTAGTCCCTCGGGGTCTACGGGGAGCTCCCTTTGAGCCCCTGGAGTCAGTTGAGCTTAAGGCACTCTCTTTGAAGACTGCCCTCCTGACTGCGCTCACTTCCATCAAGAGGGTAGGGGACCTGCAGGCGTTCTCTGTCAGCGAATCGTGCCTGGAGTTCGGTCCAGGTTACTCTCACGTGATCCTGAGACCCGACCGGGCTGTGTGCCCAAGGTTCCCACGACTCCTTTTAGGGATCAGGTGGTGAACCTGTAAGCGCTGCCCCAGGAGGAGGCAGACCCAGCCTTGGCATTGCTGTGTCCGGTGCATGCTTTACGCATCTATTTGGATCGCACGCAAAGCTTCAGAAGCTCTGAGCAGCTCTTTGTCTGCTTTGGTGGACAGCGGAAAGGAAGCGCTGTCTCCAAACAGAGGATCACCCACTGGGTCGTTGACGCCATCGTGATGGCATATCATGCTCAGGATGTGCGCCCCCCGTGGGGTTACAAGCCCACTCTACTAGGAGTTTAGCGGCCTCCTGGGCCCTGACCAGTGGCGCCTCTTTGACAGACATCTGCAGAGCAGCGGGCTTGGCAACACCCAACACCTTTGTGAGGTTCTACAATCTCCGGGTTGAGCCGGTTTCGTCCTGTGTATTGTCAGGTATGAGCAGGTAAGTTCCGGGACAGCTGGCTGGGTGTACCACTTGCACATAACGCCTTTCCCCTCCCTTGAGGTGAAGACAGTCAGCAGCTTGGTTGGAAATAGATAAAAATCCATCAGTGGACAGTCAATTTTGAAATCAAGTCATAGAAAGCTTACTTGTAGTAGATCCAGCTTGTTTTCAAAACCCACAGTCAACTGCTCACTTCTTTTGTGTGCTTGCATCTTTTATTCATTTTAGCTCTACCCTGTTTGTAGCTAAATTATGTTAGCTTAGTTTCAAGTCACTTGAAACTATTGTTTTTTAGTTTTCTAACACTGATTTCAACTAGCAATTAAATCAGTGCTGTGATACATAGACAAGATAGTATGTACACACAAAAAAAACATTAAAAAGTTCACTTATAGCCTTAAAGGAATAGCTCACCCAAAAATGAAAATTCTCTCATCATTTACTCACCCTCATGCCATCCCAGATATATATTACTTTTTTCTTCTGCTGAACACAAACGAAGATTTTTAGAAGAATATTTCAGCTCTGTAGGTCCTCACAATGCAATGAACACGTTCCAAAATGTTGAAGCTCAAAAAAAAAACACAAAGGCAGCATAAAAGTAATCCATAATAGTCCATAAAGTTGAAGTCAGAAGTTTACATACACCTTAACCAAATACATTTAAACTCAGTTTTTCACAATTCCTGACATTTAATCAAAGAAAACATTCCCTGTCTTAGGTCATTTAGGATTACTACTTTATTTTAAAAATGTCAGAATTATAGAAGAGAGAATGATTTATTTCAGCTTTTATTTCTTTCATCACATTCCCAGTGGGTCAGAAGTTTACATACACTGTGTTAGTATTTGTTAGCATTGCCTTTAAATTGTTTAACTTGTGTCAAACGTTTTGATGTAGCCTTCCACAAGCTTCTCACAATATGTTGCTGGAATTTTGGCCCATTCCTCCAAACAGAATTGGTGTAACTTAGTCCCTCCTGCAACAAAGCACCCCCACAACATGATGCTGCCACCCCCATGCTTCACGGTTGGGATGGTGTTCTTCGGCTTGCAAGCTTCACCCTTTTTCCTCCAAACATAACAATGGTCATTATGGCCAAACAGTTACATTTTTGTTTCATCAGACCAGAGGAAATTTTTCCAAAAAGTAAGATCTTTGTCCCCATGTGCACTTGCAAACTGTAGTCTGGCTTTTTATGGTGGTTTTGGAGCAGTGGCTTCTTCCTTGCTGAGCAGCCCTTCAGGTTATGTCGATATAGGACTAATTTTACTGTGGATATAGACACTTGTCTACCTGTTTCCTCCAGCATCTTCACAAGGTCTTTTGCTGTAGTTCTGGGATTGAATTGCATTTTTTGCACCAAACTACGTTCGTCTTTAGGAGACAGAATACGTCTCCTTCCTGAGCTGTATGCGTGGTCCCATGGTGTTTATACTTGAGTACTATTGTTTGTACAGATGAATGTGGTACCTTCAGGCATTTGGAAATTGCTCCCAAGGATGAACCAGATTTGTGGAGGTTTTTTTCGGGGGGGGGAGGTGTTAGCTGATTTGTTTTGATTTTCTCATGATGTCAAGCAAAACAAATTGTTTTACAAATAAGTCCCCTTTCTGCTGGTCAGAGTGGATTGTGAGGGAGTGTTGAGATCCTTTGAAAATTTGGTTCAACATTTTGGGATTCCCAGATCTCAGTTCTTTAGGTATTTACAGCTGCGCCACCTGCTCTGTACTATTTTTGGGAGTAGCATACACCCCACTAAAGCGTCAGATACTCTGGGAGTGGTGATTACTGCTTTTGGAAAAGGTCATGATGCATCAGTGTATTACTCCCTGCTAATTTAGAGTCTGGGGGATGGAGCTTCAAGTTCTCTCAAGAAATTATGGGAGAAAGATTTAAACTTGGTATTAGAGGAGGGAGAGTGGGCTAGGATTCTAAAAAACGTTAAGTATGCATATAGAGACGCAAGGGTGCACCTTATGCAATTCAAGATTTTACATCGATTCTATTGGACCCCCTCTAGATTGTATAGGCTTGGTCTTAAAGACACACCCACCTCCACAGGATGGAGACATAACCCATGACTTTAGGGGGTGTGTTAAGATCCAGGAGTTTTGGTTTAAGGTTCAGAGTTTTGTGTGTGACATATTGGGCACTCATTTTTCATTTTGCCCCAGACTCTGTATTTTGGGGCGATGGGGCAGTCATCGATGTTGAGAATAGACACATAAAGAGTTGGGTCCTAACCAGTGTCATGATCGCCAGACAGATTCTTTTAAGGGGTTGGAGGTTGGCTGGAGCACCCTCATATCAGGAGTGGTGCTTAGAGATGGGGAGGGTGGCAGCCTTTGAAGAAGGGTCATTTAGAAGACTAGGGAATTTGTTTGTGGAGAAATGGGGCAGATATCTGATGTTGCTGGATATGTGATTATTATTATTATTATTATTATTATTATTATTATTATTTATTTATTTTTATTATCTTTTTGTGGATTCCTATAATCATGTATGACCACTGGGATGTTGTTGTGGGCCAGGGTGGGGTTGGGGATTGGTAGGGGGAGGGGTGATAGTAGGGGTTAATTGTTGATTCTGTGTATATATGTTTTGTTTTTCTGTGTTCAATATATGAATCAATAAAAATTGTTAATCAGAAAAAAAATTGTTTTAATGACTTCAACCTAAGTGTATGTATACTTCTGACTTCAACTGTATATTGTAAAAAAGGATTTAAATATTGATCTGTTTCTAACCCACACCTATCAAATCGCTTCTGATGACATTGATTTAACGTCATGGTTACTTGTGTAACCTCCGTTCCCTGATGGAGGGAACGAGACGTGTTGATGTAGTGACACTAGGGGTCACTCTTGGGAGCCCGAGACACCTCTGGTCTTTGATAAAAGGCCAATGAAAATTGGTGAGTGGTATTTGCATGCCACTCCCCCGGACATACGGGTATAAAAGGAGCTGGTATGCAACCACTCATTCAGGTTTTATGCTGAGGAGCCGATATAAGGTCAGGCCATTTCAGCGGGTAGTTCAGCGTTGTGGCAGGAGGGACACAACGTCTCGTTCCCTCCATCAGGGAACGGAGGTTACACAAGTAACCATGACATTCCCTATCTGTCACTCACTTGACGTTGTGTCGATGTAGTGACACTAGGGGTCCCTATACGAAACGCCACAATTGGCTGAACTGTGTTACGTGAACTGCCGGTGTGTGGTGGGCAGACTACCATGTGCCTCATAGCCAGCACACCAGGTCGACACGTAACCTCCCTCAACATAGTTATGAGTGTTGAATGGCCCTTTGGGGACAAGTCGACTACCCAAAAGATAGAGACAGGCTTAACCCAGTCGTGGCCTCTTTTCCCCTTCTCTTTTTCCACTCCCTAAAAAAGAAGGGGGATTATCCGACTGGGCCGCCAGGTCTAGTCAGGGGGTGTTCCTCCCAAGGGGAAGACATCGCGGAGACCACACCTCGCCCAAAGAGGGGGGGGGGTATTTAAGTGGAAGAATATGTCACATGGTCTTTCCGACCATGTGGAGAGTCTTCAAGGTAGATCCTACCCAACGGGGGAGGAGTTACTACAAACATGGAGACTGGGGCAGAGGGGCTCTGCCCTAGGAAGACGCAGTTTTCCAACAGGGAAACAAACTAGCGTTAGCCTTACAAGGAACCGCCACATGCGGAGCACCTACCCCAGAACAGGACTCTTAGTTAGCACGTGTACTGGGCCAGCAGCGAGTCTCTCTGAAAACTCGACTGCCACAGGGCTCGGAGGAAGTCAACCAGGGAACAAAGTTTGTGAACACTACTGGGAATTAATGGCGCATGTCTTCAGCTCCAAGGGAGGTGTAAGGCGCTATGTGCAAGCGATACACCCGGCCAGCTATCCTGGGCTTATCCGCTTGTGTTGCGTGCCACTACCTGGGATAAAAACGGTTCCACCCGGAGGTTGTAGAGCCTTGCAAAGGTGTTGGGTTTTGCCCAGCCCACTGCTCTGCAAATGTCTGTTAGAGAGGCACCTCTGGCCAGGGCCCAGGAAGCCACTACACCTCTGGTAGAATGGGCTTGTAGCCCTACCGGGGGCGGCATGTCCTGGGTGAGATATGCCATAGTTATGGCGTCAATGAGCCAGTGGGTGATCCTCTGCTTGGAGACAGTGCTTCCTTTCTGCTGTCCACCAAAGCAGACAAAGAGCTGCTCAGGGATTCTAAAGCTCTGCATGCGATCCAAATATATGCATAAAGCACGCACTGGACACAGCAACGACAGGGCTGGGTCTGCCTCCTCCTGGGGCAGCGCTTGCAGGTTCACCACCTGGTCCCTAAAAGGGGTGGTGGGAACCTTGGGCACATAGCCCGGTCAGGGTCTCAGGATCACGTGAGATTAACCCGGACCGAACTCCAGGCACGTTTCACTGACAGAGAACGCTTGCAGGTCACCTACCCTCTTGATGGAAGTGAGCGCAGTCAGGAGGGCAGTCTTCAAGGAGAGTGCCTTCAGCTCGACTGACTGCAAAGGATCAAAGGGTGCTCTCTGTAGACCCTGAAGAACTACAGAGAGGTCCTATGAGGGAATGAGGCACGGTCTGGAGGGATTCAGCTTCCTGGCACCTCTTAGAAACCTGATGATCAGGTCGTGCTTCCCAAAGGACTTACCATCCTGTAGAAGCACACCTACCGTGGACCATGGTGTGCTGCTATAGCCGCAAAGAACACCTTCAAGGTGGAAGGGGACAGCCTCCTTTCCAACCTCTCCTGCAGGAAGGAAAGCACTGATCCGACTGTGTATCTCTGGGGGTCTTCGCGTCAGGAAGAATGAGGAGACAGGGACAGGCTGAAAGGGAGGACTTTGTACTGATACGCCTGACCCTGAAATCAAACAAACAGGCAACAAAAGATTTTCCACCCGGCCCTCCACCAGGGGATGGAGTGGTCTTCTTACCAGCTCCATGTGAGTGGGTTCCCTCGTCCCTGAGTCGCCCGTCTCAGAGGACCTCCATGGGTTCTTCGGCGCCAGCTGTGAGACGGGTGGCGTCGGCTTCCGGCGGTGGGCGGGCTGCGTCGGAGCTGGTGCAGTCACCGCAGGGGGACGCCCTTGGCGACAAGCAGACGGGGCGCGTGATCTTGAGCCACGCCGGGGCAGGATGTGCCGGATTGCCTCCGTCTGCTGCTTCACTGCCAAGAACTGCTGGGCAAAGTCCTCAACGGTGTCGCCAAATAGGCCCGCCTGGGAAATGGTGCTCCTGGACCACTAATGTGGCCATCGTCTGCCCGAGAGACCGCACCGTGACTTTCGTCGCTCGGAGAGCGAGGTCGGTCGCCGAGCGCAGTTCCTGCATCAAATCTGGGGCGGAACTACCCTTGTGCAGTTCTTTCAGTGCCTTGGCTTGGTGGACCTGTAGGAGAGCCATGGCGTGCAGGACAGAGGCGGCTTGTCCAGCAGCGCTGTAGGCTTTAGCCGTCAGGGACGATGTGAGCCTACAGTACTTGGACGGGAGCTTAGGGCGTCCACGGCAGGTGGCGGCGCTCTGCGGGCATAGGTGCACCGCGAGCACCTTATCCACCGGGGGAATCGCCGTATAGCCCCTGGCCACCCCGCCATCGAGGGTAGTGAGAGCGGGGGAACTGCGGAATCGGGGCCGGGCAGTAAAAGGTGCCTCCCAAAACTTCGTCAGCTCCTCGTGCACTTCCAGGAAGAATGACACTGGAGTGGGGCGTGGCTGCTTTGAGTGGCGCCGCGAGCCCAGAAACCAATCATCAAGCCGCGAGGGTTCAGGGGAGAGCAGAGGGTTCCACTCTAACCCGACGCTCGCGGCCGCCCGGGAAAGCATGTCCATCAATTCGGCATCGGCCTGTGACTGGGCAATCGTCCCCGAAGAAGAAGCCAGCGAACTCATCCGGAAGCCCGATTGGGGCAGACGAGCGTGCTGGGGAATGGGAGGTCAGCGGGGGGATACCCGGCGGAGACGATCCCATTGGAGTCCCCAAATCGCCCCCAGTGCTAGCCGCGCTGGCCTCATACCCGTAGGTAGAAGGACCGAGGTGGGGAGACGCCGGGGTCCCCGCGACCGCAACGTTGCCATGGTCATGTTCTCGCAGTGAGAACATGAACCATCCACAAAAGCTGCCTCCGTGTGGGTCACGCCCGGACACGAAAGACAGTGATCATGACCATCCGAAGTTGACAGATAACGACCGCAACCAGGAATAACACACAATCGGAAAGGCATCTTTAAAAAGACGCATCTTTAAAAAGACGTTCCGTGTGTGCCGCTCTTTTAGAGAAATATATACTCTTTTAGAGGGGAAAAAGCTCTTTCAGAAAATATACTCTCTGGCACATAGAGAATTTTCGAGCGTCGCCAGTTAGAGGTTATGCTCCAAATACAAATTATCCATCACTCGGATGGATATGAGTTGTAAAGTCATGGTTATTTTTATTCGTCATTAGTTGCTTTTGCATTATTTCTCTCTCGCACGAACACACACACAAACAGCAGAGTGAAGCCGCGTAAAATGTTTTTTATTTGTTAAAAAGTTGCTAACCCTGTCCTACCCGTGTTCCGCCGCTATCCAAAAGAGAGAAATGGTCATATTAAAATTACCTTAGGAATTATAAAACAGCTCATATTTTAAACGTGCAATTATATCTAATATAGTTGCCAAAAGGCTATATCCACGTTTTGATGATGAATTACAGAGAAGTGCTGATCTACAGATGTCTTCTCCAAAGATCCCTCAATTATGTTCACGGTTTTTATAGGGATATTGTTTGGTTCGTTGGTCCATTGGGTCGGTTTGCATTCTCACCACAAGTGAACCGCTCCAGAGTTCGTTTGCATTCGGTCCAAGACCACCTCGTTCAGGCGGTCTCAGACTGATTGTTTTGGTGCGGATCCAAGTGTGATTGCCTTGTTTATATATGCCTAAACAAACCAAACCAAGGGAGAAAACGCGCCAGGATCTTAAACAAATGCTCCAAACGAGCTAGGTGTGAAAACACCCTTAGTGTGGCTTGCTAGCCAGTCTTTTAAAAATGGCAGGTGTTTTATTTATTTTGTATTTTGTTTGACCAACGAGAAAAGTTTGTTGTCTTAACTCCACCCAAATACTTCCAATTTGCAAGGAGAGTACTACCTATGAAGCTAGTTCTAAAAAGGTTCCTGGTAAAGTTCTGGTTTTAGTTCCACATGGTACTAATTCATATGTTGGAAAAACACGTGGACCCTAAACTAATTCCAGAAACTAGAAAAGTTTCTGAAGTGGAAAAATGCCTTTTAGCAACACATTTGACTTCTGTATTTTGACTTCCACAAATTTCCAAGTGTAACACAATATTCAACAATAAAAAGCTAAATAAAATTAAAAAAATGTAGGGTACATTTACATTTAGTCACTAAGCAGACGCTTTTATCCAAAGCGACTTACAGATGAGGAACATAGCAAGCAATTTGTCAGACAAAGTTCAACAACATCTACAGTGTTGTACTGCCAAGCTCTCAAGGTGGCTGGAGTAGTACAGGCACTAGTGCAGAAGAAAGAGACAGAGAAGTTTTTTGCGTGTGTGTGTGTGTGTGTGTGTGTGTGTTTGTGTGTGTTTACAGTAAGTGCAAGTTAAATTCAGTAGTAAGGGTACAACTTGATTTTGTCCATTGGGAATTGACAGGAACTTTTTTGCAATGTACTCTATTTGCTTATATACTTAAATAAAATCAACAAAATCATATTTAAATATACAGTATGTACTACACACACACGCATTCCAGGCAATTACACAAATGATAGATAGATAGATAGATAGATAGATAGATAGATAGATAGCCACAAAGACTTAATTAGTCATGAAAAGGAGCATATATCACTTTAATGACTACGAGAGGCCAAATAGAGACCTTTATGAGCAGACACTTGAGATTGTCAAGGTATACTAGTTTGGCAAATAGATACCACCATTCATTTTAACAAGTGGCATTCTTATGTGGTATTTAATATAGTACAAGTTCAAGCTCATATACTCAGCCACATTTAACAGTCTAAATGTTAAATCATCATTAAAGTTGAATTATTTTGACATACAGATATCTCTTCTTGGGTTTTATTATATGGCTTGTCTGTACACCTACTGCATACCCAAGCTCTAGGGCGGAATGGCCATCGGGAGCACCGGGAGCTTTCCCACTGGGCCGCTGGGCAATGTAGGCCTGCTACGCAAGTATAAAGAAATAATGTTAGCAATGATAATATCGGGCCTCCTTTCCTTCGTCCCAGGCGAATGGCCCACACGGCCCACTTAAAGTAAGGGGTTTAGTCCACTCTATTGCGTTTTTTTTATTTTTTATAATAATAATAATTCACACAGAGAGTGATACTAAACCATTCTGTCTTAGATTCTGTCATAGATACCTTCAAACAGCGTGGCAGGAATAATTAATCAAATAATTTTTCATGGATAAAAAAACTTGGGGGCTGTTTTCCTTGACTCACCAATCCATAGGCACGATTTACAAGACTAATTTCAAGAATTTAAGACTTTATATTATTAAAGGTGCACTCAGTAACTTTTGCCTCTGTGTCATCTTTTACCTTCACTGACACCTAGCGGCTTGGATGCAGCATCATTTAAAATCAATAGTTTTCTATTTCAAATGCCATTGTAGAAATTAAGTATTCACAGCCAGCCATGATTACTTAAATCGGTGAGTGAAAGTGTCAAATAACAGGAGATTAAACAAGTAGTATTCGGCTGGTCATGTGATTTTAACATGGCAGCCCCCATGTGTAAGGTTACTGGTATGACTAGAGTCTTAACTTTAATGTGAGTGGTCATGATTTCCTACATCTGTTACAAAATTACAATTCATGTCTTTAGGACTCACATTTTTTTTAATGAGGAAAAAATAATTGAGTGCACCTTTAAGGTCTTTTGGTCCATGAGAAACATTCATTCAGACAGGTGTGTCCAAACTTCTGGTCAGAAATGTGCAAATGAAAGAGGCATTTCAAGTGATGAAATGGTCAATGTTTGATTAAGATAAATACCTATTAATTCAGGACAAAATTATATAGTAAATAAATTGACCCTTTTACAAACACTAGCAGTCAATACATTTATTTTTTTATTTTTTTTCCAACACAAAAATGTGAAATTCAGCAACAACAAAAAAAAAAATAAAAAAATAAATAAATAAAAAAGAAGAAGAAGAAAAAAAAAGAAAAATGAAATCAGTGAGCTGGTTTGTTATGGTGTGGTGTGTTTTGGGCCAGGTGTGGTTGGCTGCTCTGGGCTAGAAAGTCCAGGGCCACTTTTTAGTCCCAGTCCACCCCTGCACAAACATATCATAGTAAGTACTGCTTTCCAGTAACAGACGTGACCAAGAGAATTGTATGAATGTACTTTGTATTCAGTCAGTAATTTGTTTGACCTACTACTAAAAGAGGATATTCTGCCTAACATCTCCTTTTGTGTTCCATGGAAGAAAGAAGCCATGGGAGTTTGGATCAACATGAGGGTGAGTAAATGATTTTTATTCAGAATTTTAATTTTGGGTGAACTATACCTTTAAAAGTGTAATGTGGATAAAGTGTGACATCAAAGTTAATTCCTGCACTGAATATTGAGGAATACAGTGCCCCCTACAGAGCTTCGTTCAAACAGACAGCGATGAATGGTCAGCAAAGCACACCAAGTTTTAAATTCACCTTCATTTACAACAAAGATAAGCATGTAGGGCTCTGAGATTTAGGTTGGATAATATATGCTATTTTTTGATGGGGAAGATAACACACACACACACACACACACACACACACACACAGGGATCTGACCAAACAATCTCTACAAGTTACATCCATAACATATTATCAGTGTCATCATTTAATATTGACAAGTGGTCCATCTTAAGTCTGTACCTTATTAATGAAACAAAATTGTTGAATTTGGTTCTTTTGACAATGAAGTCCAGTTTACTAAAAATCATTAATTGTGCTGGTGCATATCAAAAACTCATAACCTCCTCTGATCTGTACATTGTAGCCAATTGTGTTTCTTGTTGGCACTTTCATGACCTGTGGATGATTTTTTAAAATATTGTTATTTATTTATTTTTATGAAGGTCACTGTAACAGGGTTTAAAATGGGCAAGGAGGAGACGGGAACCAGCTGAACAGTCAAAGAAATATTTAATTTAAACAAAAAAATCACAAACACAAATACACACACGGCAGCTGCGTGTGGCTCTCTCTCTCTCTCTCTCTCACGAACTGCCGCAACCGGCTGCCTTTATCCCTTTCCTCCACTGATTAGCCTGACTGGGGGCCGGGCATGCATAGTGACGGCTCGGCCCGCTCTCCTCCTTGTCACAGTCACATTAAAGCTGTCTTGGAAACTTTTGCCTTTATCATAATTTTTTATACATTTTGAAATTCCATTTATGTATTTTATTGTTTTACCCTTGTCTCAGACCCAGACTTTACTCATTAAAATTAATTATAAAAATACTACATTTTTAACAAACAATCTCAATAATAATGGTGTCAAACATTTTTGCACAAATTCCGGCTGATTCCGACCAAATTATGACCAAAAAAAAAAAAAAAAAACAACAACAAAAAAACAAGGTACTGTAAATATCACTTGTGAACAGAATTTCTTTTTGTTTTGTTTTTCAGAAAAGTTTTCATAATTTCCAATCAAGCTAAGTAATTTGGTCAAATTTTGCAAAAAGTGTAAACATATTATTTCATTTTGTGTATTTAGGATACATACATTTATAGCTATGAAATAGCCTCAGCAAGACAAACGATTCTGCCATAGAGCGCAACAGTCTGGTTCCGTAAGTAAAAATCTATTCATTTGTTTATTAACAATAACTCATAAACCTTAAAAGACAGACTTACCATGAGCTTTGAGGTTGTTAATCGATGGTATATGCTCCTGTTGAAGCCATCAGTCTGCATTATTTCATTTTCAGTTACTTCATTTTCATTTACTTATTTATTTATTTTTAAATCATGTTTATTAGTGGAATTCCTGGTAAAGAACTACACTACCCATGATCCTGAGGGAGAAAATCCACCAATAAAAGAATTGCTGCAGTAGTTTAATTGAATCTACTGCAGCACAATAGTAATTACTTCATGAATTTCTTTACTGATAAAATAGAAATCATCAGAAATAAAATTGGAATTATGCAATCAACAGTCACAGCACCTCGGAAAACATTGTCTCATAATTTTCCTCACAAGCAACTTCAATCCTTTGCTGTCATAGGTCATGAAGAGCTAACAAAACATATCAAAAAATCAAAAGCCACAACATGAATGTTAGCTCCAATACCAACTAAGCTCTTAAAAGAGGTATTCCCTGTAATCTTAGAACCTCTTTTTTTTTCTCCTCTTTTCTCCCCAATTTGGCATACTCAATTCCCAATGTGTTCTAGGTCCTCATCGTGGCGTAGTGACTCACCTCAATCCAGGTGGCGGAGGACGAATCTCAGTTGCCTCCGCGTCTGAGACAGTCAATCCACGCATCTTATCACATGGCTTGTTGAGCGCGTTACCGTGGAGACATAGCACGTGTGGAGGCAATTCTCTGCGGAATCCACACACAACTCGCCACACGCCCCACCGAGAAAGAGAACCACATTATAGCGACCACGAGGAGATTAACCCAATGTGACTCTACCCACCCTAGCAACCGGGCCAATTGGTTGCTTAGGAAGCCTGACTGGAGTCACTCAGGATGCAGAACCTCTTCTTAATATGACTAACTCCTCACTGTCCTCAGAGCATGTCCCAAGAAACTTTTAAATGGCAGCTATCAAACCGCTTATTCAGAAGCCACAGCTTGATTCTGGAGAATTGGCTAATTATAAGGGGTGTAAATATTTGTTCAGATGACGATTCGATTATTTACCTTACGATTACGATGCATCATGAAATCTGAAATTTGGCCACGATTCGATTCGATTCAATTCGATTATATTGGAACAATTCTTGCTATTTTCCAATATATGATGGAAGCACAAATGTAACAGTGTTCACATCATACAACATAGTGAGAATACTCAGACATCAGGTTTTACATTCACAGCACATTTATTTTCAAGTGCTCTGGGTTTTAACTGAAGTAGAACCAGAATAACAATGTTTGAATGGAGGATCCACTGTTGAACTCTAAAACAAAAATTTTATGCAAAGTAAAATTACTCCACTTCAGACATTAATGCTTTATAATATGAGCACATAAAGCTCATATTTTGGCAAGTTCTTTGTACGTACCATACAATATCAAACAAATGCAAAGTGCAAAGGTGACAATACACCAGTAAACAAGAAAAAAATACCCACAGGGTGAAAAAGACAATATTGAAGTAGGTTTAACATCCTTAGAATTTTGCTGACTGCACGCCTCATGCCTTCGCTTAATATGGTTAGCCATGTTGGTTGTGTTCCCCTTGTACTTAATTTCTGTTTAGCATATTTTGCATATTGCAGCCATTTTGTCCACAGTGCTGCCCTTCTTTCTAAATCCAAAATGTTTCCAAACATCTGATTTTGTATGAGGAGGATCATATAATTGTTCCTGACTAAAAGCAGAGCTTGACACCATCACCTGCGTTTTCACATCTTCACCCTCTCTCACACTGTTTTTCACCTGTCTGTCCGGCGCTCTCATGACTGCTCCGGAAGTTGATTGGGGATTGGAATTTTTGGATTGTGTAAATTTAAAATATGTTAACATTTTTATTTTGCCAAAGGAAATGAACATGTTATACATATAGCATTATTTATATGTGTAATAATTGATAAAAAAATATAAATAATAGATTTTTTAAATTAATAATCGATGCATCGATACATTGTTACACCCCTTCTGTAAGATTGTCACAAAAATTATCTGCATCACTTCCGGGAAAATCAAAGAACTCTGCGAGAACCAAAGTCATAAAACTCTCACACTGAGGAGCATCTCCACCTGAGAAAACACACCCCACTGATTGGGGACCATAAAACGCAAATCACACTCACATCTGCTCTCTCTCTCTCACCTTAGGTCACTTTAAGGACACTAAAAACTAAGTTATGACTTATCCTGTTCTGTAATGTAAAAGGTTTTCTGATCATACATGTTTGGTATCATTCAAGAGGTCTCAGTGCAACTGGTAAAATGGTCTCATTCCCTTTCAGCAAAGTCAAATCACAAGTAAGATTTAAGAACTTAATAAAATACAGTATTCTATCCGGGGCATGCCCCTCCCAAGTCTCACACAGAGACCAGATGCTGTATGCAGATTAGGTGTATTCTTTGTAAACATCAAACAACCTACTCAATCAAAGGTTGACTACAACTCCCTAAATTGTTAACCAAATCCTAAATAACATCAAACACACACATCTGAAATAACAATGGAATCGTTTGGTACTTAAGGAAGGATGGCAGAGAAGCTCGGGGAATCTGTAAATCAGATCTCCCATGCTTCGTCGTTTGCATGTAGTTTTTTCTCTACCAGGTATTTCTTATTATTGATAAATGTTTGAAGGAATCTGTAAATCAGATCTCCCATGCTTCGTCGTTTGCATGTAGTTTTTTCACTACCAGGTAATTGCAATTTGTATTTCTTATGTTTGGTAAATGTTTGAATGGAATACAACTTTAATTATATTATTATGCTTGGTTCACTGATAGCTTTGAGTTTGATTTATTATTTTAATTGGATTGTTTGAATGTATTACTATTACCTGGTAAATAAATTGTTATTATGATTCATTCTGAAGGACTGTTTTCTAGTATATTTCTTGTTAAATACAAATCTATGGTCAGAGTTAGCTTAATTAAGCTACTTCAGAAGTAACCCATTAGTTAAGTATGTAAGAGGCACGTGACGCCATGCAAGAGGCAGACGTATGAGCGACAAGCTCTGCGCACTTTGCAAAATTTGTAATTATTTTCATGTTATAATCTGGTGAAATTTGATACACCCAGTTACACATTTGTCTTTGAGGCAAAACATGGCAAAGAAGTCAAAATCCTTGGGCTCTGGAGACATTAAAAGACACTTACGGGTTCAAGATGAAAGCCCAGACAGGCCTACAGATCGAGGACTTGATTTGGATGGCGCGGCGGGAGAGGTGATCCAGCGTTAGTTGTCCAACGTGTCGGTGACATTGACAAAGGTTCTTGCTGACTTGGAGGATCTCGCTTTAATACGTCAATCGATTATGGCGATGGAAATAATATTCTCTGAGATAGTTACAAGAGTGACTGATGTTGAGAGACGAATCGATTTTCTGGAATCTTCGGAGAGGGAATTAACCGCTAATCCACCCGTGACCAAAGTTGATTTGGATTATCTCCTTAAAAAGCTTGAAGATCTTGAGAATAGAAGCCGCAGGAATAATGTTTGAATTGATGGAATTCCTGAGCATGAGGAGGGCAGAGATATGGTGAAATTCCTAGACAAGCTTTTCCCGAGTCTGCTCGAAATAACAGGCCACAAGCTGGAAATCGAGCTCACAGAGTTCTGATTTGCTGAGGGAGACAGGCCCCAACCGATTCTGGCCAGATTTCTGAGATTATCCGATAAAGATCTGGTGTTGCACCAGGCGAGGAGCAAAGGGAAGATTTCTTGGAAGAACCATAATATTTTCTTGTTCCCGGACCTTGCAAACTCGACAAGAGAGAAATGCGATCGGTTCAAGGAATGTAAGAAACTCTTACATCGGCGAAAGATCTCGTTTGCTCTGATGTTTCTGGCCAAACTGAGAATTGAAACGAAGGTCGGTCGCAAAGTATTTACATGTCCCAATCAGGCAATGTCTTTTTATGAATCAATGAGCGAGTAAACTGCGTTGCTCCGCCAAGCGGCTGGAGCTTGTTTTGTGAATAACACTTTCTTTAAAGAAACTTTTGCATTGACGGAAGATTACTTTTGCATTGAAGTTCCCAGCCAGTTTGAGAGTGGACACTACGGATGACCGCAAAATATCTACATGCTCACACAAAGGATGTCTTTTATAAAGTTGACGGATTGTGTAAGTCATGGTATATACGTTTATGCGGCCTCCGAGTGAATTGACTTGACCATCCGGGGAACCGGGATGCCGGTTTTGTTTCTTTTTGTATTGGTTCCGCCTAGTGGCTGGAGCTTGTTCTATTGAATAACACTCCTTTGGAACAGCTGTGGATTAATCTGTTCGTTCTTCATGCTTATTCCTCCTGCTGGCTGTAGTTTGTTTTGTTGAGTATTTTTACAGGACACTGGAATGATTACGTCATCCATTGAACTCATAACAGCCAGCTCGCTGAACATATCTGAATGGTTTTATATCAGCTGGAATTTGTTTTGTGGAAGATCACACCTTTGAGTCAGTTCTGTGAATGAATCTACACATTCTTTGTGTTCATTCTTCCTATTTGCTGGGGTTTATTTTACAAAGTATTTTCTGTTATGTAATTTTGCCTCACAAATTTGTGAGGCAAACTTGAGCAATCTGATGGCAAAGTTGTCGTGGGGGCTCGTGGGGGCTCGTGGGCATTCATGGACCTTTTGGGTTTAGAGGGATTGCCGCCGGTTGGCGCTGTCGTGCGCGGGGTTAATGCGTACATTTTTCTTTTTTCTGTTTGTTTTGTTTGGGGGGAAGTTCGGGGTTTGATTGTTTCACTAATGGGGAATGTGGTCTGTATAATTTTGTTTTTGACACACAATTTATTTTTTCTACTATATCAAAATGTTAATATAAGTGTACTATCTCTCTCCACATGGAATGTAAATGGGTTGGGGCACCCCATAAAAAGAAGGAAGGTTATTACTTTTCTTAAACGTAAGAAATATGATATAGTGTTTCTTCAAGAAACACATCTCTCCCCGCAGGAAGCTGGAAAAATTGGGAAGATATGGGGTTGACATTTTTTTTAGTGCTGGCTCAAGTAAGAGCAAGGGAGTCATTATATTTATTATAAATAAACATTTACAATTCAAATGTCTCAAACAGTCTAAAGATAAATTAGGGAGAGTCATTATTGTTTTAGCTGAAATTCAAGGGCAAAGGTTGATTTTGGCTAATATTTACGCACCTAACGCTGATGATCAGGGCTTTTTTATAGATCTTGAAGGGATACTGCAAGCCGCTGGCACCCCTCATGATATAATATTGGGAGGAGACTTTAATCTTTTGATGGGCTCAGTCCTTGATCACAGTGAAGCAAAAGTGTGTAAACCCCCTAGAGCAACATTGACGCTTCACAGGATGTGTAAAAATCTTGGTCTTACAGATATTTGGAGACTTTTGAACCCTGGTAGGGATGTGGTAGAGACTATACATTTTTTTCATCAGTCCATAAAATTTATTCTAGAATAGATTTTTTTTATATCCAAATCCCTCATTTCATCTGTTGTTGATTGCTCAATTGGAAATATCAGATCATGCCCTGGTGAGTTTAGAGGTGTTGCTATATACAGAGAAAAAGAAATCATATAGTTGGCGCCTTAATGTGTCCCTTTTGCAAAATCCTGATTTCCAACAAATGTTAAAGACTGAAATCAATGTTTATATGGAGACCAACTGGTCCTCAGTATCCTCTGTGGGCATGGCTTGGGAGGCACTTAAGGCTGTTCTTAGGGGTCGGATCATAGAGTATGCCTCATTCATCAAAAAATCCAAAGCACAAGAACTTGTGGAGTTGGAAGGAAATATTAAAAGTGCCGAGGCAGAGCTGAAGCGCCGTATGTCATCTGATGGCCTCTGAGAATTGACCTGATTGAAATATAGATATAATACTATTTTGTCATGGAAAGTGGAGTTTTGGTTATTCAGGGCAAGACAGTCATACTTTGAATCGGGGGACAAAGCAGGAAAACTTTTGGCTAGATACACTATATTGCCAAAAGTATTCGCTCATCTGCCTTTAGACGCATATGAACTTAAGTGACATCCCATTCTTAATCCATAGGGTTTATTATGACGTCGGCCCACCCTTTGCAGCTATAACAGCTTCAATTCTTCTGGGAAGGCTTTCCACAAGGTTTAGGAGTGTGTTTATGGGAATTTTTGACCATTCTTCCAGAAGCGCATTTGTGAGGTCAGACACTGATGTTGGACGAGAAGGCCTGGCTCGCAGTCTTCGCTCTAATTCATCCCAAAGGTGCTCTATCGGGTTGAGGTCAGGACTCCAGATCCAGTCAAGTTCTTCCACACCAAACTCGCTCATCCATGTCTTTATGGACCTTGCTTTGTGCACTGGTGCGCAGTCATGTTGGAACAGGAAGGAGCCATCCCCAAACTGTTCCCACAAAGTTGGAGCATGGAATTGTTCAAAATCTCTTGGTATGCTGAAGCATTCAGATTTCCTTTCACTGGAACTAAGGGGCCAAGCCCAGCTCCTGAAAAACAACCCCACACCATAATCCCCCCTCCACCAAACTTCACAGTTGGCACAATGCAGTCAGACAAGTACCGTTCTCCTGGCAACCGCCAAACCCAGACTCGTCCATCAGATTGCCAGATGGAGAAGCGTGATTCGTCACTCCAGAGAACGCGTCTCCACTGCTCTAGAGTCCAGTGGCGGCGTGCTTTACACCACTGCATCCGATGCTTTGCATTGCACTTGGTGATGTATGGCTTGGATGCAGCTGCTCGGCCATGGAAACCCATTCCATGAAGCTCTCTACACACTGTTCTTGAGCTAATCTGAAGGCCACATGAACTTTGGAGGTCTGTAGCGATTGACTCTGCAGAAAGTTGGCGACCTCTGCGCACTATGCGCCTCAGCATCCGCTGACCCCGCTCTGTCATTTTACGTGGCCTACCACTTCGTGGCTGAGTTGCTGTCATTCCTAATCGCTTCCACTTTGTTATAATACCACTGACAGTTGACTGTGGAATATTTAGTAGCGAGGAAATTTCACGACTGGACTTGTTGCACAGGTGGCATCCTATCACAGTACCACGCTGGAATTCACTGATCTCCTGAGAGCGGCCCATTCTTTCACAAATGTTTGTAGAAGCAGTCTGCATGCCTAGGTGCTTCATTTTATACACCTGTGGCCATGGAAGTGATTGGAACACCTGAATTCAATTATTTGGATGGGTGAGCGAATACTTTTGGCAATATAGTGTATATAAAACAGAGAGAGTCTTTTTCTACCATTCCCTCAGTGAAATCTGCTGGTGGTGAAATATTTACCTCGGCCATTGATATTAATAATGCTTTTAAAGAATTCCACCTTGATCTCTATAGTTCTACGTCTTCTATTGATGAAGATATTAGAAACTTTGTGGAACCATTAGAACTCCCTAAATTGATGATTGAGCAAAAAAACTCTACCTTGGAGGAGCTTGATGAGGTAATTAAGTCGCTACCTACAGGCAAGGCTCCGGGGCCTGACGGCTTTGCCGCCGAGTTTTTCAAATCATATGCTACAGAACTGGCTCCACTTTTGTTAGAAGTTTATACTGAATCATTAAAGAATGGAAAGCTTCCGCCAACCATGACACAAGCCCAGATCAGTCTGATTCTTAAAAAGGACAGAGATCCAAGTGAGTGTAAAAGTTACCGTCCAATTTCCCTGATCCAGCTAAATGTAAACATTTTGTCAAAAATTCTGGCTAACCGATTAAGTAAGGTTATGACATCTCTTATACATATAGATCAGGTGGGTTTTATTCGGGGCCGTAGCTCTTATGATAACATTAGGCGTTTCATCAATATCATGTGGTCAGTAGCGAATGATCAGTCTCCGGTCGCTGCCATCTCAAAGGCATTTGATATGGTAGAATGGGATTATCTTTTTAAGATTTTGGAAATGTATGGGTTCGGGAGTACATTTATTGGTTGGATTAAGTTACTTTATAGACACCCTGTAGCAGCGGTACAAACAAATGGATTAATTTCAGATTATTTTACTCTGGATAGGGGCACTCGGCAGGGTTGCCCTCTTTCCCCATTATTGTTCTGTCTTGCCCTGGAACCATTAGCAGCCGTGATAAGAAAGGAGGATGATTTTCCAGGGGTGATTGCGGGAGGTGTGGTGCATAAGCTTCTGCTTTACGCAGATGATATTTTGTTATTCGTCTCCGACCCCACTAGATCTATGCCTTGCCTCCATAGAATTATTAATTCCTTTTCCAAGTTCTCAGGATATAAAGTCAACTGATCTAAATCCGAAGCTTTGGCTTTGACAGCATACTGTCCAGTAATTGCCTTCCAGCCGGGCGCCTTCCAGTGGCCCAAACAGGGCATTGAGTATTTGGGAATTTTATTCCCAGAAAATTTGTCTGATTTAGTCAGAGTTAATTTTGATCCCTTAATAAAAAGGTTTTCGAATGATGTGGACAGGGTGGGCTTCATTACACTTATCGATGATTGGGAAGGTTAATGTAATTAAAATGAATTGTATTCCAAAATTCAACTACCTGTTACAATCTCTCCCTGTAGATATCCCCCTCTCTTATTTCAGGCAATTTGATAGTATAGCGAAGTCCTTCATTTGGAATGGTAAGCGTGCCAGGTTACATTTCAATAAGTTACATAGGCCGATGGACAAAGGTGGGTTAGGCTTACCCAAGATTCTGTTTTATTATTACGCATTTGTTCTCAGACATTTGGCTCATTGGTCGCTTCCACCTGAAAGAGCCCCTCCCTGGTTTTGCATTGAACAAGATTTTCTTGCCCCTATTTTGCCATTGCAAAGCCTTTCCATCAAACTAACCACAGAAGTTAAATCACACCCCGTTATTTCACATTTGCACTCAGTATGGACAAAAGTGTCCAGAATGTTTAATTCAGATATTTATCTAAATGTTGCCTCGAGCCTATGTCTAAACCCCAAACTATGCATTAATAAGTCCTCTTTTTGTTGGTCGGAGTGGATTGCGATGGGGGATAATACACTCGGTGATCTTTATGAGAGTGGTGTGATGAGATCCTTTGAAAATTTGGTTCAATATTTTGGGATCCCCAGATCTCAGTTTTTTAGGTATCTTCAGCTAGGACACTTGCTCTGTACTATTTTTGGGAATAGCATACACCCCCCTTGAGTGCCAGATACTCTGGGTGAGGTGATTTCTGCTTTTGGAAAAGGTCATGAGGCATGAGTGTATTACTCCTTATTAATTCAGTGTCTGGTGGACGGAGTCTCAACCACTCTCAAGAGATTATGGGGGAAAGATTTAGACCTGGAATTGGAGGAGGGAGAATGGGCTAGGATTTTAAAAAACATAAAAACTGCATCTAGAGATGCAAGGGTGCACCTTATACATTTCTAGATTTTACATCGGTTCTATTGGACTCCCTCTAAATTGTATAGGCTTGGTCTTAAAGACACACCCATCTGCTGGAGATGCCAATCAGAGTATGGAGATTTAACCCATGTCTTTTGGGGGTGTGTGGAAATTCAAAAGTTTTGGTTAAAGGTGCAGAGTCTGGTATGCAAGGTGTTAAGTATTCAGGTATTATTCTGCCCCAGACTCTGTATCTTGGGTGATGGGGCGGTCATTGACATCGTAAGTAGACACATAAAGAATTGGGTCTTAACCAGTGTCATGATTGCCAGGCAGAACATTCTGAGGGGCTGGAAGTTGGCTGGAGCACCCTCCTTTCAGGAGTGGTGCTTGGAGATGGGAAGGGTGGCGGCCTTTGAGGAAGTTACTTTCAGAGGAACGGGGAGGTATAAAGTGTTCGTGGAGAAATGGGGCAGGTATTTGTCATTTGTGGATGTGTGATTATTGGTGTTGTGTTTTTTATTTTTTAATTTTATTTGTTTAGTTATTTATTTTTATGTTTTTTTTTGTTTGTTTTTTTTATGTGTGTGCATATGTGTCTATGTCATTTAAGACCACTTTTATGTTGCTGGGGTTAGGGTGGGATTGGGAGGGGGAGGAGTAATAGTTGGGGTTAAGTTTGATTCTATGTATATATGTTTTGTTCTATGAGGTACATTTATGTGAATCAATAAAAATTGTTAATCAGAAAAAAATACTAGAAAAGGTAGCGTCCTCCCAACAATGTTTATTTTTACATAGAAGTGGTATATATGAACAATTTCAGTCAGGATTTCGGCCCCATCACAGTACAGAGACTGCACTTATCAGAGTTACAAATGGCTTGCTCTTATCATCTGATCACGTTCACATTTCTCTTCTAGTACTTTTAGATCTTAGTGCTGCCTTCAACACCATAGATCATGACATTCTCTTGAATAGGCTGGAGAATTATGTTGGCATTTGTGGACTTGCATTAGCATGGTTTAGGTCCTATTTATCAGACCGCTACCACTTTGTATGTGTAAACAAGGGATTGTCAAATCAAACAAAATTAAGTATGGAGTACCACAGGGATAATTTTTAGGGCCTCTGCTCTTCTCTTTATATAGTATGCTTCCCCTGGCAGGTATTATCTGAAATCGTGGAATAAGTTTCCAATGTTATGCCGACAATACCCAACTTTATATTTCTTCTAAACCCGACGAAATTTCACAATTCTCCAAATTAGCAGAGTGTATCAATAAAATCAAAGATTGGATGGCCAGAAATGTAATGCATTACTGTGAGGATGTACTGCAAGTTCAATAAATAAACTTCAATTGGTTCAAAATGCAGATGCCAGAATGCTGACTAGAACCAAGATATATGATCATATTAGCCCCATTTTATATTGCTACCTGTTAAATTTCATATTAATTAAAAAATTCTGTCAACTACATACACAGCTTTGAATAGTTTAGCTCCACAGTACTTAAGTGACCTTCTGTTCATTTTGATCACAAAATTCTGGCCTGTTAATAGTTCCTAGAATATCAAAATCCACAAAAGGAGGTAGATCCTTTTCCTATTTGGTTTCTAAACAATGGAATAGTCTCCCTAACACTGTTCGGGATGCAGACACACTCACTCAGTATAAGTCTAGACTAAAGACTCATCTATTTAGCCAGGCATACACCTAATGTATCCATCAATTAGGCTGCTTTAGTTAGGTCTGCCAGAGCCAGAAACATTTCTCAGAAACATTTCTCATAATCTATAACTCTGCATTGAGTTGAATGGCATCTACGCTAATATTATTATATTTGTTTCTGTGTCTCAACCTCAGGATTCATATCCCGAGGTTACCAGAGCTGGCCAGATCCAGCTTCATTCCTGCTTGGTGTCGGACTCCATTGCTACGTTTCGCTGAGTGATGATGACAAACTACAGCCGGTTACTAGCCAGACATCACTTTAGTGTTTTATGACAGACTTCAGAGGATGAACTGATGCCAACTCCAACTGTAAAACATGGGATACTTCATATGCCACTGCCTGAACATTGGACTTAGGATGGACCCCACCGAACCTCATCGAAATGACCTGCTGGTTGAACTGCAATGCACCTCATTGATCTCTGCCTGCATCACCTTTGTCTATTGATGGACTACACTCTTGAAATGGAATACATAGACTATTAATTAATAGCACCTTTCCCCTCCCTTGAGGCGAAGGTGTGCGCTCTTGATTCCCAGTCGTGTTCACAGACTGTAATCCCTGGATGACTTTCCTTCTTAGCCCTCTGGCAGTTGAGTTTGTGGAGAAACTCACTGACTGGCCCAGTATGTGCGCTAATGAGCCCCTGTACTGAGGCAGGTGCTCCACGTGCTGGTTCCCCGAAGGCGACTCCATGTGATATCTTCCAAAAATCGTTTCCCTGGCAGCAAACTGCGTCTTCCTTGGGCAGAGGCCCCTCTGCCCCCAGTCACCATGCTCTGTAGAAACTCCTCCCCCTTCGGGTAGGACCTACCATGGGACCTCTCCACATGACATACTTCCAACAAGACTCAGTAAAACCATGTGATGTATTCCACTCAAAATACCCCCCCCCCCTTTTTGGGCAGGGTGTGGTCTCCGCAGTGTCTTCCCCTTAGGAGGGACACCCCCAATGCAGATTCCACTCTTTTTTGGGATAAAAGAAAGGGGAAAGAGGCCTCGGCTGGGCTAGCCTGTCCCTATAGTTGGGCAGTCGACTTGTTCCTGATGGACCGTTCGACGCTCAGCGTTGGGGGAGGTTACATGATGGCCTGGTGCGTTGGCTATGAGGCACACAGCAGTCTGCCCGTCACACACCGCCAGTTCACGTAACACAGTTCAGCTAGTTGTGGCGTTTTGTATAGGGACCCCTAGTGTCACTACATCGACACAACATCGAGTGAGTGACAGACAGGGAACGTCCTGGTTACTTTCATAATCTCCGTTCCCTGATGGAGGGAACGAGACGTTGTGTCCCTCTTACCACAACGCTGAACTACCCGCTGAAATGGCCGGGACCTGGTCTCGGCTCCTCATCACAAAACCTCAATGAGTGGTTGCATACCAGCTCCTTTTATACCCGTATGTCTGGGGGAATGGCATGCAAATTCCACTCGCCAATTCTTACTGGCCTTTTTTAAAAAAAGCAGAGGTGTTCGGGGCTCCCAAGAGTGACCCCTAGTGTCACTACATCGACACCACGTCTCGTTCCCTCCATCAGGGAACGGCGGTTACGAAAGTAACCAGGACGTTCTAAACTTAAACTTTTGTCTTCAGTGCCCAAATGCTTAATAAGTGTTATTAGAAGAAACGGTGATGTTTCACAGTGGTAAACACTTGACTGTCCCAACTTTTTTGGAGTGTGTTGCAATCATCTGATTTGAAATTACTGTACATAAAAAAAATTAAAAAAAATGAAATTCAAAAGGAAAAACATCATATAATGTGTAGTTGTAGTGCTTTCAATATAGCAAAGGGTGAATATAACTTACAAATCACTCCTTTTTGTTTTTATTAGCATTTTTCATACTGTCCCAACTTTTTCAGAATTGGGGTTGTATATTATTTGTTTGATGTCAGAAAACATGGCTGCATTAAAACATTCAGCTCCAACAGTAACGACTGTTCAAGTAATGTTGAAAAGGCTATTTGAGCAGCTGGTTCATTATGACAACCGTTTTGTCCCTCTTTGCTGGTAAACAGCAGTACAAATGCAGACCGCACCGGTTTACTTGCACGCACAGCCTAGTGTAATCACACCAGTTTGATCACACGTGCAAAAGTTTTAAAGACATTGACTACACAGTCTTGTATTTTGTTACTTCTATCTTTTTGTCTGATTTTAAAATAATTGTTTTATTCTAGTCAAAGTATGTAATGTTGTGATTCAGCTTGAAGCAGGTTATTTTGGTTTATGGCTTATAACTCTTTTATGAAGTAATTTATTAAATCCCTATGGGGAAAAAATGAATGGGGTAAAAAAACAAAAAAACACTTCTGGAACCAAGACGGTTACAAATGTGGGTGGGCATTGTAGTGTCTATTGTATTCCAAAAGTAACTAAATGTAATTTCCATGTAATGTAATAATTATTGTTCATGACAGTTCAGAGGGCAAAAAAACAAAAACAAAACAGAACTCTCCTGACATTTATGCATTCTAACTGGACATTGTTAGCTGACAAATGACATAAACTAGTGAGTCTGAGAAATGATTTTAAAGGGAGTTTAATTTTGAAAAGTCCACAGAGCCAAAAGAGTGTAGTTGAAAGAACACCCAGAAATAAAATTATATTAGTTATTGGAATGAGTGCAATGTATATAATGAAAAGTTGAAAACAACATAAAGGTGCAAACCTTTAAAATTCAGAATACAGCATTAGTGTTGTGATATACACAACAGAGAAAAAAAGAGAGCGAGCAAATCAGTGTATAAAAGTGTGTGATTCATACAGGACTTGGGTCAGTGGTTATCCCATGCTATAGTGATAATAGCCAAAACAACCTTGAAGAGTGCAGAAAAGGTCTTTCTATTTAATAAGAAACTTTAATATTTCATTCCCCTCTGTCACCATACTCCGCTTTGCCTCATTACCACGCTTCCATCACAATCCACAGACACACACACACACACACACACACACACACACACTCTCTCTCTCTCTCTCTCTCTCTCTCTCTCTCTCTCTCTCTCTCTCTCTCTCTCTCTCTCTCTCTCTCTCTCTCTCTCTCTCTTTAGCACTTTTGACCCTTTAAATTAAAATTTTCTCTAGTTCCTCACTGAGATTAGGTGCTTGAACAGTTTTGATAATCATTTTTTAAATGTTATGAGCAGACCCACACACAATAGACATACTTTATGAATTTCTACAGTAACTGTGTGGGGAAATATTAAAAAATTTGGAATGGGTTTAAACTTTGTAAACTGTGTTAAATAGAGATAAGAGTATTACAAATATATGTAGCTAAAAGCATTATTAAATTAGTCAAACTATTTAATAAATGAACATGCTCTGGACAGGGTGTGTATAAAATAAACAACAGAATTTAGAATTCCTTGAAAATTTCTACTTTTGTGCTTTCCACAGAAAAAAATAACAGCATACAGATTTAAAAGCAAAATAAGGTGAGTTAATAACAATAAAATAATTTTCTTTTTTTGGGTGAACTTTTTCTTTAAGTTTGTTCAGATAACATGAAATACTTTATTAATTATTCACACATTGTAAACAATTCTTCAACATCCTCTTTTCCCTCCAATCAATGCAAGTTTAATTTTACTCTGATAAGATAAAAGCAGATGTCTGCTATTGCTTTCATTCCCCTTTTTAATTTAAGGTCACAGGGCACTGGAGCTTCATATGGCAAATCTCCTAACACACACACCAACACATGCAGACACTCATTTCTATGATGGTCCCCACCCGCTGGCTTTTGTGAATGTGATGACACCACACTTTACAGGTAATAGTGTTCAAGGGCACATCACTCTCTTTCTCTCTGACAACACTTAGTCCACAACAAGTTGTTCTTCTTTGATCCCCTTAGACCCTTTGTTTGCTTTTCACCAACCTTTTCCACTACAATATCTGTCTTCTCTCCTTATGTTTTACTTTACAGCTTGGACATGTAAAATATTTATTTAGAAAGGCAGATTTAAAGGGGTCTTTCTCATTGCTTAGCTGTAGTGTATCAGAAGAACGTCCTGGTTACTTTCGTAACCTCCGTTCCCTGATGGAGGGAACGAGACGTTGTGTCGATGTAGTGACACTAGGGGTCACTCTTGGGAGCCCCAAACACCTCTGATTTAGAAAAAATGCCAATGGAAATTGGCGAGTGTAATTTGCATGCCACTCCCCCGGACATACGGGTATAAAAGGAGCTGGCTCGCAACCACTCATTCAGTTTTTGTGTTGAGGAGCCGAGACAAGGTCCCGGCCATTTCAGCAGGTAGTTCAGTATTGTGGCAAGAGGGACACAATGTCTCATTCCCTCCATCAGGGAACGGAGGTTACGAAAGTAACCAAGACATTCCCTATCTGTCACTCATTCAACGTTGTGTCGATGTAGTGACACTAGGGGTCCCTATATGAACCGCCACAATAAGCTGAACTGTGTTACATGGACTGGCGGTGCGAGACGGGCAGACTGCTGTGTGCCTCATAGCCAGCGCACCAGGCCATCACATAACCTCCCCCAACGCTCTTATGAGCATTGAACGGTCCCTCCGGGAACAAGTCGACTGCCCAAAAAATAGGGACAGGCTAGCCCAGCCGTAGCCTCTTTTCCTCTCTTTTCTCACCAAAAAGAGTGGAATGTGTTTACCGAGTGGGGGCCATAAGTGTCTGTTGGGGGGAATTTCACTCCCAAGAGGAGGACACCGCGAAGACCACACCCCGCCCAGAGAGGGGGGTGGGGGGTATTTTGAGTGGAAATACATCACATGGTCTTACCGAGTCTTGTCAGAAGTATGTCATGTGGAGAAGTCCCATGGTAGGTCCTACCCGAGGGGGGAGAAGCTCTACAAACACGGTGACCAAGGAAGACGCAGTTTATTGACAGGGAAACGATTTAGCGGAAGATATATCACATGGGGTCACATATGGGAAACCAGCGCATTTGGAGCACCTACCCCAGCTTAGTTAGCACATGTACTGGGCTGGCAGCGAGTTTCTCTGCAAACTCGTCTGCCACAGGGCTAAGGAGGAAAGTCATCCAGGGATCACAACTTTGTGAACACGACTGGGAGTCAAAGCACACGTCTTCACCTCAGGGGAGGGGAAAGGTGCTATGCACAAGTGGTACACCCGGCCACCTGTCCTGGAACTTACCTGCTCATACCTGACAAACACGGGACGAGACCGGCTCAATCCGGAGATTGTAGAACCTCGCAAAGGTGTTCGGTGTTGTCCAGCCCGCTGCTCTGCAGATGTCTGCTAAAGAGGCGCCATTGGTCAGGTAGAGTGGGCTTGTAGCCCCACGGGGGGTGGCATGTCCTGAGCACCCTTCCGCAGAAGAGTAGCGATCTCCGCACGCAGGGTAGCAGTGTTCTCGCCCTTCACCGAAGCAGACAGCATTGAACCTGGGTGGGCGCCTGGCGAATTGAATCGCATAGCCGAGTCGGACGGTCCTGATCAACCACTTTGACGGGTTGGGGAGCGCAAGCCATGCCCCCAAGCTCCGAGTGAGGGGGACCAAGGGGACAATCGCTTCGGACGTACCGGCGGGTGGGGCCTCGCGATGGGGCGGAGCCTGAGGCGCCATGTCGAGGGGGCAGTAGCCCCACTTCGTGGCCGTGGTGAGTCTGGGAACATTGAAGCACTTACCTGGCTCTGGATACCCACCATAGGGCCGGTCAGGGAGGACGGAGGAGGAAAGTCGTCCCCGCAGTCCATCAGTCCCCCATCAGTTCTCTTTTTGGGGAGAAAAGAGAGGGAAAGAGGCTACGGCTGGGCTAGCCTGTCCCTATTTTTTGGGCAGTCGACTTGTTCCCGAAGGGACCGTTTGACACTCATAAGAGCATTGGGGGAGGTTACGTGACGGCCTGGTGCGCTGGCTATGAGGCACACAGCAGTCCCCCGTGTGTTTGTGCCACAGCTGGGCACGCAGGGGCGGGGGGCCTCCCCTGGAGCACCATACCTGCCATAAAGGAATGGTGGCTGGTGGTCGTGATAACGACGACCGTGAGCACCGGATATGTGACCCAGGGAATGAGGAAACTGCTCCTTTTCTGAACGTGTAGGTGATCAAAGAAAAGGCAAAGGATTCTCCTCCCGGCCCTCCACCAGGGGATGGAGTGGTCTGCTTACCATCTCTAGGCCTGCAGCAGGTCTCCACGTGCCTGGGTCGCCTGTCTCAGGGGTGCTTTGAAGCCTTCCTCGGGTTCTTGGCGGCCGGCCGTGAGACGGGCGGCATCTGCTTCCTGCGGGTGGCTCCATGCAGGAGCCAGGCCACGGTAAGTCCAACTCTGGAGGTAATCTCCTGGCGTATCCTCTCTGGCTCCGCTCAGGCAAATGGAGGATGCCGCTGATGATACATTTATTATTCACGCCCAGTAACCCCTTAACCAATCATATGTGCTTTTAGCTTATATTGTCATGAGTATCTGGCAGTTTTCAGAAATAAAATCGGTGATTGGACGGCGAAGATACTGAGACAGGAACCATGGGAATAATTGTTCCCAAATTTGAATGCTCCGGCTGGTAAGGGTTAAAAGCAAATTCACTAAACAGTTGTGAAATGTGCAAAACCCTGGGTGTTGTACACAAACCACCAGCAATTCAGATTAACCATGCCTGTAAAATGGCATAATGCAGTATTTCAAATAAGTAATTGTCATTCTTTTCAGCTTGGGGTGGGCTGACAAAAGGCCTCTCCCAGGAGCTGGAGAGGGTTCAAAAATGATGCTGCAGGATCATCAGCATTCCGTCTTCTTCTCTTCCATCAATGAGTAAAAGGTGTGATGAGGCCACCCTGCACAACCTCACTAACATACTCAAAGACAGTTCATCCCCTCTGCATGGTTTTCTGCCTGCAGCTTCAACATATACTTATTCACTTCGGAGGTACAGGGAACATGTAGTGCCCACGAGTAGAACCAAAAGACATGAACTTTCCTTTATTATTTGTGCTCTTAAATTGTTTTATAAATGACATTTATTTAGGATTTTATGCTCTTAATTTTATGTTTTTGTTTATAATATCGATTGGTGTTATGTTTGACACATTTCAGGATTCGCTGTCTAAAGAAAAACATTTTTTTTTTGCTGCTACATCCTGCCTTGCCAAATTTTAAATAAATGAAATGAAGTGAAACACACCTTTCCATGTATATAAGCCTGTGGTGGTGGGGGCGTGGTTGAGCGACAGTTTGTGAATGGAGAGTGAGATCAGGAGATGAGAATGGTAAGGATCATCACCTGGCAATGTTTGTCTCTAACAATCATTTAGATTTAGGTTTGTCATTGCAGTGAGAGTGGAGACAGGATTTTAAGAGTGAGCCAGATGCCAGTGAGGTAGAGAAAGCTGCACGGAGGTTGTGGTTAGTTCGCGCTTCACCCATCCGCTAATTTTGGGCATGAATTGGTCAGCATTTTGCACTCTATTAAGGTCAATTTGTGCAGATGGTTCCTGTAACAGCGTCTCATGTGGGGTTTGTGATGCGCTGGCTGGGGAGGCAGAGCCGGGGCTGTATACGTCAGCGCCATGTAAGGATGATGTAAGGGAGGGAGAAGTCTCGGCTTCCCCAGCCCTAATAGAATTCCCTGCCGGGGATTTCCCTCTGGAGCAGATGCGAGACGAGACTCTTAGGCATGCCTTTAACCAAGAGAGAGGGGTTGATGGTCAACACCTTAAGCCAGACATTGCACTCACCTATCTGTACTTTTCTATAATAAAGGACTGGTTATATCGAGTGACGCAGGATGCTCAGACAAAGGAAGATACAACCCAGTTATTGATACCAAAGAGCCATCGGGAAATATTATTCCAGACGGCTAATTATAATCCGATGGTGGGTCACTTAGGGCAGGAAAAGACACTGAACCGTATAATGGCCTATTTCTATTGGCCGGGCATTCGCAGGGATGTTCACAGATGGTGTGCGGAATGCCATGAATGTCAGTTGGTGAATCCGCCGGCCACCCCAAGAGCGTCTTTGCGCCCACTTCCTTTGATAAAGGTCCCCTTCGAAAGAATTGGTATGGACCTCGACAGGCCATTAGAGCGATCGACACGTGGACATCGCTTTGTGTTGGTTCTGGTGGACTACGCAACGTAATATCCGGAAGCACTGCCTTTGCGCAACATTCTTTGAGGCACTCTTCAGAATTATCTCCCGAGTGGGGATTTCCAAAAGAAATCCTCACTGATCAAGGCACGACTTTTATGTCATGTACACTACGCGAGCTGTACAAGTTATTGGGCATTAAATCGATTCGGACAAGTGTCTACCACCTGCAAATGGACAGCTTGTTTGAACGGTTTAATAAAACCCTGAAAATCTTGATTTGTAAGTTCATGTACGAAGATGCTCGGAATTGGGATAAGTGGCTTGAACCCGTTATTCGCAGTTCGAGAGGTCCCGCAAGCCTCCACAGAATTATTGTAAGGGTGTAAGCATCATGGTGTCTTAGATGTCATGAGGGACAATTGGGAGGAGGGACCTTCAAACAGCAAAAATGAAATTCAATAAGTCCTTGACTTGAGAGCAAAACTCCACACATTGGGGCAGTTATCACAGGAGAATTTGCTACAGGCTCAAGAACCTCAGACCCGGCTGTATAACAGGGGAGCTCGGCTACGGGAATTTACACAGGGAGATAAAGTCCTTGTATTACTACCCACATCAAGCTCAAAATTTCTCACAAAGTGGCAAGGGCCCTTTGAGGTCACATGGCCAGGCGGGGGAAGTCAATTATGAGGTTAAATGAATGGATAGGGGTGGAGCACGGCAAATGTACCACCTCAATCTCATAAAACCATGGAGAGAAAAGGCACCCCGCTTGTGGAGACCACCTCTCACTGTTGCAAATCACGGACATGCCCCGGTTGTAAAGATAATTTGCAGACATGTTCTCGCCCCTTCCCGGTTGTACGAACCTCATAAAACACCATATCAAAATGACCCCAGGAGTAGTGGTGCGCAGTCGTCCCTACCGATTATCCAAGCACAAAAAAAGTGGTTCGAGAAAAAATAAAGGCCATGCTCGATATGGGGGTAATAGAAGAATCCCACAGTGACTGGGTCAGCCCGGTGGTGCTGATTCCGAAGAGCGACGGCTCGGTCCGGTTCTGTATGGATTATAGAAAAGTCAATGCGGTGTCTAAATTTGACGCATATCCAGTGCCTCGTATCGATGAACTGCTCGATTGGTTGGGTGCAGCTTGCTTTAATTTGACACTGGATTTAATGAAGGGTTATTGGCAGATCCCCTTAACACCAATGTCCAGTGAGAAAATGGTCTTCTCCACACCGTTTGGCAAATTCACTAATTTGTGACCCTTCCGTTCGGTTTGTTTGGGGCCCTGGCAACGTTTCAGCGCCTTATGGACCGAGTCCTCAGACCGCACTCTGCATATGCCACTGCCTATCTGGATGACATCATTATATACAGTAATGATTGGCAGCGGCATATGCAGTATCTGAGGGCGGTTCTGAGGTTGCTGCGATGGGCGGGACTTACAGCAAACCCTAAGAAGTGCGCAATTGGATGGGTGGAGGTATGGTATTCGAGGTTCCACTTGGGTCACAGGCAGGTGCGTCCCCAAATTGATAAGACCGCAGCAGCTGCAGCCTGCCCGAGACCCAAGACCAAAAAGGAGGTGAGACAGTTCCTGGGGCTGGCTGGCTATTATAGGAGGTTTGTGCCTAGTTATTTGGACGTCACCAGCCCGCTGACTGATCTCACTAAAAGGGAGCCCCAGACCCGGTCCAGTGGTCGAAGCCATGCCAACAGGCTTTTATGCAGGTGAAAGCTGTGCTTTGTGGTGGGCCGTTGTTACATGCACTTTTTCTCTTCCTTTTGCTGTACAGACTGACATGTTGTACACGGGGTTGGGAGCCGTGTTGTCCCAGGTGGTCAAGGGGGAAGAGCGCCCGGGGCTGCACATTGTCCGTAAGCTTTCGGCGAGAGAGGCAAGGTACAGCACCGTTGAGAAGGAGTGTCTGGCCATCAAGTGGGCAGTCCTCACCCTTCGGTATTACCTCCTGGGATGGGCTTTCACCCTCTGTTCGGACCACCCACCACTCCAGTGGCTCCATCGCATGAAGGATACCAACACGCAGATCACCCATTGGTATCTGGCTCTTCAGCCTTTTAACTTTGAGGTGGTCCACAGACAGGGGGCGCAGATGGCTGTCGTGGTCTTTCTCTCCAGAAATGGGGGGGGGGGTGTACTGAGTAGGCTAGATAGCTCCCTGGCCTGGCGATGGGGGTATTTGGTGGTGGGGGCGTGGTTGTCGTCTAATTTGACAGATGAACACATTCAGTCCATTCTCCTACACTTGAGGAGTTTAAGATGAGAAGAACCCTCCCTTGCATAATTTTCAGCGAGCGCTGGGTTTATTGGCCACTGCAGCCGCCATCACCCCGCTAGGCTTGCTATGGATGAGACACATCCAGTGCTGGCTCAGGCTGAGCTCCACTCAACATGCCTGACAACATGGTCACCACCTCCACCTAGTGACGAGTCAATGTTAAGCCTTGCTAGCTATTTGGAGGTGGACCGAATTTGATCAGAAAGGTGTGACATTCGCCAAGATAGGCAGATGAAAAGTTGTCCTCATGGATGCATCCAACACAGTGCGAATGACATCTGGTGTTTTCCACCTGGACAGGTGCCCAAACTGGGTGGCGCATAAATCACCTGGAACTGCTAGTAGTCCTCTTGGCTCTAAAAGCCTTTCGATCAGACATGCAGGGGCTGTGGTGTATATAAATCGCCAAGGAGGAGTGAGGTCATGCCCAATGCTGAACCTGGCAAATACCGAATTCTCCTCTGGAGCAAGATATGTCTCGTATCCATACGTGCCATGCATGTCCCCGGCCACCTGGACAGCAGAACAGATTTACTCTACCTTCAGGGTGTCAGGATGGGGTTTTGGAGACTCCACCAACAGTCAATTCTGAAGATTTGGAGGTATTTGGGGTAGCCCAGGTGGACCTGTTTGCCTCCCTGGAGACTACGCATTGTCACCTGTGGTACTCCATGACAAAGCAAGCTCCACTAGGCTTGGATACCTTAGCTAACAAATGGCCAGTGGGACACAAATATACATTTTCCCTGTATGCTTACTACATCAAGTATTGTGAAAGACATGGGTTGACAAGAAAACAGTGTTACTAGTTGTGGTGAAATGGCCCACTGGTTCCCAGAGATGGTAGAGCTGCTAGATGCTCCCCTATAGTAAATTCCTGTGAGGACAGATCTGCTCTCGCAAGCTCTGTGCACGATCTGGGATCCTTGGCCACAGCTATGGAGACTGCATGTCTGGCCTCTGAACAGGGCTCATCTAAAACAATTGGGTTGTTGCTAGAGTTGGGCTACTCGAGTTTGGACTCGTCACGGACTTGAGCCTATGGGACTCAGGATTGTTTTCCGAGTCCAGCTGAGACCATGACATTTGTGATTCAATGAAAAATAAATAAATAACAAAACAGAAATTAATGAACACATCTCTGTCTTCATGCAGCTGTATTAGTCCCTGAAGTTGTAGACATAGCCAGAGTTGTTTCACTGTGTTTAAGCAAAAACATGCACACACACACATATGCACGTGCACAGGCACACTCATCAGTCAACCAATACGCTTGAATGTTACTACAGAGACTACTGTATAACATCGACTACCGAGGTGGCTGGCACGACGAAAACATAAAGACGAGTATGTATCCAATGTAATAGAAACTAAACAAGGCAGTTTCACACAACACGGGACCTGACAACTGGTAAAATTGCATGTGGCGTTTGTGCAGTGGTGTTCGCATTGCAGTTTCATCGTAGTTAAAAACATTAAATCAAGATTTTCATTGAGTCAAGTCACACACATCATGTCTCTCACAGTTCTAAAAACAGCATTTCAAAATAAAATTACATAAAAATAGAACTAATATTGGATATTAAGTCTTTTTAGATGTAATGTATCTACACATGTAGGCATGTAGGCACTGTAGTCTCTTGTGGTCCACGCAGTGTTGTCAGCTTTACCTGGTCCATAATAGCTTGATGAATTAACTGTGTAAATTTTTAAATAGTCAGGGGAAAAAAGCATTATTGCTAAAGCAGACAACAACTCTAAACAGATAAACAGCATCTATTTATTATTGATTGACTATTTTTAAAGCATTGACGAGCTGCTTAAAATACATTCTTTTACAGCATTTGTCCACCATTCACAACATTCAACCATGCACAATAAAATATTAGGATATTTTGGGCAGTGAAATGTTTTGTTTATAATTTAATTATAGACTATAAAATAAATGTATTATTCGATGACAGAGTTTGTGTATGAAGCTAAACATCATGTTACGAGATGAATTTATGTTTATTTTATTTTATTATTATTGTAAGCCACCAGGTAACTTAAGCACATCTTTTTTTAGCCTATATCTCTGATACTCTAGGAGGACAATTCTGTTAAATTTATGATTCAAAATTATTATTCTCCATGGTTTTGCAGTTAAAGAATTACATTTTATTTGGTTGGTATTTAAAGATTTCAGACTGATTGCAGACCAATGTTTTTATCTTCTGCGGCAGCTGCTGTGAGATTCACACAGACGCATCAGGGATTTAGCTACACAAGCAGCATGCAGAACTGCCCTGGATTATGCGGTTTCCCACAAATTAACCAGAAAATCATTGTAAGGAAGTTCTTGGAAAACGAGGATGCTGGAGCCGGCTTGACAAACACGTAGACATTTATTGTTGCACTTTTCAGTCGCACACAATAAGGCCACCTTTCAGCAGTACACAAAAGGTTTGCTTTTCAGCTTCACTACACATAAACTTTGTTGGCTTTTCAGCTCAACACTACACATAAACAGCTTCGTTGAGTCTCTCTCTCTCTCCCAGTGTCTCTTCCTGACTGCAGCTCTCGTCGCGGCTTTATCTCTCGCCCGTTAATGCTGTAATCAGCCACAGCTGGGCAAGATAATCCGCTGCAGGTGTCCAACCCGGCCTCGCTCCGCACAGTCTCTTCTCGGCCCGCCCCGCTCTCCACAATCATGTCCGTGATGACATGGCCCTAATATTATCAATGGGCTTTTCTAGTGTTTTTTGGATGTAGCATTTGCAGTCAAATCCTGACACATAACTTCTCAGCGAGTGTTAATTACTACTTTGTTGACTCATTTGTATGTACCATATTTTCCCAAATCAGTGGGCAGATAGAGAAAAAAGATTCAGAAAGAAATCTCAGTATAGACTATTATTTATTCAGATAGGGATAATTTTAAATAAAACTAAATTGAATTGAATTGACAAATTGAAAATTAAGTAGAAATAAAAACTAAATTAAAATTCAAAACATTGAACCTTGGTTGTAATGACTAAAACAGCTTTCACTTTCTTTAGTCTATGTTTGAGTGGAGGGGAAAAAGCAACAAATAATTGAAATGTCAACAGAATGCAATAAGAATTGTGTTGAAGGACAGTTTTGTCTTCGTACAACTAAAGCATATGCTTTCATTCTGAAACCACTTTGAAGTTTGTTCAGCAGGATACTAATCATAAATGTATATATGAAATGCAACAGAGGTGTTTTTATTACATTTATATTATCAAACTGTTTTTCTTAATTGTGAAGTTTAAAATAAGCTTAAAATATTGATGTTGAGATTAATGTTTACAATTTTCATTCAGATTCTTGGGGTCAAGTGACGCCATGTGAGGATCAGACGTGTGAACGGCGAGCTCTGCGCACTTTGCTAGTTTTAATATTTTTTATGACATAAACCGATGAGATTCGATACACTCTGTTCCATAACTATTCTAGGAGGACAATATGTCAAATAATTCAAAATCCTCAGGCTCTGG
Source organism: Myxocyprinus asiaticus (assembly GCF_019703515.2). Classification (NCBI taxonomy): domain Eukaryota; kingdom Metazoa; phylum Chordata; class Actinopteri; order Cypriniformes; family Catostomidae; genus Myxocyprinus; species Myxocyprinus asiaticus. The sequence continues at coordinate 57,957,064 of NC_059346.1, forward strand.
AGACATTAAAAGACACTTACATGCTCAAGCTGACACCCCCGAGCAGGCCGTGGGCCTGGGAGTTGATTTGGTCGGGGATGTGCAGGAAATGCGGCAGGAGATGCTGAACATGTTGCCGTTGCTGACTTGGAGGATCTTGCTGTGATACATCGATCGATCACTGCCATGGAGGTTAAGTTCACTGATGTGGTTACAAGAGTGAGGGATGTTGAGAAACAGATCGATTACCTGGAGTCATCGGAGAAGGAATTATCTGCTAATCTGTTAGGAACCAAGGTGGATTTGAAGTGTGTCTGGGAGAACTTGGAGGACATGGAAAACCATAGCCGATGGAATAACCTGCATTGTCGGAGTCCCGGAGGGAGTAGAGGGACAGGATATGCTAAAAATCCTGGATGGGCTCTTTCCAAATCTGCTCGACATAGCAGGCCATAAGCTGGAAATTGAGCGAGCTCACAGGGTTTCTGCTCGACGATCCGCGGAGGGAGACAGTCCCCGTTCAATTCTGGCCAAATTTCTGAGATCATCCAATAAAGATCTTGTGTTATGTGAGGCAAGTAGTAAAGGAAGACTTTCTTGGGAGAACCACAGCATTTTCTTGTTCCCAGACTTTGTGAATTCGACAAGAGAAAAATGTGATCGATTCAAGGAATGCAAGAAACTTTTACATCAACCGAAGGTCGCCTTTGCACTGATATTTCCGGCCAAATTAAGAATAGATGCTAAGGATGGCCATAAAACATTCATATGCCCACAGCAAGCGATGTCCTTCATAAAGTCAATAGAGTGAATAAGTCATCTTGTTGTACTCATCTTGTGAGCCTGAGTGGGCTGGCTCACTGAACATTCGCTTGTCTGTTTGTGGAATCTGCGTGCTCTTTTTGTGCTGTTCCGCCTAGCAGCTGGAGTTTATTTAGTAGAGTAACACACCTTCAGGACAGTTTTGTGGATGAATCTGCGCACTCTTTTTGTGCTGGTTCTGCCTAGTGGCTGGAGTTTATTTTGTAGAGTAACACACCTTTAGGACAGTTTTATAGATGAATCTACACGCTCTTTGTGTTTATTCCGCCTATCGGCTGGAGTTTGTTTTATAGATTATCTTTTGCTGTGTAATTCTGTCTCACAAAATTTGTATAGAATCACCGGACTTGAGCAATCCGATGACAAGGTTGTCGTGGGGGTTAATGCGCACATTTTTATTTTTTCTGTTGTTCCGGGGGATGTTCGGGTTTTGATGGTTGTACTAATGTTGGAATGTGGTCTTTATAATCTTGTTTTTGACACTCAATCTATTTTTACTTATATGTCAAAATGTCAAATGTTAATATGAGTTGATTGTCTTTCCCCACATGGAATGTGAATGGGTTGGGGTCACCCCATAAAAAGAAGGAAGGTTATTTCTCTTCTTAAGTGTAAGAAATATGATATAGTGTTTCTTCAAGAAACACACCTTTCTCCGCAGGAAGCTGAAAATTTTGGAAAGATATGGGGTGGGTATTTTTTTTATAGTGCTGGCTCAGAGCAGGGTGGTCTTTACACTGATAACTAAACATCTACAATTCAAATGTCTCAAACAGATTAAAGATAAATTAGGAAGAGTCATTATTGTTTTAGCTGAAATTCAAGGGCAAAGGTTGATTTTGGCTGATGATCAGGGCTTTTTTATAGACCTAGAAGGGATGTTGCAAGCCGCTGGCACCCCTCATGATATAATATTAGGAGGAGACTTTAATCTTTTGATGGACTCATTCCTTTATCATAGTGAAGCAAAAGTGTGCAAGCCCCCTAGAGCAACGCTGACGCTTCACAGGATGTGTAAAAATCTTAGTCTTACAGATATTTGGGACTATAATTTTTTTTATCAGTCCAAAAGATTTACTCTAGAATAGATTTTTTTTTTTTTTTTTTTTTTTTGTATATATCTAAGTCCCTCATTTCATCTGTTGTTCATTGCTTAATTGGAAAAATTTTAGTCTCAGATCACACCCTGGTGTGTTTAGAGGTGCTGCCACACATGGAAAAAAAGAAATCATATAGTTGGCACTTTAATGTATCCCTTTTGCAAAATCCTGAATTCCAACAAATGCTAATGGCAAAAAATGGCCTCAGGGAATTGACCCAATTGAAATACAGATATACAACTTTGTCGTGGAGGGTGGAGTTTTGGCTATTCAGGGCAAGACAGTCATACTTTGAGTCGGGGGACAAGGCAGGGAAACTCTGGCTAGTTATATAAAACAGAGAGTGTCTTTTTCTACCATTCCCTCAGTGAAATCTGCTGCTGGTGAAATACTTACCTCTGCCATTGATATTAATAATGGTTTAAAAGAATTCTATCTTGATCTCTATAGTTCCACGTCTACTAATGAGGATATTAGAAACTTTGTGGAACCATTAGAACTTCCTAAACTGACGACTGAGCAAAAAAATTATCTTGATTCTGAGATAACCTTGGAGTAGCTTGGCAAGGTAATTAAGGCCTTGCCTACAGGCAAGGCTCCAGGGCCAGACGGCTTTGCCGTTGAATCTTTTAGATCTTATGCCACAGAGCTGTCTCCACTTTTGCTAGAAGTTTATATGGAATCATTAAAAAATGGAAAGCTTCCGCCAACCATGACACAAGTCCGGATCAGTCCGAGTGTAAGAGTTACCGTCCAATTTCCCTGATCCAGCTAGACGTTAAAGTATTGTCAAAAATTTTGGCTAACCGATAAAGTTATGACATCTCTTATACATATAAATCAGGTGGGGTTTATTCGGGCTGTAGCTCTTCTGATAACATTAGGTGTTTCATCAATATCATGTGGTCAGTGGTGAATGATCAGACTCCGGTCGCTGCCATCTCACTTGACACCGAAAAGGTGTTTGATATGGTAGAATGGGATTATCTTTTTAACATTTTGGAAATGTACGGATTTGGGAATACTTTTATTGGATGGATTAAGTTACTTTATAGACACCCCGTAGCGGTGGTACAAATAAATTGATTAATTTCAGATTATTTTACTTTGGATAGGGGCACCCGGAAGGGTTGCCCTCTTTCCCCATTATTGTTCTGTCTTGCCCTGGAACCATTAGCAGCCGCAATAAGAAAGGAGGATGATTTTACAGGGGTGTTGGCGGTGTGGTGCATAAGTTTTTGCTTTACGCAGATGATATTTTATTATTCGTCTCTGACCCTACTATATCTATGCCTTGCCTCCACAGAATTATTAATTCCTTTTCTAATTTCTCAGGATACAGAGTTAACTGGTCTAAATCCGAAGCTTTGGCTCTGACAGCATACTGCCTGGTAATGGCTTTTCAGCCAGCCACCTTCTAGTGGCCCAAATAAGGCATTAAGCATTTGGATATTTTATTCCCAGCAAATTTGTGTGATTTAGTTAAGATTTGATTTTGACCCTTTAATAAAAAGGTTTTTGAGTGATGTGGGCAGGTGGGCTTCATTACATTTATCTATGATTAGAAAGGTTAATGTTATTAAAATTAATTGTATTCCAAAATTCAACTACCTGCTACAATCTCTCCTTATAGATGTCCCCCTCTCTTATTTCAAGCAATTTGATAGCATAGTGAAGTCCTTCATTTGGAATGATAAACATCCCAGATTACATTTTAGTAAGTTGCATAGGCTATTTGACAAATGTGGGTTAGGCCTACACAAGAGTTTGTTTTATTATTATGCATTCACTCTCAGACATTTTGTTCATTGGTTGCTTCCACCTGAGAGAGCCCCTCCCTGGTTTTGTATTGAACAGGAAGTTCTTGCCCCTATTTCGCCATTGCAAAGCCTTTCTATCAAACTAATCGGAGAAGTTAAGTTACACCCCGTTATCTCGCATTTGCACGCAAAATGGACAAAAGTGTCCAGAGTGTTTAATTTGGACATTTATTTAAATATTGCCTCGAGCATATGGCTGAACCCAAAGTTATGTATTAATAAGTCCCCTTTCTGCTGGACAGAGTGGATTGTGAGGGAGGTTAATACGCTCGATGACCTATATGAGATTGGAGTGTAGAGATCCTTTGAAAATATGGTTCTACATTTTGGGATTCCCAGGTCTCAGTTCTTTGGGTATTTACAGCTGCGCCACCTGCTCTGTACTATTTTTGGGAGTAGCATACACCCCCTAGAGAGGCAGATACTCTGGGTGTGGTGATTACTGCTTTTGTATTACTCCCTGCTGATTCAGAAACGTCAAGTCTACATCTAGAGATGCAAGGGTGGGCCTTATGCAGTTTAAGATTTTACATCGATTCTATTGGACCCCCTCTAGATTGTATAGGCTTGGTCTTAAAGACACACCCACCTGCTGGTGATGCCAATCAGAAGATGGGGACACAACCCATGTTTTTTGGTGGTGTGTTAAGATCCAAGAATTTTGGATGAGGGTTCAGAGTTTTAAGTGTGACGTATTGGGCACTCAAATTTAATTTTGCCCCAGACTCTGTATTTTAGGTGATGGGGCGGTCATTAATATAGGGGATAAATGCATAAAAAATTGGGTCCTAGCCAGTGTTATGATCAGCAGACAGATTATTCTTAGGGGACTGAAGTCGGCTGGAGCACCCTCTTTTCAAGAGTAGTGTAGTAGCATTCGAGGAAATGTCATGTAGAAGGCTAGGCAACTTAGATTCATTTAATAAAAAATGGGGCAGCTATCTGGCTTTTTTGGAGGGCTCTCGGGGAGGGGCAGTGGAGAGTGAAGTGTAGTTTTAAATGTGTGTGATTATTTTTTTTTTTTAAATATATATTTCCTTTTTGTTTGTTTTTCTTTTTTTGTGTGTGTGTGTATACACAAGTGTGACCACAGGGATATTTGGGTTGGGGATTGGGTGGGGGAAAGGGAATAATGGGGGTTAAATGTTGATTCTGTGAATATATGTTTTGCTTTTCTTTGTCAATTGTGTGAATCAATAAAAAGTGTTAATCGGAAACAATTCAGATACTTGAACAGATTCATTCTGACTCAGACTCAGCCTGTTATGGGCTCAGTCTTGAGTCCGACTCAGCCCCTTTTGTACACAGACTCAATTCGGACTCGATTGTTTAAAAACTCGGACTTGACTCGACTAAGGTGGACTCGAACCCAACACTAATTGTTGCAACCGGTGTTAAACACTATACTACAGGCCAGGCCCCCTTTAACGAGGCAGCTCTATACTGATTGGTTTTCCTTCTGGGGTGAGAACCCAAATAATTTCCATGTGCAGATGATACTCTCTTATACCAGTGTGTTTGGATGCAGGACTCACTGCATCCGCACTCAAAGTATATGTCGCTGCCATAGCGGCTACTCATGACCTTATTGAGGGTACAGAGGCAGACACCTTCTGGTCAGTACATTATTTCATGGTGCAAGATGTCTGAGACCTTCTCATCCCACTACTGTCCCGGTCTGGGACTTAGCTCTGGTATTACATGTGCTTGCGGGTCCCCCATTTTAGTCACTAGAGGCAGTAAGCTTATGCATACTCTCACTGAAATCAGTGCTGCTGATCACTTTAGCATCAGTAAAACGAGAAAGAGAGGTTTGTGTGCCCAAAGTATTGGCAACCCCCTTTAAGGCTCAGGTTGTTACCCTGAAGGCATTCTTTCCTCCTCCCTTTGAGTTGGACGAGGCTAAAAGAATACATAAGCTCTGCCCTGTGAGGGCATTGAGATTTACATTGACCAGACAAATAAATTAAGGGTATTAGAACAAAACTCCTTGTTTGCTTTGGAGGCTGCTCAAAGGGTTTGGCCGTCTCCAAGCAAAGAATTTCCCACTGGGTCATGGATGATATTGCACTTGCATATGTCTTCCAATGCGTACAATGTGCCTTGGGCAAAAAAAAGCTCATTCTACCTGGAGTATGGCCTACCCTTAGACATGGGCAAAGGGCGTGTCATTAGAACAGTGGTTCCCAAACTGGGTGCCGCGTCACACTGGGGTGCCGGCTGGACTGGCTAGAGGTGCCGCGAAATCTCTGCATGATATAAATATATGATGCATGATACATAAGGAACATGATAGAATCTGTTAAAAATAGTAAAAAATAAATTCTTGGTGCTCTGGAGACAGATAAGTGTTGTTTATTTTTTATGTTTTTACATGCATTTAATGCATAAAATGCATTTAATGTGAACATATGTACATCTAAATGTAAAAAATATATTATTTAAAAATAATCAAAACATTAGCAAAATGATTATTGTGTGGTCTCCCTGTGCAAATGCACATATATCACAAAACCATTGGCATTTGTAATTTGATAGTGACTTCTATAAATGAACTAGTACCTGTTGCAATGAAGCTTGGTATCCATGGTGCCTTATCCTTATGCATGGGTGTGCGCTTTGGTGTTTCCACCCCTCATTCTGTAGTCCTTGTGCCACCCCCTTGCCACCCCATAAATAATTTTCAAAATCCACCTCTGATGGACATTCCCCACAACAACAGAAAAACAAATTGTGTGTGTGTGTGTGTGTGTGTGTGTGTGTGTGTGTGTGTGTGTGTTCAAGAAGAGGGGGAGGAGATGGGCTTATAAAATATACATAATAATTACTTGGAAGAGGCTGGGCTGCAGATCAAAGCTCTTGTATGAATTGTGAAGAAGACTTGACAGCAAGCTCAAAATGTTCTTTCTCTTCTCTTCATTCTATGGTTTATTTTTTGCATTTATATGCACCTGAATACTGAGTATGCCATTAATCAAAAATAAATACCCCATAACCATATACTGAACTATTTCAAATGCTGATTAGTATAGAGCTTTGGCACAGGCTAGGAGATGTATAGTTTCATCTGATTAGACCTGTGTCTTATATTATCTATATTCTTTTGTTTTGACATCGCAGCTAGGATTGGCTGCTAGAATTATTCTTTATAATTATTATAATTCCCTCTTTGCCTTGGCTGTTTTCATTTTTTTTAAAGTACCATGGTGATAGCATGGTACAGTGGTGCTATCAGATGGTTATACCATGGTACTTTAATATATACTATGGTATTGAATTATTACCATATTCATGTACCATTATTTTTATGTGGTACTTCAAGGTACTTAAAAGCAAAACATGGTATAGCAATGTGACATGTCCAAAAAAACTAATACCATGGTACATTTGCTAATGCTTTTGTTTGTGGCTTTTTTGATGAGTCTCTGGAAATGTTCAGTTCCAACACATATAAGCTTTGGTATTTACAGAAATAGTCAAAATATGATAAACTGAAATCCAATATAAAAAATATATACAACATATACATCTTCTTTCCAATATTAATGGTATACCAAATACTTTTCAAACTAAAAAACAACATGCAAATGTACACAGATGATATCCAAATATTTAAAATTATGACAAAGATTGACCATGCAGAGATAACTCATGTTCATTCATGTAGATTATGTAGAAAACAATAACAACAACAACAAAAGCGCAGAAAGAGAGTGGGTTGGGTCATGTGTGTTGTGTCTGTAAGTGTGTACTAACCATGCAAACTGTTTCCCATTTCCTCTGCTGTAGAGTACAGCAGCTCTCCTAAACCGATAAATAAACAAAGACACATGAATTATCCCACTGCCATATGCTGTGTGCATGGCATAAAGAGATAATATCCAGTGTACAAAAGCACCCAAATAACTGCTAAAATATTAGCAGAGACACATGCAGGCAAAACCACACACAAAATCTGCCTCAAACCACCATTTCCATCTTTACCTTTAATCAAAGCAGAAGTTCTCATTATTTGATTCCTCTATTCTGTCCCAGTGGATTGGCCATTTTTAATTGTCCCTACATTGGCCTCTAGACAGCAATAACTCTTATTATAGACTTCATTATAATTTTTGAAAAGCCACCCATGCCTGTAGCATTGTGAATATGGTACACAAAATTGATATAGACCAATTTTATGGATTGAGGCTGTAGTCAGTAAAATGATTGACAGCAGTTTAAGAGAGTCTGAAGCAGGTACTGTGAAGATGTTAATGGCATAATGATGACACCAGCACTGCAAGTACAGGATATACGGAAGATCAATTCAGCTTAGGCTCTCTTAATGGGAGAGAGGGCACAATTTTTCAAAACTAGTATTGTAGAAAGATCAGGCAAGATATGTTTGTTCAATTATCCCAAAAGGGTCTTTTATTTTAAGTGTTAAATGTGCCGGGATGAATGAGGAAAGGTGGACCATTAGTATTGATAATATGCCACTGATAGTATCCTACCAACCCAAGGAAAGTATGTGTGTACCTGGAGTTTTGTCAGGAGTCAGGAGAAGTTACTAAGTGCTTCCACTTTCTTCTCGAGTGGTTTGAACAGTTTTCTTCCAATTTCAAAACTTACAGTAGGTGCCATGCTTAGGAAAACCTTAGTTATACTTAACTGGATTGGGAGTCAGTTTAGCCCAGCAGAGTTCATCAAACATCTTTGAGAGTCGCAGAAGGTGGTTCACCCAGATCTCCTTGTATATGAATGTGTTGTCTTGGTAGCTGTGGCAAATTGATGATGGGGCCAAAAGATTATGTCCATCAATATTTGAAATGCAACAGCTACAACACGTAAACCAAAGGGCAAGACTTCATACTGCCATTTGCCACAAAGGGTTTTTTGCCCTAGGAAAGAGAGGTATCTTCCAATAACATTTCATCAGAGCTAATGCAGAAGTATATCACATTCTTACCTAGCCAATCCATGAGAATATCCAGGGCATAGTATAGCAAACTTACATACTTTGTTCAGCTTTCTGGAGACATAGCAAAACCATCCAGATTTGAAACACAATCACAATGGGGCTGGACAACAGACTTTTCAATGAACCTTAGACAGACCTGCAATGATTCCTAGTTGTGTCTGGATTATGTTCTTGATAGCCTGACTGTAAGCCTGGTTAGAGGTAGGCAGAGGGTAAATGTTATAAATTTCTTGATGTACCACTGTGGTGTGCCTTGGTTTTTCTACAAAGGTATCTTGGTTTGGCTCAGTTCCTCTAGCATCTTGTATCTTGGTAGGGAACAGCTGCTCTCCAAAGGATACCTCGGCCAGGGTCTCTGCTGCAAGGACAAAATCTAACCCATTTCTTTAAAAGATTCATGTATAAAAGCTTTTCCATCCTCCTTTGGCAGGGTCCCCTGCCATAAAGTAAGTGCCACCCTATTCATTATGGCCTTGTATGGTCTACATTCAGTAGAACATCCTCATGTACTGAGACAGACTTCATCAGTGGCCTAGAAAGTCCATGGCTATGCATTAGAAGGGCATATTTATGATGGACAGTGGCATTAGGGGACAAAGTGGTGTTCACACCATGACTGTCTGCTGATAGACCACTATATGACAGAGCTCTTTTCTGCTGGGCAACTTCCACAAGCTCAAAAGCCTCTACTCTTTCAGAAGCAGGCCATTTGCTAGCCACTCCTCTGGGATCCAACCCTCGCACTACATAACAGCCTCAAAGGTGTGAAGATAATTAAGCAATATAATATGACAGAAGAGCTGTTATATTAAATATTAGCATGGCTCTGATTTGGCCGTAGGCACAGGGCCACAGGTAATCAAAAATAATACCAAAAGAAGCTAAATCTGGATCAGCAGTTGCGTGTTGTCAAGCAACACACAGACTGACAGCCTGACTGAAATGCTGCATACGCAAACAGGCAAAGCGGTACAAAAAGTGAAGCATCCAAGTGCTGTTGTGCTAAATATCAGCACTAGGGTTGTCAACTTGGGATGTGCCTGAAGCCGAATACCTTATTCGGAAAGGCACAAATAATGACCTCAAAGCTAATAACGAATTCTACCAAACAATAGAAAAAATATTCATTAGACTGATTACCCAACAAGTATAGGGATAAAGTGATATTTTAAATATAAAAATCTAAAATGCAATGGTGAGTCTGTGAATCCAGTATTACTAAAGTATAAACTTGTGAACGTTTGATCCTAAATTCAAATTGTATGGTGCACGTTGCAGTCTGCGTTTATTAAGCACGTCTCAAAAATCTAAGCTAGTCAAAAGTAACATTAACTAAAATATTATAATTTTCCACTTTTTGAAATGTCTGCATTAATGTTTCAAATTTTACAAGTGAGATAGATACGATAACATGCCTCTGTGTCTCACTCGCTCCTCAAGCAGGAAGTGTGTTAGGTGAGGGAGGGGAGACGTTTCTGTTCAATAAGAACAATTTCAGTTCAGTAAGCGCAATTACTTTCTAAAACAAAGAAAACATTCACCTGCAAAAGAACAAACACAGACTGTTATATAGGGCTGTGTAAGGCTGGGAAATTACTGCAAAGATTTTGCTGGCGATATAAAATTAAGAAATGCTGTAAAAATCACAATGATTTTAATGATTGGCCACTTGATTTCCTAAAGAGCGCATCATAGACAAAGTTTCCGATCCTTCAGGGCAGTTAATCAAACATCAAAATAACATCAAAATTGTGATATGATCATATGTGATTATTAAACCACAAAAAGCTGCAAGTAAATTAAATTAATATCCTACATGGATTGTGTGCGCTTCAGAGTGAACAGATGATGCGCTCTTCTGTGTCCACTCGTGGGGCTTATGGATAAGCTCAGAGCAGTTTGCATGCTATAAATTACCATTGCATAGTCTAAAACAAAACTAATCCTAATTGTGTTAAATAACACAATAATCCAGAATAATAATTCAGTATTATAATAATATTCAGCTGGGTTCCAAAAATAAGTTAGTTTTTGCACACCTTGTTCATTCACAGAAATCATGTTTTTGTCAAATACAGTATATGTAGGTAAATAATGCATTTTATTGCTGTATTGTTGTAAATTTGTGCATATAAATGAAAATGATAAAATATTATATGTCCTTGTTGGAAAAAATGACTTTGTTATTTTTGACTAGATTTTTACTTGATGCAGTAAACTGTTTGAATCTACTTGCCTAGAATGTTTGTTTGGTTGAAATGATGGTACTTCTAATTAAAAAATAAATACATTTTAAGTCATTTCAGAGCAAAAATACATAATTATCAAGCTATTTATCGAATAGGCTGATATATACAGAGATGGTGTCAGGTGTATTCTATTGATTCATGTCTTTTATTTTGAAATTCTAGTTCCTGTTTCATGTCATGTGTTCCTGTTTCCCTAGTCATGTGATTTCTGTTTTCCCTCCATGTTCATGTGTCATGTTTTCATTGGTTTATTGTTTAATTATCTTGTTATCAGTTCTGTTTGTTCATTGGTTTATGTTCTCCCATGTCTTGTATTTAAGCCCTCATGTTTGCATTGTCTAGTTGTGGAGTATTATATGTGTTTGTCCAAGTCCAAGTCCAAGTCCAAGTCCAAGTCCAAGTCCAAGTCCAAGTCCAAGTCCAAGTCCAAGTCCAAGTCCAAGTCCATGTTTTGTTTTGTAGTCAGGGTTATTGGAGTTCACGTTCTGTAAATAAACTGCACTTGGGTTCTTCATATTCACGTCATCATTGTCAGCAGTTCCAGCATACGTTACAGATGGCCCCATTTTTGTAGTCATAATGCCAAGCCCTACTGTTGTGCTGTTAAGAAGCCAAGCTGTTGTTTATTTCTGATTCAAACAAAATAATTTTGTATTATTTTTTAGCTTTGTTTGCTTGCTTGCTTGTTTGTTTGTCAATATGGATGATTAGGGAGAGCAATCCACAGTTGACAACAAATAATCAGCTTTATCTTGTAAGAAAAATTTATATAAATAATATAATTACATATGATATAATAAGAAAAAGCAGAAGAAAAAGAGGAAATAATTTTATATACTATATTATACAAAGCATATGTATTATCTGGAAGCTAAAAATGGAATAGAGATATTTAAAATGGGCTTTTCAGTTCATTTTGAAGCACTTCCGGTTTAAGCCTGGTGCACATCTTGTTATGTATATATACAGACACAGATACAGATAATTTTGCCACTGCAACAGATACAGATACAGATAATGGCACACCCCAACTGCTAATTGTCCCCCGTCCCGTATTGATGTGCTCAAAATGCTGAGGTGTCCTGTATTTGTGCTGTGAAAAGATCCACCCTAAATAGTATCCGAGATTAGTACTGGAGTGTCCTGTATTACAGTATGTTGAAATAAGTAGCACAAGGTTGCTATTTCCAGTAGATTTTATAAGTGTGGCTCCGTGAACACTTTTTCAGTTAATACTGCCCACAATCCCTTGCTCGACGGAAGAGATTGCTTCATAAGTACAATTGTCATACGTGAAAAATCATGACCGTGAGACAGACGGCGAATTATCAATCCATCATGTTTTTACAAAATAAAATCAACTTTAAAAGTTACGCAAGTTTGGTTGAACGCTCTGAAGAGAAATTGCTTTGTTCTCGCTGTAGGATGAAGATGCTGATTGGCTTATTAAATTGCAAATGGCTCAATTTACTGTTATCAGAAAAGTATAAGAGTGATTATTAATCCTCATCTTACCATCTGGCATTATTATATGTCCATTATCTGTATTAGTACTGTTTATTGTGGATGCTCTTGTCTGTTCTTAAGAGTTATTTTCTCCAAAACAATCTTTAAGGAAAAGTGTCAGCTCCATATCGATTAAAAATTGAATTAATCTACAAACAAATAGAGAAAAACTAAAAGTTTATCCAGTCAGAATTTATTCCTCGATGCTTACAAGCAAAGTGTGACAACTGTTTCACAAATCACATGCCCAAAGCAGCGAGTGAGTTTGAGCTCACCCCGTTAAGCCTTCAGAATTTCTTCAGAATCCCTCAACAGTGCAAATGAATGGGCAACTAATGTCAGATTGTCAGATTCATCAGCCAATTAGATTGATTTATTTGTTCTTGGTTGGTGTGATCTTTAGGATATGTCCCGGTCGAGGCCTTCTGGCTGGCCTTGAGTGATGCAATCACGCTTTAAGTGATGTACACAATTCAAGAGCGAAAAATGTAAGATCAAGCTGTCTGACGTGTCAGCTGTCATTACTGCTGGTATTGCCGTTGAGAAAGAGATCCTTATGGACTTAAAAACACAAGATGTTCTGCATGACCGTGTGATTGTTTAATTTATTAAACAGGAAAGGAGGACTGATTTTCACTTCAATCGAATTAGTAAGTGCTTTTTGCATTATAGCAACATCAGGAGTTTTCTAAGTGTAAATTAGGCTGCTTGAGTGTTTTGAAAAGAAGTGCTGCATTCCATTCAACTTGGAAAGTCGGATTTTACAACTTCTTTCTAGGAAAAGTGCAATGGAATGCATCTTGAAGTCAGAATTACAACTTGTAGGCTCGTGCAGAAATTCTCAACTCTGATTTCGCCGAAATGCAGGTGCATAATGTCACACAAATATGTCGACACTCTGGGAGATATACAAAGTAAGTGATAAACATTCACTTTATTAAGTAATATCGATAAATTAGTTTGTTTCCACATTACATGATATTAAAGCTTGTTTAACAAATGCCTGCAGAAACAGGTGATATATCATCACGGACTATAAAGGGAATAAAAACTCCGCCATGAACGCCTCTCTCCCAGATGAGCTAAATACGTTTTATGCTCGTTTCGAGGGAAATAACACCGCCCTCGTGGAGAGAGCTCTCGCAGCCGAAGCTACGGAGGTTAGTTAACTCTCCGTCTCTGTAGCAGATGTAACCCAATCCTTCTGATGGGTGAATATCCGTAAAGCCACGGGTCCAGATGGCATTCCGGGCCACGTCATCGGAGCGTGTGCGAACCAACTGGCTGGTGTTTTTACGGACATTTTCAACCTTTCCCTCTCCTTGTCTGTGGTCCCCACATGCTTTAAAACATCCACCATTGTGCCTGTACCAAAGAAATCCAAAATTACTTGCTTAAATGACTGGCGTCCTGTTGCTCTGACCGCCATCATCAGCAAATGCTTTGAGAGACTAATCAGAGATTACACGTGCTCTGTGCTGCCTCCATCACTGGACTCATTGCAGTTTGCTTTCCACAACAACCGCTCCACTGATGATGCCATTGCATCTACAATACACACTGCTCTCTCCCACCTGGAAAAAAGGAACACTTTTGTGAGAATGCTGTTTGTTGACTACAGCTCAGCATTCAACACCTTAGTGCCCTCCAAGCTTTATGTGAAACTCCGGGCTCTGGGCTTAAACAGCTCGCTGTACAGCTGGATCCTGGACTTCCTGTCAAGCAGATGCCAGGTGGTTAGAATGGGCAGCAATATCTCCTCATCACTGACTCTCAACACTGGAGCCCTGCAGGGCTGTGTTCTCAGCCCACTACTGTATTCCCTGTACACACATGACTGTGTGGCAACACATAGCTTCAATGCCAACATTAAGTTTGCTGATGATACGACGGTGGTAGGTCTGATCACAGACAATGATTAAACGGCCTACAGAGAGGAGGTGCACAATCTGATACGCTGGTGTCAGGAGCACAACCTCTCCCTCAATGTCAGCAAGACAAAGGAGCTTGTGGTGGACTTCAGGAGAAAAGATATATAACACAGTCCCATCACCATCAATGGAGCACCGGTGAAGAGAGACATCAGCTTCAAGTTCCAGGGTGTCCACATCACTGAGGAACTCACATGGTCCGTCCACACTGAGGCCGTTGTGAAGAAGGCTCATCAGCGCCTCTTCTTCCTGAGACAGCTGAGGAAGTTTGGAATGAACCGCCACATCCTCACACAGTTTTACACCAGCACTGTAGAGAGCATACTGACTGGTTGCATCACTGTCTGGTACGGCAATAGCACCGCCCACAACCGCAAAGCCCTGCAAAGGTGGCGCGAACTGCCAGACACATCATCGGAGGTGAGCTTCCCTCCCTCCAGGACATATATACCAGGCGGTGTGTGAAAAAAGCTCGGAGGATCATCAGAGACTCCAGCCACCCAAGCCATGGGCTACTCTCACTGCTACCATCAGGCAGGCAGTATTGAAGCATCAGGACCCGCACCAGCTGACTTCATGACAGCTTCTTCCCCCAAGCAATCAGACTTCTGAACTCTTGATCTCTCATGATCAATGTACATCAGCACTGCACTTTATTAATCTTATTATCTCACACTGGACTGCCTTAAATTATATTCTCTCTTAAAAACACACTGGCAACTGACTATCAACCGACAGCCTGAATGTCAATACAGTACAATACAACCTTCTGTATATTTTATATATACTATATATACTATTTTTATTGTATAATGTGTATTCTATATTGTGTGTATGTGTATTCTATATTGTGTGTATTGTATACTGTATATTGTATATTATTATTTGTACATTGTGTTGTGGGAAATTATGTGTATATTAGATATGTAAATTGTGATGTGTAAATCTGTTTATTGTAAATTGGTATATGTCTCATCTATGTCTCATCACTGTCATGACTGCTATGGTGCTCGGAACTGCACCCAAGACTTTCACCCAATATTGCACTTGTGTATATGGTTGTGTGACAATAAAAGTGAAGTGAAGTGAAGTGAAGTGGAGGTGTATAAAACATTATAATCTCTTTTGATAATCGTACACCTGTAGCACAAATGCTAGCACTGCAGCATTGTTTATCAGTTGGGTTGCTGGGAGACATCTCTAATGGAGTCAAACTCCTGCTAAGCTAACGGGAGCATTGCAGTTTTGTTTCCTTAAACGTCATCTTCCGAATATCGGGAAATGGAATGCATTTATGGTCGGAGATATCAAGTAGGAATATCCCACATCCAACTTGAATGGAACGCAACATAACCGTGTACCCTGACGAAACGAAATTTATTGCAAGCAACATTTAAATCGCAAATATTATTTGATAGATTTTTCCAGGTATTATAGACCTCCTTGGTAGATTCATATGAAAAATTATGGTTGTTGAATGTCACAAAACAGTCATGCTGCAGTTAAAATCAGGCTTGCTTGAGCATTAAGTGTCGTTTCAAGTTCTGGCTTTCGTGCGTGGGCGTGTTTTTAAAATGTCAGTTGTTATTACTAGATAGCTGCAACATAATGTATGATGCCCAAAGGCATAGGGTGTCTTATACATTGCAAAACTGTGTTTTCTTAATGGCATGAATCACACTGAAGCCTAGACTTTAAATGCATGGCCCGCCACTGGTAAACAGAATGTGACGCTGACAAAGAAAAAATAAAAAACAAATAAAGTGATCTAACTATGTCATTCAAATCTATCTTTCCAACTTGGTATAACATTCAAGTCAAGTAGATAATCCTAGATTTTTATTTCAGTTGATGACAAATCATAAGATAGCATCTTTAACTTAAAATATAAATGTTATCCGTGTTATATTTCATCTGCAACACACTGTGATCATTGTGTCACACACAGGTAATAGGAAAATAGTTAGGAAAAGAGATAAGTTTGGTTTGCATTAAATACCCATTACTTCTCTCGAGTACATCTCTGTGTATGTGCCTAAACATGGTTACGTGTTTCAAGTGGGTTGTTCTGTTCCCCAGAGACAGAGAAACTGTGCTCCCACAACAACAGTTTCCTACCTGCCACTTCCTTCTGAATTGAAGCGACTGAAAAACATCAACATGTAAATAAAAACAAGAAGCACATCTCATAAACTGTTGCCTCCCATGGGGCCAGAAAAATATATATTCTGCCCTGTTTAGTCAAATCACACACCTTTGCAAACATGTACTTTTCGGAGGAAGGGCAGAGAAAATAGTATTTTACACTTCATAATGAAGAAAAGTGGAGCAGTTTTTCTAAATGTTTGCTTCCTCTTCTTGCATTCATCCCCAAGGGAAGCCACATCTCAGGGTACTCTCACCGCATCACAGAGACATCTTAAAATACTGTTGTCAACGAAGCGATCAGAAGCACTGGCGTGCTACTGATGCACAAATAGTCCCAGTGCGTCGCACTTAAAAGCCCATTAGGTGCCAGCACCTTTGCTAACGCTGTCTGAGTAGTATGCAAACGATGACTAAGTGTTACTGACACAAAAAGGAAACAAGCCAAGTGAGACTTATCACAGTAGCTCCTCTTAAGTGTTCTCAAACTGGTACTGTTTGTTGACTCTTCTGTCATGCGGAGGAAAAAAAATATAGCCAGTTTATATAAGGAAAAAAAAGTTGGTTTGCTGCTTTGGACACCCACATTATTTACAGTTGAAATAAAAGTTTTTACTTCAACATAAATGTTTGGAATCTGGTTTTTCTGCATTATTCCCAATATTTGATTGGTCAGAATAGTAAAATAATTATACGTAAAATGTTTGATACACTAATAATTCACCCATGAAATGAAATTTCTGTAAATATTTGCTCACCCTCATGTCGTTCAAAGCCCTAACAAGTTAAACTCCCTTTCAAGAATGTAACTTCGATGCTGCGTCAGTAGTTGACAATATGGGAGCACCCCCTGGGGGCATTGACTTTGAAACCCTATACCATGATGCCAAATTTAATTGGATGGTGAGGCTTGGCGTGCCGTCTATGCTGATGTCAATGTGAGCATATAAAATGGAGCCCAGAACCACACCATCAGAATTTTCCTCTATCAGGGCAGCATAGATATCTCTCATGCTCTGGAACCCTTCAGTTTTGTTCTGCACCCGGTCATCGAGAATGAGTTCTGTTCTTCTCTCTGCTATGTTCCAGCAAAAAAAAAGCACCTCCTTAAAACTCTTGTGGGTTTGAAGTGTTTTTACATTGCACTCCAAAAAGAGTATGTTGAAGAAAATCAAAAGAGCCACTTGCTGAAAGTACATATTTTTAAAGACAGCAATGTTTCGCAAGTGTTTT
The DNA here is from genome assembly GCF_019703515.2 of Myxocyprinus asiaticus. NCBI lineage: Eukaryota > Metazoa > Chordata > Actinopteri > Cypriniformes > Catostomidae > Myxocyprinus > Myxocyprinus asiaticus. Next base: position 57,974,809 of record NC_059346.1, read on the forward strand.
CCTCTTGTGAGCGATGCATCCCTCTGTCTGACGGGCATTAGCTCTGTTTTCTAAGTGCTCATTGAGACTGACTGCATTCAGTGTGAGTGCATGAAACTCATGATGCGTGGCTCTAGCGACTTGCTTTAGTTCTGAAAGCCAAATCCACTCCCTTCTCTTCCCACTTGCTTCTCTGCTGATAGACCATATGAGTAAGATGCGAGAGGAGAGGACATAGAGTGCAGGCTCAACCCTTGTGTGCCTCCTTTTTCTCCATACTAAGTAGTTTATGGACTCAAGATGGCGCCGAGTATGGCTGCTGCGTTGCGATCTCCGACACAACATAGCAATGTTTTGTTTGTTTTGTTCACAATTCTTATGTTTTTTGTCTTGGATGTTGCCTGCCTTATTGTCTATGACAGACAAACACTTTTGGCCATTGGTTCAGCGATCTCACACCGAAAACCGGACTTCACATTCCTCAATGCCGACCCGCTGTTTACAAACACGCAAGCGGAGCCCTTTGTCTGGGATGCACGGCCGTGGAAAAGCAGGAGGAAAAGGGGAAACAGAGCCGGCGTTCTCATCAGAGTAAGACGCCGCGCAAATCGACCCCCGCTACCCACTATTCTACTGGCAAATGTTCAGTCTCTGGATAACAATCTCTGCGAGCTGAAAGCGCGGATCTCTTTCCAACGAGAGACTGCTGCATTATCTGCCTAACAGAAACTTGGATGTCTGCGGAGATTCCAGACTCAGCCATTGAACCCGCGGGGTTCTCAGTGCACCGAGCGGACAGAGCGAAAGACCTCTCAGGTAAAAGCAGAGGAGGTGGTGTATGTTTTATGATCAACAAATCCTGGTGTGATCAGAGGAACGTACATTCTATCAAGTCTTTCTGTTCTCCTGATCTGGAATTTCTTATGCTTCTGTGTCGACCATTCTGGCTACCGAGGGAATTCACAGCGGTCATTATCACAGCTGTGTACATCCCCCCACAAGCCGACACAGACCGGGCACTCAAGGAACTGTATGGGATTATAAGTGAGCAGGAAACCGTGCACCCTGAGGCCGCGTTTATTGTGACCGGGGACTTTAATAAAGCCAGTTTAAAATCAGTCGCACCAAAATATCACCAGCACATTAGTTTCAACACACGAGGGGACCGGATTTTGGACCATTGCTACTCTCCGTTCCAGGATGGCTACAAATCCCTCCCCCGCCCACCATTTGGCAAATCGGACCACTCTTCCATTCTGCTTCTGCCCGCTTACAGGCAGAAATTGAAACAGGAAGCACCCACCCTCAGAACGATCCAGTGCTGGTCGGACCAATCAGATTCTATGCTACAAGACTGTTTTGATCACACGGACTGGGAGATGTTCCGGTCCGCCTCTGATAACGACATCGAGCTTTACGCTGATAGCGTAATGTGTTTCATCAGAACGTGTGTAGAGGAAGTGATTCCGACCAGAACTGTACGAATCTATCCGAATCAGAAGCCATGGATCAATAGCGATGTTCGCGCGGCACTTAATGTGCGGACCTCCGCTTTTAATTCCGGGAACGCGGAGGAGCATAAACAAGCCAGTTATGCCCTCCGAAAAACTATCAAAACAGCAAAACGCCAGTACAGGAGCAAGATTGAAGGACAGTTTAACACCACCAACTCTAGAAGCATGTGGCAGGGAATTAACATCATCACGGACTTTAAATGGAATAAAAACTCTGCCATGAACACCGCTGCCTCTCTACCGGATGAGCTAAATACTTTTTATGCTCGTTTCGAGGGAAATAACACCACCCTCGTGGAGAGAGCTCTCGCGGCCGAAGCTACAGAGGTTAGTTCACTCTCCGTCTCTGTAGCGGATGTAACCCGATCCTTCCGACGGGTGAATATCCGCAAAGCCACGGGCCCAGACGGCATTCCGGGCCACGTCATCAGAGCGTGCGCGAACCAGCTGGCTGGTGTTTTTACGGACATTTTCAACCTTTCCCTCTCTTTGTCTGTAGTCCCCACATGCTTTAAAACATCCACCATTGTGCCTGTACCAAAACAATCAAAAATAACTTATTTAAATGACTGGCGTCCTGTTGCTCTGACCCCCATCATCAGCAAATGTTTTGAGAGACTAATCAGAGATTACATCTGCTCTGTATTGCCACTCAATCTTGACCCGCTGCAGTTTGCTTACTGCAACAACCGCTCCACTGATGATGCCATTGTAACTACAATACACACTGCTCTCTCCCACCTGGAAAAAAAGAACACTTATGTGAGAATGCTGTTTGTAGACTACAGCTCAGCATTCAACACCATAGTGCCCTCCAAGCTAGATGAGAAACTCCAGGCTCTGGGCTTAAACAGCTCGCTGTGCAGCTGGATCCTGGACTTCCTGTCAAGCAGACGCCAGGTGGTTAGAATAGGCAGCAACATCTCCTCATCACTGACCCTCAACACTGGAGCCCCGCAGGGCTGTGTTCTCAGCCCACTACTGTATTCCTTGTACACACATGACTGTGTGGCAACACATAGCTCCAATGCCATCATTAAGTTTGCTGATGACACGACGGTGGTAGGTCTGATCACTGACAATGATGAAACAGCCTACAGAGAGGAGGTACACACTCTGACATACTGGTGTCAGGAGCACAACCTCTCCCTCAACGTCAATAAGAAAAGACAGAGAACACAGTCCCATCACCATCAATGGAGCACCAGTGGAGAGAGTCAGCAGCTTCAAGTTCCTGGGTGTCCACATCACTGAGGAACTCACATGGTCCGTCCACACTGAAGTCGTTGTGAAGAAGGCTCATCAGCGCCTCTTCTTCTTGAGACGGCTGAGGAAGTTTGGAATGAACTGCCACATCCTCACACGGTTCTACACCTGCACTGTGGAGAGCATCCTGACTAGCTGTATCTCCGCCTGGTACGGCAATAGCACCACCCACAACCGCAAAGCACTGCAAAGGGTGGTGCGAACTGCCAGACACATCATCGGAGGTGAGCTTCCCTCCCTCCAGGAAATATATACAAGGCGGTGTGTGAAAAAAGCTCGGAGGATCATCAGAGACTCCAGCCACCCGAGCCATGGGCTGTTCTCACTGCTACCATCAGGTAGGTGGTATCGCAGCATCAGGGCCTGCACCAGCCGACTCCATGATAGCTTCTTCCCCCAAGCAATCAGACTTCTGAACTCTTGATCTCCCACGATCAATATACATCAGCACTGCACTTTATTACCCTTACTCTTATATCTCACACCGGACTGTCATAAATTATATTATTATTATTATATTATGTTCTCTCTTAACAACTGGCTATCAACCGACAGCCTGAATGTCAATACAGTACAATACTGTACATTCTCTCTCTCTCTCTCTCTCTCTCTCTCTCTCTCTCTCTCTATATATATATATATATATATATATATACTTTTTTATATATATTTTATATTTTTAATTTTTATTGAATAATGTGTATCTATATAGTAAAAAACACAAAAAAAAAACAGCGTATTGTATACTGTACAGTGTATGTTATTATTTGTATATTGTTGAGAGTAATTATGTGTATAACAGATGTTTAAATTGTGTTGTGTTAATTTGATGTTATTGTAAATTGGTATATGTCTCATCACTGTCACGACTGCTATGTTGATCGGAACTGCACCCAAGAATTTCACACACCATTGCACTTGTGTATATGACTGTGTGACAATAAAGTGATTTGATTTGATTTGATTTGCCCGTTCAGTAAGAGCACTGTATATAACCTGACATGGCACTTGCTGAGATTGATTGTGTTCATGGTGAACACACAAATCTCAGTACACTTCACTCTCGGCTGGCTTTCGTTCTGAAAGCCGAAGCCACTTCCCCTTTTCTCCTGCTAACACCCCTCTATGGTTGCTGAAGGACCGAATAAGTAAGAAGTGAGAGATGGAATACAGAGCGTGGAGATTTTAGGAGGGTTTTTCATTATGTATACACTCAGGTGAGAAGCTTTCCATTTTTCCCCGGGGTGGGAAATGTGACAAAGCAGCCCCTGAGTCTGAGTTGCTTGAAGTTCTCACTTAAGCCTTATAAACAGGGTCAACTGAACAAAGAGCATGTAAGTGCCCAGTCAGAAAGTTTCCTTCCAAGGAATGAATATTGACTTGGTTGCCATGTCTGCACACATGACTGACTAATGTGTTCTGCCAATTCCCCAATGCTTGACAAGGTTCAAGCTGGAGAGATCCCTGCCACTGAAAAAAAGGCAAAAGGTGTTCACCATGTCGGCACACCTTTGAGCTTCTGCGCCAGTGCTGCCCTTTCCAGAGCTGCAAGTTTTTACTTGACATTCTCCCTATTAGGTGAGTGTTCAGGTCTCTGGTGCAGCTGCCTTTGCAGTGCATGTTTAAAGCACCATGCCACGAATTGGCACTCCGGTTAACAAGATCTGAGCCCAGGAAACTGGCAGGTCTATTGGTGGCCTAGTGTCAGTGGACCAATAACCCTGACAAAAATCATCAGGAATTCATTTCTCACTTTCCGCACCATTACGAGCTGGGAACAAGTTTGTGGCGTGACACTAGGATGATCAGACATCCCGATAAAACTGGGACAGTCCTGATTTTACGAGCCGTGCCCTGCTTGTCCTGATTATCTTAGCCTAATATTTTACAAAAATTATCATTGCTGAGCTTCTGTCATGGTTTTATGTGTTTTTGTTCATGTCTTTTATTTGGGTAAAATAGTTCCATGCCATGTTTGTTCCTGTTTCACTGTCATGTGATCTTGTCATGTATTTCCCATGTTCTTGTGTCTTGACCCCAGTGGTTCATTGTTTCATTAGCTTGATAGCAGTCTCGTTATCTTGTTTAGAGTTCTGTGTGTTCATTGGTTATCTTTGTCATGTGTTCTCTCAAGTCCAAGTATTTAGCCCTCATGTTTGCCATTGTCGAGTATTGTGTGTTGTAACGTTGTTTGCAAGTCATGTCCATGTTTATGTTTACTGTTCACGGTTTCTGGATTTCACATTTATGTAAATAAACTGCACTTGGGATCACTGCACTTCATCATCGTCTCTTTGTTTACCTTGTTGCCAGCCACGTTACAGCTTTGTGCTCTTTCTGTAATGAGAAACTTATGATGAATAATGAGAGAAATGTTCATTCCTGCAGTTTTAGAATCAGCTGTGCCATTTCTGCTGTGCTAAACTTTACCCCTCACTTTTTTGTTTGTTGAAGTTCGTTTGTCCCAATATTTTTTCTTGGTCATTTGGTCACCCTAATTGACACAGGTCATTCCAATGCCTGTTTTATTGTGTTGACTCCATGCTAAATAACTGCCATGTCACAACACAAACTTAGATTCTGTTGTGAGTAATGCATGCTGAATAGACCTTGTGGAGCGGTTTCTTCCACACTACAAGACTCTCACTTTCCCCGGGAATGAGAACACAATTTCAGTCTTTGCTGTTGGTGGTATGCCAGAATTCTGCCATGCCCCAGCTCGACTGACAGCTTGTAGCGGCTGCATGAGGCACAAACATATTCACAAAAGGTTGTTCTGAGTGACCGCCCCCGATGGTGGGTGGCATTCAGGCACCAGTGGCGACACTCTGAGCACAGTTGAGAACGGCCTTATCTCAATAGCGTTCTGTACTCCACCATACAGAGCAGGATGCTGCAATTTTATGCTCAGAAGTACAATACCTCCACCCTAAAGATGCAATAGAGGAAGTACCGGTGTGTGAGGCACAGAACGGCTTCTACAGTTGGGGCCTCAAGGACAGCTGGACATAGAGCATGTGAGTGCCTAATTAGCAAGTTTCCTCCTTAGGCATGAAACATGACTTGTAACCATGTTGGCACCTGAACAATAAATGTGTTCAGCCATTTTCCTAGACATGACAAGGGTCAAGCTGTGAAGAACCCTGCCATTGCATCAATACCAGTGAGTGCTGGGCTTGACGGTCGCTGCAGCCATCATCACCCTGCTAGGCCTGCAACAGAAAAAACCTCTGCAGTGCAGGCTCAGCCCGAAGGTCCCTCACAACGCCTTGGTGTCATGGTCACTTTTGCCTCCTAGTGACGTGTCGCTGTTTAAGCCATTTTAGATATTGAAGGACAGACGACTTTATCAGAAAGGTGTGACACTCGCCAAAATGGTCAGACACAAAGCTGTCAGCACGGAAGCTTCCAACATAGGCTGGGGAGCCCTGTGCAATGGAAGTCTGGCATTTGGCATCAGGAAAGCTGCACAAACTGTGTGGCACAAAAATCTCCTGGAACTGCTTGTAGTCCTCTTGGCTCTGAGAGCATTTCAGTCAGACATCAAAGTTTCACGTTCTGACTCATATGGACAGCACTGCAGTTGTGGTGTATATAAACCACCAAGGAGTAGTACAGTCAAAGTGCCCTATGTTGAACCTGGTGTGCCGAATTCTCCTCTGGAGCGAGTCATGTCTCCTATCAATTTGTGTGAGACTCATGTCCCAGTCACCTGAACAGCAGAGCAGGTTTACTCTAAGTATCAGGGTGCCAGGACGGTGGAAAGGAGAATCCAGCCTTAATCAGTTCAGAGGAATTGGGAGGTATTCGGGGAAGCTGAGGTACACCTGTTTGCCTCCTCAGAGACCATGCATTATCACCTCTGGCACTCCATGACAACGCAAGCTCCACTAGGCTTAACTCACAAATACAGTATATGTTGCCCTCCATCTGCTTGCTACATCACAATATGGTGCAAGATATGGGAGGACAAGGAAAAAGTGACACTAGTTGCACAGAAATGGCCCAACAGTCTTTGGTTCCCAGAGATGAAACTGCTAGATGCTCCCCCATGGGAAACCACCAGTGTTAAACATCTTACCACAGGCCAGGGCTCTCTCAACGAGGTGGCTTAAAGTGCCGACTCTGCTGACTGGTGCTCCTCACGGGATGAGGACCCAAAATATTGCCCTGTGCAGACCATACTCTCCTTTTTAAAAGAGTGTCTGGGTGCAGGACTCACTCCATCCACCCTCAAGGTATCTGCCGCAACTATAGTGACCACTCATGACTTCTGAGGGCTTGTCTATAGGCAAACACCCTCTGGTCAGAAGATTTCTGCATGGTGCAAGACAACTGGCATGTCTTAAGGTCAATATTTGGTCAAAAATGGCAACAAAAAAAAAGAAGCAGCTTTCTCTAGAAATTCGTCAGTCAATCATTGTTTTGAGAAATGAAGGCTAAACAATACTTGAAATTGCCAAAAAAAACCCTGAACATTTCATACAAAGGTGTACACTACAGTCTCCAAAGACAAAAGACAACTGGCTCTAACAAGAACAGAAAGAGATGTGGAAGGCCCAGGTACAACTAAACAAGAGGATAAGTATATCAGAGTCTCTAGTTTGAGAAATAGATGCCTCACATGTCCTTAGCTGACAGCTTAATTTAATTCTACCTGCTCAACACCAGTTTCATATACAACAGTAAAGAGAAGACTCAGGGGTGCAGGCCTTATGGGAAGAATTGCAAAGAAAAAGCTACTTTTGAAATAGAAAAACAAAAAGAAAAGGTTAGAGTGGGCAAAGAAACACAGACATTGGACAACAGATAACTGGAAAAGAGTGTTATGGATCTTAACCCCATTAAGCTTTGTGGGATCAGCTAGACTGTAAAGTGCATGAGAAGTGCCTGACAAGACAGCCACATCTATGGCAAGTGCTACAGAAAGCGTGGGGTGAAATGTCACCTGAGTATCTGGACAAACTGACAGCTAGAATGCCAAGGATCTTCAAAGCTGTCATTGCTGCACATGGAGGATTTTTTGATGAGAACTCTTTGAATTAGTTTATGAGGTTCTGAATTTTTTTTTCAAATTGTACTAGTCATTTTTCACATTATTAATGTCCTGACTATACATTGTGATCAGCTAAATGGCACTTTGGTGAATAAAAGTTCCAATTTCTTTCCACAAGAGAAAAATCTGTACATTATTCAAAACTTTTGGCCGCCAGTGTATGTGTGTATGTATGTATGTATGTATATATATATACATGTGTGTGTATGTATATTTAAAATATAATATCCGTGGCTGGTAAAATTAGTAATTCAAGTTACTCAAAGTAATCAACAGATTACTAATGACTTCCCACATTTTTTTTAATCAAATTACTTCATTGATTACACATCGGAAAAGTAATCACATTACTAATTACTTTACTTTTAAGTTACTTTCTAAATCAGTTCTCACAGAAAAGTGTTTTTCCGCTCAACGAATTCAAAATAATGTCTGTATTATAATATCTATACACATCATTTGTCACAAAAATGCAGATGCACAGTACTTATGAATATAATTATTTTTTTTAATGCATTCTACATAAATAATACTATCTAGAAATGTGTATCCCAAGTAATGTAGTTTAAAATGTTTAACTTAATTGAAAGTAAGTAACTGTAATCAGATTACATCCAACACTGCTTAACACATTCAATGTTACAACATGCCCCACTATTGGGGCATGCCATCGACATATCTTCAGTGAACTGTATCTTTTGTCCTGTGCAATCAAGTTGGACATTTTTAATGCCTTTTTTAAGACAAGACATTAAGGTATGTGCTTATATAGAAACTCACTTTCAAAAACAAACCTACTCTGAGTAATAGGCTATTCACTGAGAGAGTGAGAGAGCTCTGTATTGGCTACATTGGCTATAATACCTCCAAATGGTTGCTCAGGTAATTGTGGCTCTTGGAACAGTGGAAACACTCACAGACTGGAGAGAGTCATGAGCCCCGCAGGGAAAAAGCAGTATTTACAGCAAAAGATGGGCTCCAGCCAGACCAGCTAATTACAGTTCATTATCTCATATTGATTGAATTCGCTTCTCCACACTGCTCAAAATTGCTGCTTTGGGCCCTCATGCGGGAGGTTCTTGAGATGTACAGATATGTGTCTAAGTTCCCTCTCATAAATGAGCAAGCTTGCTCACAATGCTTGTGAATCTGCATGTTATACACTCATTTAAATGCAAGCAAAAACCATATTACTACACTAGAATTTTTTTTTTACAATGTATTGCTAACATATTAATTTAAACATGCCCATACAAACTTTATAGTACTACAGAGCACTGCTTCTGTCTGTGTATTCTTGATATATTTATGTTTTTTGTAAACACAGTGGCCCCAAAAATATTCAGAAAGCCACACTTTCATTGCATTAGATAACAAAAAAATCAAACTATACTGAATCTTTTCTCAGAAGATTCTGAAATATTCTTAAAATAATGTATTAATAATAAATAATAATAATTTATTTCTGAAAATATGTTGCCAATTGCAAAACTATTATTTATAATTGTCAACAAGCAATGACAGATTAAAATATATATTTAAAACTCAGAATCACCGTTTTGTTATTTTGAAACTTTCATATAAAGTAGAATTTATGTCTCAAATGGAATAAAAGAGAAAATCTATGAGAAAATAAATTTCACATTGAATACAGTCTTTTTTCTCTTATCCATCATTGTTTCTGCCTTTCTTCTTCATGTTGGCATTGCCCTTTTGGAATACTACAAATGTATTGTGGTCATGAAAGTGAACTACTATTCTTTGCTTTATAGTAGGCCTACAGGTATGTTTATCAACTAACACTATTGTAAAGCTACATAATCAATGAATTTGCTCAAGCCAATACATTCATTTGCTCTAAGGAGAGTAAGTCAGTTCTGAAGTTTATTCCCAGTGTAACATTGCTAGTAGTGTTCTTTTATTTATATTTGTGACACTTACATTGGTGGAACGATCAGAAAACTCTGTTCTTTTTCCTGTGGCTTCCTTTTCTGTCATTCCATATTGTTCAAGATCAAAATGTAGTGCAGAGGATGTCTCATGATATAACATGTCAGCCAGCTGTCAGCAAAGACAAACAACACACCATTTTTAAAGTCACAAACCCAACCCATTGCACTTGCAGCAATAGATATCTTATATTTCAATATGTAGGTCATATTATGGTGTAAAAAATAAAATATAATAAAATCTACAATAAAATATTCAGCACTGCAATCCCACAATTCTTGACTGCTTCTTAAAAAGAACACTTGATACTGTTGAAATGTTATATATTCTTACCAACAGCATACTTAGGGCAAATGAATATTGTTTAAATTCACACTACATATTTTGCCCGGTTTGATTCCCAAACATTGGTGTAAACGTGGTCCACCCTGATGCAAATCATGAACTCAGCTTCTTTGTAATGAAGCAGATAACCACAGTCTACCGGCAGATTAATAGTGTGGTTGATGAGAGTTTAAGAGATTTAATGCCCATTGCAATGAATATGCAACCTATGTGGGGACTAGTTCTTTCAATTAGTCAAACTCTCACTTAGACTTCAGGAAACATTTGATGTGACTTGAATTGGTGATTATTTTAGTGCATTTCTATGTTTATATTGTAGAAGGCATTGTTTGGATAATGTTAATAAAGCATTATATTGCTACATTTTGTTTTCTTCCTTAGATGGATTAAATCAATTTTGAGTATAAATAGTGTCAAATTTCAGCACTTTCAAAATCTGCAATTAATCACGATTAACTAGAAAAATATGCAATTAATCGCGACTAAACAAAATTAATCGACTGACAGCACTAATTAAAATACACACAAGACTTGAAAAAAAAAATCTGAGCAAACAAATGATGTAAACAGTGGCATGCAGATCCATTCACTTATGCTTATATTTATTTACCATTTCACTTGGAGGTCATATCTTTATAATTGTGTCCTATTCACTCTATTTTGTCAAGTTATTTTATGCAGATGGCTTGGTTTGTTTCTTCAACAGGGCAAGCCATCATTGATGAATTTACAAATATTAACTGTACTGGTGTGAGAACGGACTTAAGATAATGTGAGAACATTATCATAAATTGCAGCCTTTTTAATGTGATTGTAGATACAGTAATTATAACACATTGATTTTTAATATGCTTATTGCAGGCTATAAAGCACCACTTCAACAAAGGACCCACTCGGGAGATGTGAGCCTAATAGTTTTTATTAGGCCACCCTCGAAGTGCAGTCCCTTATGTAGTCATTGCCAGTATTTAATTTTCTTCAATGCATTGTATTTATTCACATATTTAGAGACAATTACTTTATAATTGGACTCATGGAGATTGTGCCTTGTGACTATCCACAAAGTGTGAATGTTTTATGTGAATAGGGATGTGTTGTTGATTGCCTCTTATTTATAGGTCTCTGTATGTTATCTTACCGTGTTTGAAGTGTTGTAAACCATGGAGATTCATGCCCTTGGATTAAATTTGCATGCAGTAAAGTTATTCATATAAGTCAGGTCAAGTGGTTTTTATTGTCATTTCCTTCTGCGTACAGGGGAAGAAACTAAACAAAGTGTCTCCTGAGACCACAGTGCATAACATTTAACATGTAACATGTCTTACAAGACTAACACAGGTAGACACATGAATTAGTGCAAAACTGGTTAGAATGCTTTCCACCACACAGCTGTAGAAGTTTGTCAGGATGGGGTTGCACATACCGGCCTTCTTGAGTCTCCAAAGGAAGTTGAGCCGTTGTTGGGCTTTCTTCACTAAGGAGGTTGTGTTCTGGCTCCAGGTGAAGCCCTCAGTGATGTGGACCCAAAGGAATTTAAAGTTTTGGACCATTTCCACCTCCACATCGTTGACATGCAGAGGGGAGTGGACCACAGGAGACTTTCTGAAATCAACAATCATCTCCTTTGTCTTGCTGACATTAAGCGATAGACTGTTGTCTCTGCACCACAGCTCAAGTTCTCTCACCTCCTCTCTGTATGCTGACACGTTGTTATGAGTGATGAGACCCACCACTGTTGTGTCATCAGCAAACTTGTAAGGGGTCCAGAGTGGGTGGGATGACAGCCTTGATGCGAGTCATGACCAGCCACTCGAAGCACTTCATGACGATGGGCGTGAGTGCAACGGGGCTGTAGTCATTGAGGCAGGTTACTGATGACTTTTTGGGGACAGGGATGATGGTGGCAGTTTTGAAGCATGCTGGGACCACAGACTGTGTCAGGGAGATGTTAAAAATGTCTGTGAAGACATTAGACAGATGGGTCGCACATTCTTTCAGCACCGGCCTGGAATGCCATCTGGGCAAGCAGCCTTCCATGGATTTACTCTCTGCAGAGCTCTCCTCACTTCGGCTGCTGAGACAGAAATTACTTGTTCATCTGCCGGTGGGGGGGTTGGGATTGCTGTTAGATGCCTCAAAGCGTACATATAAATTGTTGAGTGCAGCAGGCAGGAAGGGGTCGTCAGCAGGCACAGTGCTGTGGCTGTTACTTTTGTAGTCTGTGACTTCCTTTAACCCCTTCCACAAGCGCTGGGGGTCACTGGTCTCCAAATGGTCCTAGATTCTCCTGGCTTATGTGACCTTGGCTCTTTTTATTCCAGCAGTGAGGTTGTTCCTGGCTTCCCTTAATGCTGCTTTGTCACCAGACCTGAAGGCATCATCCCGTGTTTTGAGAAGGGAGTGGACCTGTACATTAAACCAGGGCCTCTGGTTGGGGGAATGGATAATGTGCGTGAGGCAGCAACATCGTCTACACACTTGCTGATATAACATGACAGATGACACATATTTCTCTAATTCTGTGTGGTCCTCAGATGTGGCAGCCTCCATGAAAATGTCCCAGTCAGTGTGATCAAAACAGTCCTCAAGGGCTGAGATGGCACCCTCTGGCCAAATTCTGATAAATTTAGAAACCGGTTTCCCCCTCCTCTGTAGTGGCTGATATGCAGGTATTAGCATAAAAGAGGAGTGATCCCAGTTCCCGAGGTGGGGGCGGAGGAGGGCCCGGTATGAGTCCCGAACATTAGTGTAAACGTGGTCTAAAGTTTTCTCTCCTCTTGTCAGAACAGAAAAGTGTTGGTAGAATTTTGGTAGAACTTTCTTTAGGTTTGTATGATTAAAGTCCCCATCTACAATGAAAAACCCCTCAGGGTGTTGAGTTAGTTGCTGACTGACTGTGTCATAAAGCTCGCTGAGAGCTGTGTCTGCCTTGGCACTCGGTGGGATATAAATAGTAGTGATAATAACAGCAGTGAATTCCCTTGGTAGATGGTGGGGCAGGCACTTTATTGTTAAATATTCTGCAGATTCTGAACAGTTGGCATCAACAATAGAAGCGTTTGTACACCAGTTCGTGTTCACATAAACACACAGTCCTCCTCCTTGTCTTACCGGATGATGAGTTCCTGTCCGTGCAGGAACAATAATTAAATAATAATTGAATAATAATTGTATTTAGAACCCCTGTAAGCAAGCTGAAGGAGACTGTGGCAAGGAACACAAAACTCCACAAGATGTTGGTTAATGGAGAAAAATAACCTTGGGAGAAACCAGGCTCACTGTGGGGGCCAGTTCCCCTCTGGCTAAATAACATGAAGATAATGCCAATATTAGATATTTATGTGCAGTGCAAGTTATGGTTTTAAATTTGTAAATTAAGTTAGCGTTAAAGTCCATTGTTAAAAATAAAATACATAAATAAATAAATGAATAAAAAATATTTAAGATTAATAACTAATGTCTTTGAAGTCTATCCTGGATTAACTGCAGAAGTTCACATTGATGCATTGTCCTTTTGTTAGTTGGCTGATGAAGGCTTTTGTTGGCATTTAAATAAAAGTCTATGTATTCCATTTGAAGAGTGTAGTCCATCAACAGACAAATGTGATGCAGGCAGAGATTAATGAAGAGCATCGCAGTTCAACCTGCAGGTAATTTCGGTGAGGTTCGTTGGGGTTCATCCTAAATCCAAGGTTCAGGCAGTGGCATATGAAGTATCCCATGTCTTACAGTTGGAGTTGGCATCAGTTTATCCTCTGAAGTCAAAAGACTGGCAGGCTGGCACCGGCTGTAGTTTGTCGTCATCTTTCAGCAACATGTAGCAGTGGAGTCCGACACCAAGCAGGAACGGAGCTGGATCTGGCTGGCTCTAGTAACCTCGGGATATGAATCCCAAGGCTAAGACATGGAAACAATTTTTTTTTTATATTAGCATAGATGCCTTTCAATTTTATGCAGAGTTATAGATCATGATGGATGTTTCTGGTTCCAGCAAACCTAAGTCTTGACTTAAACTGAGTGAGTGTGTCTGCACCCGAACAGTGTTAGGGAGATATTCCATAGTTTAGGAGCCTAGTATGAAAAGGATCTACCTCCTTTTGTGGATTTTGATATTCTTGGAATTATTAACAAGCCAGAATTTTGTGATTGCAATGAATGTGATGGAATATAGCGTGTCAGAAGGTCACTTAAGTACTGTAGAGCTAGACCATTCAAAGCTTTGTATGTAGTTAACAGAATTTTAATGTTAATATGAAATTTAATAGGTAGACAATGTAACAACGATAGAATGGGGCTAATATGATCATATTTCTTTGTTCTAGTCAGCACTCTGGCAGCTGCATTTTGAACCAATTGAAGTTTATTTATTGAACTTGCTGGACATCCTGTCGTGTCGCGAGTCACATGACGCCATGCGAGGATCGGACGTGTGAACGGCGAGTTCTGCATACTTTGCTAATTTTAATACTTTTTATGATATAAACTGGTGAGATTTGATACACTCTGTTCCATAACTGTTCTAGGAGGACAATATGTCAAAGAATTCAAAATCTTTGGGCTCTGGAGACATTAAAAGACACTTACGTGCTCAGGCTGACACCCCTGAGAAGGCTGCGGACCAGGGAGTCGATTTGGTTGGAGAATCTTGAGAAATGCGGTAAGACATGTTGAACATGTTGGCAATGCTGACGAAGGTCGTTGCTGACTTGGAGGATCTTCCTGTGATTCGTCGATCGATCACTGCCATGGAGGCAAAATTTACTGATGTGGTCACAAGAGTGGGGGATGTCGAGAAATGGATAGATTATCTGGAGTCATCGGAGAGGGAATTATCTGCTAATCTGCTAGCGACCAAGGTGGATTTGGAGCATGTCTGGGAAAAGTTGGAGGACATGGAAAACTGTAGCCAGCGGAATAACGTCTTTATCATGGGAGTCCCGGAGGGAGTAGAGGGACAGAATATGGTGGAATTCCTGGACAGGCTCTTTCCAAGTCTGCTCGACATAGCAGGCCATAAGCTGGAAATCGAGCAAGCTCACAGGGTTCTGGCTAAGCGATCCGCTGAGGGAGACACAGCTGATCTGCTGGTGGTGATATATTTACCTTGGCCATTGATATTAATAATGCTTTTAAAGAATTCTATCTTGATCTCTATAGTTACATGTCTTCATCTGCTGATGAAGATATTAGAAACTTTGTGGAACCATTAGAACTTCCCAAACTGACGACTGAGCAAAACAATTCTCTTGATTCTGAGATAAACTTGGAGGAGCATGGCGAGGTAATTAAGGCCTTGCCTACAGGCAAGTGTCCGGGGCCAGATGGCTTTGCACCTAAGATTTTTAAATCTTATGCTACATAACTGGCTCCACTTTTGCTAGAAGTTTAAGTTACTTTATAGACACCCGGTAGAGGCGGTACAAACAAATGGATTAATTTCAGATTGTTTTACTCTGGATAGGGGCACCCGGCAGGGTTGCCCTCATTCCCCATTATTGTTCTGTCTTGACATGGAACCATTAGCAGTCGTGATAAGAAAGGAGGATTTTTCCTTATTAAGAAATAAGCTTTTGCTTTACGCAGATGATATTATATTATTCATCTCCTAAATTCTCAGGATACAGAGTCAATTGGTCTAAATCCAAAGCTTTGGCTCTGACAGTGTACTGCCCAGTAACGGCTTTTCAGCTGGGTGCCATCCAGTGGCCCAAACAGGGCATTAAGTATTTGAGCATTTTATTCCCAGCCAATTTGTGGGATTTAGTTAATTTGGACCCTTTAGTAAAAAGGTTTTCAAGCGGGCTTCATTACATTTATCTGTGATTGGGAAGGTTAATGTTATTAAAATGAATTGTATTCCAAAATTCAACTACCTGCTACAATCTCTTCCTGTAGATGTCCCCATCTCTTATTTCAAACAAATCGATAGCATAGAGAAGTCCTTCATTTGGAATGGTAAACGTCCCAGATTACACTTCAGTAAGTCGCATAGGCCGAGCTAGGTGTATCCAAGATTTAGTTTTATTATTATGCATTCACTCTCAGACATTTGGCTCATTGGTCTCTTCCACCTGAGAGAGCCCCTCCCTGGTTTTGTATTGAACAGGAAGTTCTTGCCCCTATTTCACCATTGCAAAGCCTTTCTATCAAACTAAACGGAGAAGTTACACCCCGTTATCTCGCATTTGCATGCAGTATGGACAAAAGTGTCTAGAACGTTTAAATCCAACATTTATTTAAATATGGCTGAACCCAAAGTTATGTATTAACAAGTCCCCTTTCTGTTAGACAGAGTGGATTGTGAGGGAGGTTAATATGCTCGGTGACCCATATGAGAGTGGAGTGTTGAGATCCTTTGAAAATATGGTTCAACATTTTGGGATTCCCAAGTAGGAAATTCCTTTAGGTATTTACAGCTGTGCCACCTGCTTTGTACTATTTTTGGGAGTAGCATACACACCCCTAAAACGGCAGATACTCTGGGAGTGGTGATTACTGCTTTTGGAAAAGGTCATGAGGCATCAGTGTATTACTCCCTGCTAATTCAGAGTCTGGGGTACGGAGCTTTAACTTCTCTCAAGAGATTATGGGAGAAAGATTTAAACTTGCTATTGGAGGAGGGAGTGTGGGCTAGGATTCTAAAAAACATCAAGTCTACATCTAGAGATGCAAGAGTGCGCCTTTTGCAATTTAAGATTTTACATAGATTCTATTGGATCCCCTCTAGATTGTATAGGCTTGGTCTTAAAGACACACCCACCTGCTGGCGATGCCAATCAGAAGATGGGGACACAACCCATGTTTTTGGTGGTGTGTTCAGATCCAAGAATTTTGGTTGAGGGTTCAGAGTTTTATGTGTGACATATTGGGCACTCAAATTTAATTTTGCCTCATTAATATAGGGAAGAAGTACATAAAAAATTAGGTCCTAGCCAGTGTTATGATCGACAGGCAGGTCATCCTTAGGGGATGGAAGTCGGCTGGAGCACCCTCATTTCAAGAGTGGTGTACAGAGATGGGCTGGGTGGCGGCATGTGAGGAGGTGTCGTATAGAAGGCTAGGCAACCGGGAGTTGTTTGATAAAAAGTGGGGCAGCTATTTGGCATATTTGGAGGGCTCTTGGGGAGGGGCAGTGGAGAGGGACTATTGTGTGTTTATTATTACTATTTTTATCTCTTATATATATATATATAATCTGCATGTGTACTTGGGCTTTGGCCACAGGGGTGTTTGTTGGGGGTCGGGTTCGGGGTGGGGTTTGGAGGGGGGAAGGGGAATAATGGGGTTTAAGGGGGATAATGGTTCACTCTGTACCTGAATGTTTTGCTTTATGTGTCATGCTTGAGGAGCAACCAATAAAAATGTTAATCTGAAAAACTTACATCAGCTTTAATGGTGAAAAGTGTGATTTTTTTTTTTTTTTTTTTTTTTTTGGTGCAAAAATTATTTCTCCTATCTGAGCTTGTTATGCACAGAAATTATAATTACAGTTTTTCTCAGTCGCTTTAGTACATTTCTCAGATCACAATTGAAATTCTCAAAACTACTTGTTCAACTTCCACATCATCTAGTCACTTGTGCACATCATAAAAGCAATTTTTCATTATTTTGAACAAATTGCCAATGCTTTGGTACATTCATGCAATTGGTTATGTACAGTTGTCTGCTGTTTCCTACATTATCAATTGCTTATGTCATGTTGATCAAAATATGTTATACTGGTTCTCTGTTGAATAGTCTTACCACCCAAAACATCAAGGTATTAGTTAATTGCTTAAGTCATTAAATGCAAAATGGTTGAACCAGTTGTCATAATCTGTCAAGCATATTTTCCATACATTTCTATTAGACATTTTTTGTAAATGTGTCCTGAATTAATGAATTGCTCTCATGTGAATCTTGACTTTCACTAATGAAGGGGAATGTGTGAAGCATTAGATCAACAAATGATCAACCAGTTCTTTAAAATAGCTCAGAGGTGCATCTGATGAATCTTCAATTGGCAAGCATATATAGACAGAGCATAACACAGTGTTACAATTTCTGACAATGGAAAAACAACAAGGAAACGAACAGGTTCAACAGCCGGGAAGAAGAAGAGGAGTAAGTATGCATGGTGGAAGGGTAGGGAGGAAAAACAGAGGAAGAGGTAGAAGAGGCCAAGGACATTTCCGATGAAATGAGGGTCACTATTGTGGCCCATGTTCTCAGTCATGGCCTTACAATGGCCGAGGTTGGTCGAAGGGTGGAGCCGAATGTTGGGAGAACAACTGTGTCCTCAATCATTCAAATGTTTCGTAGATAGAACAGGTATGTAATCCAACAATGTGCAATGTACTGTAATACTGTATACTTACTGTAATGCTTCATGTTATAGTAGTCCACTTGCATTTTACAGTATACCGTAAATATACTTTATACAGATACATACTGTAACACACACACACACACACACACACATATATATATATATATATATATATATATATATATATATATATATATATATATAAATCTTCCTCAATCTTGTGTTTTGCATTACTGTATTTTTCCCACATAGGACTGCAAGACTACCTCACAGGGGTGGCAGAGGGGCCCTTCTCATACCTCAACAGGAGGAGGCTAGTTGCACCATGGTCAGAGCAAATAATGCCATTAGACTAAGGGAGATACAGTGTGCCATTATAGAAGACAACAATGTCTTTGAAAACATCCAATCTGTTAACATCACAACTATTAACAGGGTGCTGAAAAGACACCACATGAGCATGAAACAGCTGTACCATGTACCATTTGAAAGGAATGGTGACAGAGAAGAGATACGGTACCAGTATGTACAGGTAAACATCTATGTGCATACAGTAACTACTTTACAGTAAACAGTACAACATTTTAAAGTGATATACAGTACAGTATTTGATGTAACTGCATCTTGTCCAAAATGAAAATGCATGTAATTCATAAAACTAATTTTGTATCTTCTGGGATATAGCTTATAATTGAACTGGAATTAAGTGAATCACTTCACAACTTAATATATCTGGATGAGGCTGACTTCAGCCTGGCCAAAAGCAGAAGGCGTGATCGAAATGTCATCGGCCACAGAGCTACTGTTGATGTGCCAGGCCAACAGGGAGGGCACATCAGTATGTGTGCTGCTATTTCAGAGCATGGTGTGCTAACTTGTATTCTCCTTATAGGGCCATACAACACACAGCATCTCCTCACCTTCTTAGAGACCTTCTATAGGGATCTCATCCCTGATGATGAGAGGGGTCCTTTTCAAGATGATTTACAAAAGTATGTGGTAATTTGGGATAATGTGAGTTTCCATCGCTCAAACACCATCAGGCAATGGTTTGTGACCCACTACAGGATGCTGATGAAATTCCTCCCACCCTATTCCCCATTCCTTAACCCAATTGAGAAGTTCTACTCAGCATGGAGTTGGAAGGTCTACCTTCGCCAGCCACATACTCAGATGACCCTGGTGGCTGCCATGGATGCAGCATGTGAGGACATCACAGCAGACACCTGCAGAGGCTGGATAAGACATTCCAAAAGATTCTTCCCATGCTGCATCTGTGGCCCGACAAACCAGGACGTCAGGAGGTGCAGAAAGACTGCACTGTGTTTCCCCATACAGCGCTGCATGTACAGTTCTGCCTAAGGGGTGTTTCCTATGTTTCCCTTTTTTGTAAAAATTTTGTATTTTTTTTCCCTTTGTGCTGTAAAATAGTATTTTTACTTTCTGTATCGCAATTACATTGTACTGTAATTTGTTGACAGACCAACAGTAAAAGCGTAAATGTGAATCCTGTCCAATCCTATCAGTATCCCACATACAGTAATGTGTAACTTTGTTCTGTTGAAATTGATATATGCCATACAGAAAAAGTGCAGCCTTGTGCATTTTCAATCATTGTCATCAAAACCGTAGCCATAGTTTACATCAGGAAATACTGACAGTGTACACTGTTATATTGACAACATGGCTAAGCATTTTGACTATCTTATTTGTGAATAATGACACAAGGACTTGTCATTCTGATGGCACCGATATGTTAATTGACATAAATATCTACTTTTGAGACATGAATTAAGAATTTTGAGCAAGCTACAGACTTTTGTAGGCAATCCATTGTGTGGTGCTGTTTGTACAAATTGTTTAGAGAAATTCACTTACTGGTTTGCAAATATTAAGGATGATTTGAGAAATGTACCAAAGCGACTGAGAAAAACTGTTATTCCATTGTATTGTTAAATGTTTGGATTTTGGTCATTTTTTTGGTGACTTTGTTTGAGCAGACTTCAGTGTCTCACGCAGGATCGGCATATTTTTAGACACTGTGCCAGTGTCAAGGAACATAATAAAAAAAAAATAAAAAAGCATTTCATAACCCCTTTAAAGTTCATACTAGACATTAGTAACTGATTCAGACTGTACTTTCTTAACAGCTATTATAGACTTGAAGAAACCTCTTAAGAATCGGCCTCTCTTCTCTTTTGTTTTCACCAACACAAGCCTCATCCTCTGTATGTGTTTTTCTTTTGCTCCGTCCTTCTCCTCCTGTCTTCTTTCTCACTCTAACAAGCTGGCTCAAGGGAGCAGAGAGGGGAGAGGTGCGTACACACTGCTTTGTGTTTGTGAGTGTGTGGATTATTTACCTGTACATCTGTCAAGGGGCCTGGGTGAATGGCTGAACACAGTCTCATCCATATTTCAGAGCCTGTGGCGGAAGTACCGGTCAGGGCTCAAGTATGGCTGGCAGAACAGACTCATGAAATATTTAAGGCATAAAGCTCAGTTTAGATCATTCCAAGACTGTGGCCTGTTAAGCAGAAACTTTTGTGTGGGTGGGAAGTTTACAGGCTTTTCCCCATGAGAAAACAATCTTGCTTTTATACAAAGAACAGCATATAAAGATGGAAGTAAGAAGTAAGCACTTCTTGAATGTAGAACAGCTTTTTTTATTTATTTATTTATTTTTATCCCCTTTTCTCCCAATTTGGAATGCCCAATTCCCAATACTTTAGTAGGTCCTCGTGGTGGCGTGGTTACTCACCTCAGTCCGGGTGGCGGAGGACAAGTCTCAGTTGCCTCCGCTTCTGAGACAGTCAATCTGCGCATCTTATCACGTGGCTCGCTGTGCATGACACCGCAGAGACTCACAGCACGGGAGGCTCATGCTACTCTCCGCGACCCATGCACAAATTACCACGCGTCCCATTGAGAGCAAGAACCACTAATCGTGACCACGAGGAGGTTACCCCATGTGACTCTACCCTCCCTAGCAACCGGGCCAATTTGGTTGCTTAGGAGACCTGACTGGAGTCACTCAGCACACCCTGGATTCAAACTCGCGACTCCAGGGGTGGTAGTCAGCGTCAATACTCTCTGAGCAACCCAGGCCCCCAGCAGAACAGCTTTAAATGAAATATTTTTCAAAAATGTTATTCTATAGTCATTTACTCACACTCATGGTGTTCCAAACCTGTATGAGTTTCTTTCTTCTGTGAACACAAAAGGAGATGTTAGTTAGAATACTGCTTCAGTCATCATTCACTTTCATTGCATGTTTTTCTCATATTATGAAAGTGAATGGTTTAAGTGCCTTGCTGTAACCCAGATTTGTGCTTTTTTAAAGAAAAGGAGGGAAAGTTGAAAAATATTTTTGTGATCATCAACATTGTGCCACAAATGCTGTCGATTGAGCTTAACATGTGTTGAACCCAGAATATTCCTTAAGTGCAGGGTTCTCAACCCTGTTCTGACACACCAAATTCAGGTCTTGGAGTCTCCACTAACGAGTTGATGAGTTGAATCAGGTGTGTTCGATTAGGGAGATTTCCAAAATGTGTAGTGTTGGGGGGCTTCAGGAACAGGGATAAGAACCACTGCTTAGTGTAAAGTGTGACCAACAATCTTAATGCTACAGCACACAATGTCACTCTCGAAAATTGTTTACTTCCAACTTTGTGGCAACTGTCTGTCCATCCATCCATCCATCCATCCATTCATCACAATGCCACATGCTTTCAAGGTTCCTTTGAGGTGGTCTTACATTCACACAAACTAATCAAAAACTTTCTGGAAGTTTTGCATTTAATCACAGCAGTATGTCATGGAAAATGTAAGATTTTTTATCAATCTTTTGATTGTCTCTGATTGTGCTCAGTATGTTTCCATCCCATGCCACTGTATGTTAGTCAACAGAATACATTTTTACAGCAGACAAGGCTGCAGAGAAATTATTTTACATGCAAGTATGTCAGGGGTCCTGATGATTGCACCATTAACCAACTGATTAAAATCATCATGTATGCTTATTAAATAATAATTATTTCACACATACACATTCACATTTACATAAGTTAGGAGGTGTGCATGTTGAATTGTTTATTATAACCAACCAATCAATTTGGAGACTGCCTGTAATGCGGAGGCCCTAGGCAACTGCTCTGCCTATAGCTAGTGCCAGCCCTGCTATAGCTTCAAAAAACACATTTGTCAAATGTTATGAATGCAGCAGTGGAGCCGAGGAAGTAATCAAATGTGCTCACTTAAACTGTCCTCATGTAGCACCGAGAAAACCAAATCATTTAAGTAATTTGGCTCTTTTGGACACTTCATGTTCATTAACCAGTGAAAATAAACAATTCCCTTATATTTAGCTTTGGGAACTCATTTTAGTTAGTCGGTTCTTTCGGGCAGTTCATTTAAATGAACTAGTTTACATAAATGATTCACTGATTCACTTAAGCCCCATATGCCTTCTTTTCAAGCAAAAATTTCTACACAACAAAATTTTGTTTCTCTTCTAAACTTGATTGCTTTCAGTTAATGTAATTCTCTATTATGTGCACTAGATTTCATTATGTAGGGTGAATGTGAACCAATCAAGCATGTTCAACAACAGAGCAAAAATTAATTTTGTTGCTTGCTAAATTTACTCAATAAATTAGCTAATGCAACACAATTCTTGAACATTTCATCACAATATTTTTTTTATTGAATTCAATATGACGTAATTTTTTTTTATGGAAGTTTATATAATCCATTTGTGTTGGGACTACACGAACACATAAAACTGGCACTGGGCAGGATATTTATAGTTCCCAGCATGCTTTACTAGGACTTGATACAGAGATTAAAAATGTTGAAATTATTTTATGTATTTTTGAGCAAGATAAGAAAAGGGTGAGACTTAATAGTGTTGTTATTTTGGGATTTAGAACTGATTCTGTTACACTTGGTTACCATTGTGGTGAAGAGTGGAGTTTATTCTTAGGTAAAGTAGGGGTACTTAGAGATGGGCGATACCAATTATTTCGATCCGACACCAAGTACTTTTAGGCTAATATCACCGATATCGATATCGATATCGATACCCATACCGATACCTCTATTAAATTTAATTTTTACGAATTATTTCTAATTCCTAAACAGCCTAAACAGAAAATTATTAGGCTGCTTTGTTTACCCTCTAAAATGTGTTTGTGTAGCACATATAGAACCTCACAATTAACCATAGATATTATTATATGGTTACTATTACTAAAACCATGTTACCATATGGATACAACAGTAATGCTGTAGTAAAACCATGGTTAACTTTATTAATGAGGATTAAAGATCATTATCAATGTTTTAGCAACTTTTAAATAAACCTGTAAAAACTGCCACACAAGCCCATTATAATACGTCACGTCATGACATTGTCATTACTTAGTGTAAATAAATCCAGATGCTGTTTTTTTGTCATTACCTCAGGAAAGCATTGCTCCCTCTTTGAACAAGCACTGTGACTGAAAGGGTGAGAGTGCTGTGTGACTGCAAGTGTATTTTAGCATTTCTGAAAAATAGCGGAAGAAAAATAGTTCAAGTGCCATGCAACAATTCGCTCATATAATTTTTTTTTTTTCACTTCGAAGCTTATGAAATGCATTAATATTTATGTAATCTAAATAAAAAGATCACTTGTAAAAAAAAAAAAAAAAACACTTGATATTTTTATGTGAGGATCGATATTGTTGGGCTTTACTGGTTGTTAGATCAGTGTTACTATCAGAAATAATTAATAATTATTTCTTTAGTTATTAATTAATATTTAAATTAATTAATTGACTCTAACTCATTAAAACCTCATATGGGGCTCCAGTAAATGTAGTGTGCTACGTTTAGGAGCAAGTTTGGTTATTAGCAATAATTTATAATTATCAAAGATAATTATTAATTATTACAATCAACAGAACATTGATGAGAATCAATGTTACCTTTTTTAATCCTTTAAAATCAACAATTATCAAAGATAATCGTTAATTGTTAACATCGATGAAACATTAAAATTAACACTAGCTTATTGATCATTCAAATTCAACAACCATCAAAGATAATTATCAATTTTCAAAAATCAATAGAATATTAATAAGGATTAACATTGATGGGGCACCACCCTGGAATCAGGGACTAATAACCAAATAGTAAAACAGTCTCAAAATTAGATTGTTTTCTTAGGAAAATCGAAAATCGATTTTCGGAAAAAAAAACAATGAATGAAGGTTTGAATCCGAGCACTGACATCCCGTCAGCATGACACAGGCGTATGCAAAACAAACCAAAACACTTCTCTTTGTAATATAAAGAAGGTTTATTTATGCAGTAATAGCAATTAATAATTAATACAATGCAGTCAATAAACTTCAGACTTATAACTACAAACTAAACAGTGATATGATTAGATATGGAAATAAAATAATCCTATAACACATAAGGTGTGTGTGACAGTGTGTGTGTGTGTGTGTGTGTGTGTGTGTGTAAGGAGGGATGCACATAAAATGGCGGACGTGACTCTCGTGGAGAGTATGTCATGCGAGACTTCCGGCCAGGGAATATGACCGCGAATGGGGGCGGAGATGGCGTCTACCAGTTACCGCGTGTATCCGCTTGTACGATAGCTTAGGGACAAAGCTGGGCTTTAGCATTTAAGCTATCTACGAGCCAAAAATGTGTGCCAGAATGTTTGTGAGGGGTCGCGTGCGTGTATGTGTGCGTGTGTGGTTAGTACGAGAGAGAGAAGTGATGACCCTAAAGCCGATTTCGCGATCGTGGGAGAGAAAAAAGCTGTTAGTTCATCGCTCAGAGATGCGGCGGACGGCTCGTAAACAGTCCCGTGTTATTTGACTCTTTAATGGATGAACTCAGTTGCTTTCTCACCCGTGATGGCGAAATTGCACAACAATCCAATTTGGTTGGACCACAATACAGCAAAACAAATTTGTGATAATTAATACCCTGAGTATTAATAATGAGCGGACATGGCAGTCCGCAAACTGTACAAGCAAAAACCTTGAAACACAAGAATAACACACTATAATATTCTATCTCTGCCCAGACGTAAACCTCTTACTTGAATCGCATGAGGACACAGGTAGAATGTAGAATGTGTTTTCCTCCATCCTTTAACTCTGACCCGGTTCCTTGAGGCTCGCGTGATGATGGGAGACCGTTTCCTCGCTCTGTCGGCGGGCGGTACGGCTGTTGATTCTCGGTGGGCTGGTGGAGAACTCAGAAATGTCAACTTGATTGAAGATGGAAGAGAAATCTTTAATCTCTTCACTTCTGTAGGCAAACAGATGAAGATGCGAATTGCTCGGCGGTCTCCTTCGGATCCGTTAGAGTGTTCGGTTGAACACAGAGTAATCTCAACTCATCCAGCGAGATGGAGATTGTGTGGCCACAGTTTCAAGTCGGACGTTACTTCCTTGTGCCACGAGGTTGCACCTGAGAGCAGCGAATAAACTACGTCTATACTCTGTGAATAAAGTCGCTGGAAGCAAATCACAAAAGCATTTCAGAGGTATTTCAACTCCTGATGATGTCATGGTTTGAGGGACGTTCTGTTGTGTGCCTCATCCAATAGCAGTTGAAAGTTCAATCCTTTAGTGAGCAAGGCTTCATGGGATTTGCAGTCTGTTTTGGACTCCCTTTGTTTGATTTTGGCATGATTTTTATCAGTAAGATTTACGACTTGGAATGTGGGGGCTTGAGTTAGGTTTTTACGACTGTGTTAGGCCTGCCTTTGTCTTCTATCTGAATACATGAGGCCCAACAATATTCTTGATACCAAGTATATCGGAAGTATTGATACTTAAGTATCGATCCACTCATCCCTAGGTGTACTCCAACAACATTATATTTTCCTGAGAAACAGGTAGTCTGAAAACCACGTCTATTCTCGGTGCAAAGTCTAAAACCAGTTCCTGCATTTGCAGTTTGGAGATTTCACCAGCAGGTGGTAATAAAGTTCATGTCCAAACAAAAAAAAATACAGTGGAATATCAGATTATGTCCCTGAAAATTACTGTTTATACTAACCATGATTTGTGTCAGTAGATCAATATGATTAATTATATTTACATTCTCTACAATTTAACAGAGCATACATCCAATTAGTCCTACAAGGAGTGTGTCACTGTCATAGAAATATGCCTGACATTTAACATGGATGCAGTTAATGCGCAAAAGTACGAAATCCATAATTCTATTCTTCTTATTATTTACAGCCCATTTACACTACCAACTTCTTATAATTAATTGCATACAGCCCATTTACACTACCAACTTCTTATGAATATGCTTGACAGGGAATGGAATACATAATAGGATGCAGACGGTGGGTGGAATAACCTGAGAAGAACCTCAGAATTCAGTTGCACTAGACCCAGTCAAGTAGCGCTTTGCACGCGCAGTTCCGCCAACCCACTTGCGTCTAGACTGCATGAAAATACCAAAACTTCATTTTTTATAGCCACTAACTTTGCACGTATGACATAGCGCTGCGGTTAAGATGTAGAACCCCATTTTTGTGAAAATTTAATGTTGTCACCCTATTTGTTTAACTTTTAAATCATTAACCATAAATTGATTAATTAATTAATTAATGGTTTTACTATAGTAATATTTTGTAACTGTAGTCATATGTATGTTTTATTTAAAAAAAAAAACGTTTTGGCAGAAACGTCTTGGTTACTGATGTAACCTCTCTTCCCTGATGGAGAGAACGAGACGTTGTGTCGATGTAGTGACACTAGGGTTTCGATCTTGAGAGCCCCAATCACCTTTGGCCTTTTCTATTTTAAGCAATGAGAATTGGCGAGTGGAATTTGCATGCCACTCTCCGCCCCAGACATACGGGTATTAAAGGAGATGGCGTGCACAACTCATTCAGATTTATGCTGAGGAGCCGATAGAGAGTCCTGGCCATGTCAGCGGCCGGTTCATTGCCTTGGCAGGAGGGACACAACGTCTCGTTCCCTCAATCAGGGAACAGAGGTTACATCAGTAACCAAGACGTTCCCTGTCTGTCACTCACTCGGCGTTTTGTCAATGTAGTGACACTAGGGGTTCCTATAGGAAACGCCGCAGGCACTGTACCGTGTCACGAGGTATGGAAGAGTGGACAGAGGCAAGCTGCTGTGTGCCACGCAGTGAGCGCTCAACCACGTCGTGACCTTCCAGCGAGTTAGGTAAGGCGTCTCCCTAATCACGTTAAGGGGGGAGGAGGCACTTACCCAAGTAGGCTACCGGCAGTGCCTTTCCTAATTTGCTGTCAAGCAATTTCCTGCTGAGCACTTTCTAGAATAACGCTGGGAAGTGCTCTTCCCTCTCCAGGAGGGGGAGCACTACGGAGACCACATCCTACCGAAGGGAGGTTAACATGTGCAGAATACCTCACATGGACTTACCAATGGGGAAGTTCACATATGGAATGATACCACTGGATGACCCTATCTACAGAGAGGGTACACAGCAACAGTGGCCGAGGCAGAGAAAGCTCTGGCGAGGGGAAACACAGTGTTCACCTAAGGGGAAACCGAACAGTGGAAACTCATCATACGGGATTACCAAGGGGGAATCACCACGCATGGAGCACTGAGCCCGAGCACACAGGCTCACCTGAAAAGGGGCATACCACTAGTACTGGGCCTGGTGCCTTTACTCCTCCACCGAGTTCGTCACCGAACAGTGCTAAAGAATTAAAAAGGTGTCCGGGGTTCACCGGATACGGAGAACTGTTGTGGACAAAAAGGCGCACATTATCACTTTTTGAAAAAGGGGAAAGGCACAATGCAAGTGATACACCCAACCGGCCGCCCGGTCTACCTGCTGTTACCACGTAACACTCGGGTCGATACCGGGTCTATGCATAGGTTATAAAACCTCACAAAGGTATTGGGTGTAGCCCAAACCACAGCTCTGCATATGTCTGCTAGAGAGGCCCCCCTTGCCAGTGCCCAGGTGGACACAACACCTCTAGTGGAGTGCACCCGGACTCCCAAGGGGCACGGCAAGTTCTGAGATTTGTATGCGAGAGAAATGGCATCCACAATCCAATGGGCTAGCCTCTGCTTGGAGACAGCTTTCCCCTTCTGCTGTCCTCCAAAACAGACAAAGAGCTGCTCCGGGCGTCTAAAGCTCTGCGTGCAGTCCAGATAGATGCGCAGGGTGCGAACTGGACACAACAACGACAAGGCTGGGTCTTCCTCCTCAGAAGGGAGCGCTTGCAGGTTCACCACCTGGCCCAGAAAAAGAGTGGTGGGAACTTTCTGCATGTAACTGGGCCGGGGTCTCAAGATCACGTGAGAGTGTGACGGCCCAAACTCCAGGCATTCGCTGGTAACAGAGAGTGCCTGCAGGTCCCCCACCCTCTTGATGAAAATGAGCGCCACCAGGAGGGCCATCTTCAGAGACAAAGTGCTGAGCTCAGCCTGCTCCAGGGACTCAAGGGGGGCTATCTGTAGGGCAGATAGGACCACAGAGAGAACACGAGAGGGAATCAGGCGTGGTCTAGGAGGACTCCCGTCCAGTGTATTGTGATAGGCTGCTATGGCAGCCACGTACACTTTCAGGGTAGAGGGAGACAGCCGTCTCCCCAGCCCTTCCTGAAGGAAAGACAGCACAGACCGATGGTTGCTGGAAATGGGGCCTGTCTAGATTTGATCAAAAATGACTTTTTTCAAAAGTCAGCTTAGCATTTTTCATAAAAGCAGATGCACCACAGTCTTAATGCTTAGTTGACTCTTGTGCCTCTTAGCAAATTCCCTTGCAGGCTGGATGTACAAAAAAAGTCCTTCTATAAAAACATACAAATAATTACTCATAAACATCAGATAACATCAAACTCATCCAACATAAATCAGACGTAATGCAACCAAACATTTATTTTTCCCATGAAACTGAGAAATACAAAAATGACATGCACGTTTTAAAGAACAGCAAAAAAAAAAAAACACTTATTCTCAACAAGGACTTCAGATGTCCTTCTCCACAGAATATCACTTTCTTTTTCTATTACTTCTATTTATATGGTGTCAAGGCATGCTAGCGCCCCTTAGTGGAGTGGATGAAAATTACAGCCACTTCACAACCTGGAAACAGGCATGTGACTGTTACAACCTTTCGCCTTATTTTCAGTGGCAGGGCTCTTTCCAACTTGAACCTTGTCAAGCTACAAAGGAGAGTGGACTGAACACATTAGTCAGTCATTTGTACCAACATGGCAACCAAGTCATTATTAGGAAGGAAACTTACAGACTGGGCACCAACACACTCTCTATCAAGTTGTTCCTGTTCTTAAGGCTCAAATGAAAACCTCAGGCAACTCAGTCTCAGAGGCCGCTTTGTCACAGCTCCCACCCTCAGGGGAAAAAACGGCAAGTACCTCACCTGAGTGCATACAAATTTTACTAATTAGAGCCCAACGAGCATCCTCCAGAACTCATCCGCAGAACATGATCATATTATGCACACCGATTTTGAGGTGCCGATCGTCACATTTCCGCTTAACCGCTTTATATGGAGAAAAAGGAGGCACGCAAGGCCTGACCAGGCAAAATTTGAACTAAAATTGTCAGGCTAAAATTTCCACGCTCTAAATCCCTTCCTCTTGTGTTTTACTCATATGGTCCCTCAGGAGCCGTAGAGGTACAAGCGGGAGGAAAGACAAGTGGCTTTGGCCTTCAGAACGAAAGCGAGTCGCTAGAGCCAATCATCATGAGTTTCATACATTCACATTGAACTCAATCAGTCTCAATGAGCACTATTAGAAAACAGCGCTCATGCCTTTCAGCCAGAGGGATATTGCTCGCAGGTGGATAACACTTGTGATACATTGATGTCTTTAAAAAGATGTACTTTTCAGCAATCAGCTCTTTTAATTTTCTTCGATATACTCCTTTAGAAGTGCAATGTAAACACTACAAACCTGGAAGAGTTTATTTTAAGAGGTGCTTCTTTGCCTGCACATGCAGGAAGAACAGTAGAACTCATTCCCCCTGACCAGTTGCAAGATGCTCATCGAAGCATTGGTTTAGGGTTCCAGTAGCACGAGAGATGTCTCTTAGTAAAATAACGTTGATTCTGACGCAGCATCAAAGTTATTTCCTTGAAAGGGAACCATGGTTAATTTCCATAAGGGAATGTCACCCTAACTATATGCTGTATATAACCATTAGGTGATATTTATTTATTGTATTTTTTTTTTGTGATTTTCTCCCCAATTTGGAATGCCCAATTCCCAGTGCACTCTATGTCCTCGTGGTGGTGTAGTGACTCACCTCAATCCCTGAGGTGGAGGATGAATCTCAGTTGCCTCCGCGTCTGAGACTGTCAATCCACGCATCTTATCACATGGCTTGTTGAGCGCATTACTGCAGAGACATAGCGTGTGTGGAGACTTCACACTATTCTCTGTGGCAGACACGCACAACTCACCCTAGCCCCACTGAGAGAGATAACCACATTATAACGACCACAAAGAGGTTACCTCATGTGTCTCTACCCTCCCTAGCAACTGGGCCAATTTGGTTGCTTAGGAGACCTGGCTGGAGTCACTCAGCACACCCTGGATTCGAACTCACGACTCCAGGGTTGGTAGTCAGCATCTTTACTCACTGAGCTTCAGTGTAGTTAGCTACTTTGTGTTACCTGCTTGTCGTGTAAGTACTTTTTTAAATGAGTAGCTTGACTGTTGTAGGGGTATACAGTTACACCCAGTAATGAAACAAGTATAAACAATGAAGACCAGGAGTCGAAGTTTCAATCAATGGAGAAAGAGTTTACTAAAGACAAAGTTCTCCACATTTCCAAAGGCAAAGACAGAAACAGAAAATGAGTTGAGGATCTAACCTCAAACTAACTTGGATTACAGAAACAACCACAATTATAGGCAAATGCAAATGAGTTGACGTCATCTTTACAGGTTAACCATACAGATATTTATGGAAATTATCCAAATATGGTGAACTGCTGATCTACGCAGAAGATGTTATTTAGAAAAATAATATTGATTAGCTGGAACCACGAAGTCTCAGTTGGTCAGCAGATAATAGTAAATCGTAAAACCAACAGGACTCTTCTGGGGCCAGAGGGTTAATGACCAACATCGAATCACCTGGCTCCAATCACTACAACAATTCCTGTAATCAATTTAGATAAAGACTATAGGAGAGAATAAACTATATGAGAGATTGAGAAATACAAAGAAGGAAAAAGAAAAGACTATATTTTAAGAGACAGAAGAGACTGTTTCTTCTTAATGGAGACCAAGGCTGAATGTTTTTCTTTTCTGCTAGAACAAACATTGAGATAACTCACAGCTCCCACACTTTTTAGGGAATTTCTAGGTGAATGGAAGCAGAAGGTTTATTTTTTTTACCTAAAACTTAAACCCAATAAAATTCTTGCTTATTTTTTTCTTTATTATTATTATAACAATTGTTAGTGAAAGTATTCAACTTATCAGTATGCCTTCACTGCACTTTAACTACTTGTTTTGAATAGCTTGTAGCTTGAGAAGCTACAGTTTCAAAGTAGCTTCCCCAACACTGCACAATGGATTAAATCTGCAGTCACATTTTTTTTCTCTTTAAATATCCCATTTCACTTGGAAATATGCCATATTATGAAAGTAAAATGGGTTGCAAATGTTGTTTCATGTTGACTTTAAAGGCATTGCTAATAAATTAAAGCAACATAAATCTTTTTAATATCACATGCTCTTAAAAGTTCCATTTGGTTACAAAGATATTTAATTGTCACGTCTCACACCAACTTCCTCATTGTTGCACAATATTTCTAGATTTTGCTTTTACCTGTGTCTCTGCTTTCTACTCTTTCTACATTTAATTAATCTTGATATTTTGGGAATTTTTAGCATGTTTTAAACATATGTGTTTTAAAAACAGCTTTAGTGGTCTATCAAAACACACCTATATTTAGTGGATAACCTGCTTTCCCTTTGCTATATTACAAACTTGCCATTTAGAACTTTTCCAGATGAGTCCTTCCATCTCCACTTTTTCTAATCATAGTCCCAGGTAAGGAACTGACTCTTTATCAGTAAGTCCTCGAAGCTCCAGTTAACGGATCCAACTGCACAGGCCCTATGGAGGCTTGCTAAACCCCTGAGGAGAGTCCCTAGTTGGCCCATTTCCCTCTGCCCTGAGGGCCAGCTAAGGTTCCGCTCTCTCAGTTTGGGTATTCTCAGTTTTGGCCCTCTGGGGTGCTTCAGGCCAGCACACAACAAATTTATAATGCAACCTGCAGTAGTGAATAGGGAATCAAGGCTCCTTTTGCTCTGAGAATCTTCAGGAAGGTGTTGGGCTAAATAAAGAGGGCTGAACTTTTTGGCTTGTTTCCATGGAGACCTGGGTTGCTGAGAGAAATTTGGGAATATAGCCCTGGGCATTGTAGAGGAGAAAATGTTGGACTTGCTGATGCAATACATATTCTTTCCATAAAGACCTTTTGTTTTCTTTCGATTCTTAGTTTTATTTTTTATTTTTTTTCACTTGATATTTCTTGAGTATCATGTCATATCTTTTTTTTAACACAACATTTCTTTATAGCCTATTAAATGTAATATATACTGGTTCTTTAAAAATTAAAAGCTGTAAAGATTCTTTGGTTTCATATACAGACCCCATTCACACTTCTCACAGAATACATAACTCTTACAGAATACATAACTGTCACAAACTGAATAACATCATTTCTGATGGAATGCTCTAAAATTTGAACATTGCACTGGAATCTGTTTGGGTAACAGTCTGTAAGGCAGAAAAACATGGCATGGGGCACCAAGTGTAAAATGTGTAAAGTGTAAAAAAAATAAATAAATAAATAAAAAATTACTTCAATTTTGTGGAAATAAGGGTAAATTGGAGAAATAAATACATTACAGATAACAGACCTCCATATTTTCCTTATACATACAAAATCTAACAAAAAAAGTTATAGTTCCTTCTGCAGTTATTAACTACATATACATATTTATGCATACATATGTACGGATATGCTTACACAGATATACTTAACATATCTATACATGCACATGCCACCCAAATATACATACATACACGCAAACATATGCATAAATTCCAACATACAGAAAACTCATAAAACAAAACAACTCTCCACCCACCCACCCACCCACCCACCAATCACTCTCCGTCTGCCTGATACACACCGCATGGGGAGGAATGCTATAAACAGGCAACAGTGGAATGGATCTTAGGTTCAACTCAAACTGAGTCAACATCCCTTTCATCCAAGTATACTCTGCCTCCTCCGCCTATGTACTTTATAAAGAGTTCCCATGATTTAGCAAACTGTTGTCTCTTATTCCTTAGAAAGAGCCATATACATTCCAGGTGAAGTGTATTTGTGAGTTCGTTGAGCCAAAGATGGAAAAGGGGAGGCAGTTTATTTTTCCAGAATGTTAAAATAAGCTTTTTGGCCGTTAAAAGTCTGTAGGAAAGAAATTGTTGTTGAGACTTGGACAAACAGAGCTCCTGTTTTGAAACACCAAACATAATTAAAAACTCATCCAGTTCAATAGGTTGATTAGTGATTTCAGGGATGACACTGAAAATCTTGCACCAAAAGTCTTGAAGACTGGGACATAATGCATAACGTCATGGTTACTGGTGTAACCTCCGTTCCCTGATGGAGGGAACGAGACATTGGTGTCGATGTAGTGACACTAGGGGTCACTCTTGGGAGCCCGAGACACCTCTGGTCTTTGATAAAAGACCAATGAAAATTGGCGAGTGGTATTTGCATGCACTCCCCCGAACATACGGGTATAAAAGGAGCTGGTATGCAACCACTCATTCAGGTTTTACGCTGAGGAGCCGATATAAGGTCCGGCCATTTCAGCGGGTAGTTCAGCGTTGTGGCAGGAGGGACCAACGTCTCGTTCCCTCCATCAGGGAACGGAGGTTACACCAGTAACCATGACGTTCCCTATCTGTCACTCACTCGATGTTGGTGTCGATGTAGTGACACTAGGGGTCCCTATACAAAATGTCACAAGGCTGAACTGTGTTACGTGAACTGGTGGTGTGTGGTGGGCAGACTTGCTGTGTGCCTCATAGCCAGCACACCAGGTCGACACTTAACCTCCCCAACACAGTTATGAGTGTCGAACGGCCCTTTTTGGGGACAAGTCGACTACCCAGAGATATAGACAGGCTTAACCCAGTCGTGGCCTCTTTCCCCATCTCTTTTTCCACTCCCTAAAAAAGAAGGGGGATTATCCGACTGGGCCTCCAGGTCTAGTCGGGGGGTGTCCCTCCCAAGGGGAGGACACCGCGGAGACCACACCTCGCCCCAAGAGAGGGGGGGATATTTAAGTGGAAGAATACGTCACACGGTCTTTCCAACCATGTGGAGAGCCTTCAAGGTAGATCCTGCCCAATGGGGGAGGAGTTACTACAACATGGAGACTGGGGCAGAGGGGCTCTGCCCAAGGAAGACGCAGTTTGCCAGCAGGGAAATGAATTAGCGGAAGATATAGATCACATGGGGTTAGCCTTACAGGGAACCGCCACATGCGGAGCACCTATCCCAGAACCGGGCTCTTAGTTAGCGCGTGTACTGGGCCTGCAGTGAGTCTCTCCGAAAACTCGACTGCCACAGGGCTTGGAGGAAGTCAGCGCAGGACTTCAGCTCAAAAGGAGGTGGAAAGCGCTATGTGCAAGCGATACACCCGGCCGGCTATCCCGGGCTTATCCGCTTGTGTTGCGTGCCACTACCTGGGACGAAACCTGTTCCACCCAGAGGTTGTAGAACCTTGCAAAGGTGTTGGGTGTTGCCCAGCCCGCTGCTCTGCAAATGTCTGTTAGAGAGGCACCTCTGGCCAGGGCCCAAGAAGCCACTACACCACAGGTAGAATGGGCTCGTAGCCCTACCGGGGGCGGCATGTTTTGGGCAAGATATGCCATAGTTATGGCATCAATGAGCCAGTGGGTGATCCTCTGCTTTGAGACAGCGCTTCCTTTCCGCTGTGCACCAAAGCAGATAAAGAGCTGCTCAGAGACTAAAGCTCTGCATGCGATCCAAATAGATGCGTAAAGCACGCACCAGACACAGCAACGACAGGGCTGGGTCTGCCTTCTCCTGGGGCAGTGCTTGCAGGTTCACCACCTGGTCCCTAAAAGGAGTGGTGGGAACCTTGGGCACATAGCCCGGTCGGGGTCTCAGGATCACATGAGAAAAGCCCGGACCGAACTCCAGGCACGTTTCGCTGACAGAGAACGCTTGCAGGTCACCTACCCTCTTGATGGAAGTGAGCGCAGTCAGGGGGGCAGTCTTCAAGGAGAGTGCCTTAAGCTCGGCTGACTGCAAAGCTCAAAGGGGGCTCTCTGTAGACCCTGAAAAACTACAGAGATTCAGCCTCCTGGTGCCTCTTAGGAACCTGATGATCAGATCATGCTTCCCTAAGGACTTACCGTTGACTGCGTCGTGGTGTGCTGCTATGGCAGCAATGTACACCTTCAAGGTGGAAGGAGACAGCCTCCCTTCCAACCTCTCTTGCAGAAAGGAAAGCACTGATCTGACTGCGCATCTCTGGGGGTCTTCCCGACGGGAAGAACACCACTTAACAAACAGATGCCACTTAAAAGGCATACAGGCGCCTCGTAGAGGGAGCCCTAGCCTGAGTGAACGTGTCTACCATCGCAGGTGGGAGACAGCTTAGGTCTTCTGCGTCCCATCCAGGGGCCAGACATGGAGATTCCAGAGGTCTGGGTGCGGGTGCCAGATGGTGCCCCTTCCCTGAGAAAGAAGGTCCTTCCTTAGGGGAATTTGCCCGGGGGGAGCTGTCGTGAGGAGCGTGAGGTCCGAGCACCACGTCTGGGCGGGCCAGTAGGGTGCTTACAAGGACGACCTTCTCCTCGTCCTCCCTGACCTTGCACAGGGTCTGTGCAAGCAGGCTCACTGGGGGAAAACGCATATTTGCGAATGCCAGGGGACCAGCTGTGTGCCAGCGCGTCTATGCCGAGGAAGGCCTCGGTCAGGGCGTACCAGAGCGGGCAGTGGGGAGGATTCTTGGGAGGCGAACAGGTGCACCTGTGCCTGTCGAATCGACTCCAAATCAGCTGGACCACCTGAAGGTGGAGTCTCCACTCTCCCTTGAGGGTAACCTGTTGTGACGGCGCATTCGCCGAAGTGTTGAGGTTACCCGGGATGTGAGTGGCTTGCAGCGACTTGAGGTGCTGCTGACTCCGTTGGAGGAGACGGCGGGTGAGTTGTGACATACAGCGGGAGCGCAGACCGCCTTGGCATTTGACATATGCTACCACTGCCGTGCTGTCTGTCCGAACTAGCACGTGCTTGCCCTGGATCAACGGCCGGAACCTCCGCAGGGTGAGCAGAATTGCCAGTAACTCGAGGCAGTTGATGTGCCAACGCAGCCGCAGACCCGTCCAGAGGCCGGCGGCTGCATGCCTGTTGCCAACAGTGCCCCAGCCCATTTTGGAGGCGTCTGTCATGACCACGACGTGCCTGGAGACCAGTTCTAGGGGAACACCTGCTCGTAGAAACGAGAGGGCGGTCCAAGGGCTGAAAAGACGGTGACAGACCGACGTAATGGCCACGCGGTGTGTCCTGTGGCGCCATGCCCGTCTCGGGACTCGAGTCTGGAGCCAGTGCTGAAGCGGCCTCATATGCATCAACCCGAGCGGGGTGGCCACCGCCGAGGATGCCATATGCCCCAGGATCCTCTGAAAAAGTTTCAGTGGAACCGCTGTTTTCTGTTTGAACGCCTTCAAACAGGCCAGCACCGACTGGGCACGCTCGTTCGTAAGGTGCGCCGTCAAGGAGACCGAGTCCAACTCCAAACCGAGAAAAGAGATGCTCTGAACCGGGAGGAGCTTGCTCTTTTCCCAGTTGACCCGAAGCCCTAGTCGGCTGAGGTGTGAGAGCACCAGGTCCCTGTGTGCGCATAACATGTCTCGAGAGTGAGCTAAGATTAGCCAGTCATCGAGATAGTTGAGAATGCGTATGCCCACCTCCCATAATGGGGCAAGGGCAGCCTCTGTGATCTTCGTAAAGACGCGAGGAGACAGGGACAGGCCGAAAGGGAGGACTTTGTACTGATACGCCTGACCTTCGAACGCGAACCGCAGGAAGGGTCTGTGTTGAGGAAGGATCGAGACGTGAAAGTACACATCCTTCGGGTCTACCGCCACGAACCAATCTTGATGCCGGACGCTTGCTAGAATACGTCTTTGCGTCAGCATCTTGAACGGGAGTCTGTGTAAAGCCCGGTTCAGTACTCGCAGGTCCAAGATTGGCCGCAACCCGCCGCCTTTTTTCGGTACAATGAAGTAGGGGCTGTAAAACCCTTTCTTCATCTCGGCTGGAGGGACAGGTTCTATCGCGTCCTTCCGTAGGAGGGTAGCGATCTCCGCGCAAGGTAGCAGCGTTTTCGTCTTTCACCAAGGGGAAGTGGACACCGCTGAACCTGGGCGGATGCCCGGCGAAGTGAATCGCACAGCCGAGTCGGACGGTCCGGACCAGCCCTCGTGACGGACTGGAAGGCACAAGCCATGCGTCCAAGTTCCGCGCAAGGGGGACCAAAGGGACAACGTCATCGGATGTACCGGCAGGTGGGGCCTTGCGGCGGGGCGGAGCTCGAGGTGCCACACCACGTCGTGGCCGTGCTGAGTCAGAGGACATCGAAGCACTTACCTGGCTCCTTGTGACCACCCCCGGAACAGCCTGGGACGGGGGAGGAAGAGGCCTGTCCTCGTGACCCGTGGAGACTGTCACATC
Source organism: Myxocyprinus asiaticus (assembly GCF_019703515.2). Classification (NCBI taxonomy): domain Eukaryota; kingdom Metazoa; phylum Chordata; class Actinopteri; order Cypriniformes; family Catostomidae; genus Myxocyprinus; species Myxocyprinus asiaticus. The sequence continues at coordinate 58,013,042 of NC_059346.1, forward strand.
GGGGGCAGATTTGTGCCACAGCTGGGCGCTCAGGGTGGGAGACCGCCGCTAAAGCGCCAACCTGCCAAATGGAGTGGTGGACGGTGGTCGTGATGCCAGCCATACACACGGATACGTGACCCAGGGAACAAGGCAACCACTCTTGCTGAGCTCTTGAGTACTGCAGCCACTTGGGCATGCAGCGCAATTAAATGCAAAAGGTAACAAAAACATGAAGATCTGCTTACCAGCTCCAGAGCAGTGGGTTTCGTTGTCCCTGGGTCGCCCTTCTCAAGGGCGCTTTGAAGCCTTTCACAGGTTCTGGGCAGCCACGAGGCGGGTGGCGTCTGCTTCCTGCGGTGGGCTCCACGCCGAGGCCAGGCCGAAGAGGCGGGCTGCGGAGGAGCCGGTGCAGTCACCGCAGGGGGACGCCCTTGGCGATGAGTAGATGGGGTGCGGGATCTTGAGCCGCGCCGGGGCAGGATATGCCGGCTAGCATCCATCTACTGCTCTACCATCGAGAACTGCTGGGCAAAGTCCTCGACGGTGTCGCCGAATAGGCCCGCCTGGGAAATGGGGGCAGCAAGGAACCGTGTCTTGTTGGTCTCACCCATCTCGACCAGGTTGAGCCAAAGGTGGTGCTCCTGGACCACTAGTGTGGCCATCGTCCGCCCGAGAGACCACGCCGTGACCTCCGTCGCTCGGAGAGCGAGGTCGGTCGCCAAGCGCAGTTCCTGCATCAATCCCGGGGCGGAACTACCCTCGTGCAGTTCCTTTAGCGCCTTGGCGGACTTGCAGGAGAGCCATGGCATGCAGGGTGGAGGCGGCTTGTCCAGCGGCACTGTAGGCCTTGGCCGTCAGAGACGACATAAACCTACAGGCCTTGGACGGGGGCTTTGGGCACCCACGCCAGGTGGCAGTGCTCTGCGGGCATAGGTGCACTGCGAGCGCCTTTATCCACCGGGGGATTGCCGAATAACCCTTGGCCGCCCCACCATCGAGGGTAGTGAGAGCAGGGAAGCTGAAAAGATCAGGACCGTGCAGTAAAAAGTGCTTCAGTCAGCTCTTCATGCACTTCCGGGAAGAAAGGAATGGGGCGGGGCGTGGCTTTGAGCAGTGCCGCGAGCCCAGGAACCAATCACCGAGCCACGAGGGTTCAGGGAAGAGCGGTGAAATCCACTCTAACCGACGCTCGCGGCTGCCCGGGAAAGCATGTCGTCATCTCCGCGTCAGCCTATGACTGGGCGATCGACCCTGAAGGGAGGAGCCCAGCTGAGGCTTCCAACTGGACGAGCCCACTCTCCGATGCTGTGCTCGAGAGCTCATCACTTTCGCTGGCTCCGAATAAGAGGTCGAACTCGCCGTGAGACGAGCCGGCGGACTCACCCGGAAGCCCAATCGGGGCAGACGAGCGTGCTGGGGAATGGGAGGTCCGCGGGGGGATACCTGGCGGAGGTCGTCCCATTGGGGTCCCCAAATCGCCCCCAGTGCTAGCCACGCTGGCCTCAAACCCGTGGGTAAAAGGACCGAGGTGGGAGCCTCTGGGGTGGCTCGCTTTCTTACGAAGGCGAGCCGCGACCGCAACGTTGCCATGGACATATTCTCGCAGTGAGAACATGACCATCCACGAACGCTGTATCCGCGTGAGCAGTGCCCAGAAACGAAAGACAGTGATCGTGACTGTTAGAAGGCGAGAGATAACGAGCACAACCAGGAATAACACACAATCGGAAAAGCATCTTTAAAAAGACGTGTCTTTAAAAAGACGTGTCTTTAAAAAGACGTTCCATGTGTGCGCTCTTTTAGAGAAATATATACTCTTTTAGAGGGGAAAAATGCTCTTTCAGAAAATATACTCTCTAGTTTTTCTGCCGAAATGCCCAGGGGCATTCTCTGCAGTGCACCAGTGCAGAGGAGGGAGAAGCCTCTGAAATGCGCCGTCAGATCCAGCAGAGGTGAATGAACTGTAGTATTCAGCTCAGTGAGCATGACCGTTCGGCTCCGAAGAGAAAATCTGAATGAGTGGTTGCATACCAGCTCCTTTTATACCCGTATGTTCGGGGGAGTGGCATGCAAATACCACTCGCCAATTTTCATTGGCCTTTTATCAAAGACCAGAGGTGTCGAGTGAGTGACAGATAGGGAACTGTGAAGCAGGGTCATATCAGCCTTCCTGCATTTGTTACATTTTGGAGAGACACCTGGAAATATTCTGGATAATTTTGTTTTAGAGTAGTGTAATCTATGCAAGATTTTGGACTGGATGAGGCAGTGTCTGGAGTTTAAAGAACATCTATTAATCTCTCCCAGGCTATCCGCCCCTAACTCATTAGAAATCTCTGACCCTAATTCTTCCTCCCATAAACTTTTGATTGAAGATGTAGTAGGTAATTGGGAGGCCTGGAGGGTGTTATAAATGCAGGAAATCATTCTCCCTTTACCAAAATAGTCCTTAAGGCAGGTGTCAAGACAAGAAGGGTTAATTGTTGCAAACCTGTTTAAGTAGGATTGTACATAGTTCCTGACTTGCAGGAACCTAAAAAATTTGCTTCAAAGGAGACAAAGGTACCATCTTGATATGGATCACTTACTGCATGAATTCCTGCATCTCTCCATTGATGAAAACCTTTATCTAATATAGAAGGTATAAAAGAGGGATTGTCAGCTACGGGAATTGATAAAGGTAACGTCTCCACCCCAAAATGAGTTCTATTTTGTTTCCAAATACGAATAACACTGCTAATGACAGGGCTGCTTCTGTAGATTTCTTTATTACAGCTTGTTGGTGAAAGAATCATAGACACAGCACCAAGATCATAGGGGTACATTCATCCTGTTCTAATCTGAGTCAGTCCAGTTGTCCACTTTTATCATTTAATATTATTGATATAATTCTGAGGTTAGCCGCCCAGTAATAGCAGTGGAAGTCTGGAAAGGCAAGACCCCCCACATTTCTAGGTTTGGAAAGATGTAGTTGTTTAATTCTATGGTTTTTATAATTCCAAATAAAAGGTAGGATGGTTGAGTCAAGTTGCTTAAAAAAGGACTTGGGCAGAAATAAAGGGGTGTTTTGTAGCAGATATAATAGGTGTGTGAGAAAACCATCTTTATAGCATATATTCTACCTATTAACAAAATAGGAAGAGTCCTCAAAACTGAATGTTACTTTTAAATTTTTCTAAAAGAGGGGCATAATTGGCTTCTCGCAAAGAGCTAAACTTCCTAGATACAACAATTCCTAGGTAAGTAAATCTGTCTTTAGCTATTTTAATCCGAACTGGGTATGTTTGTGAAAGATCTTTAAGCCCAACTGGCATGAGTTCACTTTTATTTAGATTAATTCGATAGTCTGAGAATGAGCCATATTGTTCGATCACTTTTAAGATTACAGGGATATTAGATGCGTGTTTAATTACATATAATATGACATTGTCTGCATATAAAGACATTTTGTTTATAGTGGTTTTAGTAAGGAGCCCATGAATTCTTTCATCAGAGTGGATGGCTTCCGCTAGAGGCTCAATGGCCAGGGCAAAAAGAAGGGGAGAAAGCAGGCAGCCTTGTCGGGTACCCCTGAATAAAGCAAAAGATGGTGACAAAAGTCTATTTTTGAGTATACACGCCCTAGGGTTTTTATATAGAATTTTAAGCCAAGTGATGAATTTCTTTCCTACATGGAATTTCTGTAGCAGAGCGAAGAGGTAAGGCCACTCTACCTGATCAAATGCCTTTTCGGCGTCTAAGGACAAAATCACCAGATCGGACCAATTAGTCTGGGAAGAGTATAAGATATTAAACAGGTGACGAAGATTATTAAAGGAACTACAACCTGGAACAAAGCCGGTCTGATCAGGTTTCACTAGTTTCCCTGAAAGCGTATTAAGTTTGATGGCTAATGTCTTAGCAAAAACATTTTTTGAAACTGGCCTATACCCCCCGACCTCCTCTGGATCCCTGCCCTTCTGGGGTAGGACAGTGATTACTGCTTCATTAACTGAGGCAGACATCCCACCTCGAGAGCCTGGGAGAACATTTAAGCATGTAGGGCCCCAATTGTTAAATATTTTATAGGGTGACCATATTCTGGTTTTCCAAAAAGAGGACACCTTTTTTTTTGTCACCGGGGGGGATTGGGGTGGAGTGGGGTGGAATAATAGGGTTCAAAACAGTGTTACTATGAATGCAAACTTTAATACAGTGAAAAAGACACTCTATTAGCATAACATAAATATATATAAATAAATATAAATTTCCAACATTCTTTTGAATGTACATGTACTAATATGAAATATTTGATGCCATGAGTGTACCTTCATTTACTATTTTTATTATTTTGAATGGCCATGGAAAATGAAGCAATGTGATAACAATTTTACCTGGTCGCAAAAAGTAGTCCGTTAATTTACCTGATGAAATTTCAACTTTTGCTGACCCTTTTATGCTTTGGAGAGCTAATGTGTGCTTCTTTATTAGCAACTGACACATAAGTGCCAGCTTTACATGACATACATTCAGCTTCCCACGGATCTCGACCTGGATGAAAGCATTGGAATTTTTTGTGCAAATCTTCTGTAAATTTGCACTTTCGTTTGGGCATTGCTTCCACTCAGCTGTCATTTACTGCTACTGTCAAGCAACTGTTTGATGCTGAACACAACAGCACTTCGCGCGTTTGCGGAAAGATTGACAGGCAGGAATTTGGCCAATAGTTGCTGCAAGCCTTTTATAATCGACCAATTGGTGTGCGAGAAGGCGGGACTTACAAAGAGGGGTTAAAGCAATGCAAATATGCACGCACACACAATAAAGACCAGATGCACATCATAATGCAACTAAAGCGGACATTTTCACAAATGTAGAAATCCCGGCCGGACGCTTTTTTCAAAAAGGAGGACATATCCGGAAAAAAGAGGACGTATGGTCACTCTAATGTTTTATATACCTCGCAAGGGATTCCATCGGGGCCGGGAGATTTACCTCCTTTAAGTGACTTTATAGTGTTCTTTAATTCCTCTTATGTTAAATCAGCTCCAAGAAATTCTCTATCCTCTTGGTCTAGCGTTGGTAGATTACAGCTGTTTAAAAAAAGTCTCCATGGTGGAGGAATCATCAATTGTATTACTAGATTACATTACATAGATTACAATGATTCATAAAATTGTTTAAAACGATTGTTAATTTCTGTAGGAAATAATAAGTAAGTCCCGGATTCTGATTTGATCCGATGAATTGTACGGTCACTTTCCAGCTTTCATAGCTGTCTAGATAACAGTTTGTGTGGCTTATCACCAAATTCTAAATATTGTTGTTTCATAAACATTAAAGATCTTGAAAACTTTTCAGATGTAATCTTTGTATTGATATCTAAGATTTAATATTTTCTTGTGCAGTTCTGAGGAAGGTGATGTAGCATTCTCATTATCCAATTGACTAAGCTGTCTTTCTAAAGATTGTAAAGCAGCTGTATTTTGTTTATTTTTTGCACCCTTAAAGGAGATAAAACAACCCCGTAAATAAGCTTTAAAGGTGTCCCATAAAAGTGAAGGCAAAGTGTTCGGTTGATTGTTAGTTTCGAAAAATAACTCTAGCTGTGTATGCAAGTACTCACAGAATTTTGCATCCTTTAATAAATAGGGGTCTGCCCGCCACAGTGGTTGAGTCGTTACAATTTCTGATCATTTTAGAGCAAATGTAATTGGACTATGGTCTGAGATTAGAATATTATGATAAGTGGCGTTGAACATAAAGGGAATTAACTTCAAATCAACTAGAAAATAGTCGATACGGGTATAAACATTGTGGGCCTGTGAATAAAAGTAGTCTCTCTCCGTTGGATTGGCTAACCTCCATACATCACCAACATTAGAATTTTTAATGTACATATTAAGAAAGTCCCTAGACTTAGAGGGGGGAGCACGCTGATCTGTCCAAATATGGGTCCAGAACACAGTTGAAATCCACCCCCAGTTGAAACCCCCCCATAATTAAATTAGTAAGTAAAACACATTTTGAAAAAAGTGTGGATCATCAAAATTTGGTCCATAAATGTTAACTAAGGTTATAGACATTGAAAAGATTTATCTCGCAACTATGATGAATCGCCCCTCCTTATCTGCAATCGTAGCCCTATGCTTAAAAGGAATCCCCTTTCTTATTAAAACAGCAGTACCCCTTGCCTTAGATGAAAAGGAAGATTGAAAAACTGACCTATCCACCTGGCTCTCAGCTTGGAATGAGAATTGTTTTTGAGGTGTGTCTCTTGTAAAATTATAATATCGGTGTTCATAGATTTTAGATGAGACAACACTTTACCTCATTTAACTGGATGGTTTAGGCCTTTAACGTTCCAGGATGCAAAAGTCAACGCTCCCACCCCTCAGTCAGGTGTCTTACTCCCTGTTGTTGCATTTATTACCCCACCTCACCACGGAACCCTGTTAAACATCCCCTCCCACGATCCCTTATCACAACAAAACTAAAAAGAGAAAACAGAACAGAAACGTACCTGAAAACCCAGACTTGAACATCAAAACAGAATTTTACAGAGTAAACAATAAACTTGACTGTAAAAAGAAAAACAGCCCAACTAGTGTTAGCTGACTATCAGGAGCTCAGTGAACAGTTCCTATGGGTGTTATGGCTGTTCATATGCACACATAGGCAGCTCAGTCTTCACAAATTTGACTTGTGAAGCATATAAACATTGCATACAAAACAAATCATGTCAAATAAAAAACAAAACAAAACAAATGTGTTTTAGCGCTTAATTATAATTGTCCGATCAGCTCTCCAACCCAGTTTAGTAGCCTTGATATAGAGTTCCAATCTAAGGAGAGATTATGATGTCGACACGTTACCCTCACCGAAGTGCTGCTCTGCAATTGTGAATGGCTTTACCGGGTCCGTGAAGTACATTTCTTCTTCGCTGTGTGTGACCCGTAACTTCGCTGGGTATAGAAATCCGAAGCAGACCCCCGGACGAAGTAGGTCTTTAGCTCTGTTAAAACGGGTACGTTGTTTCAATATGGCAGCTGGGAGGTCAGGGAATATCAGAAGTTTCTCTCCATTGTAGGTGATGGTCTTGAGCTGAGCCGCTTTTCGGATGATGTCCTGCCAATCGTGAAAGTAATGCATCTTGACAATGAAGGCCCAGGGATATGAGGTGTTGTCGGAGTGTTTTCTCAAGGATCTGTGAGCACGGTCGATCAAAGGTAAAGTAAAGAGAGAGCGTTCTTCGGCAGATGCGCAATAAAGTCCGTGGGCTTGCGACCAATCTCCTCGCCCTCTTTAATATTCAGAATGTGCAGGTTTTGCCTTCTACTGTGACTTTCCAGATCCGTACATTTCTCTGTGAGCTGTAAGACGCTGTTTGTTAGCTTTTCGACATCCTTTGGTAGTTGGGAGCATGGAAGTGAACATTCTAAATCCTGTGCAGAAAGCATGGACCAATCAACTGTGAGCTCAAGTAGATTTCAGCAACAGTTAAATAGGTAAATAGTGGAAATCCACTGATATAAATATTTACTTATTAAATAATTATTATTATAATTTCATTGTTGCTAAAACTGCATATACATGTGGTTAAAAAGAAAAGAATATTTAAATTGGTAGACCAGAAACATAACAAGCAGCCAGCTTGATGTAATAGTCTGAAGTTATTTAAATATGTAACGAATGACATACATGGCAAAAAGATTCACATGTATGATATTTGATAGGTATGATATTTTGATAGGATTGATTTTTATTTCAAACAGACAGGATAATAAAGTTGCTGGAGTAGCTCTGCAGTGCATCAGAAATAGAACAGGGTATCCGTCCACTGCCCCAATGGATGCTTCCAGTGCAGACAGCATCACTGATTATCAATGGAGAGATTTGTTTTGACGTGACACCACATGAAACTTGTGTCCGGTATAGACAGGGTTTCGGACTGACAGTCTATCTGGAATGCCACGAACACAGACAAGCAGAGTATGACAAATAGTAAAACATCCCAGTGCTGTTATATGAAATATTAACACTCTTGGAACGGTGTTTGTCCAATCTAATTAAAGGACTGGAACTCTAAAACATTACTCAAAATGTCATGCATAATCTTGGAAATGACCTTGTCTCTTTCAGAAATGGGCTACATTATTGATCACTTATGCCAGTCAGATGGAAAATTTTGATTTTTGAAAGCAATATGCACCATACAGGTGACTTTTTGCCTCAAAGGATTATTATTTGGAGTAGGACATTTTACTTAAAATTCACAATTTGTGTTCTTTTTGAGCCAGTGAGCTAACACTTTCAGATAAATGGCTTGTATCCCTTTTCATTTTCAGGGTCAGTTATTTTAGAAAACCTTTCTGTTTTACCAGAAAGGGACACACAGATCTGTGTTAAAGGAACAACAGTAGCAGGTGAGAAAGGAGGAGTGTCTTTGGGTGATTTTTAAATTACAGGGACTATATCTGAGGCTCAGAGTCGGCTCTGAGATGGGGTGCAATCTTTTGAGGCCAATTAAGGTGGAATACAAAAATAGCAGGACAGTCTGATCTTGATTTTTACCAGGGCGACCAAGCTCATCTCTGCTACTGGCCCTTGGGGACAGGAGATCAAATTAATTATTATTATCTGTCTCTCTCACACTCTCTCTCTCTCTCTCTCTCTCTCTCACTCACACTCACACACACACACACACACACACACACTCACACAGCTTCTTTCTCAGTTACCATCTTATGATGCTGAATGCTTTGTTATAATGTGGAGGGATAAGGTGATGTTGTGAACAATGAACAGCATGAGCCAAATTTCGTATATATCTTAAATTGCAGAGTAGTAGTTTTTCTCAACATACACTGTATATGGGGGCCTGGGTAGCTCAGTGGTAAAGGACGCTGGCTACCACCCCTGGAGTTCGCTATTTCGAATCCCAGGGTGTGCTGAGTGACTCCAGCCAGGTCTCCTAAGCAACCAAATTGGCCCGGTTAGGGAGGGTAGAGTCACATGGGGTAACCTCCTCGTGGTCGCTATAATGTGTTTTGTTCTCAGTGGGGCGCATGGTGAGTTGAGTGTGGATGCCGCAGTGGATGGCGTGAAGCCTCCATACACACTATGTCTCCGTGGCAATGCGTTCAACAATCCACATGATAAGATTCGCAGGTTGATGGTCTCAGACGCGGAGGCAACTGGGATTCATTCTCCGCCACCCGGACTAAGGCGAATCACTACGTGACCACAAGGACTTAAAAAGTGCATTGGGAATTGGGCATTCCAAATTGGGTGAAAAAACCCTCCCAAAAAAACATACATTGTATACACAGTTAAGACCTCAGTTGTATTTTGAATATTTGTTGCAAAGATTTGCTTTCTTGTGTGTTTGTTTACAGGTGTGGGGGTACCCATTACAGGTTGTGCCATCCTGGACAAGCCCCAATTCTGTCTTAACCTGTCACCTATTTAACATAAAATAAAAATGAAATAAACAAGACTCCAGTATTTTTAGATATTAAAATAGCAGCTTGTCTTGGAGACTGATAACACTGTGATCAATTCGGTGACTGAAGGTCAAAAGTTCTGCTGAAATGGGCTGGTGCCACTGCCCCAGTGGCTGAAGCTGGAAGTGTTTTTGAGGTGAAATGTCCACAGGGTTCCAAAAGCTTGTTGTATTTTTAGTTGTAAAAGATGTAATCCTGTCAACCGGAATGCATGTTTTATTAAGTCTACCCCATAACCCAAACCTCAACACTTAACCTAACTGCCAGTAGAGTAAAAATTAAATTTTAGAGTGAAGATGCAACCTCCGAATCACGCTAACCATTGTTTAGAAAAACTTTATTACTTCATGGTTTCCATGGGACCAGAAGCCATATCTTGGAGTGAACATGATTACTTCCTGGTTTCCATGGGACCAGAGCCCGTGTTTCAGAGGTATCTGTAGTGCCACAAGGAAAGGTGAGCATGTTTGTATTTAGCGTCCGTATTTCCCTCTGTATCATGTCTGATCTGGGTCACGTGAAAATAACAGAGCCTATGTCACGGTCACGGCATCATCATCCCATGTCTGTCTCATTGTCTGTTTTTGTGTGAGCACATGGTTTCGGTTGTATTCCCTGCCTTGTGCTCTTCAGTCTGTCTTGTTTCATGTCTGGAGTATGGTGTCTGGGTCCTGACTTCCTGTCTGGTTCGGTTTTGGTCTGTGTCAGGATCCGGACACTCATGCTCCATGTCTGTCTGTTATTGACGTGGATGCATCGCGCTTATGTCATCTGTGTATCATCATTGTGTATCATACCTTTATGTCATAAAAAGTTGGGTGTACAGCAAAACCATTATCTGTATCTGTTCATATGACAAAATTATCTGTATCTGTCTCTGTATTCAGATAGAACCGGATGTGGGTAGGGCTTAAACCGGAAATGTGTCAAAACTAAATGAAACACCCATATTTAAATGTTACTCTTACATTTATAAACATGCCTTGTAAATGCCTTTTCATAATATTAGCCTAATATTAGCCTAATAATAATAATTATTATTATTATTATTGTAGGCTACAAATATTGTTTAGTTAAATTATTATATTATTATTTTTTATTTACCAGATGAAGCTGAATTTGCAGGCTACATTTACTGTGGAATATGTTAACTGTGGTTTCTCCTGGTATTTCTGATATTAATATCTGCTGAAACAGTATTTTCATATAATGTATAATATTACTCTGGAGGCAGGAGGTGTCAAGCAAAATGTGAAATATCAAGCACAAGCAATGAGCCCGAAGCTGAATACCTTATTCGGAAAGGCACGAATAATGACTTCAAAACAAATAACTGATTCATCCGAATAATAGAAAAAATATTTATTTGACTGATTATCCAAGAAACACAAGAATAAAGCGACATTTTAAATAAACATATCCAAAATTACAACGAATTTATGAATCTGTGCAGCAAATATTTCTAAAGTGTAAACCTTATGAATGAAAATGCGCACAGTGTGATTTCAGATCGGATGGCAGTGGTCTTGACTCCATTTGCGGTCTTCGTTAATTGTGCGCGTCTGGAGCTTATCAAGTGTAACAATAATTAAGATATGACATCATACACATGTTCCACTTCTTGAAATGTTTATGTTAATGTATCACACGATTCACATGTAATGATTCCCATGTATTTCATGTATAGCCTAAACCTGAGCGCGATGTTAAATTCCTGAACTGAAGAGATGATTTCACGTAAGTCTATCAGGAATTTTTATGATAAGACACCATTATTTAGTTAATAATAATAATAATAACGTTAAATTTATATAGTGCCTTACCAGAGGTAGCACAGTTTAAAGAAGAAGAAAAAAAAGATGGAGCATGTTTCAGTTTCTTCATTTTACATGAGGAGGAATATAAGCGATGAATACTGTTTGGAGCCTTTAAACCTTTATGGAGCATTTTAACTTTTTTTCAGAATAAAGTCTTAACCAGATAATTCCCTTAATCACTGATGTGAATATAATGTGGTCAATTTAAGAGACAACTAGACGAGCTCTGACATGATATCATCACTTCAGGTCAGGAATTTAACATCGTGCTCAAGTTTAGGCTATAAATAAATACATGGGAATCACTTGTGTTACATTAACAGACATTTCAAGAAGTGAAAAATGTAAATCATGTCGTATCTTAGTTAATGTTACACTTGATAAGCTCCAGACGGACACAATTACCAGAAACTGCAAACAGAATCGCGACCGCACCCATCCGATCTGAAACTACAATGTGCACATTTTCATTCATAAGGTTTACACTTTAGAAATATTGGCTGCACAGATTCATAAATTCTTTGTATTTTTGTATATGTTTATTTAAAATGTCGCTTTATCCTTGTGCCTCTTGTGTTATCAGTCATACAAATATTTTTAATATTATTCGGATTAATCTGTTATTTCCAAATAAGGTATTTGGCTTTGGGCACATCCCAAGTAAAAAGTAGTCTACCTAACACGGATGTGTCCTTATGAAAGAAAATATTTGCTGTAGGAACCTAGACATAACGTTTTTTCTGCTCACAGCCACACCTCTTACAGCTCTTGCCCCGCTCACTTCACTATCTTAGGTTATTTGATTAAATTAATCCATACATGTAGCTAGGCTAAGTCACTAGTTAAATAAGCTCTTGTAATGAGAGAAAATGCTGTCCACTCCAGAGCTAAGATAAATGTTTTATTCATGCGGAGGCCATACATGCAAGACATGACCGGACAGAAGATTGCAAGTGAAAGAGAACAAAAAGAGGGAGGAATGCATACCATTAGAGGATCTAGCATACCCCGTCCAAATATAAATAACTTATTTACTACTTGCTGAATTACTACCATTGTTATTTAATGACTATTAAGTATAAAGCAGAGTTGTAAACCTCTTTAAAAAAAAACTTAAAAAACCAAAGGCTTGTGTGATATTCAGAATTTAAATGAGAATACTTCTTAAATTAGAATTTAGTTCCTGAATTTGAATTGAATTTGAGGTAGCAAACAGAATGCAGGATTGCATTTGGATTTGATTTTAGATTTAGATTTTTTGTGTTGTTTTCCTTTTTTGAGAAGTTCACATTTAGCTATGGCTTTGCCTCCCTCTCCCTTGTACACTCTCCTTCTCTCTTACTGAAAATGCTGTGAGCGTCGTCTTTCCACTCAACTCACGCATGAGGACTCTGGAAACACCCAAGCAGACAAGAAAAATGATGATCGGCACAACTTCATTTTCTGAAGGGCTGCAAGTCAGCCAGGAACGGCTATTATTCCATCGACACTGTCGGTATTAAGTTATTTCCCTCTCTAAATACGCGAGCATTCATGAATATCTATTGAGTTTCAGGTGCGGACACGGGGGGCTTTTTTTCATTTCTCTCGTGAATGACTGTGACTCTATATTCCACCTCACTAACCTTTTTCTCCCAAGATTGAAGTGAAAGACAATGGTATTGGAAATTGGCTTATAAATCCTTTGAGAAAAGATGGGGCCTGTTCAAATGCAGCACCACCAGCTTTCATGTTTTTCATGAGAGGGTTAAGATGCTCATGCTCTTTTTCACAGTCTTATCTCTTAGATTTGATTGCTGGGCAATCCTATGCCTGTTTAAGTGAGTGCCCTTGTGCCAGCCGATGCACACAAGGGAGATTTTAATGTGCTCGCAAGGCTGTGAGAATGGCAGAGTGCCAAGGCTTGACTGGAAGATGATGCTGAGGGGAGCTACACACTGTTCATGCACACCCTCAATAATTTAGGTAAATAAGATCATAAATAAGGGGCCTGTGAGAGCTGGTGCAATGAGGAATCAAAGGGGGATGAAGAGAAAGAGAGTAATCTTTGAGAGAGAGGAATGAGGGAGGAAGCCAGCTCCTCTATGGACACAAGCTATATGTCCATTATACCATACAGTGTTATTATTTTAATGAAAAATAATGCAAAAACTGAAAGAAAACATTTTCTTTAACTGAAATAAAAGAATAATTTTTAACTTGAAATTAATGTACCTAAATAAAAAAATACCTTTTTATGACTCCGAAACTAAGTAAAATATAATAAGAATTGATTTTATTTTTATTTTTTGATACACAGTGTACTATAAAATTTAGAATCTTTACAATCCAATTTCATTGAACATGAAAATGTCTAAAAGAAATGTAATGCTGTCAAAAATATTGACATAATATCAGTTTCCTGTCTGTCACTCACTCAACCTTGTGTCAGTGTAGTGACAATAGGGGTTCGATTTTGAGAGCCCCAATCACCTTTGCTTAAAATAGAAAAGGCCATTTCATTGGCGAGTGGAATTTGCATGCCACTCTCCGCCCCGGACATATGGGTATAAAAGTAGATGGCATGCATCACTCATTCAGATTTTTTCTTCGGCGCCGAATGCATGTGTGTTCGTCCTCTCACTCTTTGCTACGCTGCTGGATTCATATCAGTGGTCACCCTCACACGGTTGAGTGCTGTGTTTCCACTCGCCACTTCGGCAGCCTGAGTCTGCAGGTGCTAAAAGAGTATATTAGAAAGAGTATATTTTCTAAAAGAGCTTGCGCAAACGCTTGGCGTCTTTTTAAAGATGTCCTTCCGCGTTTGCGCTCCTGGATGTGGCCGTTATCTCTCCCCTCCGGATACCCATGAAATCTTGAGTGTCTGGGGCGCCAGCACGGCGAGACGGCTTTCGTGGAAGGGTTGTGTTCTCATTGCGAGAACATGCCCATGAGAACGTTGCGGTTGCGGCTTACTTCCTTCTTCATGAAGCAAGGAGCCACCGCGGCCGCTCCCCAGCCTGGTTCGTCCTGGGCTGACGCTCAGCCGGCCAGGTGGGCAAGCACCGTGGGCGATCTGGATGTGGACATGGGAGCGTTTCTGCCGGCTCAGCCCCCGCGGACCTCCCATCCCCCAGCACGCTCGTTCTGTCCAGACAAGCTGTCAAGCAATGCAGGCGGTCTGCCTCAGGGCAGGTTTAATGTGTCGTTCGTGGCTCACGATGAGGATGAGCTTTTGGTCACGGCATCAGAGGATGGGCTTCTGCTATCGGAGGCGGACGAATCTTCTGAGCTCCCGACCATGGGTGGTAGAGCACAGGATGAGTCGGACGTTGAGATGGCAGCCGTGCTTGCCCGGGTGGCTGCGAACATCGGGCTGAAGTGGAACCCTCCACCCTGCCCTGAGCGTTTGCGGCTGGATGATTGGTTTCTGGGCTCGTAGCACGACTCACGGCCGCGCCACAACCCGGTGCCTTTCTTCCCAGAAGTGCATGAGGAGCTAACGAAGTCATGGAATGCATGTTTTACTGCCCGTACACACTTCGCGGGCTCGTCCACTCTGACTACCCTCGACAGCGGAGTGGCTAAGGGATATGTCGAGTTTTCCCAGGTAGAGCACGGCGTAGTGGTGCATTTATGCCCATAGGGTGCAGCCACCTGATGCGACCGACCAAGGCTCCCTTCCAAGGCCTGTAAGTTCCTCTTTAATGACGAAGGCTTACAAGGCTGCAGGTCAGGCCGCTTCCACCCTGCACACCATGGCCATCCTGCAGGTCCACCAGGCCAAGGCGCTAAAAGACCTGCACGAAGGTAGGACCAACCCAGGGCTGATGCAGGAACTGTGCACTGTGACCGACCTTGCCTTACGTGCGATGAAGGTCACGGCGTGCCCCCTGGGGCAGACAATGTCCACGCTTGTGGTCCAAGAGCGGCACCTGTGGCTCAACCTTGTGGAGATGCATGACGCCGAGAAAGTCCGCTTTCTTGATGTGCCCATCTCCCAAGGGGGGCTTTTTGGCAACACCGTCGAGGATTTCGCCCATCAGTTCTCGACGGTGAGAAAGCAGACTGAGGCAATTAAACACATCCTGCCGCAGCGTGACCCGGCCGTCTTCAGGCCACTGAGGTCCCGCACCCCGTCTGCTTCTTGCCAGACCTAGCAGGTCTTCCGCCAGTGGTGGTAGACATGATCACTCAGGCCAGGGCCCCCTCCACGAGGCGGCTTTTTGCTAACTGGTATTCTTCCCATGGGGAAGACCCACAGAGATGCGCCGTCAGGTCTGTGCTGTCTTTTCTTCAGGAAGCGCTGGAGAGACATCTGTCTCCCTTTACCGTGAAAGTGTACGTGGCTGCCATAGCAGCTCACCACGATACACTGGACAGCAGTCCCTCATGAAAGTGTGACCTGATCAACAGGTTCCTCAAAGGCATAAGGAGTTGAATCCTCCTAGACCACACCTGATCCCCTCTTGGGATCTCTCTGTGCCCCTACCTGCCCTACAGAGAGCCCCATTTGAGCCCCTGGAGCAGGCCGAGCTCAGCACTCTGTCTCTGAAGACGGCCCTCCTGGTGGCGCTCACTTCCATCAAGAGGGTGGGGGACCTGCAGGCGCTCTCTGTTACCAGTGAATGTCTGGAGTTTGGGCCGGCACACTCTTAAGTGATCTTGAGACCCCGGCCCAGTTACATGCCCAAAGTTCCCACCACTCCTTTTCGGGACCAGGTGGTGAACCCGCAAGCGCTCCCTTCAGACGAGGAAGACCCGGCCTTGTTGTTGCTGTGTCCAGTTTGTGCCCTGCACATCTATCTGGACCACACGCAGAGCTTTAGATGCTCGGAGCAGCTCTTTGTCTGTTTTGGGGGACAGCAGAAGGGGAAAGCTATCTCTAAGCAGAGGCTGGCCCATTGGATTGCAGATGCCATTTCTCTTGCATACCAGTCTCAGGACTTGCCGTGCCCCTTGGGGGTCCGGGTGCACTCCACTAGAGGTGTTGCGTCCTTCTGTGCACTGGCAAGGGGGGCCTCTCTAGCAGACATATGCAGAGCTGCGGGTTGGGCTACACCCAATAAATTTGCGAGATTTTATAACCTACGTATAGACCCAGTTTCGACCTGAGTGTTACGCGGTAACAGCAGGTAGGCCGGGCGGCCGGTTGGGTGTACCACTTGCATTGCGCCTTTCCCCTATTTCAAAGGTGATAATGTGCACTTTTTGTCCACAACAGTTCCCCGTACCGGTGAACTCCGGATGCCTCTTTAATTCTTTAGCACATGCCGGGTGATAACACTGGACCTCGCCTCCTGGTGGATGGCAGCTAGCTCTTCTGCCTCCCGGCAGATGTCAGCGGCTGCTCCGGCAGACATCGGCGAGCTCCCCAGCCCCCTGGTGGATGGTAGCAGCTCCTCCGCCCTCTAGCGATTGGCAGCAGCTCCTCCACTCCCTGGCGAACGGCAACGAGCTCCCCCACCCACTGGCGGACAACAAAGGCTCTTTTGTCTCCTGGCAGACCACAGCGGGCTCCTCCGCCTTCGGGCGAACCGCTCCAGTACCACCGCATCAAACATACTCTGCGTCACAAACCTCTGTCAGCGGCGAGGGCTCTCTGACGGCGCGTCTTTCTCCAGTCTTGGGTTTTGGCATCAGTGTAATGGGTTTCAGGAAAGGAGGAGGTGGGAACCGGATCAACACTCAACAAGACTTTAATTATAACATAATCACAAACTGGAACATAATAACAGACGTCGACCACGAACACACACACACAACTCCGTGTGTGTGTCTCTCTCTCCAGCACTCCCAACTCTCTCCTGCTGATTGGGCCACTTAGCACCAGGCGCGCACACTCACAGCCCGGCCACGCCCTCCTCCTCATCACACAGAATTAAATTAATTTAAAACATTAGCAGATATTCCTCTGCTTAGCGATGTAGAATGGTTTTTTGTCAGTTTTAAAGATGCTGCTCACTTCATATCCAGTTTTTACCTTTTATTATATTCTCAGGCCCCAAGTCTACCATATAGTGCAGTTTACAAATGGGAGAAGGATCTCTGCAATGAATATATAGATGAGGATTGGCAGGAGGCTGTTGAATGTGTGAGGTCTACTTTCAAATATAACTGACTAAGGGAGACTCAGTACAATATATTACATAGGCTACAAATAACCCCAGTCATAATGAACAAAATCGATCACAGTATCACCTCTATGTGTGAAATGCCTTACAGACTTCTTTCTCTCTATCTTCTATAAATTGCTGCTTCTTGCTAGGAAATGCATTTTTTTATGGATGAATAGAACATACTGCCCCATCTGTTACTCGGTGATACAAGGAGATGGCTGCTGTGCTTAAGGGCAATGATCAGTCCTTCCTGGCAAAATGGAGTCATAGACTTTTATAGATTACTTGACTTCAGATCTTAGAAACACCATATTGAAAGGCCAGTTCTCCTTGCAATGGAACCCTGTCTCAGATGAGCAGTTTAAGATAGGCTAATTTTGAACTTAACACATTGTTTTGTTTTTCTCCCAGAGGATGGTTCCTGATATTTGTGTATGCTGTTGTTTCTGTTTCTCTCTCTCTCTCTCTCTCTCTCTCTCTCTCTCTGCAGTACTGTATCTGTGCTGACATTGTAGTAGAATGAACACTTTTTATTTAAGCTGATCATGTTTCATACTTAACTAAATTTGGTCAGTTTACATTTTGATTTAATTTTGTAGATTTAGTCTTAAATGTAGTCTTAAAAATATTTTTATGTAATATTGTTACCACACTTTTATGGTAGATATCACATAGTACTTTTTACACTGTATTGATGACAGATTCTGTCTATTTCCACAGAAAATAATTTGTTCATGTAATTTGTACTGTACTTTGTAAAAACAAACAAAAAAACATGTAGACATATTTCAACCGTTTATGATATAAACCGTGTTCAGTCATACTTCCTCTCTCTCTCTCTACATTTCATGTCTGCAGCTCAATGCATAATCTCCAATGAAGGATAAGGATGATAATGAGAAGTGACATGGCAATTAAGCTATTTGTGATGCAAAAATGAGGGCCAACAGGGTCTGCAATGCACTTGGGCAATGCACTTATGGAGGAAATTATGGTGATCAAGTTGTAAGTGGAATCAAAGTAGAGGTGCTCAGTAATATGAGCCAGTGAAGAACTCATGGAGGTCTAATATACCTGAAGAGAGCAAACTGTTATCATTCCCATTCATCTTTATGTTTACTGGCTCCCATCATGGGCCTTCATGGGAAACTTTTTTTTTTTTTTTTTGAGCCAATCACCTGAGCTGTAAATGCCTTTTGACTAATCACTCAGGAGCTGCAGGAAAATGACTGATGGCATAACCCGAATGTACACAGTTCAAAGCCCTTCACAAATGATTATACTGAGCTGTGATGTCAAAGGGAGCAGACAGGGGAAAATATAAGTCCATTTCACCCTTTTAAGAGCCCTCCCAAAAATTGTATTGTGTCTAGTGATGTGGAGTGGACTCCAAAATAGACTCTGAGACAGGAATAGATTCTCCGTAACTTTACAAACAGGATGATTGGCTCAAAATAATGAATCTGCTTTCTTAAGAACCAATCACATCCTCTACAAACACCTGCTGGTTGGTGGGACACCACCTCATTCATCATGTGCGTTTGAGTGAGAGATAATGTGCGTGCGTGCAAAAGAAAGAGAGAGGGTGTTAAAGATTTTAAAACTTTCTGAAGTTTGTGTAGTATTATATTAATGCAAGGGACAGTGGATTATCCCAATTTGTCTAGTTTCTATATGACAATGAAATTATTTCCAACCCAGCCTGTTTCTTGTTATTTTCCCTCATAAAATTGGACATGAGCAGCAACTAGGGAATGACATTGTTACCAGTTATGCAGTGTCTCTAATTATAATAGCAGGAGTTTATGTCTTCATGTCACACATTTTAAAAACTCTTATGAGAAAATAAAAACTAAATTTAGTGTGCGATTAAAGACTGCAATCTGATATCGCCGGAACATATGGAATGGGAAACACTATTAACTTAAAGGTAAGCTAGTGATATTTTAGCAAATCAATAACCACACCAATATATCTTAATTAAATCCACAGCTATTTAATCTGTTGTGGTCGAGACTGTCCACAGTTTCACCATACATTCCATAAAAAAGCGATTTCACGTACCATACTGCATGTTCCATTTAAAACAACAATACAAATTTATTTTATTTTATTACGTCTCCATTATATGCCTATTAATAGTTATTGAAGTGAATCGAGCAAGAAAATTAGTGTGATTTGGTTTTACATCAGCATGGAAGCCATCTAGACTAAAGTAAGCTTCTCCCATCCCACTAACGTTAGTGTTTGGATTTGGGTAGGAGAAAATGACCAGCAGTTACAGTTAAAACATCAACTTTATCACGGAGCGGCAATCGGACGCAATAAGCAGTGGACTGAGTGAGCTATATACGAGTGAAAATTAAACTATGATTTTTATAATTCCATTGATTTTCTGTTCATGACTGAAAAGCAATTTTGGGGGTGAAAATATGTCACTTGGGAAGGCACTGCCCACTAATGGCCATCCCTGGTGACGGCCCTGAATTTTGAAACTATCCTAACTGAAAATAAATGGAGTCGAAGGGTCGATCCCATCGACTCCAACAGCTGGAGTCGGGAATCGGAGTCTACTCCAAAAAACTCGAAATCGAACACCCCTAATTGCGTCATTTGCAGAGTGATCTCATTATTCAAAGATATTTATATGTAGCATTTACACACACATTTTTGTACGCTTGCCTTAAGGTTTAAATTTCAGATGCTGTCAATACGTTGATATTGTATGTTTCAGTGTCTATGCAAACGTACAAAAATGTATGTATGATATAACCACACTTTACATACAAATACAATATCTACCAATACTGATGAGATAATGTTGTCATTCACAATGCTCCATGGCATTGTAGTTCATTCTCTCATAAAAGACGTTTAGTACGCAGCAGTGATGTTTACCTCATTGACCTTGCTCACCATTCTGTACAACACTGTGGCAGCAGTGGAGTCATTTGGGTTCCTGGGCTCTACCATCTCACAGGACCTGAAGTGGGAGACCCACATTGTGAAAAAGGCCCAGCAGAGGTTGTACTTCCTTTGTCAGTTGAGGAAGTTCAACATACCATAGGCGCTGATCCAGTTCTACTCAGCAGTCATTGAGTCTGTCCTCTGCACTTCAGTAACTGTCTGGTTTGGTTCAACTACGAAATCGGACATCAGAAGACTACAGAGGACAGTTCTGACTGCTGAGCAGATTATTGCTTTCCCCCTGCCCTCTCTTCAAGAACTGTACACTTCCAGAGTGAGGAAAAGGGCTGGCAAAATCACTCTGGACCCCATTCTCCCAGCCCACTACCTTTTTGAACTTTTGTCTTCTGGCTGGCGCTACAGAGCACTGAGCACCTGAACCGTCAGGCACAAGAACAGTTTTTTCCCTCAGGCTATCCATCTCATTAACAGTTAAAACTGCCCCACTGAGCAATAATTATGTGCAATACAGAGCTTAGTCTATTAATATTTATCCAACATATCCTACCTCTTCTGCCATTACATTCCCTTGCACTATCTGTATATAACAGATTTGTATTTGTACTTGCATATATATTTTTTGTCTTATTGTGTATCTCTATATATATTTATATTTTCTATTCGCTTTTTATTTTTATCTTGTTGTATTGTTTGTGCACTGGAAGCTTCTGTCACCAAGACAAATTTCTTGTATGTGTAAGCATACTTAGCAATAAAGCTCATGATGTGGCTGATTCTGAACTAGTATACTTGCCCAATAGACTGCCATCACAAGTGCATTATTATAAACATGTTTATTTGATTTATGAATTGACAGATGAAGTGTCGAAACAACTTTCTGTGTATGTGTGCAAGCTTTGTCCAGTGACATTTTGTGTTTGCACCTGGTTGTCATGTCTGGTGACTGAACTCAAGCCCGGTTGTTGGGGAAGGAGAGACTGCTTGTCTATCTAGTGCTATCAAGGGAGACTGTACTGTTGGCTCCTCAGTGTGTGTACATTGTAACTGTGGTTCAAGTGGCCCAAACAGAATTCCAGATATCAGCCTCTGAGCCAAAGATTCCCCATTCCTCCCTAAGTGAAACACAGGAGAAAGTGTTTAATCAAGTGCACACAGCACTGGCTAACATATGAACTCAGTTCTCCTCAAGTTCACACAGGTGTCCTAATAGAGTAATCACAGTGTATTTCATCACATTAACTATGAACATGTTTTACTAACATTTGACAACCAGAAAGTGTCCACATACTTTTAGTCTTAATACTAAATAATAGTATATTGATTGTTTCGTCATTAAAAAAAAAAAAAGACAAACTTGTTTTAGTGAAAAGTGTGTGTGAAAAATGCCAACTGGCATTTAAATCTTGTTATATCATTTTGTTATATAAAAGACATTCATACATTTATACGTGTGGCTTGAGTGTTCAAATACTTTTTGGGGCCACTGTACTGTACTGTGTATACAGCTTGTTGAGGTTTATTGCTTGTGAATTGTGCCTGACATTAGTCAGCAACCTAGCAGCTGCATTTTGGACTAACTGCAAGTGATACAGAGATGAATGACCAAGGCCCATGTTCAGTGCATTACAATAGTCAAGTCTGGATGATATGAAGGCATGGATAACTATCTCCAAATCCTTAAATGAGAGTAATAGTTTTAATTTAGCAATCAACCTGAGTTGGTAAAAGCTGCCCTTCACCACAGCACTTATTTAATTTTTTTATTTTAAAATTTGTTATTTTCTCCCCAATTTTGAATTCCCTATTCCCACTACTTAGTGGGTCCTTGTGGTGGCACGGTTACTCACCTCAATCCGGGTGGCGGAGGACAAGTCTCAGTTTCCTCCGCTTTGAGACAGTCAATCTGCACATCTTATCACGTGGCTCATTGTGCATGACACCGTGGAGACTCCCAGCATGTGGAGGCTCATGCTACTCTCCGTAATCCACGCACAACTTACCACGTGCCCCATTGAGAGTGAGAACCACTAATCGCGACCACAAGGAGGTTACCCCATGCGACTCTACCCTCCCTAGCAAATGGGCCAATTTGGTTGCTTAGGAGACCTGGCTGGAGTCACTCAGCACACCCTGGATTTGAACTCGTGACTCCAGGGGTGGTAGTCAGCGTCAATAGCACTTATTTGTTTTTCAAAATTTAGAGCCGTGGCAAAGATCACACCCAAGTTTTTAGCAAAGGGGTGAACGTTTAATGACAGGGTCGCTAGATTGCTAGTGATATCAGAGACAGCACTGGGGAGGCCAAACACAACAATTTCAGTCTTGCTCTCATTTAGCTGGAGAACATTTCTTGCTGTCCAGCACTTAATATCCTCAAAGCATTTAAAAATGTCAGAATATGAATCATCAGAACTAAGTGGGACATAAAGCTGTGTATCATCATCATAACAATGATATGAAATGTTATATTTCCTAAAAATTGAACCCAGGGGAAGCATATATAAAGAAAATAATCTTCAAACGGTCAAGCAAATGTTCATTGAGCTGGTCCACTCGGCTGCA
Organism: Myxocyprinus asiaticus; assembly: GCF_019703515.2. Taxonomy (NCBI): domain Eukaryota; kingdom Metazoa; phylum Chordata; class Actinopteri; order Cypriniformes; family Catostomidae; genus Myxocyprinus; species Myxocyprinus asiaticus. The sequence goes on from NC_059346.1 coordinate 58,035,914, forward strand.
ACGTGAGTATCACAAGGTGACTTACTCAATTGACTTTATGAAGGACATCGCTTGCTGTGGGCATGTAAATGTTTTACACCCATTCTTAGAATCCATTCTCAATTTGGCCGGGAATATCAGTGCAAAAGCGACCTTCTGTTGATGTAAAACAGTCAGAGGTCTGGCCGCGGGTGCTGGAGCGTGCCCTGTCCCTGAGTGAGAAAGTCCTGCCTCAGGGGAATGCGCCAGGGGGGTGCTACTGCCAGGAGCATCAGATCTGAGAACCAAGTCCGGTTGGGCCAGTATGGCGCAATAAATAGGACTTGCTGCTCCTCCTCCCTGACTTTGCACAGAGTCTGTGCAATGAGGCTCACTGGAGGAAACGCATACTTGCACAGCCCCCGAGGCCAGCTGTGCACCAAGGCATCTGTACCAAGGGGGGCCACGGACAGCCAGCGTATGGGCTCCAATGGTGCGGGAGCCGGGGCCGGCACTGCAGGGGGAATGGCTCTGGCAAGAAGCAGATGGGGCGTGGGACTTTGGAGGCCTGAAGGCGGCCGAGTCATGCCGTGGCAAGATGTGCTTGATCGCCTTGGTCTGCTTCCTCACCGTTGAGAACTGATGGGTGAAATCTTAGACAGTGTCGCCAAAAAGTCCCCCTTGGGAGATGGGCGCATCGAGAAAGCGGACTTTCTCGACGTCACGCATCTCTGCAAGGTTGAGCCACAGGTGTTGCTCTTGGACCACAAGAGTGGACATCGTCCGGCCCGGGCGTGCCCCGTGACTTTCGTCGCCCATAAGGCGAGGTCGGTCACAGTACGCAGTCCCTGCATCAGCCCTGTGTTTGTTCTACCCTCGTGCAGATCTTTCAGCGCCTTGGCCTGGTGGACCTGCAGGATGGCCATGGCATACAGGGTGGAAGTGGCTTGACCCACGGCCTTGTAAGCCTTCATCATTAATGAGGAAGAGAACTTACAGGCCTTGGAAGAGAGCCTTGGTCGGTCATGCCAGGTGGTTGCACCCTGTGGGCATAAATGCACTGCTATGGCATGCTCTACCTGGGGGAGCTCGACATATCCCTTAGCCGCTCTGCCGTCGAGGGTAGTCAGACTGGAAGAGCCCGCGAAGCGTGTACGGGCAGAAAAAGGTGCCTTCCATGACTTCGTTAGCTCCTAGTGCACTTCTGGTAAGAAAGACACCGGGAAGGGGCGCGGCCGTGAGTCACGCTCCGAGTCCAGAAACCAATCATCCAGCTGCAAATGCTCAGGGCATGGTGGAGGGTTCCACTTCAGCCCGATGTTCGCAGCCGCCCGGGAAAGCACGGCTGCCATCACAGTGTCCGCCTCATCCTGTGCTCTACTGCCCGTGGACAGGAGCTCAGAAGATTCGTCCACTTCCTATAGCAGAAGCCCACCCTCCAATGCTGCAACTGAAAGCTCATCCTCGTCGTGAGGCGTGAATGACACATTAAACCTGCCCTGAGGCAGACCGCCTGCATCCCTCGACAGCTCTTCTGGATAGAACAAGTGTGCTGGGGATGGGAGGTCCACGGGGGCTGAGCCGGCAGAAATGCTCCCATGTCCACATCCAGATTGCCCGAGGTGCTTGCTGACCCGGCCAGCTGAGCGTCAGCCCAGGACAGACCAGGTTGGGGAGCAACTTCTTGCTTCATGAAGGAGGAAGTGAGCCGCAACCGCAATGTTCTCATGGGCATGTTCTCGCAATAAGAACACGACCCTTCCACGAAAGCCACCTCGGCGTTTTGGCACCCCAAGCACTCGTAGCATAAATGAGGAAGGACATCTTTAAAAAGATGCCAAGCGTTTGCGCGAGCTCTTTTAGAAGAAAATATTATCTTTTGAATGTACTCTTTTAACACACGCAGACTCAGCTGCCGAAGTGCCCAGGGGAAGCACAACACTCAACCGTGCGAGTGTGACTGCTGATATGCGCCGTAAGAGTCCAGCAGCATAGTGAGGGTGTGCATGGCCGTCATCACGACCACCGTCCACCACTCTATTTGGCAGGTTTGGCACTCCAGCGGCGGTCTCCCACCCCTGAGTGCCCAGCTGTGGCACAAATCCGCCTCTGATGTGACAGTCTCCACGGGTCACGAGGACAGGCCTCTTCCTCCCCTGTCCCAGGCTGTTCCAGGGGTGGTCACAAGAAGCCAGGTAATTGCTTCGATGTCCTTATACTCAGCACGGCCACGAAGTGGTGTGGCACCTCGAGCTCCGCCCTGCAGCGAGGCCCCACCTGCCGGTACGTCGGATGACGTTGTCCCATTGGTCCCCTTTGCACGGAACTTGGACGCATGCCTTGTGCTTTCCAATCCGTCGCGAGGGCTGGTCCGGACCGTCCGACTCGGCTGCGCGATTCACTTCACCGGGCATCCGCCCAGGTGCAGCGGTGTCCACTTCACCTTGGTGAAAGACGAAAACGCTCCTACCTTGCTCGGAGATCGCTACCCTCCTACGGAAGGGCGCGATAGAACCTGTCCCTCCAGCCGAGATGAAGAAGGGGTTTATCAGCCCCTACTTCATCGTACGTTCTGAACTAGGCTTTACACAGACTTCCGTTCAAGATGCTGATGCAAAAACGTATTCTGGCGAGTGTCCAGCATCAAGATTGGTTCGCGGCGGTAGACCCAAAGGATGCGTACTTCCACGTCTCGATCCTTCCTCGACACAGACCCTTCGTGCGGTTTGCGTCAGGTGTATCAGTACAAAGTCCTCCCTTTTGGCCTGTCCCTGTCTCCTTGCATCTTTACGAAGGTCACAGAGGCTGCCCTTGCCCCGTTAAGGGAGGTGGGCATTCGCGTTCTCAACTATCTCGATGACTGGCTAATCCTAGCTCATTCTCGAGACATGTTTTGCGCACACAGGGACCTGGTGCTCTCACACCTCAGCCGACTAGGGCTTCGGGTCAACTAGGAAAAGAGCAAGCTCCTCCTGGTTCAGAGCATCTCGTTTCTTGGTTTGGAGTTGGACTCAGTCTCCTTGACGGCGCACCTTATGAACGAGCGCGCCCAGTCGGTGCTGGCCTGTTTGAAGGCATTCAAACAGAAAACAGCGGTTCCACTGAAACTTTTTCAGAGGCTCCTGGGGCATATGGCACCCTCGGCGGTGGCCACCCCGCTCGGGTTGATGCATATGAGACCGCTTCAGCACTGGCTCCAGACTCGAGTCCCGAGATGGTCATGGCGCCACGGGACACGTTGCGTGGTCATCACGGCGGTCTGTCACCGTCTTTTCAGCCCTTGGACCGACCTCTCGTTTCTACGGGCAGGTGTTCCTCTAGAACTGGTCCCCAGGCACGTCGTGGTCATGACAGACGCCTCCAAAATGGGCTGGGGCACTGTTTGCAATGGGCACGCAGCCGCCGGCCTCTGTACGGGTCCGCGACTGCATTGGCACATCAACTGCCTCGAGTTGTTGGCAATTCTGCTCGCCCAGCGGAGGTTTTGGCCGTTGATCCAGGGCAAGCACGTGTTAGTTCAGACAGACAACATGACAACGGTAGCATATGATAACTGCCAAGGCGGTTTGCGCTCTCGTTGTATGTCACAACTCGCCCGCCGTCTCCTCCTCTGGAGTTAGCAGCACTTCAAGTCGCTGCAAGCCACTCACATCCCGGGCAACCTCAACACTACAGCAGACGCACTGTCATGACAGGTTACCCTCAGGGGAGAGTGGAGACTCCACCTCAGGTGGTCCAGCTGATTTGGAGTCGATTCGACAGGCACAGGTGCACCTGTTTGCCTCCCAAGAATCCTCCCCACTGCCCGCTCTGGTACGCCCTGACCGAGGCCCCCCTCGGCATAGACGCGCTGGCACACAGCTGGCCCCCTGGCATGCGCAAGTATGCGTTTCCCCCAGTGAGCCTGCTTGCACAGACCCTGTGCAAGGTCAGGGAGGACGAGGAGCAGGTCATCCTGGTAGCACCCTACTGGCCCGCCCAGACGTGGTGCTCGGACCTCATGCTCCTCGCGACAGCTCCCCCCTGGCGAATTCCCCTGAGAAAGGACCTTCTTTCTCAGGGACGGGGCACCATCTGGCACCCGTGCCCAGACCTCTGGAATCTCCAGGTCTGGCCCCTGGACGGGACGTGGAAGACCACGTGGTAGACACAATCACTCTACGAGGTGCCTGTATGCCTTGAACTGGCGTTTGTACGCTAAGTGGTGTTCTTCCCATCAGGAAGACCCCCAGAGATGCGCAGTCAGATCAGTGCTTTCCTTCCTGCAGGAGAGGTTGGAAAGGAGACTGTCCCCTTCCACCTTGAAGGTGTACATTGCCGCCATAGCAGCACACCACGACGCAGTCGGCGGTAAGTCCTTAGGGAAGCACGACCTGATCATCAGGTTCCTAAGAGGCGCCAGGACGCCGAATCCCTCATCGGACCTCTGTAGTTCTTCAGGGTCTACAGAGAGCCCCCTTTGAGCCTTTGCAGTCAGCCGAGCTTTAGGCACTCTCCTTGAAGACTGCCCTCCTGACTGCGCTCACTTCCATCAAAAGAGTAGGTGACCTGCAAGCGTTCTCTGTCAGCGAAACGTGCCTGGAGTTCGGTCCAGGTTACTCTCATATGATCCTGAGACCCTGACCGGGCTATGTGCCCAAGGTTCCCACCACCCCTTTAGGGACCAGGTGGTGAACCTGCAAGCGCTGCCCCAGGAGGAGGCAGACCCAGCCCTGTCGTCGCTGTGTCCGGTGCGCGCTTTACGCATCTATTTGGATCGCACGCAGAGCTTTAGAATCTCTGAGCAGATCTTTGTCTGCTTTGGTGAACAGCGGAAAGGAAGTGCTGTCTCCAAGCAGAGGATCGCCCACTGGCTCATTGATGCCATAACTATGGCATATGTCTCCTAGGACATGCCGCCCCTGGTAGGGCTACCAGCCCATTCTACCAGGGGTGTAGTGGCTCCCTGGGCCCTGGCCAGGGGTGCCTCTCTAACAGACATTTGCAGAGCAGCAGGCTGGGCAACACCCAACACCTGTGCAAGGTTCTACAACCTCCGGGTGGAACCAGTTTCGTCCCAGGTAGTGGCACGCAACACAAGCGGATAAACCCAGGATAGCTGGCCGCATGTATCACTTGCACATAGCGCAATTAATTCCCAGTAGTGTTCACAAACTTTGTTCTCTGGTTGACTTCCTCCGAGCCCTGTGGCAGTCGAGTTTTCGGAGAGACTCGCTGCCGGCCCAGTACACGCGCTAACTAAGAGCCCTGTTCTGGGGTAGGTGCTCCATATGTGGCGGTTCCCTGTAAGGTTAACCCCATGCGATATATATCTTCCATTAGTTAGTTTCCCTGCTGGCAAACTGCGACTTCCTTGGGCAGAGCCCCTCTGCCCCAGTCTCCATGTTTGTAGTAACTCCTCCCCCATTGGGCAGGATCTACCTTGAAGGCTCTCCACATGGTTGGAAAGACCGTGTGACGTATTCTTCCACTTAAATATCCCCCCCTCTCTTTGGGCGAGGTGTGGTCTCCGCGGTGTCTTCCCCTTGGGAGGGACACCCCCCAACTAGACCTGGCGGCCCAGTCGGATAATCCCCCTTTTTTAGGGAGTGGAAAAAGAGAAGGGGAAAAGAGGCCATGACTGGGTTAAGCCTGTCTCTATCTTTGGGTAGTCGACTTGTCCCCAAAAAGGGCCGTTAGACACTCATAACTATGTTGGGGGAGGTTACGTGTCGACCTGGTGTGCTGGCTATGAGGCACACAGCAGTCTGCCCACCACACACCGCCAGTTCACATAACACAGTTCAGCCAGTTGTGGCGTTTCGTATAGGGACCCCTAGTGTCACTACATCGACACAACGTCAAGTGAGTGACAGATAGGGAATGTCATGGTTACTGGTGTAACTTCCATTCCCTGATGGAGGGAACAAGACTTTGTGTCCCTCCTGCCACAACGCTGAACTACCCGCTGAAATGGCCGGACCTTATATCGGCTCCTCAGCATAAAACCTGAATGAGTGGTTGCATACCAGCTCCTTTTATACCCGTATATCCGGGGGAGTGGCATGCAAATACCACTCGTCAATTTTCATTGGCCTTTTATCAAAGACCAGAGGTGTCTCAGGCTCCCAAGAGTGACCCCTAGTGTCACTACATTGACACGTCTCGTTCCCTCCATCAGGGAATGGAGGTTACACCAATAACCATGACGATTTGTATTTTAATAATTTTTTTCCACACAGTATTTTGTATTTTATTTTGATAAATTTTAACTGAGGTATTTTGTATTTTTATTTTAAAAACATTTTCATGTATTTGTGCCCATCCCTGATTACATTAACTTGCAAACTACTGAAATGGTACAGAGATCTGAGATAAACTAGAGAGATCGCAAAGGAAAAAAATTGTTTACTGGAATAAAGTTCCAGCATGAAATGATGCACGCCAGCCTCAATTGGACAACTGACCAAATCATAAACTAATTGAAAAACACTTATGGGAGTACAGGAACCATAAGAAGGACCTAAGCAAAAGCGACAGTGGATGGAGCAACGATGTTTTGGACTGCACCAACCAGCCTGCTAACTAACCGGGGCACTGAATTCAGCCAGTAACACTCGTGATAAACACTGAATCACTGGTGTCCTCAGTAAGTTATTACATTTGCCAACTTTGTTAGCTTTCCTTACACTGTTTGTCATCTTATTTTGTGCATTGTTTTGTTCTGTAAGGGGATTTTTGACCAGCTCTCTGAGTTCAGAAGATCTCGGCTATCTGTTAAGTAAACCAGTGGGATTCTCAATCAAGACGTAAACATAATATTACATGCTATGGCAAAAATCCAAATACAACCATCTGCTACACCAATGTTAATAATGATTCAGAACTTAGCAAGTTAAGCCATAGTGCATACAATACAATGTAATTAAATTGCGTCTTTATGTCGTCTTTAGCATAGATGTTGCCTCTGGCAATCTTGTTGAGCAATGTAATAACGTTTGAGGTAGTCATGTGAAACTAACATGTAGAGAGTAACCCATTATGTCACCGTTCAGTTCTAAAGTCAGCAGAAAAGCGCAGCCGATTTATGGTAGGTTCCAGATTCCCTCATGAACCAGCAGAGCACAGGCTCGGCACGAGAACCATCACCATTTCGGTGGAAAAGGGCTATATGTGATGTAATGATTTTGCATAGGTGTTTTTAGTTGGTAGAGAGAGACTGCAGATATTAAATGCTTATACATTATCTTCTGAAAACAAATTTTGTTAACGTTTAGAAGGACACTAGCATATAAATGACCTTAAAGCTATTATATATGGGTGAAACACAGCAAAGCTTTAATTTTATGTCTTTAAGTGCATGATTTTTGGCCAGAATAAAGTACAATTTGGACCAGACCTTTTGCCCTCAGTAAAAAGTCTGACCAAGTCAGACACGACAGCAACACCAACACAAACACCAGTAACAACCAGTATTTTTCTACGAAAACAGGTTTTTGCTCTCTATGCCCTGTCACATGGAGGATTGGTATGGAAAAGAGGCATATCAGACCAGGTAAAAGGTGGACATCTTCTGTTCCTTCCACTTTGGGTCCTCCAGGGGCCAGAAAAAAAACAAACAATCAGACATGTGTGGTTCATGGTCATCTGAGCCAACTGGAACAAGGAAGATGGAAAGTATTTCGCCTGTTCTAGCATCTCTTTGCTGGTTACCAGTCCAATACAGGGTTCATTTTAAGATTTTTTTATTTGTTTTTAAAGCTATAAATGGTTTAGCTCCATCTTATCACTCAGAACTCTTTCGTCATCAACAATCCCCCAGGACTCTCAGATCCTCTGATAAACTTCTCCTGCATACACCACGCTCACGCTTGAAGTTTAAAGGGGATCGTGCCTTCTCCTTTGTCAGCCCTAGACTATGGAATAATATACCTCTGGACATTAGATCCGCTCCTACACTTCACATTTTGAAATCACGTCTGAAGACATATCTATATTCTTTGGCATTTGTATGAATATATATTGTGTTGTTTATTGTATTTAATGTCAATCTTTTTTATTTCCTCTTAATTCATTGTTTTATTTGCCCATGTACAGCACTTTGGTATACACTTGTTTATTGTATTAATGTCAATCTTTTTTATTTCCTATTAATTCATTGTTTTATTTTCCCATGTATAGCACTTTGGTATACACTTGCTGTTTTTAAATGTGCTGTATAAATAAATTGACCTTAACACACCTTTGGTTCCTCTCTCTCACACACACATACACACACTTTCACACTCCCTCTCTTTCACACACCCCCAACACACATACCCACACAGGTCTCACTCTTCTATAGTGTGATTACACTAGTGCCACAGAGGGGAATCTGGAGGAGACAGTTCTCTTTCTGTTACACAGCATGTGTGTATTAATGAAATTAATATGCAGAAAGAGAAACACAGAGTGTGAAGGTTTTATCATCCACCAGGTGAAAATTGTAAGTCCAATTGCTTATAAAAGTAATAGCACACTTCTCCTCAACAAGCCACATGATGAGAGATCTCACAAATATTTAGTTCTGTCATGGCAGCCAAGCCAGAGTTTCCCGTCATGGCCGTCACGGTCCACGAGCCAGCGCCCACACCTCGTCCGTCCCAGAGCCAGTGCCCACGCCTCGTCTGTCCCAGAGCCAGCGTTGGAAGCCTCATCTGTCCCAAAGCCAGCATTGCAAGCCTCGTCTGTCCCAGAGCTAGTGTTGCAAGCCTCAGCCATCACGTCTGCCTCATCATGTCATGTTGCCATGCCTGCCATTCCTACCTCGTCATGCCACGTTGCCACGTCTGCCACGTCATGCCATGTTGCCACACCTGAAATTCCTACCTCATCATGCCAAACTGCCAGACCCCGCTCCCTTCCTGGAGCCACTTCTCTGGCCACTGGCTCCGCACTTGTCTCCTGCTCCACACCCTGACTCACCAGGCCATGCTCCACGCCCTGTCTTACCAGGCCATGCCTCAAGCACCCCACCCCCCCAGCTCCCTCAGAACTCTTGTTAGTTTTGTTTATGTTTGGGCATCAGAAGCCGCCTCTTGAGGGGGTGATATGTCACGTTTAAATGTGTTTTTGTTCATGTTTTGTGTTCATGTCTTTTATTTTGATGGTTTAGTTCCTTGTTCCTGTTTCCTCTTTCATGTCATGTGGTTTCCTTGTCAAGTGACTGTCATGTGACCCTCTTTTTTCACCATGTTTATTTGTCCTGTCTTGTCATTGGTTTATGCTTATTAGTCTTGTTATCCCCCTTTTAGTTCTGTCTATTCATTGGTTATCTTGTTATCAGTTCAGTCTTGTCATTGGTTTTGTTATCTTGTTTGCCCCAGTCTTTGTATTTAAGCCTTCATGTTAGCCTTTGTCTCTTGTCGTGTATTGATCTTGTAATATTGCATTCATGGTCTTGTTCATTGTTTTAGTCATAGTCATAGTCAAGTCACAGTCACAGTCAAGTCTTGTCTTTCATTTGTTTTATTGTCACCTAATTAAACTGCACTTGGGTTCTCCAAAACATCGTCTTCGTATTGCTCCTGTTTGCCTGCCTCAATGTTACAGTATCAATTATCTAACTGTACCAGATCATTGTTGACAGATCTCAAAAGTGAAACAAGCTCAAAATAAGAGACTTCCCTCACACAAATAAGCAAAAATAAGCGACTAAACATTTTGCCAAAATCATGACATGCATAGTATACAGTAGCCTATATAAAAAAACATTTTCCATAAATGTATTCTTAATATTAAATATATCCCCAAAAATATTTAACATTTTGCAAATAAACATCTGGCCATCTAAAAACAATTAAATACCCTAAATGTCTCTCTCCAGCATGCACGAACACTCTGCATGAGTGCGTTTGGACTAAACATCATCTATTTTTAAACCTTGTACCCACAGAGAGCACATGGATAGACCATGTTCTACTGAAGCTAATATAGTCCTGAATCAACTTTATACTGGTTTAATAACCAACATTGGGATAAAACAGAAGGGAGAACACCAGACATGGATCTAGAAAATAATTTATGGGGTGGCATGAGGACTATGAGGGGAAACAACACTAAAGTAAGCGCCCATACTTAGTTCTTCTGGATTAAGATACCAAGCTTCATTGCAACAAGTGCTAGTTCATTCATTTAAGTCTCTATCAAACAACAAATGCCCACGAATTCACAATACAGTTTCATTTCCACTGAGAGCTACAAAGTAATCATTTTGCTACTGTTTTGCTAACATTAAAATAATTGTAATGCATTTTTTGGACATTTAATTGACATTTAAAGTAAATAATAAAAATCAATCTCCAGAGCACCAAGACATTGTCTATTAAACACAACAGATTCTATCATGTTCCTTGGCTTGACCTGTGCTAGTTGTCATGCTTTTTACTCCAGTAAATATTTATATAAACTCTTATATTTATATAGCCACATACATTGAAGTCTTGGCAAAAAAAACAAACAAAAAAAAACAATTCAACATATTTTCACTGTTTTTGCCCAGGAAAAAGTTAACTGAAAACATGTCAACTTGGGGTAAGTGGTCACAATGGAACCTGCCATTAAACCAGTGGCATAGTAGACATTCATCTGATTATTCCTGATAGAATTCACAAAGATATATAGTAATTTAAGAGGGTTTTGAACAAGGTGTTACAACGAGCATACAAAACCACTGCTAGAGAAGACACGTTTGTGTGACGTGTTTTAAAAAGGTTATGTAGAGCAGGGGTGTAAAACTCATTTTTGAATTTAGGGTAAACGTCACCTTATGCAGGCAAATTGTTTTGATTTGTTAAACCTTGATATACCCATGGATGCAGAGTGGATGAACACACCATTTCATTCGAGCTAATAAAGTCCTGTATCACCTTTGTAATAAGCCATCTGAAAGTGAACATAACACAAAGTAAATACTACATAAAAATAAACTGCACAGCGCATCATATCTAATAAGACCTGGAATTTGCGTTTTACCTCTGTTTATCCATGTATCTGTCCACGCTGTCATTATTATTGTTGTGGAAAAATAAACTAGGTTCCCTTGTGACAGTGTCACTCACATCCAGTTTCTGATTAAAAATGGGAGTCAGTGTGTGCAGTATAAGCGAGACCGCGAGTGCCAAAAGCTCCATGGGGCTGGTGTGTTGGAAGCCCAAAAAGTGTGACCTGTATTCTGGAAATAAGCCCAAAATACAGCAACCTTTGAATTCCCATATGTATAAGCAACTTTATAAAAAAGCCCAAAATCGCTAATAATAAGAAGACTTGACAATTATGCATGTCAAATGCAGAATCTGTGCACGAGCTGCAGCAGCTGTAATCAATCACGCGATTGGCCACGTTTGACAATGACCGCTGTAGTAACTTATGCGTTCGAGATTAGACAGTTTGACAAAAATAAACGCTTACATAACATCAACATCTACTATAATATACTTACATTTATATTTTATACATTGGGATATCAAATGCATGGGTGGCAGATGTGGTGGCAATGCTTTTTCTTAGGGTGGAAGTTGCCACACCATTCCACCCCGGTAGATCCGCCCCCGGAGCACGCATTCATTTCTCTTAGCACTTTAGTTGTAATTAGCCATATAAAACCAAACATTATCACAAAGCAAGGCCTAAATAAAAAAATAAAATGAATGGATAATTTAATTTAAATAAAAGATCTGCTTCTCAGTCAAAATCCGGCAGCATCAAACATGTATTAATGCATCATATCTAACAATAATTCAGTTAAGACTTGGAAACAACTGAGAAATGTACTTTTTACCTCTAATATTTTTCTTTGTATCTGGATTAACCGTGTATTTATAGGTAGTTACTACATATAATTGTTTAAAAGGCCTTCAACATGTCACTACTTCCAGAACGTGCAATTAGGCAAAAAAATAAATAAATAATTGGGGCAACAGGAAGTGATGTAATTCAGACAATTTACTGTGATAAACCTTTTGGTTATTGGTTTCATGAGAAAATTATCAGACCATTTTTAGTCCCTGCACAAGAGAATGCAGGGATTTTGAGGCTCGTTTTCAACATTTCAAACTACATTTAACTTGACACAGCATTCTAAAAACAGTGTTTATGACTAGAAACACTGAAAATTTGTGAGACGTAATGCAACCAAAGTGAGGTGCTCTGAAAGTGTCTGTCTGACTCATGAGTAGATGGATGGATCAACAATTAAAAATCTGGGGGTTGTATATTGATTCTGTATATGTGTGTCCTGCTATGTATATATTTAATGGTTGAATCAATAAAAATGTTAATCGGAAAAAACTATTACAAATCTGCCTATTAAAGAAGGCCAATAATATGGTTTTGTTCAGTGATATTAAAATTAAACTAACACTAATTTTACTTCTAAAGCCACTTTTTGTATTGCCTAAATGCTTTGTCTGCTGCCACAATATATGTATATAATGTAATGTATTTGAATTATCTTATTTATAATATTTATTATAAAGTATATACTTATTTTGATTATTATGTACTACATTTTTATTTGGGGGATTTCTCAATAATTACTGATTATTGATATTCAAATAATTAATTGACACATCATGTAATTAATTTGAATTAAAAAAAAATAGTGATTGACAGCCCTACAAATAATACATGACAAGTTATTAACCAAAGTTTAACTTAGGTTTAGTGAACAAACCTCTAACCCTAAGTATGTGCAAAAGTAATAGTGATGCCTTGGCAAGCACCACTAAAAATAACTACAATATTGTTCCATCTATGCTTTCTGATGCCCCCCCCCCCCCTCCCCCTCCCCCTCCCCCTCCCCTCCTCCTCTCTGTCTCTCCCTGGATAGTTTTTGGCTTGCTGCTGTGTCTCATTTGAATAATTCAGCACAGTGTTGCTATTCTCTAGGGCTCCATTGTCTCAGTGTGGCAGCCGAGCAAGAGAAAGAGAGAAGAGTAAAGGAGGAAGGGCAAAAGCCACTGCAGAAGGGGCTCCTTGCCTGCTCGCCTGGCTATGTAAATCACTGCTAATGAGCCAGTGAAATGGCAGACAGTCCAACACACACACACACACACACACATCATATCATCCAGCAGCCTTAGGTATCGACTGTCTGATACTCACCTGACCTTCTGCGTTTTCCCTGCACACCTCTCTGCACCCCTCTCTGCACCCCTCTCAGCCTCACTTCAGTTCAGTTTAAGTGGCTGTCCTAGCATGCCTCTCAATAATGCCATACCACCAGAGTATCAGGGTTGTGCAACATTCAGAATTGAATTGAATTTCAGTTAAATTCCCGAATTTGAATTGAGGTAGCTAACAGAACAGAGAATTGTAAATCAGATGCTCAATGCCAAGCAATGCAAAGGGTTTAACTCACACATATAGCTTGCGTGCGTTGTAAGTATCTCTGAACAAAAAGGTTCTGCCAAATGCATAATGTAAAATGCAAATTTGAAATTAAAGGGGAAAAATTAAAATGGAATGAAATGCGAAGAATCCGTTTTACTGCTATAAAAGTTTTTATAATACTTTTTATTTTTACACATTACACAGACATGTTATCAAAAAATAGGGTATTTACTTTTAATGATATTTAAATTATTTTAATGATCAGAGTCACCTATAGAAATTTGTATTCATAAATATTTTATTATATTTAATAAAATAACTTTTGTTTTATGATCCATAAGGGAACACTTAACCTACCAGAATGATAATTTACCACAACGCCAGAAAACATGAAGGGTGGCAATCAATTTGGAGCTACAGTAGTATCATACGTAAAATTGGCTATAAAATTGTAAAACATGTAGAAAAACTTTTAGAAAATGAATGGACTATGGAATTTTCTATTTTCAATAGATTATATAATTAATAGATTATTTTGTAATTTCTCCTATAGTCTTTATCTAAATCGATTACAGGAACTGTTGGAGTGATGGAGCCAGGTGATCGGGTGAAATTATCAGTCACCCTCTGGCACCAGGTGTAAAAGAAGAAAAGTCTTGTCGGATTTATGATTACCTTTGACCCGCATCTGTGTACCAACTGAGACTTCTTGGTTCCACCTAATCAGTGTTATGCTTCTAAATAACAACTTTTGTGTAGATCAGCAGTTTACCATGTTTGGATAGTTTCCGAAAATATCTGTATGGTTAACCTATCAGAATCCTGTAAATCTGTAAAGATGGCGTCAACTCATTTGCATATGCCTACAATTATGGTTGTTTCTGTAATCTAAGTTAGTTAGAGGTTAGATCCTCAACTCATTTTCTGTTTCTGTCTTTGCCTTTGGAAATGTGGAGAACTTTGTCTTCAGTACACCCTTTCTCTATTGATTGAAACTTCAACTTTGACTCCTGGGTTGGCAAGCACTGCGGGCGATCTGGATGTGGACATGGGAGCGTTTCCGCCAGCTCAGCCCCTGCGGACCTCCCATCCCCCAGCACACTTGTTCTATCCGGAAGAGCTGTCGAGCGATACAGGCCGTCTGCCTGAGGGTGGATTTAATGTGTCGTTCACGGCTCGCAATGAGGATGAGCTTTCGGTCACAGCATCGGAGGGTGGGCTTCTGCTATCAGAAGCGGACAAATCTTCTGAGCTCCCGCCCACGGGCAGTAGAGCAAAGGATGAGGCGGATGCTGAGATGGCAGCCGTGCTTGCCTGTGCGGCTGCGAACATCGGGCTAAACTGGAACCCTGCCCTGAATGTTCGCGGCTGGATGATTGGTTTCTGGGCTCGGAGCACGACTCACGGCCGTGCCTTTCTTCCCAGAAGTGCACGAGGAGCTAACAAAGTCATGGAAGGCACCTTTTTCTGCCCATACACGATTCACGGGCTCGTCCACTCTGACTACCCTCGACGGCAGAGCAGCTAAGGGATATGTCGAGCTTCCCCAGGTAGAGTGCGCCATAGTGGTGCATTTATGCCCGCAGGGCGTAGCCACCTGGCACAACCGACCAAGGCTCCCTTCCAAGGCCTGTAAGTTCTCTTCCTCTTTAATGACGAAGGCTTACAAGGCCACGGGTCAGGCGAACCTACGCATAGAGCCGGTTTCAACCTGAGTGTTACGCGGTAACAGCAGGTAGGCCTTGCGGCCAGTTGGGTGTACAGCTTGCATTGCGCCTTTTCCCTTTTTCAAAGGTGATAATGTGCGCCTTTTGTCCACAACAGTTCGCCATATCTGATGAACCCCGGACACCTCTTTAATTCTTAAGCATTGTTCGGTGATGAACTCGGCGGAGGAGTTACAGCACCAGGCCCAGTACTCATGGTATGCCCCTTTTCAGGTGAGCCTGTGTGCTCGGGCTCAGTGCTCCATATGTGGTGATTCCCCTTGGTAATCCCGTATGATGAGTTTCCACTGTTTGGTTTCCCCATAGGTGAACCCTGTGTTTCCCCTCGCCAGAGCTTTTTCTGCCTCAGCCACTGTTGCTGCGTACCCTCTCTGTAGATAGGCTCCTCCATTAGTATCATTCCATATGTGAACTTCCCCGTTGGTAAGTCCATGTGAGGTATTCTCCACATGTTACCCTCCCTCCGGTAGGATGTGGTGTCCGTAATGCCCTCCCTCCTGGAGAGGGAAGAGCACTTCCCAGCGCTATTCTAGAAAGTGCTCGGCCGAAATTGCTTAACAGCAATCAGGTAAGGCTCCGCCTGTAGCCTCCTTGGGTGAGTGCCTCCTCCCCCCTTAACGGGACTAGGGAGATGCCTTATCTAACTCGCTGGAAGGTCACGACATGGTTGCGTGCAAAGCACGCAGCAGCTTCCCCGTATCCACTCTTCCATACCTCATGACACAGTTCAGCGCCTGCGGTGTTTCCTATAGGAACCCCTAGTGTCACTACATCGACACAAAGTCGAGTGAGTGACAGACAGGGAACGTCTTGGTTACTGATGTAACCTCTGTTCCCTGATGGAGGGAACGAGACGTTGTGTCCCTCCTGCCACGGCGCTGAACCGGCCGCTGACATGGCCGGGACTCTCTATGGGCTCCTCAGCATAAATCTGAATGAGTGGTGCATGCCATCTCCTTTTATACCCGTATGTCCGGGGCGGAGAGTGGCATGTAAATTCCACTCACCAATTCTCATTGGCCTTTTCTATTTTAAGCAAAGGTGATTGGAGCTCTCAAGATTGAACCCCTAGTGTCACTACATCGACACAACATCTCGTTCCCTCCATCAGGGAACAGAGGTTACATCAGTAACCAAGACGATTTGGAACGCTCTACATAGATGCTCTAAATGGCACTCCTCATGATAAGTGAATGGGATACTCGACTTACAATTGATTTCAATAGTGTGGTGTTAGCATTTTGCTAAGCTAATGCTGCAGTAAGCCTGAAAATACATAGCACATACACATTTTGGGTAAAATAGTCAATTTGTAATTACACTGAACTACCAAAACCCTTAGACTTTAGGCCATGTTGTGCATTTACTTGTTTAAAGTATGTGAAAATAATGAGTGGCAAATTTGCGGCAAGTCTGCAGCAAATTTGCTATAAACTCTCGATTTTTGTAAGTGTGGTTTGGCTAGGCCTTATAGTGTATCAGGGTGTCACTATAAAGGCATTCATAGATAGATTTTTTTGGAGAATTGTCGGGACACACCTCATGAAACTGGGAGGTCTGATAACCCTATCACTGATGACGTTGTGTCTGAACAGAAAAAAACCCTCAGCAGCCATGTTCAAACATCAAGAGGAAAGCCTTCTCAGAAGACTTGTTTGGCAAAACTTTTGGGCATACAGTGCACCAGTGTAAGATAACCAAGCACTGATCACAACCACAATACAAAGCCTCTCTAATAATAATACTTCAAAAATTATACTTTTTTATTGAACTTCCATGCGGACACACTTGCATGCGATCATTCAAAGCCACACTGTAAAACAGAATATGATTATTAAAAAGTAAATATTTTTGCCTTACCATTTTGCTACCATGAAGACTAGCTAGATTAATTATGGACAAAATACTTGGGAGGGGATTTGAATATTCAAACTGACTCACATGTATTCGGTTATGATACAGACGATAACCAATTTCATTTAATGTCAGTCTTTGACAGAATTAAATAGTTCAATTATATTCTTTTTGGAGCTTCCATTGTATGAATATATTACCATCATATCTAAGATGGCATAAAGGTGAGTAAATGAAGATATAATTTTTGGGTGAACTATTCCTTTAAGAATACACATAATACAGCTCATGTATTGTATAGACTACTTCTGTGTGTGGTTGTTGTTGTTTTGTTTTGTTTTTTCTTTTTGTCTTTTGATTATTTTTTGGGCTTAACAGACTTGGGCTGCGTTTCCCAAAAGTTTTACTGTTTTCGCTATCATTTATCAGCATGGTTTGCGTATTTAAAGATACTGAGGGAGGGCTGCTCATCACGGCACAGCAGTGGCGTAACTTGGATCTTACGGTCCCCAGTGCAAAGAATGTGTCGGGCCCAATCCTTGGGGAGCCAGGATTGTTTATCATCACCCGTTGGGCCTGCCGTCATTTTTATTGTTCCTTTTGGTCGACTGCCCACCCTGCCCTCCCTGTAGTTACATCCCTGCAGCACAGCATAATAAATAGACAAAGATTTTTTATACTTTCTACATGTGTTTAAGATACAGTTTTTCATTCCAAATTCCGTAGTTTTTTATTTTTTTATTTTTAGAAACCAAAATGACATCTAACCATGGTAATGAGAATCATGGTTTTACCTGTGATTACCATGATCTTACTAATACCACAGTTAAACTCCAGATACTATGCAAGAACTATGGTTCATTTTCATATGAGCAAAAGGAGAATTTAACAAAAGAGCTTTAAAGCCTGGACACCCATTATTATGGATGAAGCTATGAGTTTTTCACCTCTGTAAATATGTTCAGTTGTAATGAACTTTAATTAAAGAGAAAAGTTCATTCAATAATTAAAAAATGATGAAAGATCAATATCAGTAAAGAAGTCATACTGTCAGAATGTTTGAACATAACCATACATAAATTAGCTGGTAGTTAAATTTTTTAGATATTACTGTTAATAACAGTAAATTTACATCTGCATCCCAACTCAAAATCAATGCTTTACTGTCAAATATGTGCATTCTATGTAACCAAAAATATGCAATATTAATATTTTGAACTACACTTGCGATTCAATAATATCAGTATTTATTAAAGAGAATGCAGGTTTACATCTCTCTCATAGGGATTTTTACTCCCATCCTACCCCACCATGTGGGGTGTCTTTGGCTTATCACTCTTTAGGGGGTCTGACAGCCCCAATGACAGGAGGAAGTTTCACCTGAGTGTCAACAGCACTCGAACTCCCAGTCATATTTAGGACAGATTAAGCCGATTGCTCATTGCCGGTGACATAATTTAGATTAATGGCACATCTAATCCATCAGGCGAAGGAGGTAGGTAAAGGCAAGATGGTGTGAGGAAAAAGAACAGGGCCCATGGGGGAGATCTTTTGGGGAGGGGCTGGGAACGGGACAATAATCCTGTTTTATATTTAGAACATGTGTTAGCAGCCCACTCTCCTTTTTGAGTAAAAAATAGAGCGATAGAATGTAACTTGAGTTACAAAATAGCAAATCAGAGAGACTGTGCTTATTCAGAAAGGTTTGATGGAGTAGGGTGAATGGAGGTGATGGATGAGCTGTGGTTTCTACTGAGACAGGGACTGGGCAAAGAGAGAGAGAGAGAAACAGCTAGAGAGAGAGCTTGACAGCTCCAAGATTGTGACATGAGAGACACCAAGTGGTCTAGCAGTGGATTATGGCTTTTTTGACCACTTAACCTAATATTCCAGGTTAAATAGAAGTTAGGCTCAGTTAACAGCATTTGTGGTATTATGTTCATTTTCACAAACAATAATTTCACTTGTCCCTCTTTAAAAAAAAGCAAAAAAACAAAGGTTACAGTAAGGCACTTACAATGGAAGTGAATGGGGCCAGTCCTAAAATACAGAGAAGGGGCTGTCTGCATCCTACAATACTATTACAAGACACGCCCACTACAACTTACACCCCCCCCCCCCCCCACCATTCAAATAACCAACGAAGAGTCTTGCAACAGTTGGATGTCACATTTATACACTGTGTTTGTTGTGTTTATTTGTCTTACAGCAACCCAAAAAAAAAAATTTTTACGTTTGTAAAATTGTTAACTATAGCCTATGTAACGGATGTGGATAGACATACTCACACGTGGGGTTCTTTCAACTTTGACTTATCTTTTTGACAGAAAAAAAAGAAGTACAAATCAGGTTGGCTAAAGACAGATTACTGCAGACATTCATAAAATACTAGAAAAATAGAAATGACACATTCACTCAACTCATAATACCAATAATTGTCAGAATGTTAAAACATTGACACAATGACCACAAGAAATGAACTCGTTCCCGCTCGTGTGACGCAGGAGGAAATTAAATACATTTGTAACAATCTCAACCATGTTAAAGTGTTAAATGCATTATATATCTGTTCAAATACATGTATGCAAGCAACTGCATCGAAAAGATTCACTTAAAACTTATCATCACAATTATTTTGTTAACGAGTTAGAGCGTGAATAACCATACATACCTACAGCAGCTACACTCCTGTCTGCTGCGGTACGGCAAGAGAAGAGTGACAAAATTCAATGTCTACAGTACCCTAAATTGCCACAGGAGGGGAGCCCTCGAACACCAAAGAATATAACCAAATGCCTTATGTAATGGAATTCACACATCAAAACTTTTTTAATTAAAAGTTCTTTTTTTTTTTTTTATCCCATTACACCTACAGCAATTTAAATGTTCTATTGAATACAATCACACCGCCATATCACTAGGTGGCAGTGAGGAGAAATGTGATGAAAATGAAGAAGGACCTAGCGGCAGGGATGGATTAACCACCGGGCTCCCAGCTCTAAATCAATTATTTATTTATTTTGAGATACCTATTATAAATCCAAGTAAATGTCAGCCATATGTGAAATACCATTTGTTCGGCCGAATGCGTGCATACAGCAGCAGGAGCACAGACACTCGAGTGCGCGCTCAGGAAATCTGTGTCTCGCAAGTGCAGCATGTTTATTTGAAGGACTACAAAGAACAGCCTTTGATACACAAAATGCTTCCAAACACAAGGATAAGGTGCAGTTTACCCTGGATGTGTACAAAGCCGATTAGCCCCATTTTATCGTCGTTACATTGGCTACCTACATTAATTTCGTATTAATTTTAAAATTCTGTTAACTACATACAAAGCTTTGAATGGTCTAGCTCCACAGTACTTAAGTGACCTTCAACCATGCTGTATTCCATCACGTTCATTATGATCGCAAAACTCTTTCCTGTTAATAGTTCCGAGAATTTCAAAATCCACAAAAGGAGGTAGATCCTTTTCCTATTTGCCTCCTAAACTATGGAATAGTCTCCCTAACACTGTTCGGGACACAGACACCCTCACTCAGTTTAAGTCTAGACTAAAGACTCATCTATTTAGCCAGGCATACACCTAATTTATTCTTCACCACACAATTAGGCTGCTTTAGTTAGGTCTGTCGGAACCTGAAACATTGATCATGATCTATAACTCTGTAAAAAAATGTATGGCATCTACGCTAATATTATTCTATTTGTTTCCATGTCTCAACCTCGGGACTCCTATCCCAAGGTAACCAGATCCGGCCGGATCCAGCTCCATTCCTGCTTGGTATCGGACTCCACTGCTACATGTCTCTTAAATGCAGCCGGTGCCAGCCAAACATCACTTCAGTCTATTACGATGGACCTCAGCGGATGAACTGATGCAAACTCACACCATAAAATATGGGATACTTCATATGCCATTGCCTGAACCTTGGACTTAGGATAGACCTCACCAAAATGACCAGCCGGTTGAACTGCGAAGCACCTCACTGATCTTGACCAGCATCACCGTGGTCTAATGATGGACTACACTCTTCAAATGGAATACATAGACTATCAATAAATTGCCAACAAAAGCCTTCATCAGCCAACTAACAAAGGACAATGCATCTATATGAACTTCAAAGACATCCTAATCCAGGATGAACTTCAAAGACATTAGTCAAAATCTTTGTTTAAACACTGGCCCTTAACACTTACTTAGTTTAATAATTTTAAACCATGACTTGCACTGCACATAAATAAGTAATATTGGCATTATATTCATGCTGTTTAGCCAGAGGGGAACTGGCCCCCACAGTGAGCCTGGATTCTCCCAAGGTTATTTTTCTCCATTAACCAACATTTTATGATGTTTGTGTTCCTTGCCACAGTTGCCTTCGGCTTGCTCATTGGGTTTCTAAATATAGTTATTATTTAATTTCTTATTTTTATACACACTTCATAATCATATTCAATCCAACTACACAATGATGACTCTAAGACTTTATAGATATTACGGTTTCACTTTCTGTTAATGCATGATTTTCTGTAAAGCTGCTTTGAAACGATGTGTGTTGTGAAAGGCGCTATACAAATAAAAATGACTTCACTTCACTTTTATTGTCACACAACCATATACACAAGTGCAATAGTGGGTGAAAGTCTTGGGTGCAGTTCCGAGCAACATAGCAGTCATGACGGTGATGAGACATAGATGAGACATATACTAATTTACAATAAACAGATTTACACATCACAATTTACATATCTAATATACACATAATTACACACAACACAATATACAAATAATAATATACAATATGCAGTATACAATACACACAATATAGAATATTGTACAGTATACAATACACACAATATAGAATACACATACACACAATATAGAATACACATTATACAATAAAAACTGTATATATAGTATATATAAAATATACAGTAGGTTGTATTGTACTGTATTGACATTCAGGCTGTCGGTTGATAGTCAGTTGCCAGTGTGTTGTTAAGAGAGAATATAATTTAAGACAGTCCAGTGTGAGATAATAAGATTAATAAAGTGCAGTGCTGATGTATATTGATAGTGGGAGATGAAGAGTTCAGAAGTCTGATTGCTTGGGGGAAAAAGCTGTCATGAATTCGGCTGGTGCGGGTCCTGTTGCTGCGATACCGCCTGCCTGATGGTAGCAGTGAGAGCAGCCCATGGCTCGGGTGGCTGGAGTCTCTGATTATCCTCCGAGCTTTTTTCACACACCGCCTGGTATATATGTTCTGGAGGGAGGGAAGCTCACCTCAGATGATGTGTCTGGCAGTTCGCACCACCCTTTTCAGGGCTTTGCAGTTGTGGGCGGTGCTATTGCCGTACCAGGCAGTGATGCAGCCAGTCAGGATGCTCTCTATAATGCTGGTGTAGAACCGTGTGAGGATGTGGTGGTTCATTCCATACTTCCTCAGCTGTCTCAGGAAGAAGAGGCACTGATGAGCCTTCTTCACAACGGCATCAGTGTGGATGGACCATGTGAGTTCCTCAGTGATGTGGACACTGAGGAACTTGAAGCTGCTGACTCTCTCCACCGGTGCTCCATTGATGGTGATGGGACTGTGTTCTCTGTCTTTTCTCCTGAAGTCCACCACAAGCTCCTTGGTCTTGCTGACGTTGAGGGAGAGGTTGTGCTCCTGACACCAGCGTGTCAGAGTGAGCACCTCCTCTCTGTAAGCCGTTTCATCATTGGCAGTGATCAGACCTACCACCGTCATATCATCAGCAAACTTAATGATGGCATTGGAGCTATGTGTTGTCACACAGTCATGTTTGTACAGGGAATATAGGAGTGGGCTGAGAAAACAGCCCTGCGGGGCTCCAGTGTTGAGGGTCAGTGATGAGGAGATGTTGCTGCCCATTCTAACCACCTGGCATCTGCTTGACAGGAAGTCCAGGATCCAGCTGCACAGCAAGCTGTTTAAGCCCAGAGCCTGGAGTTTCACATAAAGCTTGGAGGGCACTATGGTGTTGAATGCTGAGCTGTAGTCTACAAACAGCATTCTCACATATGTGTTCCTTTTTTCCAGGTGGGAGAGAGCAGTGTGTAGTGTAGATGCAATGGCATCATCAGTGGAGCGGTTGTTGAGGTAAGCAAACTGCAATGGGTCCAGTGATAGAGGCAGCACAGCGCAGATGTAATCTCTGATTAGTCTCTCAAAGCATTTGCTGATGATGGGGGTCAGAGCAACAGGACGCCAGTAATTTAAGCAAGTGATTTTGGATTGCTTTGGTACAGGCACAATGGTGGACATTTTAAAGCATGTGGGCACCACAGACAAGGAGAGGGAAAGGTTGAAAATGTCCGTAAAAACACCAGCCAGTTGGTTCACGCACGCTCTGATGACACAGCCCAGAATGCCGTCTGGACCCGCGGCTTTACGGATATTCACCCGTTGGAAAGATCGGGTTACATCCGCTACAGAAACGAAGAGTGAACTAGCCTCTTAAGCTTCGGCCGCGAGAGCTCTCTCCACGAGGGCGGTGTTATTTCCCTTGAAACATGCATAAAATGTATTTAGCTCATCCGGGAGAGGGGCACTTGTGTTCATGGCGGAGTTTTTATTCCCTTTAAAGTCCGTGATGGTATTAATTCCCTGCCACATGCTTCTAGAGTTGGTGGTGTTAAACTGTCCTTCAATCTCGTCCCTGTACTGGCGTTTGGCTGCTATGATAGTTTTGCGGAGGGCATAACTGGCTTGTTTATGCTCCTCCGCATTCCCGGAATTCAAAGCGGAGGTCCGCGCATCAAGTGCAGTGCGAACATCGCTATTTATCCAATGCTTCTGGTTGGGGTAGATCCATATTGATTTGGTCGAAACAACATCCTCTACGCACTTTCTGATGAAACACATTATGCTATCAGCGTACACCTCGATGTCGTCATCAGAGGTGGACCGGAACATCTCCCAGTCTGTGTGATCAAAACAGTCTTGTAGCATAGAATCTGATTGGTCCGACCAGCACTGGATCATTCTGAGGGTGGGTGCTTCCTGTTTCATTTTCGGACTGTAAGCGGGCAGAAGCAGAATGGAAGAGTGGTCCGATTTGCCAAATGGTGGGCGGGGGAGGGATTTGTAGCCATCCCGGAAGGGAGAGTAGCAATGGTCCAAATCCCGGTCCCCTCGTGTGTTGAAACTGATGTGTTGATGGTATTTTGGTGGATTGATTTAAAATTGGCTTTGTTAAAGTCCCCGGTCACAATGAACGTGGCCTCAGGGTGCGCGGTTTCCTACTTGTTTATAATCCCGTACAGTTTCTTGAGTGCCCGGTCTACGTTGGCTTGTAGCGGGATGTACACAGCAATGATAATGGTGAATTCCCTCGGTGTCCTGCTGTGAATTCCCTCGGTAGCCAGAATGGTCGACACAGAAGCATGAGAAATTCCAGATCAGAAGAGCAGAAAGACTTTATAGAATGTACGTTCCTCTGATCACACCAGGATTTGTTGACCATAAAACATACACCACCACCTCTGCTTTTACCTGAGAGGTCTTTCGCTCTGTCCGCTCGGTGCACGGAGAACCCCGTGGGTTCGATGGCTGAATCTGGAATCTCAGCAGACATCCAAGTTTCTGTTAGGCAGATAATGCAGCAGTCCCTCATCTCTCGTTGGAAAGAGATCCGCGCTCTCAGCTCACAGAGCTTGTTGTCCAGAGACTGAACATTTGCCAGTAGAATACTGGGTAGCGGGGGTCGATTTGCGTGACGTCTTACTCCAATGAGAACGTCGGCTCAATTTCCCCTTTTCTTTCTGCATTTCCGCAGCTGGGCTGCCCAGAAAAAGGGCTCCGCTGCCATGTTTGTAAACAGCGGGTCAGCATTGAGGAATTTAAAGTCCAGTTTTCGGTGTGCTATTGCAGAACCAATGTCCAAAAGTGTTTGTCTGTCATAGACAATAAGGCAGACAACATCCAAGACAAAAAAACATAGAATTGTGAACAAAACAAACAAAAAACTACAGTGTTGTGTCGGAGCTCGCAACGCAGCAGCCATACTCGGCACCATCTTGAGTCATTCTTGTCTCATGCTTGATGGTTTAAATTAATATAAGTGACAGAATTTGTGCAACAGTATGGAGGACTTTAATATGTTTAAGTCCTGCATGGATATAATGATAAGAGAAAGGTGCCTTAATACCCTAAATATGTGTACAGTAACCTTTTGTAATATTTGGTTAACCAGGAGAGTTCACAAACAGTTATTGTGTTATTTGTTGGGACTCAGGAATAAAGAACGTTTATTGCCATGGATGCATTAAACACAATCTCAGATAGCAGGGAATAAAGTGTACAGTGAGCTATGAGCTTAAATAGCACAATACATAGATCTTCAAATGATAAAATTACATTCAAGTCAAACAAGAATAATCTCTGTCACTGCCTGCCACATAGTAGGCCTATTCTAAATAAATAGAAAATGCGTAATTCTGCCCAGGCAGGTTCACTTTCCATGAATGTGAGGTGAAGACGGCCTGGCATCCATACCCGTTGCCTGCAACGTGTGCTCCAGTCTCTTGCAAACGCTAACATTCTTCACATCATTGCACATTCAATGCATCCGTGGCAGATAAACGTAAGAGTCATTCCGTACATGTATATTTTTGGTGGTAAATCCAAAGAGATTGTAGGGCTTTACTGGTTGTTTAGATCAGTGTTACTATCAGAAATAATTTATAATTATTTCTTTAGTTATTAATTAATATTTAAATTAATTAATTGAATCTAACTCATTAAAACCTCTTATGGGGCTCCAGTAGTGCGCTAAGTTTAGGAGCGGGTTTGGTTATTAGCAATAATTAATAATTATCAAAGATAATTATTAATTATTAAAATCATTAGAACATTGATGAAAATCAATGTTAGCTTTTTTTTAATCCTTTAAATCAACAATTATCAAAGATAATCACCAATCATTAACATCGATGAAACATTAATTAAAATTAACACTAGCTTATTGATCATTCAGATTCAACAATCATCAAAGATTATTATCAATTATCAAAAATCAATAGAATATTAATAAGGATTAACATTGACGGGGCACCACCCTGAAATCAGGGACTAATAACCAGATAGTATAACAGTCTCAATATTACATTGTTTTCTTAGGAAAATCGACATACAAGAATATCGATTTTCGGGAAAAAAAACAATGAATGAAGGCTTGAATCCGAGCACTGACATCCCGTCAGCATGACACAGGTGTATGCAAAACAAACCAAAAAACTTCTCTTTGTAATATAACAAAGTTTATTTATGCAGTAATATCAATTAATAATTAATACAATGCAGTCAATAAACTTCTGACTTACAACTACAAACTAAACAGTAATATGACTGATTAGATATGGAAACTAAAATAATCCTATAACACATGAGGGTGTGTGTGAGAGTGTGTGTGTGTGTGTGTGTGTGTGTGTGTGTGTGTGTGTGTAAGGAGGGACGCGCACAAAATGGCGGACATGACTCTCGTGGAGAGTGTGTCACGCGAGACCTCCAGCCAGAGAATATGGCCGTGAATGTGGGCAGAGAGAAACCAGTCAATGGCGTCTACCAGTTACCGCATGTATCCGCTTGCACGATAGCTTAGGGACAATGCTGAGCTTTATCACGAAGCTATCTACTAGCCAAAAATGTGTCCGAGAATGTTTGTGAGGGATCGCGCGTGTGTGTGTGTGTGTGGTTAGTATGAGAGAGAGAGAGAAAATAAAGTGACGGCCCCAAAGCCGGTTTCGCGATTGTGGGAGAGGAAGCAGCTGTTAGTTGATCACTCAGAGACGCGGTGGACGGCTCGTAAACCGTCCCGGACTTTGATTCTTTAATGGATAAACTCAGTTTGCCGGTCTCACCCGCGATGGCAGAAATGCACAACAGTCCAATGTGGTTGGACCACAATACAGCAAATCAAATTCGTGATAATTAATACCCTGAGTATTAATAATGAGCAGACATGGCGGTCCGTAACTGTACAAGCAATAACCTTGGTACACAAGAATAACACACTATAATATTCTATCTCTGCCCAGACGTAAACCTCTTACTTGAATCGCATGAAGATGCAGAATGTGTGTTCATCCGTCCTTTAACTCCGACTCGGTTCCTCGAGGCTCGGGTGATGACGGGAGGCCGTTTCCTCACTCTGTCGGCGGGCAGTACGGCTGCTGATTCTCGGCGGGCTGGCGGAGAAATTAGCGACGTCGACTTGATTGAAGATGGAAGAGAAATCTTTTATCTCTTCACTTCTGCAGGCAAACCAATGAAGATGCGGATTGCTCAGCTGTCTCCTTCGGATCTGTTAGAGTGTTCGGAGGAACACAGAGTAATCTCAACTCATCCAGCGAGAATCCAGTCAAAAATTTCATGTAAATGCTTAAGTCCAACTGAAATTGCTCCAGTCTGTTTTTCAAGCTTTGAAATGGTACCACATATGATTATTTATGTATCCATGGGCTTTTACATTTTAAGTGTTAAATTATTACACACAACTGGCCCCGCCTACTTAACTTAAATGGAACTCCCATATATTTTTGCCACCATTTTTGCATACCACTCCGTTTTTTGTGTAGCCAGACTAACAGGCCTTGATAATGCAATTTTAGCTCAGCTTCTTTCAAAATATATGGATGAAGTCGAGGCCTTGTGCGCATGTTAAGTATGATGAACAAATGGTCTCCCTTTATTATGGAAATTTTTTAAATGTCCATAATAATGCATTACAGGCGTGACAGTTATAGGCACTTCATATCAAATCATATGGATATCAATCGTTCTTTTACTCACTATTGAATGAAGCAGTGAATGCAGACTAAAACGCCGCCTTTTTGCAGTTTGTAATTGCATAACACCATGTCGCGATTTCAGTCTTAATTCAATCAATCATGCAACCTTTATAGAAATCACACCAATGTCTCAAAGGTCAAAGAGATTTACATGCATTTTGGATGGTTTTTCATTTTCACATGTCCATTTTTGTCACATGAGTGCGTAGTGCAAGTTCATTCCCCGATCTAAAATGGAAATTTTCTGATATCTAGACTCTATCTGCAGGGGTTTATAATTCTACATCTAAAATGGTTTGATTTACTGGTAATAAGTACTTTCTATGAGAAGTTAAATTTCATATTTAGATTGCAAATGTTTATGTCTGCAATGCTGGAATTGCTGGTGATGTGTAACCTCAAATATTCGATTATGCATTGTGTCATGTACACTTGGGAAGACAAATGAAGACTGTAGCAGCTCAACTAAGCAAAACCCAGCTGTAGCTCAATTATAACTACACATGTAAGCATACTGAGTGTGTATTTTATTTATTGCCTTGCCCTGTGTACTTCCATTGTAAGTGCCTCACTGTAACATTCCTTTAACGTTTTATCAGAAGTCAATTCACAGTTGAAAAGAGTCAATGTTTTTCTGCTATACCATTTTAGTTGTTAGGAATACATTTCAGTTTGTAAAGAATCCAAGCTAGGATATTGACAAACATAAGACATGACATGATCACCAAAATACAAATTCATGGTTGTGAGACTTAATAGTGCACACAGTCACTACAGACTAAAAACTTTGTAACAGATTCACTATTATACAAATTGAGAACTGGTACAACAAAGGATTTTGTCTACACTGTCAGCATGTGCTGAAGCATAATTTCAGGAGGAAATTACATTTTTGAATAGTCTTACAATAACTACTGTTGAGAAAAAAAGTGTTTGTTTTTTTTTCTCTTGAGGGGAGCATACTGCCTTGGAATATTTGTAGATGTTTTTTCCTGAAAAAGGAACAATTATTTCAGAGACAGAGACTCATTTTACAGACAAATATCTTGGCATTTGAGTGGACCAGACACTTAATCTACTCTAATCAAAAACAAATTTTCATCATGCTTTCTTTTCTTTTTTTTTTTCTTTTTTTTTGCATCTAATGTCTATTTGAAGAAATGTTACTATTCATATTTCTACATCAGTAACTTATGAGAGAACTAGTTGTTTCCTTCGGTAAATCATCTCCTTGGTATACAACTGTTGGAGCAAAGTGATGTTCTCTTAAACCAGAAGAAGACACAAGAGGCCGAGGATGAAGGACTCCAAAGAGTGGCTTTTATTAGAGCTCATGCAAGCACCGGTCGATATACAAAATTGAGATCTGCAAAACAACAGCTGTAATTTACCCTCTAAATGTGTCACGGGTGTGACCAAACAAGTCTAGAGATATGTTTAGGACCTACCCAGAGGGGACGGAGCTCTACAAACATGGCGACCGGTGACAGAGGGAAACTCTGCCCATGGAAGACGCGGGTTTACCAACAGGGAAACCGTCTCATGGAAGATACATCACATGGGGTTACAAACAGGCAACCAGCGCATGTGGAGCACCTACCCCAGTACAGGGCCTAATAGCACATGTACTGGGCTGGCATTGAGTTTCTCCACGAACTCACCTGCCACAGGGCTAAGGAGGAAGGACAGGGTCCACGACCACGTGAACATGGCTGGGGGGTAAAAAGTGCACGTCTCCCCCTCCAGGAGGGGAAAGTTGTCCCGCGAACTTACCTGTTCGTACCTGACAACACACGGGATGAACCGGCTCAACCCGGAGATTGATGAACCATGTGAAGATATTGGGTGTTGCCCAGCCCACTGCTCTACCAATGTCTGCCAAAGAGGCACCATTGGTCGGGGCACGTCCTGGGCATGGTATGCCAAAGCGATGGCATCAACGACCCAGTGGGCGGTCCTCTGTTTGGAGACAGCGCTCCCATTCCGCTGTCCTCCGAAGCAGACAAAGAGCTGCTCAGAGCATCTAAAGCTCTGCGTGTGATCCAAGTAGATGCGCAAAGCACGCACTGGACATAGCAAAGAAAAGGCTGAGTCTGCCTCCTCCTGGGGCAGCTTCGCTTGCAGGTTCATCACCTGATCCCTAAACAGGGTCGTGGGAACCTTGGGCATATAGCTCAGTCGGGGCTTCAGGACCACATGAGAGTATTCCGGACTGAACTCCAGGCACGTGTCGCTGACAGAGAACACCTGCAGGTCCCCTACCCTCTTGATGGATGTGAGCTCAGTAGGAGGGCAGTTTTCAAGAAACTGCCTAAAGCTCAACTGATTGCAGGGTTCAAACAGGGCTCCCCGCAGGACCACGGAGAGATCCCATGAGGGAATGAGGTGCAGTCTGTGAGGATTCAACCTCCTCACGCCTCTAAGGAACCTGATGAAATACTTACCGTCAACTGCATTGTGGTGCGCTACCATAGCAGCCACGTACACCCTCAAGATGGGGGGGCAGCCGCCCCACCAGCCTTTCCTGCAGGAAGGAAAGCACCGACCCGACTGCGCATCTCCGGGTGTCTTCGCATCGGGAAGAACACCACTTAGCGAACAGATGCCACTGCAAGGTATAAAGGCGCCACAT
Source organism: Myxocyprinus asiaticus (assembly GCF_019703515.2). NCBI lineage: Eukaryota > Metazoa > Chordata > Actinopteri > Cypriniformes > Catostomidae > Myxocyprinus > Myxocyprinus asiaticus. The sequence continues at coordinate 58,066,252 of NC_059346.1, forward strand.
AGAGGGAGCCCTAGCCTGAGTGATCATATCTACCACCGCGGGTGGTAGGCCACTTAGGTCTTCTGAGTCCTGTCCATGGGCCAGACATGAGCATTCCAGAGGTCTGGTCATGGATGCCAGATGGTGCCCCGTCCCTGAGAGAGGAGAACCCTCCTCAGGGGAATTCACCAGGGAGGGGCGGTCGCGAGGAGTGTGAGGTCCGAGACCCAAGTCTGGGTGGGCCAGTAGGGTGCCACTAGGATGACTTGCTCCTTGTCCTCCCTGACCTGCACAGGGTCTGCCTTGGCGGCTACTGTATGCTACCATCACCGTGTTGTCCCTCTGGGCCAACACGTGCTTGCCCTGGATCAATGGCCGAAGCCTCCGCAGGGTGAGCAACGCTGCCAGTGACTTGAGGCAGTTGCTGTATGCTCGTTGCACACGGCGCCCCAGCCATGCTCGGAGGCATCTGTCATAACCATGACACGCCTGGGGTACTTGCACTAAGGGGACTCCTGCCCACGGGAATGCAAGGCCCGTCCAGTGGCTGAACAGGTAGCGGCAGATCGGCATGATGACCATGCGATATGTGCCACGGCACCATGCCCATCTCGCGACTCAAGTCTGACACCAGTGCTGAGGCGGTCTCATATACATCGTCCCGAGCGGCATGACTGCCATTGAGGACACCGTATGCCCCAGGAGCCTCTGAAAATGCTTCCATGGGTCCGCCGTGCTCCACCTGAACAACTTCAGGCAGTTCAGCACTGACTGTGTGCACTCGCTCATGAGGCGCGCCATCATAGAGACTGAGTCTAACTCCAACCCAAGAAAAAAGATGCTCTGTACCAGGGAGAACTGCTCGTTCCCCAGTTGACCCAGAGCCCCAACCGGCTGAGGTGGCTGAGGTGCCTGAGCACCAGGTCCCTGTGCGCACACAACAGAGCTAGAGCCAGAGACAAGGTGGAAGAAGATGAAGGTGGAGGACTCTGATGGCGGCAGCTGCAGCAGGGAGAGAGTAGAGGTAATGTATATTTCAGGGTGTGAGATGGTGACGACTGGAGCAGAGAGAAACAGAGGTGATAAATCCTGGTGAATGGAGCTGATGGTAATGGCTGGAGCACAGGAAAATAGGCAAAAATATCCAAACTAAAAAATCCAGAGAACAGCGTGAGAACACGTGTAACAAAGTACACAACGAGAGAATGATCCGATACTGAACTCACACAAAAGGGCTTCTTATAAGGGAGAGAGAAGATAGTGTGCAGGTGCCGAGCTCATCAAGCAGTGGCTAGTAATGAGCGTTACTGGGCAACGCTGCCACGTGATTAACTCCGCACCAGCAACACAAGGGAGACACACAGAAACAAACCAGCAGAATGAATCCTCCCATGACAGTACCTCCCCCCTACGCGTGCCTCTCGGCGCGCTCAGGACAGGTGACCTGCTGCTGATGGAAGCTGTCAATGAGAGAATGGTCAAGTATGTCCCGGACCGGGACCCAACTCCCTCCTCTGGACCGTAACCTTCCCAATCAAGCAGGTACTGGAAACCGCGACCCCTCCATCTAGAATCCAGAATACGCTTGACCGAATAAGCGGTTCCCCGTCTACGAGGTGCGGCAGTGGGGGAACAGGGGCAGGTGGATTAATGGGAGAATGAATGACCGGTTTAATTTTTGAAACATGGAAAGTGGGGTGAATCCTTTTGTACGCTGGGAGTAATTTGAGATGAACTGCTACCGGGCTAATGATTTTGGTAACAGAAAAAGGGCCAATAAATTTGGGAGCAAGTTTATTAAACTGAACACATAGGAATATCCTTAGAAGAAAGCCACACTTTTTGACCTACAACATACACAGGAGGCTTAGACCAGTGGCGATCGGCTTGGGCCTTAGTGTGTCGTCCCACCTGGATGAGAGTCCGTCTGGCTCTGATCCAAGTGCGATGACACCTCTGGATGAACGCATATGCGGAGGGTACCGCGGAGATCCAATTTCGTGAAAAAGTTGGCTCCCTGCAGACGCTCGAACGCCGAAGACATCAGCGGCAAAGGGTAAGTGTTCTTCACCTTGATGTCATTCAGCTTATGATAGTCAATACAGGGACGAAGGGAACCATCCTTCTTATCCACGAAAAAGAGCCCCACGCCAGCAATGGAAGAAGAGGGCCTAATGATCTTAGCTGCCAGAGAATTGGAAATGTATTCTCCATGGCCTCCCTCTCAGGAGCTGAGAGCGAGTATAAACCACCCTTAGGGGGACACGTACCTGACTTAAGCTCAATAGCACAATCGTAGGGATGATGCGGAGGAAGAGAAGCAGCACAGGACTTACTGAACACCTCTCTCAGGTCATGGTACTCCACAGGAACACGGGAAACATCCACCGGCTCATCCTGCAACACAGAACAAGACACAGGGGAAGGAGCAGACAAAAGACAAGCAGAATGACAGTAAGTGCTCCAAGCCAATATTTTGTTTCTGGACCAGTCGATGTGGGAATTGTGTGAGGATAACCAGGAGTGACCTAAGATGACTGGAGCCAGGGGAGAGTCAATGACACAGAAAGAGGTGAGTTCAGTGTAGTTACCAGAAACGATGAGTCTGATGGTGATGGTGACCTGGGTGATTTCGGTGAGTTGAGTGTTACAGAGGGTATTAAATGGAATCTTGTGCTCGAGTGTGGAGGTAGGAATATTGAGGGATTTGACCAGGGATGCATCGATGAGATTAGATTCTGCTCCGGAGTCTACCAGGGTGTGACAGGAATGATGAAGGGTATCCCACTGCAGCCGTACTGGGTGGAGAGTAGATGAAGAGGGTTTACGTAGAGAAGATCCACCCACTCCTGGACTACTGGTGGGCTCTGTCTTTTAACGGGCAGAAATGTAACATACGACCAGCAGATCCACAACACAAGCAGAGACCATGAGTGCGTCGTCAATCCCTCTCCTCCCGGGTCAACTGAGCTCTGCCCACCTGCATGGGTTCTCCTTCTGATGACTGGCTGATCGCATCGTGAAGACAGGAACTCCTAGGTGGCGGAGAGAAGCTGGGAGTGTGCTCTGGATGAGAAGCTAGTGCCAAGCGTGAACGACGTTGAAAACGTGAGTCCACTCGAATGGCGTGGTCGACCAACTCAACAAAGGTCTTGGGTAAGTCCAGAGCATAAATCTCATCCTTAATGCGATCAGCCAACCCATACAGGATTAAGTCCCACTGCGCCTCCTCGTTCCAGTTACAGCTGGCTGCCAACATGTGAAACTCTATGGATTAATCAGAGACAGACATAGTACTTTGTCGTAGTTCCACTAATACTCGGGCAGCCTCTCTGCCGTGCGCCGAACGGTCGAAGACCTTCAGTAGCTCACTGGAAAATGACTGGAATGAGGAACAACAAGGATGTTTCTGATCCCACACCGCCGTATCCTAAAGGCATGCTCGGCCCGAAAGTAATGAGATGATTCATTGAGTATGAGATGAGTAATAAGCCACCTTGGAACCTTCAGCAGGAAAGCAGATGGCTGCAAAGCAAATGCTAGAGAACAGTGAGACAGAAATGCTCTGCAGTAGTTCGGCTCACCCGAATAGCTTGCTGGTGGGTTGATGCGAGATTCGGAACGAAGCGTGGGCGGCATCGCTGGTTCTATAGACGTTGGTGGTGGCGGTGTGGGTGCAGGGGACTCACTGGATGCTGGACTCTGTTGGATGATAGATGAGAGCTCGGTGAATCGCGCCGCCAGAGCCTCGATGGCCATCGTAGTAGTGTAACCCCTTTGAATTGTACATTGACATTTTTTTTATTATAGTAAACTTATTTTGTAACTCCTTGTGATTTATATACCACAAAGAAACTCCTGTATATTTGGTGCAGCATTGATTAACCACTAGAGGGCGGTTAACTCTGTTGAGTGAGTCGATTATATCAAATTCAGACGAAGAAGCCAGCTGAACATGCTCGCACGAGGTTAGCATGAGGTTCCAGAAATTGTTCAATTTTATTACGTTTCTTCATTTCAATGTGTATATTCTTTTCTTAAGAATGTTATCAATCATTCAGGTTGCCAATTCATCCTGTCACTGAGGAAAAACCAGTCAATGCTTTTGATTACTGGTTATTCTTTTACGAGAACTCTGGTGAGTTTTGCTTGTTTATGGATTACTTTGAATTAATTGACATTCATCTTTCTCTGTATGTGTCATAAAAACCAATCAGAGATATATATGATGTTTAAGAATGTATTTTTGTATGTTAAGAGGGTCAGAATTGGTATAGAGTTAATTCATTTGTGTATGACGTTAATTAATCTGTTTATGTTGAATGATTGCATCATCCATGAGTTTGTAAATGCAAATGTGTGGGAAAAAAAGATGTTGTACAATGAGATACGTCACATATTTGAATACTTTTCTATGTTTAAGCGTGCGTACGTTCACTAATGTTGTCACGTGTTGGATTAACAATTGTACTTGTGGACATTTTGTGCAGCTGATAGTAAATGTCGGTGTAGAAATTGTTGACATTTACAAATTATAGTGACTGCATTGTTTTGTGCAGATTGTTTTGTTTTTTTTAACGCTGATGTTTGTGTGATCCACCTTCGAATGGTGAGCCAGAGCCCTGATCTACGATTTGAGAAATCATCGTGACTCTACATGGATCCATTGAACTTTACAGCTGAACTGAGAGCTAAGCACATACACACTACCCGGGTAGAAAACACCAAAATGCCTTTACACACATTGACATTTGAGTATCACACACACACAAAGGAGCCAGAAGGACTACTGAGACTTTGTTTTACTTGTTTGATTCCTGGACTTCATATACAACTTTGGACTCAATATCAAACTAATTTTTTTCCACTTTGTTCATGGCGTTGAGTGGGAACCAGACAATTGTGTATTCACTTAAATTGTGGAAATTGTTTATTCGTAGTTTGTGTATTTGTAATAAAATTGCCAGCTGTTAATTGACTGAATAGAATTTGGCCCAAACCTCTATTTTTTAATCCTCCTAGAGCTGAACCTAGGCCTTATTTAAACTCTATTGAGTATAATACACTGAATACTTATTCGTTTTTTTCCGTGTTACAGTAGCACAAACAACGGAACAGTCCAGAGATGAGGTGGAAGATGAAGGTGGAGGACTCTGGCGGCGGCAGCTGCAGCAGGGAGAGAGTAGAGGTAATGTATATTCCAGGGTGTGAGATAGCGACGACTGGAGCAGAGAGAAATAGAGGTGAGAAATCCTGGTGAATGGAGCTGATGGTTATGGCTGGAGCACAGGAAAATTGGCAAAAATATCCAGACTAAAAAATACAGCGAACAGCGTGAGAACACAAGTAATAAAGCACACAACAAGAGAACGATCCAATACTGAACTCACGCAAAAGGGCTGCTTATAAGGGAGAGAGAAGATAGTGTGCAGATGCCTAGCTAATCAAGCAGTGGCTAGTAATGAGCGTTGCTGGGCAACGCTGCCGCGTGATTAACTCCGCACCAGCAACAACACAAGGGAGACACACAGAAACAAACCAGCAGAATGAATCCTCCCATGACACTTTGAATCGTTTGAATCATTTATATAGATAAATGTTTTCCAACTGAACAGACTAAATATTAAATGGAACAAATGACAGTAAAATGCAAAGTAAACTTTTCAGTCATCAAAATACCTTTTGAATGTAACTGTATTCTGATTACCGACGATTTAAACTGTAACTGTAGTGGAATACAGTAACTAATATTTTGTATTTTAAATACGTAATCCCATTACGTTATTACATTATGCCCCAAATCTGCCCCTCTGTGTGATTTTGAAAAATGTATGACATAATATAAGAAATATTTAAGATTCCACACAAATTCATAATCAGTAATCAGATAAGCAAATTTGTGACTGTGTTAACACATTTTGTACAAAAGGACAGGTTTTCTTTCATTAAAGCACTTTCACAAGATGCTCTGTGGAAACAGAGAGTTGGTGTAATTTAGTCTGGAGAATAGCTGGGATGATGGTGTTGAAAGCCGAACTGAAGTCCACAAAAAGGATCCTTGCATATGTCCCTGGTCTGTCCTGATGTTGCAGGATACGTTACAATCCCATGTTGACTGCATCCTCCACAGACCTGTTTGCTCAATAAGCAAAAAGAAGTGGATCTAGAAAGGGTCCAGTGATGTCCTTCAGGTGGGCCAACACCAGTCTCTCAAATGATTTCATGACCACAGATGTCAGGGTGATGGGTCTGTAGTCATTAAGTCCTGTGATTTTGGGTTTCTTTGGGACAGGAATGATGATTGAGCGTTTGAAGCAGCATGGGACTTCACATTGCTCCAGTGATCTATTGAAGATCAGTGTGAAGATGGGGGCCAGCTGGTTAGCACAGGATCTAATCTATTATCAGTTATGCTGATAATATAATTTGTAATTAAAAATAAACAGTTAAATTAGAAAAATGCTAAATAGAAACTTTTCACAAGTGGACTAAAATTTCGAAATTCACATACATGTGCATGTTTTTTGGGGGGGCGGCGGGGTCTCGGTACAGCCATTGACCAGGAAAATAAAAAAATGGCACTCCATATCAAAAGGGTTGCTGACCCCTGTGTGCTGCATTTGACACAGTCTGTCGCATCATCCTTGAAAGGTTGAATGGGTGGTTAGGTATCTCTGGTATTGTACTTGACTGGTTCAGATCCTACCTTGGATCGTTTCCAGTTTGTCCGACTGGGGAATAATAAATCTGAATCTACATTATTATAACAGGGTGTCCCACAAGGGTCTGTTTTAAGGCCCACCTTGTTCAGCATATATATGTTGCCCCTCGGGCAGATTATTTAGAATTATGGTTTAGGGTATCATTGCTATGCTGACGATGCACACATTTATATTAGCACAAAGCCTGATATTAAATCCACCTCTGCAGTTCTTTCTAATTGCTTGGATGAAATAAAAATGTGGATGCCAGTTTTTTATTTTTTCCCCTTTTCTCCCCAATTTTGAATGCCCAATCCCCAATGCGCTCTAAGTCCTCGTGGTGGCGTAGTGACTCGCCTCAATCCGGGTGGCGGAGGATGAATCTCAGTTGCCTCCACGTCTGAGATCATCAATCCGTGCATCTTATCACGTGGCTTGTTGAGCGCGTTACCGCGGAGACGTGGCCCAAGCTATTCTCCACGGCATCCACGCACAACTCACCACACGCCCCACCGAGAGCGAGAATCACACATTATAGTGACCATGAGGAGGTTACCCCATGTGACTCTACCCTCCCTAGCAACCGGGCCAATTGGTTGCTTTGGAGACCTGGCTGGAGTCACTCAGCACGCCCTGGATTCAAACTCGTGATTCCAGGGGTGACAGTCAGCGTCAATACTCGCTGAGCTACCCAGGCCCCAAACTTTCTCAAATTTATTGATTCAAAAACTGAGGTTTTACTTATTGGTATGCCGGCAGCCATACACAAAGTTATGAAATGCTTTCCCTCCAGCTATTAGAAATTCCCCGATGTTGGATTGTTTCAAGAAATATTTAAATCTAAAATTTTTAAACTTGTATTTATTGATTAGATTGTTTTCTATTAACTTCTCTTTTGTTATTTTTTTACATGTATATATTTTATGCTCTGGTGTTGTGTTTTTTTTACTCTATATTGTAGCACTCTGGGTATGAGAAAAAGGGCATTACAAATAAAATGTATTACTATAATAATTATTACTATAACACAGGATAGCACTCATTTGTAACGCAATGGATTTCAGGTCTTTTATAGTTATTTTATTTAACATAAATAGAAAAGTGGTGGATTCAAAAAGTTTCTAAGCTTTCAAATGCCAAATGTGATTACTTATGTATCCAGGGGGCTTTTACATTTTAAGCGTTAAATTATTATACACAACTGGCCCCGTCCACTTATTTAAATGGACCTCCTGTATATTTTTGCCAATACACCATTTCAGCCCATACACCCAGAGATAGCGTGAACACTCCCATCCACAGCCAGTTGTATGTTGCCTAGGCATGAAAACTGCACTTAGGCCCCTTACTTAGGCTCTTTCACGAAAATTGGATGAGATGTAACGGTTGTAACATATAGCTCTGCTTCTAATTGAGATACGAAAATGGAGCCCTCTCTCTCTCGCTCTCTCGCTCTCTCTCTCTGTATTTCTACACAAGGGCTATCTCTGGATTGTGTGTAAGTGCTTTTCAGCGGCTAATGCCTTCATCTCATGACCTTCTAGACCTTGATGGAAGTAGGATATGGGTTGTTTTCTCTTTGCAATCTTTTCCTGCCCAGTGATTTTTTATATCTAAATGACATGACCTTTGGACTACGGTCTCAGTGAGCTGAGAGGTGCTGACCTGAACGTCAAGTAGAAAGACTGCACTTATGAACAACTGTGTGCTCCTGCATCACTGAACAGTCTTATAATGCAGTGGAGAGACTGATGAATTATATGTTCTGTTCATGATGAGTATTAGGGACCAGATGAGGTTTTGTTGACAAGTCTTCTAACTGTTAACCTATCATGAGTTGTACTGAATTGTGATTGGCTACAACACCATAGACCACTGAGTGTCTTCAATACAACATTCTATATTGACAAATGTCTTATAACTTCTTCAGCAGGCATCTTTGCAGTTCAAAAAATGTACTTTAGCATATGCTTGTTAGAGGTTTTACCACAGTTAGGTGATGTTTCACCTTTTCAGCAGTACTGAATTGAATTTTGAGCAATGCAACTTTTGACACTGAAGACATTTCAGCCACTATCTCATTTGATATAATGCAGTTATCTAAAGAATAAATTGTCTCAACTCCACATCTACGAAATGATTACAGCAAAATTAAGGCTATTTTCCATGGCTAATGTTTGCCCAATTAATAAGCCTGCCAAGATAACCTCCATCCATTCAGTGCTTTAGCTTGGCCCCATCTTCATTATATTAAACCATGCACAGATATCACAATGTCAATCCGAAACTCCAGCCTAATAGCTTGATGACAGCTAGGATTGTTTTTTCCCCTTCATTTTTTTCTCCTAATCCTATCTCCGTCCCAGCCACAGTTTTTAATCTATATGTAGATATTGGTGACCAACACCCCTGTTGAAATGTCAGGTTGGGAAAGGTTATTAATTAACTTTTAATTACTGTCCATCACTCACATTGGTGGCTCAGGAATAAAGCTGTTCACATTAAAACCAATTATCTGCTATCTGGCTATGAGTGGTGAAAGGGAGTTTGGCCATCATGGATGAGTGGTCAATGTGTAGAAATTGATAATTTGTTGTGTATGAATGAAAAAACACAAATCAAAAACTCCCACACATACATTTACTTTCACCTCACTTTAAAATATTTTTTTCAGAGTTATTGTTTTATTTGATTTTTTTAAGAAATTTCAAAAAATGGGAAAGCATAAGACCTACTGTATGTAAATACAGCCATTTGCGGTAGACATGTATCTGAGCCCAGTGCTGCAATAGTGGCTGTTCATGCAAGATGCCAGATGGCGCACAACAGAATGAAACAGAAAATGTGGGGATAGTCAAGACCAGAGATTGACTGATATAACGGTTTTGCCGATTAATAGCTGCCGATAGCAACTTTTGCAACTATCCGTTATCTGCAGTAAGTAATGCAGATAGTTTGCCGATAGTTTTTTCCCCTGTGGCCGCTGTTGGAAGATTCTGGAGTACAACCGCAACCTCTGGAGGTGAGATATAAACACTGACACCTCGTGGTGATTTGCTGTGTCTAAATCTGTCTTCACTGACAATGTTTATCCATTTTTAAATCCTCACTTTAATGCCCATTTTGTTTTTTGATTAGATAATTAGCATTAGTGTTCTAAATTGAAACGAGGGCATGCACAGTAAAAAGCAAGTATATGGAAATGTGCCCCATCAGCACATGCATCACGTCTTAAATTTCATATCTGGTGAATAATAATCAAAAAAGTAATCTTGTGAATGTTATAAACACCTTTAACATCAGTTCTTATGGTGTGGAACACTGATAGAAAAGAAGGAGGAATATGTACCTTGACCACCAATTACAAATGTAGCGCAAATGGAATTTCATAATGCATTGGCTTCCTTTAGTTTTCTGTGAAACTGGATCGAAAGTTGAACTGGACCGCATTGCAGTGCTGCATGAAAGTGCACACAGACATTCAGAAATTACCAAAGTTCAGCCATCCAACTATGTAGCACAATCTGATAGGTTCTTTGACTAGTTATCTGTTAAGTCAATCGGTTCACTCACATGGCGCAAGCTGATTGGTCCTCTGATTGTCAACAGGTAGCCAATGAACTTGTGTCTCTCTCTAATCTAACATTTAAATGGCTCAGTTTTGCAATTAAGCTGGTTTCTCTCCAGAATGCTGCGAGAGTTTTTTCTCTGAAGCCCACCACCACCCCAGCTTCCACCAGATCAGCCACACGGGGGATCGTTTGTGATGTCTATTTGTGCAGCGGCATGCAACATGCTCAATACAGAATGTCTTGCGTTTTGTCTCATTGTGCAGTAGCAGGTCCACATGCTAACTCAGTATATATTTATATTTTCTAGCAGTAGCATGTCTCAATACTTTCTCTGCAGCAGCATAGCAGATCTAGAAAGCCAAGACCAATATCCATATTTTATTCTCACATTTACATGCTAAATGTTTTCGAGAGTTGGCATGACTGAACTACATTAACATCTATTTCTTGAGTCATTATCAGATCGGACTGCAACCGTGTTAAGATATTATCAACTAAGATAATAAGAAATGTTTGTCTAGCTCTAAATTAGAAGATTAGAATTATTACTTAAGGATGAGGTAACCCAGCGCTTTCCTTGAAGACTTGAGTAATTGCTGCAGAAAATGGGGCATTGCCATTACAGATTGAATTATAATGGGTATTTCAAACAGAAATTATAATTTGCAACATTAATGTTTCTTGATGTATGTTTGATCAATTAATTGCTACCTTGATTAACGTGAAGTATCAAGAGCATGCGCGAACCAGTTGGCTGGTGTTTTTACGGACATTTTCAACCTTTCCCTCTCTTTGTCTGTAGTGCCCACATGCTTTAAAACATCCACCATTGTGCCTGTTCCAAAACAATCAAAAATAACTTGTTTAAATGACTGGCGTCCTGTTGCTCTGACCCCCATCATCAGCAAATGTTTTGACAGACTAATCAGAGATTACATCTGCTCTGTATTGCCACTCTCTCTTGACCCACTGCAGTTTGCTTACCGCAACAACCGCTCCACTGATGATGCCATTGCATCTACAATACACACTGCTCTCTCCCACCTGGAAAAAAGGAACACATATGTGAGAATGCTGTTTGTAGACTACAGCTCAGCATTCAACACCATAGTGCCCTCCAAGCTAGATGAGAAACTCCGGGCTCTGGGCTTAAACAGCTCGCTGTGCAGCTGGATCCTGGACTTCCTGTCAAGCAGACGCCAGGTGGTTAGAATAGGCAGCAACATCTCCTCATCACTGACCCTCAACACTGGAGCCCCGCAGGGCTGTGTTCTCAGCCCACTACTGTATTCCTTGTACACACATGACTGTGTGGTAACACATAGCTCCAATGCCATCATTAAGTTTGCTGATGACACGACGGTGGTAGGTCTGATCACTGACAATGATGAAACAGCCTACAGAGAGGAGGTACACACTCTGACACACTGGTGTCAGGAGCACAACCTCTCCATCAACGTCAGTAAGACAAAGGAGCTTGTGGTGGACTTCAGAAGAAAAGACAGAGAACACAGTCCCATCACCATCAATGGAGCACCAGTGGAGAGAGTCAGCAGCTTCAAGTTCCTGGGTGTCCACATCACATGGTCCATCCACACTGAAGTCGTTGTGAAGAAGGCTCATCAGCGCCTCTTCTTCCTGAGACGGCTGAGGAAGTTTGGAATGAACCGCCACATCCTCACATGGTTCTACACCTGCACTGTGGAGAGCATCCTGACTGGCTGTATCTCTGCCTGGTACGGCAATAGCACAGCCCACAACCGCAAAGCACTGCAAAGGGTGGTGCGAACTGCCAGACACATCATCGAAAGTGAGCTTCCCTCCCTCCAGGAAATATATATAAGGCGGTGTGTGAAAAAAGCTCGGAGGATCATCAGAGACTCCAGCCACCAGAGCCATGGGCTGTTCTCACTGCTACCATCAGGTAGGCGGTATCGCAGCATCAGGACCCGCACCAGCCGACTCCATGATAGCTTCTTTCCCCAAGCAATCAGACTTTTGAACTCTTGATCTCCCACGATCAAAATACATCAGCACTGCACTTTATTACCCTTACTCTTATATCTCACACCGGACTGTCATAAATTATATTATTATTATATTATGTTCTCTCTTAACAACTGACTATCAACCGACAGCCTGAATGTCAATACAGTACAATACTGTACATTCTATATATATACTTTTTTATATTTTTTTATTTTTTTATTTTTTATTGAATAATGTGTATCTATATAGTGCGTACTGTATACTGTACAGTGTATGTTATTATTTGTATACTGTTGAGTGTAATTATGTGTATAACAGATGTTTGTGTTGTGTTAATTTGATGTTATTGTAAATTGGTATATGTCTCATCACTGTCACGACTGCTATGTTGATCGGAACTGCACCCAAGAATTTCACACACCATTGCACTTGTGTATATGGCTGTGTGACAATAAAGTGATTTGATTTGATTTGATTTGTATCAATTTCTTAAAAACAAAAATAGACAATTATCCTTTTTTTATTATACCAAAATGTTGAACATTGTTTCACCTTGTTTAATATTTATGACTAATTGCCACAAATATAATTCACTAAAAGGGATAATTTTAATTGGCAAACAGAAGATTTAGGGGATAAATTGTGTAGGAAAAGTAAATGTGATCATAGTCACTTGTGCATAGGAGGCAAAATAACAGCACTATAAAATGGCTCCATATGTATCTGAGCAAAATTTCTCTACAGTTACAGTACCTGGTGAAAATAGTTCTCTGCGTGTAGGTGGTTCCCTATGGTGTTAATGGGGATGTTTTAATAACTGTAATCATGGGGCCCTGGAACACAATGGCATCCAGCTGCCCTTTAAATAAATAGCCCTGCAGTATCCTTGTGGTATTACATCTCATATTTTCAGCAGTTCTAGGGTAAAAGCAAGCTGTGCCACCATTTAAGTGAAAAAATATAAACATGGAGGATGAAAAAAACAAAACATTTAAACTTATATTGTACATATATTTACCATGTCCATTATTTACCATTAAGTATATGGGCAGCTCTGAAGACAAATTGCAAGTTAGCTTAAAATCATATGGATGATGCTCAGTGCACACAACCTTATACAAGGTTACTGTGTAAGGGAAAAAAATAGGGATGCACTGATCCGATACCTGGTTTGGTAACGGCTCTGATATTGATGTTTTAACTGGAACAGTTATAGGTCTGATGAGCCTGTCCATTTTCCCGTGTTAGTAATGGTCATTACCGTCAAGCTCCAAAAATTACATAAAAGCAGCATTACAGTAGTCCATATCTCTTATGCATTTTATTTAAAATCTCTTAAAGACATACAATAGTTTTGTGAATCACAAAAGACTGCATACGCAGCAAACTTCACTGAATGAGTGCTGTTCTGTTGACACACACATGGCACATGCTGGGCTCCTGTTGTGCTACTATTTTTTGCTTTCAGAGCGGTGTGCAATATGTGAGCGCTCCACACAAACAACTTATCAGATGTAGATTTTCGGTTCGCTCATAACATCCAGCACCGGAGCTGCATTTGACCAGATTTTGAACAAAAAGTGAATTAAACTACTGTGAACTAGCCTACAAAAAAACACTCAAAAGTCTTCTTGGAGTGTTTCACCAAAACAAAAGCCAGAGGGTTTTTAAGTTAAGAAATTATGATTGAAATATATTATTTTTGTATCGTAAAATTTTTATATTTTGTATTATTATTATAAGTTAAGAGTTTATTACTGATATATTATTTTGGTATAATAAAATTCTAATATTTTGTAAATATATATATATATATATATATATATATATATATATATATATATATATATATATATATATTATACATTTTACTGTACAAAGTTTTTTATATTTTGTAATAATGATAATAACAGTTCTTCTTATTATTATTGTTATTATTCAGGGTTCCAAAAACTATTTTGTGATTAAAAGGTGCACTGATATCCTATTACAAGGAAAATGAACAAAAAAGTGATCTGAATCCATGTCCAGATACGAGCTGAAAAAATAAAAGATGTGCAAAGAGAACTGCCTTCTTGTCTACTGAAGACTTTTACTGGAACTACTGTTGTATTATCCAGTAGACTAGGCAACAATAGAGTTTTTCTTAGAAGTCTACACTTTTTTTATCTAATTGTTAATTGTTCATATATATATAGTTGCTCTTACTGTTCATGATGAGGAGAAAATCATCCAAAAAGCTCTAATCCTGCAGACTTTGACCTCTGAGACATCCATATGTTATCCATTAAGGCTGCACGATTGATTGAATTAAGAATAAAATTGCGATGTGGTATTGCTCGATTTCAAAACACCAAAAGGCTGCATGTTATGAAACATGCTCTCCATTCAGAGCTTCAGTCAGCAATGTGTGATCGCGGGGTGCCCTCTAGCAGTTATAGGCATACATGTTGAGTAGGGCAGCCATTGTAGATGAATATTTATCATATTACAATATAAATCGTCTTGCCTCATCTTGCTGGACAGCGGAAGATGCATTTGATGGGTCCTGGCTACCTTCTCCACCTCTGTGCAAAACAGCTGAATGTCAAACCATACTTTCCTAACATACATACTTTCCTAACTTTGGGTGAGTAATGCGGGGCTGATGAACACTGTTGTCTTGTCCGTGTTTCCTGTAGCTTCACAGTTGATTTAAAGATGACACTGCATGACTTGATGATGTTGTTTTGTGATGTGATGTGATGTTAATCCCAGCTCTGACACTATATTTGCATCTGGAGTTTGTTTGTTTGAGCAGAGGCATAAAACTCTTGCAATGTGTCGTTACGGGGGACAGCAGAGAAGGTGCATTAGAGGAACAGGTCACCCAAAAATGAAAATTCACTCATTATTCACTTACCCTGATGCCATCCCAGATGTGTATGACTGTCTTTCTTCAGCAGAACACAAATGAAGATTTTTAGTAGAAGATAGAGCTCTGTAAGGTCCTTATAATGGAAATACACAGGGGCCAGCACTTTGATGCTCCAAAAGTCATACTTAGGCAGCATAAAAGTCATCCACATGACTCCAGTTGATCAATGAATGTCTTCTGAAGCAAATCGATATGTTTGTGTAAAAAATAAATCAATAATTTAAACGTTATTAACTTTTAAAAAGCGCTTCCTGCCAGCAGCTGACGTGAAGTGTGACGTAAGCATGTCGGTGAGTTCACGTGAGAATTCTGAAACTTTGCTTATTTACAACAGAAAAATAAATGTCACACGAGAGTTCAGACATTTCAAACAGCATCAGAGCCTTGGATGAAAGCACGATTTAAAGTTAAAAACGTTATAATTATCGACTTGTTTCTTACATAAACCAATCGATTCGCTTAAAGAACATTCATTGATCGACTGGAGTCGCATGGATTACTTTTATACTGCCTAAATGTGACTTTTGGACTGTTGTAGGAAATTTTGGTTGTATAAATGTACACGGTATGTATTAAAGTGCCCGAGTACCTCCACCATTAATGTAGGAACATTTATAATGGAATTAGTCGCATTTGACAACCATTATAAGAAAGATAAAGGACAAATAATTAGATTATTTGTCTGAATAAAATTCTCCACCATTAAAATCTTAATAAAATGTCTCATTATATCCAAGCTTTAATAAGGGAATTATGATTAATTCACTTATTGGAGTAATATTATTCTCATGACTTATTGAAAATAATATCACACATATTTTAGGTATAGCTTGAGGGCCGGATCTTTGAAAAATCAAGTGACAAGATTATCAAAATATACCACAGTCAAATTATCTTTGAATACAAACAAGACTTTATTGCTAATCTAAACATAAACCTAATCTAACACATACAAACATGAAACAGGTTGGTGAGTAAAGTGAACAGAGTAGCTTGACTGGAAATGATCAATACAGAGAAAATGAACTTTACAGTGACAATGCCTTGAGAACCATTGATACTTAATTCAGTCTAACTCAATTTGCAATCAGGTAACCCGAATTATATTAGAGAGGCACCAGCACTTTCAGCAAAGTCTGGAGACGTACTTGCGTTTCCTTGCGTTGCTTGGTTCTTTGGCTCTTGTAGAAGGTTCCGTCGATGTTTTTGGACCTATTGTTAAGATCGTGGATAGTTTGTTGTCTGTTGCATCGATGGATGATGAGGTGGGCTTTGAAGCAATGCCTTCCACATGGAAGACTCACGACTCCCGTCACATGTGTGTGTCATAGCGCAGAGAAGAGATGGGCTTCCTCTGAGCTTTAATCCAAGCCTTCCTGGACTTCTACACTGCACGGAACTTGAGGGGCGCTGGGGCGAGGCTGCAAGCCACGAGGGCCAGAGCACTGAGAATGAGGAGCTGAAGAGGGAATGGAGCGCGAAGAAACCGAAGAAGAGAACTCAAAGGGGTTGTTCAGGATGGACTTTTAACCCATTCGGTTTGTTCACACCCCAAAGAGGCTCTAGCCAATCAGAGGTGGCTTTTCAGAGGCACATGGTCAAAAGTGTCCTCCCCTCAAAATAATCAATTTATGATTATTAATCAAAGCCTTTGTTCCAAGCTTTGTCATTTTCTGCTCAAAAACTGAACATTTTAATCATGAATTTCATAAGAAAACTATAATTGCATTCTGGAATTTAACAATCAATTACATACCAAACACTTGTACATTCTTGTTAAATTACAGTTATAATCCAGTTATAATGCATGATAAAACTTCCTACTAATTAGTTTTTAGTTTTAACATGGATAATACATTACATGTTATGAGAAACATGATTGTTAGGGTATATTATCAGGTTAAACCTTGAACAAGAGTTCTAGGCAATTTGGCAGATTATGTGAAGGATAAAATTACAGTAAAGTAAGATCTGTGACTGTGGCAAAGTTCCTAAATTAAGATGTGATCTCCTGAGATACACTTGTATACATTTGGAAACTTCATTTGTACATTTGAAGTTATGAGCATTAGTTTATTCTGCTAAAGAGAAGTTCAACAGTTCAGATCCAGTCTGTTCAACCTCTGTGTCTTGAACAATGACAATAGTCATGTGATACAGGAAATGTCTCATTTTTAAGTGTTTGTGTGTTACAAAATGGATGAAACAAAGGGACTTCTTTTTTAGCTGCTGTTTGCAGAATACTGATCATGATGTCTCGGGATCTCCTGATCAGTTTAGTTCAAGTGTAGCAAATTGGTTATTGTCCAGAATAAAGAGGAAAAAGGTCAACACAAACCTCATGAAGTTCTGATGCTCAGCATGCCATACCCATGTACATCTTTTTCCAGTCATGCAATTACAGCTCCTATCTACATAAATGTGGAAATAGAGAAATCTTCAAAAATCTTTTGCAAGCATGCAGTTCAATAATATTGTCAAATAACCAATAAATCCTACCAAAAATGCTCATCTAAATTTTGACGCTTATAAAACCATTTCTCATGTAGCGCTCATTGCAGTCATCTGCATCTATAGCTTTCTCAAAACACAAATTTGATGTGTATTGAAGTTTCCTTGGGAACACTTCACATGCTACAGTTTTCTTGGGTGCAAACCCGCTTGACCACAAATCTCACTTTTGATACCTGGATCACTACCTCGTGATACTCCTTGGACATTGTCTTTCTGATTATTGGAAGATATTATTGGCCCATGGCCCAATCCAAAAAGTAAACAAACAAGAGTGGTTTGGTACTTCTGGGATGCACTGCTGAGGGACCAAAAAAACAAATGAAAGCAAGACAAAAATTAGAGTTAACAACCCTCCTTGTTATGCTGGTAAGCCCACTGCCTGTCATTCCCTCTTAATACAATTTGAGGTTGTATTTTCTCTCCAGCCCACCACCTACACCTCAGAGAGAGCCAAAGTAGCATTTGTGGTCTCTCTCCTCATGAGATTAGCCCGCAAATGGGGCACTGCTGTCAGGGGGGTGGACACTCCGTTCTGTGCAGATTACAGACTGTTCAAGATGGAAATTATGAAGATTTTTGACAGGTCAGTGTGTAGGCCTCAGGCATCTGATCAGCTGGCCACGCTGCGGCAAGGTAGCCGATCGGTGGCGGATTATCGAGTTCTGCACTCTCACCACTACCAGTGGATGGAACGTGGTGGCGATGAAGGAGACGTTTTTAGGGGGGCTCGCAGAGGATGTCAAGGATGAGCTCTACGCCTGTGACCCTCCCTCACAGTTCAACGATGTAGTGGCCCTTGCCATTCGCGTGGACAACAGAATGGATCTTCATTGTCTGGTTCGAGGAGCTCCCATCTGGCCACGGAGCGAGATGATGTCCTCAACCACTAACCCATCACCCCAGTGAATCGTCATCTGAATCTGAGCCCATGCAGGATTCGTCTCACTGCGGAAGAGAGGCAGTGCCATATCTCTCTGGGTCTTTGTCTGTATTGTGGTGGCAAGGGACATTTTGCCACCACCTGTCCAGCAAATGCTGCTGCTTGACAGTAGTCAGGGGGATACTGGCAAGCACTATTCCCCTCTCACCTTCCCCCATTTCACGTACACTTCTGCTGGCCACTCTGTGGTGGGGCGACACCTCCCACAACTGCCCTGTTCTGATTGACTCTGGGGCCGAGGGGAACTTTATTGATGCTGTGCTGGTCGCCAAGTGGAGACTTAACGTCAGCGAGCTTTCTCATCCGCTGACAGCCTGCACACTTAATGGTCGTCCTCTCGCCAGTGTAACCCAGGTCTTCGATTCATTACAATTTCAGGTAATCGCCAAGAGGAACTGAGTTTTTTTTTATCCATTAACTGTATGTTCCCATCGTCCTTGGCAACTCCTGGCTCTCCCTTCATAACCCCTACTTCAACTGGGCAGAGAGTTCTGTTTTGTTTTGGAATGCTTTTTCTTTGGAGTGTCCGTTTTTGTTTTCTGTTACCTCCTGGGGATCGCAATGTTCCAGCTGATTTGCTGTTCTTAATCATTGTGATCACTCACACCTGTTCCTCCTCTCCCTTTTGATTTTCTCCCCTATTTATCCTCTCTCTGTCTGTCGTCCTTTGCCAGATTGTCTTGTGCTATTGCCTTGTCAACTCTAGCTATCCAGTCCTGTCTGTTTTCCTGTTACCCCCAATATCCTGCCCAGTTTTGGTCTGCCCCTCCCACGCAGATTAGCTGCCTGCTCCTGTCTCTCCCCATGATCCTCTCTGCCTGATTCTTGACTTCCTACCTGATCTCCCGTCTCTGAGCTCACCTAGCCCTCTACCTTGATTGCCCTTGTGGGTTTGCCTTGGACTTTTGTTGCTTGTTTTTTCCTTTTTATTTTTTAATTTTTAATAAAACACTCTTCCCTTCAGTTCCGCTTCTGGGTCATTTGTTACTCGTGCCTGACAACCGTATATTTGTTTAATTAAATCTCAGCCTATTGTGGTTTAAGCATCACACTAGGACATCACAATTTTAATTTGATTAATTGTGCATTTATACATTCATTTCATCCCAAATATGTCAAATTCCATGACATTCCGCATTTGGTAGGTAATTCCGTTTTTATGACTGGATTGCGTGATTCCGTCCGTGTTTTCCGCATCACAGAAATCAAGTATATTTAGTGTATGAATATCGCTGTGTTGCATCGAGTGTGGACAGACAGATTGCTTGTTGCTGGAACCTTAACATGTCATGTCTGGTTAGGACATGGTGTAAGCCATTGAATTAGACATTGCCCCCTCTTTCCAAAACACCTCCAAAGATAGCGTTGAGACTGTAACCAGTAGCAAACTATTTTTCCAGCAAGTAGCTGTGTAGCATGACCAAACGCTACAGTACATCACATTTTATTCTGATTATAAATAATCTTTATTGCGTAAAAGCCAAACATCTACCAGCAAAACATCTGACGAACTTGCAGCGTATTCTGGATGCTGCTCAGAATCAGGCAGCATCTTTATTATACTTTTTTTGTAATGGCAGATCACAAACTAGAAAAGTGCATTGCCGCCATCCACTGTTAAATCAGGGAGCTACGGCTCTGTCTGATGGTTATGTAAAGCGTCCAACCACAGTTTGTTTACTTTTACAAGACGCAGAGTGGTGGGTAAGTCTGAAAAGCATAATTCCACAATAAATTAACACCATCCTATTCTATGAAACAAAGAATGTTTCAGACACTTCAGCATATTTACCTTTACTTTTTTAAATCAAATATCTATCATGGATCGTCTGAAAACTTGCAACAAGAGCTCCATGATGTTTGTGAAAAATTCAGTTCAGCTGAAGTCATCAGAGATGACATTCATCAAAGAATATGCCATTGTAAGTTAGAATTGGCAAAGATTTATTGAATCACATTAGTACATCTTTTTATTAATGTAAATATTTTTTTTTTCATGGAATCCCATATCACATCTTAAAAGTAATTTGTTTTTGTAAATAATTATTAATATATAATTACGTTAAACAAAATTTGATTATTATTAATATCTAGTTTATTTTTTAAAAATAAGTCTTAATTAAATTTATTTTTTATCTAAATTAATAACTAATAATGAATAACTCATAATAATACAACAATCAACATGAATTATGCATCCTGCAATTTTCTTCCTGTATTTATACCTGGGAGTCTTGATCCCTACTATTAAAAATTTTTGTTGAAAAGTTGCAATCAATCGTGCAAAGAAACCTCCAATATTGTGGGCCATAAGCTGAAGTCATCCTCATTGGTGTAAAGACAAGATTCAGTTACCTTTCCGGTAAAATATATCTCATGGCAGTGGCTTCACATCCTATGTTTCGCCTGTCTTGCATACCAAATGAGCAAACAGATTAAATCATCTTAAGTCTAAAACAGGAGCTTCACAAACTTTCAGCACACAGTGTTCCAAATGTTGCTGAACCAGTTGTTACAAGGGAGGCGGAAAATGAAAGCTATGAAATCACAGCCTTCTTCTCCATATGGTAGGAGAATGTTTTGGATGAAGTGGACAGTCTACTGCAACCTCATCTGACAGCACCTAGTGAAAATGAAGAGAGTCTTCAGTGCAATACTGATGTCCCTGCCAGTGAGCGATTGTTTAGTGTTGGAAAATACATTTTCCTGCCGAAACACAACCGTCTCTCAGAGAGTAATTTTGAGAAACCTTTCCTGTGTCAAGTTAACAGATGCTTCTGCTCAAGTTTTAAGAGTACAACTTAAGTTACATGAGTTTTGTTCTTGCAATGATTTGTGAATAAAATGTCAAAAAAAAGAAATTGTTGCAATATCGCACTTTGACATACAGTCTCAGTTTGATATATAGTTTGAGTACTGTGTGTATCTTTGGGTAGTGATTTTTGGGTTGACCCAAAAATGAGAATTATCTCATTTATTCAACCTCATGCCATCCCAGATGTGTACGACTTTCTTTCTTCTGCTGAACACAAACAAAGATTTTAGAAGAATATCTCAGCTCTGTTGGTCCATACAATGCAAGTTAATAGTGACCAGAACTCCAAAGGCTCCAAAAAGGAGATAAAGTCAGCATAAAAGTAATCCACAAGACTCCAGTGGTTTAATCACTGTCTTCTGAAGTTAGTAGAACTAACAGTTAGTTTTGGGTCTCCTTTTTCATGATACATCTTGACATTAGTCTCCTTGGCGATCATTATTTCAAGCTTGATTACACTTCCTATAGCACAATCTAGTGTTCTGCGCATGTGTCATGCACTAGGAAGTGTAATCGAGCTTAAAATAATGATTGTGCCTAGAGACTGCAATGGCAAGATGTACAGTGAAAAAGGAGTTATATTTTGGTCTGTTCTCACCTAAAAGCAACTGGATTGCTTCAGAAGACATTCTGAATCACCATTCACTTGCATTGTGAGGATCTACAGAGCTGAGATTTTATTTTAAAAATGTTTGTTTGTGTTCTGCAGAAGAAAGAAAGTCATACACATTTGGGATAGCATTAGGGTGAGTAAATGAGAGAATTTTTATTTTTGGGTCCACAAGAAAGAAGCTACTTTTTGATAGTAACTTGTAGTATGGCTAACTACTTTTTCAAAAGGGTAGCTTGACTGTAGCTTAACTACTTTTAATTATGAGTAGCTTGCAGCTTCACCAACACTGATCTGAAGATGGCATTAAACCTGAATGTTCCGCTTCAACTACTACACTCTGACAACGTGCATAATAATTATTTGGAATAATTTTTTCAATATCTGCATATTAATGTCCACGGTGCTGAGGTACAGTGTTTAGGAGGGAAAAAGAAGAGGTTAGGGAAACCATCCTGTAGCCTACAACTAAAAAAAAATTATATTTCCATAAAGAAAACTTTCCTGGAAAACCAAAAAACTTACCTTAAAGCTCTGTTCTGAGAACGTTCTGGAATCCAAAACCTAACTTTCCCAGAATGTTCTGGGAACCAAAAATGGTTAGTTTGGCATATATTCACAAGCAACATAGGCTTTAGTCTGTTTTATCTTCTATTTGCCTAGTTTCTCACACAACAGCAGTGTCAAGTGTCTGGATGGATATGCATATGGTAATGATATGTAGATGAGGTTATGCATAGAACAACCAGGCGTTGTAAGCAACATATAGCCTATGGTTATTTCCGGGAGGCGACAAGGGATGGGAATGAAGCATGTGCATATACATGCAATCTTCCACTAACTGGGATTTGAACTTTGAGCTGGTTCTGGTGTACATATATGGTTTTATACATATGAAAACCTTTGTGCGTACGCAAAATCTAACTTTTGTGCATGCGCAAACTTTTAGTATGGAATTTACCCAAAGTTATATGAGGCCCCAGTATTGGGAAACACTGAAATAAAGGGCATGAGAAAGGCAGAGATGCCAAATGTCGGTTGCAATGCTCATATTATTAGTAAATTAAAAACATGCAACACACTTTAACCACTCTGCGCTAGCAAAGCAGAAGTGTCAAATTTGAACCAGATGAACTCAAACTTTGTTGCTATCTCGGAATGTGAGGAATTTGCATTACTCTTGGATTAAATGAATCCTATCTTACTGTGCATAGTGCATTAATACAATGGCATTAGCTATGTTTCCATCCAAGTTGTAAACGTAATTTATATGAAAATCAGAATATCGCAAGAACAAAGTGCAAATAAAGTCATGTTTCCATTCCATGTGCTCAAAAGAACAAAACCGTCACATTCGGGGAAATCTTACTCTTTGTTTTTTTTTTTTTGTTTTTTTTTTATAAAATACTCGCATTTTATAGCACGCAGAAATAAACACTGTAAAGAATTTTGTCTCATGTCTGGGAGCAACAGCGCGTCAAACAGTTTTAGAAGCGCAATGTATGTGCGTTTCTCTGTCCTTATGTCTTTACCATGTGGATCTATATAATCTCCCACTGGCGTCCCCGGCTCTTTATGTCTCTCCCGCATGCATCCTCATGGCCCAGCCACACCCTCTTCCTTGTCATACGGTGCATTTGGGGATTTTTTAGGCCGCAAACATTTCAGTGCACTGGAACGATTTTGCAAATGAGACAGTGTCCTGACTACTGAACAAGGGAACTGACTGAGACGCACCCTTAGTGTTTCTATCCAGCAGTTTTTATGTGATATCCCAAAATGTGCATAAAAATATGTGGATAGAAACCCAACTTTTGGTAGCTGAAAACTACTGTGTTTGAATTATGCTGCATCCAGTCCACTAGGTGTCAGTGTAAGCCATACTTCAAAAAATTGAGTGCAAACTTACCGCAAATTTGCCATTCCTAATTTTCACATGCAAATGAGCTTTTGATTTGCCGAAAATGTTTGCCAGAAGTTTGCAGCTCTTTGCCAGTAGTGGTGAACCTCCAGCAAACCTTTGGCAACAATTAACAATTTGCCGCAAGTTTGCTGCAAAGCTCATTTGCATGTGAAAATTATCAGTGGCTCACACTCAAGTGATGCGAAATTGGAACTGCTGTGAATTATATAGGTCCATTTCAAGACATTGTATGTTGTAATATCCCCTCAGTTACAGTATTGTTTAGAGAGCAAAACCCAACAAATAAGCAGACCAAGCATCACCAACGACGAGCAGGACTGCGCGAATGTCTGTCTAGTTTTTTCTCCTGAATAAATTAGATTTCCTACATAACCGCTGCAGTGTCCAGAAACTAATAATAACTCTGTGCTGATACGCCAAAAGACCAAGGATTTCTTTATTCCTAAATCCAATTCTATAAATGATTACATCCTCCCAGGGGCACATTAATGCACAGGTTTCTACAGGCTGAAGCCCAGGGGCCTACAACTCCCATGGGGCCCAGCGAGGAGCGCGCTTAAACACTTTCAGTGGGAGACGAGGTTGTTGACGTGGCAACCGTTAAAGGTGTCCGTGTAGTTCTTGTTCAATGCACAACAGTTTTTTGCCTTCATTTTGCTCTGGTGTTCAGACTTAAATACAATAATTAGACAAGTTCAATGCCATCTGATTTTAAACTATTTAAAAATCAAGGCACTCCAAAGAGGCTATTTAAACGCAGCAGCGTAACTCCACGCACATGACATGGAAATGTAAACCAGTTTTTGGATCATTTTTGTTTGACTTTAATGTGAGATTTTATCATTTTAAAACCTGTGTATTATGCCATTTAGGCTCATAGCTCACTGTGCTGATATTCTGAGTTGCGTTTGAGGAAATTCCATTGCAATAAATTCTTTATTCCACCTCCAGACAAAAACCTGAATAACCGTTCGTGAAACCTTGTGGTTAACCGAATGGAAAAAAAGGTAACCATACACATCCCTACTACAAATTATCAACGGATAATGATAAATCAAGATATTTGGTCAGCTCACGTGTAACTTAACCAGTTAGCAACTGTGTTAGCTCATTAACGTGGCTACCTGGTTTCTGGCATAAGAATCGTACATCATACAGATCTTATTCTTGTTAAAGTTTTGTTGTATTTAAGGTATTGTTCTTCTTCATTCAGATGGACTAATGCTAAATAAAGTCTGGTTGGTTCGTCGTTAAATGAACTTGCTGCTAATTTGATTATGGTAATTCTTAAATATGCTAGCTGATTTTACCTAGGCAGAATCCATCTTAGGGAGAGAGAAGGGATGCTCCAAACCAGCTGACTAGCGCATGCGTTAAAAACTACTTGGTGTGCGGATTGTGAACAAATGAAGATTAGAAATTAGGTTTATAGATTATATATTTAGAAATAAAGCTTGCATAATAAAACCTCAGTGCCTCTGGGGCTTCAGTCCTATCAGCAAAGGTGTAGCTACGCCGCTGCCACCAAGCATCCCTTGTTAGAACCCACCAGGAACCTACACATTTCTTATAAACGAAACAGCAGTTAGTCGCTTACGACATTCCTCTCACCAGTGTGTTTGCCGTAAACATTCATGATAACGGTAGATGGCGGCATGCGCTTACAGCGTCCAACTCGTATTTAGTCGAAGAAGAGGAGTTCTTCAGTTGACTGCTCCACACAGGCGAATATTCTTATTATACTTACATTTAAAGCTTTATTTGCAGTTATAGCCAACTAATAAGCGCTTCACTTAAATGTAAAATTATCACGGCCATAATGCAGCGCGTATTATTGATAACTACACTAATTTAGCGAACCTTTTATATAACAAACACTCACACACAGTGGTGTTGTTTCGTGTATGCATTGCTAAATCTGGGCATATAGAATAGATGTGATAGATTTGTATGATGTTATTTATATGAGTACGTACGAGTGAAAATTACGAGGGGAATAATACAGTTAATATGTTAACATCACCTGTCGGACACATTTTAGATTTGTGTTTTTTGTGTGTGTGTGTGTGTGTGTGTGTGTGTGTGTGTGTGTGTGTGTGTGTGTGTTGACAGCCCTTTCTTTATTAGGTGTTGTGATGTTTGCAGTATTAATATTTGCGCATTCTTTTACAGTGGATTCCTAGTGGGTGTGCCATGCCTGGGAAAGCAGGTGGACTCGGCGGGTTTGCTCATATAACGGACTGTCTGTGCATTGGCAACAGCAAAGCAGCAAACGACACTTCAGTTATATCCTCTCTCAATATTACGTGCATTATTAACGCCACTCAGGACATAAACAACACCAGCCTTCCCACAATTGATTATATCCATGTGCCTATCTCTGATGATCCTGAATCCAGACTCATTGACCATTTTGATGCGGTTGCAGATAAAATACACCACGTCAATGAACAGCACGGACGCGTCCTGGTTCACTGCAACGCTGGCGTGAGTCGCTCAGCTACACTCTGCTTGGCATACCTGATGAAACACTGTGATATGGCACTAGCGGAGGCGTACGAGTTGGTCAAATCTCAGAGACCGATAGTGAGACCAAACAGTGGGTTTTGGAGGCAGCTGATCGAGTACGAGTGTAACTTACGCGGAACAAGTACAGTTAATATGATACCTTCAACTGTGGGAGACATTCCAGATTTGTATGAGAAGGAAACAAAGGGTTTGATACCACTTTAAGAAATAATTGATATGGGAACTGTGAGTCTTGATATATTAACTGGGGGATTTTGTGTTGTCTGTTATTTCATTAAGATTTGGAAAATTAAAGAGGAGAGCATTTATTTGTTGTTGATGCTGTTGGGATGTTATGCAATAAGCTGCCAGAAGATGGCAGAAAGGTTCTTGAAATTCACTGACCCCAAAACTATATCTGACCTCGCTTAAAATGTATGATTGTCATTGCATTAGATAACAAATATGAAACCAAGATGGCACAAGGACATTTTTCAAGCAAAACATTTCAAACAGATAAATATTTGAGGTTGTAAATTTACTTTTCAAAATGAAGACGTTATTTTGACATTTTCTGCATGTTAAACGTTAGAACATGTCCATAGTCATGCATAATTTAAATGAGTAAAGTAGCTGCTCTTTTAAAAAAGTAGTTAGCTACACCACAAGTTACACAAAAAGTAACCAACTACATTTTAGCTATTACAAGAAAATATTTTTTAAATGTATAACAACCAGATGATATTTAATTGGGTTGACATTAAACAAATCGGGCATCAATATTAAATCGAACATATAAAGGTAAATACTCTAAATATAAACTAAATATGAAATACTAAATATAAACTAATTAAACTAGAAAACACAGTCGAAACGTAGTAATAAAAAGCAGCAATTAAAAATATTTTGCTTCAAAAAAAGTTTTCTGGCAACGTCCCTTTAAGGCTGCATGGGGCTTCAAGGTGCTGTAAGCGATTTTGTTCATGGAAAAGTTTGCAAAAAATGTTCCTAATCCCTTAAAGATATTAATGAAATAAGTGTCATGAGATATCTCACCGGTCTCTTGTCACAGCTATAGACTTTGTAAGCAGCAAGCAAAAATGTGTCTGCGAACCACGGACATTGGCGCTTTTCACCTGTCAATCATTTTGCTCCTTCTCATAGTGTTGTATTTGAAGCGGATCATTGAGACTATGATTCATAATGTTTGTCAGTTTAGGGCGCTATTGTGCCACTGTTGAATTTGACAGCCACAGGAACAAACAATGCTCCTCTTTTGCTCGGTTTTGGTCTCAAAATTATCATTGGAGGGTGGGGTTTTGGAATAAGGGGGCGTGACTAACGGCTTAGTCACGTGAAAGCTTCAGAACACTAAAATCGCTTACAGAACCTTTAAATGAATCAGTGAATCATTTATGTGAACTAGTAAATTGACTGTGAGGAGGAGGAGGGCGTGGCCGGGCCGTGATGGTTGGTTGATTTTGTGTTTTTAATTTCAGGGTTGCCAAAGATATGGCTAAAATTAAAATGGATGCAAATTAGCTCTAAAATGAAATACAAGGGCATTTATTGTTTTATTTATTGATTTAATGATAAATGTAATAATTTAATATTTTAACGACTTCAGTATGTGTTTAATAATTTATTTAAATATCTAATGATTTCATTTTTAGAAACATTTAGTATAGTTGGTGAGGGGGCTTGGGTAGCTCAGTGGTAAAATACACTGGCTACCACCCCTGGAGTTCAGCTTGCTAGTTCGAATCCCAGGGTGTGCTGAGTGACTCCAGCCTGGTCTCCCAAGCAACCAAATTGGCCCGGTTGCTAGGGAGGGTAGAGTCACATAGGATAACCTCCTCGTGGTCGCTATAATGTGGTTTGTTCTCGGTGGGGCGCATGGTGAATTGAGCGCGGTAGATGGCGGGAAGCCTCCACACGCGCTATGTCTCCGTGGCAACGCCACGTGATAAGATGCGCGGGTTGACTGTCGTCCTCCGCCACCCGGATTGAGGTGAATCACTATGCGACCACCAGGACTTAGAGCGAATTGGGCATTCCAAATTGGGAGAAAAAGGGAAAAAATACAGTTGGTGAATTGTTAATTTTAACCAGTACATCAGTGTTTCCCAACCCTGGTCCTGGAGTACACTGCACATTTAGCTTTTCTCCCTTATTTAACACAACTGATTCAACACATTAGTTCATTAGTAGAGGCTCCATGAGCAGAATAGCGTGTCAAATAAGTGTGATATCTAAAATGTGCAGTGTTGGGGGTACTCCAGGACCAGGGTTGGGAAACACTGATGTAAATGTACTGGTTAAAATTAACGATTCACCAACTGATTTGGATTTCCCAGTGCAACAGAGAGAGGACAGTTTAGGTGTGCGTGTTTGTTTTCTCCTGCTTCATCGCGTGTTTACAACATAATGCGACAAATGAAGCGTTTTGTGACACTACAGCTTTCCTCGTTAAAAAATGTGTCTCTTACTGGAAAAGTCACACTATTATGAAAATAGCTGAGCTACTGTCATGTTACTGAAAATTTTTGCCAAAGGGATAGTTCACCCAAAAATGAAAATTCTCTCATCATTTACTCACCCTCATGCCATCCCAGGTGTGTATGACTTTCTTTCTTCTGCTGAACACAAATAAAGATTTTTAGAAGAATAACTCAGATCTGTAGGTCCTCATAATGCAAGTGAATGGTACCAAAATTGTGAAGCTCCAAAAGGCATATAAAGGCAGCATAAAAGTAATCCAGAAGACTTCAGTGGTTTAATCCATGTCTTCAGAAGCTATATGATAGGTGTGAGTGAGAAACAGATCAATATTTAATTCTTTTTTCTTTTTTTTTTACTATAAATTCTTCTCCTTGCCCAGTAGGTGATGATATGCATGAATAATGCAAATTACAAAAGAAGAAGAAAGTGAAAGTGGTGATTGAAAGTAAAAAAAGTTCTTAAATATTGATCTCTTTCTCACCCATACCTATCATATCACTTCTGAAGACTTGGATTTCACCAATGGAGTTTTATATGGATTACTTTTATGCTGCCTTTTATGTGCTTTTGGAGCTTCAAAATGTTGGTACCCATTCACTTGCATTGTGAGGACATATAGAGCTAAACTATTCTAAAAATCATTGTGTTCAACAGAAAAAAGAAAGTCATACAACTCTGGTATGGCATGAGGGTAAGTAAATTATAAAAGAATTTTCATTTTTTAGTGATCTATTCCTTTAAGTTACCTAGTTAGTTGTTTAGTTAGCAACTCCCCTTATCGTCCAGATACTTTTTTGGGTCACTGTATTATTAAAAATTGCTGTTGTTTTTTAACCAAGAATATTTTTGTAACTAGTTACAACAAGGTCAGTCAACAACAAACTACTTGTGTGGGGAAAAAAAGCTTGTGGTCTGTGTAATAGTGTAATATTGCATTGCATGGAACATTAGGCTACATTGCATTGAAAGTGTTCCTTGCATATTAAGCATAGTACTGTGCCATTCGGGAGTGTGTGTCAAGGTCCATGCCTTAGGTCAACATTTAGTTTGGGAAAAAAAGAATAATATGCTCGTAACACATTAATTTGTGCATGTTCATCATAAATCAACAAAGTCCCTTTGTATTAGCTCTTTAGATACTGTAAAGTTTTATTTTACACAAGACAAATAAATGTTCTTGGATTAAAATTGAGGCTGTAAAAATCTTTTTAAAAAGTGTATTTGCATTGTACTTGTGTCTTAATTGGATAGGTTACCCAAAAATGAAAATTCTGTCATCATTTACTCACCCGAATTTCTTCTGTGCATGGAACACAATAGGACATGTTAAGCAGAATGACAGTCGAAGTCACGATTCACTTTCATTGCATTTTTTTTTCAATAGAGTGAAAATGAATGGTGTCTGTCACACTCTCTCCTTTTGTGTAACTTCATGTTTTACATGTGATAAATAAGCTGTTTTGTTTCGGTTTAGAATGTAAAAAAGACCTTATTTATGTCTTACGCCACCTTGAACTGTGCCTTTTCTCAGACTTAAACTTTTCTGGTGTGGGTTTTGTGAAATTATAGGCTATAACAAAAAATTTTTGTAGACATTGGAATGTCGTACTTCAGCATTTTTATACAAGTGGAAATTCTCATGCTCGTTTAGTGAATATTTGAGATGTTGCAATAGTGTTGTTAAATTGAAGGGCTTGCATTGCTTCCTTATTTAGTTTTTTATTCTAGTCACATACTCTGGGCATTGTTCAAATATTCCATGTCTGGCTTGGAAGTGGCAGAAAGTCCGACCTGTTGGTATATGAGAGATTTCCCTGTTCATGAATCGTATGCTTGCAGCCTTAACACAGTTACATTTGTAATGTCTTCCTGGGGGTAAAGATACACAAACACCTTATATTTCAAATATTTATTAACCTGGTATTTGGTTGGCATGGTTTTTATGGTGGTGGAAGGTCACATTTTTTTCCATATCACATTATACACTTTAATATAGTTAACTTACTACCACTTGACCTATATGCTATTAATACATGCAAATTGAAATCTTAAGAAAATTTGACCTGCATTTGAGAGGAGTAAAACATTTGATTAAAGTCATCCAATAAACTGCATTGTTTTACATTATGTATTTTTCCACAGACTAACAATTCCATATAGTGTAACAACAGAATGCATTTTAAATGTTTCTACATTTAATGCATATTTTGATGACACAGCACAACCAAACATT
The DNA here is from genome assembly GCF_019703515.2 of Myxocyprinus asiaticus. NCBI lineage: Eukaryota > Metazoa > Chordata > Actinopteri > Cypriniformes > Catostomidae > Myxocyprinus > Myxocyprinus asiaticus. Next base: position 58,097,456 of record NC_059346.1, read on the forward strand.
CAAATATCGTGTTGTCGGCTACAGCAACGTAAGTTGTGTTTTGTGCCACTCCTTAAGCACACTTGTGAAAGGGGAACAGAGATATGGGGTATTTATACTTCTATTTTACATCATCAGTTTGTTTTCAGTTTGAAACTTTGAAATAATACCCCTTGCTTGTAGCCCAACAAAGAAGTTGTGTGTCATATCTCCCATTTTTGTGAAATTAAATGTTGATATTGTATGTTCTTTTGCAGAAATGTGAGTTTATTGCATCAATTAAACCTACATCTGTTTGATGCATTTTAAACCTGCATAATACAGGTTCAAAACATACTTTACGAAAGTATTCAGACCTTTAGACAGTTCTCTTATTTCATTGAATTACAGAATCTACATTGCAATTTATCTCTCTGTGATATTTTTATTTCCAAGCAGTACGAGTAATAATACATTCAGTGTGTTTCAATGTGGTATATGTAACAAAATATCTAAATAAACAGATGGTAGGTATGTACTGTAGAGAGGTAGGTAGATTAGATAGATGGAGGGATGGATGGATGGATAGATAGATAGGTCAGTAGTTAGGTCAGTCAGTAGGTAGGTACTAGGTTGGTCAGTCAGTAGATAGGAAGGTAGTTTGGTTTGTAGTAAAACAAATGCATAAGTTAGGAAAAGGGTCAAAATAAATAACAAATTCACTGTGACAGTGAGGAGCTGGTATTGATTAATTTATCAAGAAGTGGAGGATCTAATCACTCAGACACTGCTTAGGTTGTTTAATAAAACTATACAATATGATTTGTGATTGAAGCCACTTTTATCTGTGGAGCACAAAGGGAGATATTAGGCAGAATGCTTCAGTCACCATTCACTTTCATCCTTTTTGCATCTTTTTTTCCTGCCAATGAAAGTGAATGGTGGCTGAGGCTGTCCCCAACATTCCTAAACATCTCCTTTTGTGTTCCAGAGAAAATGGGATGGAACAACACAAGGATGACTTTGATTATATGACTTTTCATTTTTGGGTGAACGATATGTTCCATATATTGATGTACATAGAACTGAAAATTAAGACTGAAAGCAGACTGTTGTGGCTGAGCAGTGACCCATGTAAAGCTTTCACCTCTGTGTCTGTGCAACAGATGTTGTTCCATACAAATTGTGGCCTTTGTTTAAAATTTCCATTCATTTAGTCTATTTTGCTCTTTTTTTTCCAAACTGCAAATGCAAGATCAAAGCTGAAATGCTAAAATGAAAAAGAGGGGGATATTTATGGGCTTTTTGTGCCTTTTAATTGACAGGACAGAGGACAGAGAGAGGAATTTAGGGGCTAGGGGGTGCATTGCATTTTCCTTGAACCCCAACCTAAAAACCTCTGACGGCCCTCCTGGACCGATAGTGAAGGAATGCCATTACCTGTGGTAGGCGGGGCTTTATATGCTGTTTACCCTTGTGTTCATTGTTCCCACACTTAGTGTCATTAATGAAACAAGACAAGTGGGTGAGTGGTGTGGCAATTTGATGGTGATGTAAACTGACAGAGAAGCGCATAACCCATAGATGGAGATGTTAATCAAATGTGTTTTTTTAGCCCAACATCCCCTCGCCGGTTTGTAGTTTGTCCCTCCTCGGACCATTGTCGGTAGGTACTCACCACTGCTGACCGGGAGCACCCCACAAGCCTGGCCATTTCAGAGATGCTCTGACCCGATCATCTGGCCATAACAATTTGGCCCTTGTCAAAGTCGCTCAGGTTTTTACTCCTGCCCATTTCTCCTGCATTCAACACGTTGACTACGATAACTAATTGTTCGCTTACCATATAATTTACCCAGACCTTGACATGTGGCCTTGTTCGGAGATGATCAATGTTATTCACTTCACCTGTGAGTGGTCAGAATGTTTTGGCTCATCAGTGTACATACAATGCAATGTGCATTCAGTTGCAGTATACTGTATAAGTATAGCCTGTAAATATTTGAATATGGAGATGCTACAGTATACATACTCTGAGCAACATACATAGGACATGTATGTTGTTTACATGTGGTTGCCAACTTTCTACCACCCAAATGTGGAATATGTGGCAGTGTGGATATGCTATTATATGAATGTAAATACAAACATATTTTTAATATGTTACATAAATCACTCACACATGTTTGTTTTTCTTCCATGGACGGAATTTTCCATGGACTTTTGTTGTTTATAAAATGAGTTAATTATATTTTCTATTCGCAAACACATTTTATTAGTTTTTAGATTTGTGCAATTAAGTATGTTTTTTGTGCCATTTTCTGTGTTGGACTGGCTGCTCCCCACAACGTATAAAAGATGATTTCAGGGTTTTTTCAATGTAGGCAAAACCAGGCAAACACATAAAGAAAATTTCTTCTGAAAATTCTTTTCAGATTTAAAAGGTATGGACTTTTCCCATTGTGAACAACTCAATTGCAACTTTAATGCAAAACTTATGAAATAGTGAGTATTTTAACTTACGTTTTAAATACTTAGTAAATACACTTATTCATCTGTATACTAATCAAAAACATAAAATGCCCTAATTCATGATTTATGTCACAATGAAGCAAAAATAGATTATTATAGATATGTAATTTTGCTACAGTCCACTTTGTGTTATATTAATTACTGTAGTGTCTTGACTCACATGTGTTGTCACTTTCCTTGTCACATTGATGTCAAAAGAATGAGTTGTGTCCCAATTTACCTAGTCCAAGTTAACTAAAGTACTCTGCAAAAACACTTTTCAGGTCTTCATGCTCATTCCGAGCGAAGCCTGATGAACATTAAACCATGCTGAACTTTATAGGTTTCTAATGTCTAATTTCTAACTCCTTAAAAAAAATTTTCGTATGTAACTACTTTACATTAAAGTACATTTTCATTAGTTGAATAAGTGCATTTATAACAAGTAGTTTTTTGCCAAGTAGCTACTGCATGAAAGACCCTTCTTATGCATATTGTTATAATCAATTATTCATAATGCATTTGTAAATGAATTATTAGTCATTTATAAACCCCTTTATAAACCCTTAACAAAGGGACCATTAATGTGGTGTTAACCATTTTTCTCATAGTTATTGTGGCTGAGGCTGCTCCAATGACACAGTATTATGAGATGCGTTAACGAGCATTTTTTATTGAGGAACAGAGGCGATATGTAGCCTATTTACATGGTTGTCACCACAAGTGTGTTACATGAATCATGCGCTGAGACGGTTTACAAAACGTTGCTTTCTGTGTATTTATTCTCATGCTCAGCCGATAGAAACAACGGTAATGGCAAAGTTTGCATGGCATATCATTTATACGACACACAACAGACAAAACAGTCTGACGGGACGGTTGGCAAAACTTCAGCATGATGACGACCCAAAGCACAAAGCAAAACGCTTCAGCGACAGAACTATTGAAGCAAGCACGCCTCATGACGCAGTTGTGTTGTAGTCAGATCTTATCCTATGAGAGTTTGTGTGACTAAATAGGTGGAGCGCGGTTATTATTTACAGTGCTCAAAATCGAAAGCACTTTTGTTAATCTGTACTGCTATATAGTGCTTATATGCTCATTGTTCTGGTTGCAAATAAATCATTCCAGAGCTACGACCAGAATAATTCCTGTCTCTTTATAGGGAATCTGCGTGGATTGTTTATTATTGTTATTATTATTATTATTATTATTATTATTGCTTAAGTTAAATTGATCACTGAATATTTATTATAATATGGACGTTTTTGAGCAAAATAATTCAGCAATAAACACCACCACTCCGACTGAAAACTGGACATATGTAAGTAGCTGAAAACTAACGCATCACTTATTGTGTTTACATGCCACGTGCACAGAAATATGCTGTTGGCGTGCTTTGGACTCAAGATATTTAGATTTTCTTTAAATAACAAATAATTCTAAGAATTTAAGACATTTGGAAGGGATGATTCTTGAATGAGAATTAAATGTTGTATTGTTTTTATTTTTATGTAAAATAATCCCTTCCTTATAATTTGCGTAGGCTAATATACAGTACATTTTTCCAGACACTTTATATCTGGGTCATGCGTGTCATGATAATATATATATATATATATATATATATATATATATATATATATATATATATATATATATATTTTTTTTTTTTTTTTTTTTTTTTTCTGATCTAGGTATACTCAGCAGTTCGATGGATTCAGATGATCATGGCTGTCCTAAGGTGACCACTATTTCAAAGTGATTTAGTTTTGTAGTTATATCAGACACTAACAATAAATGTTTATATATTGTGTACACATTTATATGTACAAATAATTTGTCTCCCTATTCCTTCAGCATCTTTGGTGCTGGCTCCATAATCATATATGCCATTTTTCAAAGACTTGTAAGAAAACCAGAGGTAAGCCTCCATCAGCAATGAATTATTAGTTATGTTAAACATGCAAACATGTAATTTTGACAATATCACTCAGAAAGTTTGTAGCCCATATACACTCAAAAAAAGGATATTGCTGCGTGTTCAATTGATGTAATTAAATGACACAACAACTTCATTTCATTGTGGTCTAACCATTTAAATTTTTGAAATGGAAGTTTTCTTAATCCATTTTTGTTTGGACAACATGAATACTTTTTGGGGTGTTGATGTAGCATTGATGAAACTGGGCAGGAGATTTCCATTTCCCAGCATGCTTTTTCATGTCTTGATAGGGAGAGTAAATATTAAATAATTTTTTTACGTGTTTTTGTGCAAGATTAATATAAACGGGGATAATTGTTAGTTTTTAATGTTGTGTTATGTTGAGATTTAGAAGAGTTTCGGTTATTTTGGTGGGAATTTTAGTGGTTACCATTATGGTGAATAGTGGAGGAGCTTGAGCTAACACTGAGGACAGGTAGATATCACACATGAAATTTATCACTTGCTTTTTTGAGCAATATCTGTGATATTCATAGCACAGTTACTAAACTACACCCTGTTGTGCTCCCAGCCAACATGTATTCAGCATGCAAACATTGACTTACACTAGTTAGTACTTAACCCTTTAAGCTCAGCTGTGCCCGCCATCTGTAAATAACTCATTGAGTCAAAACAATTTAAAAACAAAAATAAAATCTTAAAATCTATCCTGTAACGGACTGGCAGCCAGTGCAGAGAGGCCAATATTGGGGTAATATGATCTCGATTATGAGTACCGGTCAAGAGTCTAGCAGCAGTGTTCTGGACAATTTGCAGTCGTGACAAGGAGGACTGACTAACACCTACGTACAGTGAATTACAATAGTCCAGACATGATGAAACAAATGCATGCATCACCTTCTCAAAATCATGAAACAAAAGAAAAGACTTAACCGTAGCCAGTATTCTTAAGTGAAAAAAAAAAAAAACTTGATTTGACAACAGAATTAATCTGTTTGTCAAATCTAAGCAAACTATCAAAAAGTACCCCTAAGTTCCTCACCATCGGTTTACAATATGTAGCTAGAGGACCTAGATTAAAGTTAGAGGACCCCAAACACAACAATCTCTTAAATCCTTTAAGCAAGCTAAAAGAGGTTCTAATTAATTACCTTTCTTTTTCATTGGCAGATAAATTTGAGTATCATCTGCGTAACAATGATATATCAAGGATATTCCACGTTTGTTAAAAACTGACTCAATTGGAAGCATATATAATGAAAACAAAATTGGTCCCAAAATAGAGCCTTGCGGGATCCCACAATAAGAGGAGCTGTGGAAGATGAATATTCACTCAAAGTAACTGCAAAGCTTCTATTACTTAAATATGACTTGAACCAGTTAAGGACAGTTCCTTGGATCCCTACAGACTGATCAAGTCGGGCTATAAGTATATCATGGTTTATGGTATCAAATGCCGCATTAAGATCTAACAGCACCAAAATTGCAGAATCCCCTGAGTCCAAAGTTAAGAAAACATAATTAAGAACCTTTAAAAGTGAAGATTCTGTGCTATGATGTGCTCTGAACCCAGACTGAAATGGCTTTAATTGATCTACAATTTTTGCCAGACTGGGAAAAGAGACAGGTTCAAAGTGACCAAACATAGCAGGGCATACAAGAGGGTTTGATGGGACATAAGCAACAGGTAGAATTTGAGATCTAATATTAGCAACCTTAGTAAGCAAAATCGGAGAAAATTTTCGCATGTAGCTTCTAATACATCAGGGCCAACCATATTAGAAGAATTAATAACAGAATTGATGGTACTAAATAGGACAATAATATCTAGGTTTTATAACAACTAGGTTTATTCTGTTTGTGTTGAGATTACATAGTAATTTAAAGTTAAGAAAACTCATTTCAAATATGTAGAAACACTGTCCACAACTGAATCAAGTTCAGACAAAGAGCTATTTGTTTTGAGTGTATTAGTGATTATGTTTTATCATCAAACCCAGGGACATTCAGTTGATCATAAATGGTTGTTAGGAGCAGCACATCCTGCAAGAATGATGAATACCAGTTTATTTTCTCTGTTTCAGGTGCTGCCACTATTCTTGCTAAGTTTAACAGACCTACTGTTAGCTTTGAGTTGGATGTGTGGGGGTCTTCTCTTCACCCAGTCCTGTAACTCCTATGCCACCTGCTATAACCTACACATAGTGGAACAGGTACAAAAACAATATCATGCTGACATTAGGCCTAAAATTGGGAAAGGAGCAACATTTTCACTACGTGGTATTTGCACTTCCACAATTAAAGCCACACTGTAAAAAAATAATTGTTGAGCAAACTTAAAAAGTCAAGGCAACATGATGCAGTAAGATAATAAAGTTTAATATTTGTCCCCAGTAACATTGCTTTGTATAGTCAGTGTGAATTTGTTCACTAAATGCAAGAATTCTTGTGAGAAGTACTCGTTTCTTGTTCAGCCAACTATCAATTCACAATACGAAAACTTTCATTTTGTCACCATTTCAATTATTTTTACATGACGTTAACTGCAATATTTGCCTCTGAAGAGATATATGTCTTGCAAGGCAAGGCAGTAAGTACAATTGATTGACTTAAGCCCCGTTCACACCGCCAGCGGCTTTGTGGCTTGGTGTCGCTAGACTTTGCGATCTGTGTTGCTAGTGGGAATTCCTACTGTTTGTCGCTGTAACATTATTGGAGGACTGCATGTCTGGCCATAACTTTTGAAAATTTGATCACAGATGAGACCTAAATACTGGTAAAATTAAGATATTACAATTTAATAAGGAATCAGTTATCTTTTCTCTAAAAATGTACATTCTGCAGTGTAGAGTGTTTTATATAACGTGCAGCAGTGTTCAGTGCATTAAATCATTAACAAGACAATCAATCTATCATGAATAAATGAATCAAACTCACTTGGAATGCAGACCGTTTCTTACACACTTATCCACGCATCATTGTTTTATTATATCCATGCATGTGGTTAGAACTGTAAAAATCCCTCACGACACTGAAACTTCTCCTCCGTCTTGCCTGCACTCATCTCCAATCTGCCTGGAGACAGGTGACGTGAGCTCCGCTGACTTCACTCTCATTGGTAGTCGCTTGCGAATGTCGCTCGTCATTTTGTCAGCTTGTCTTGTTGCTCTCAACAGCGATCTCTGTCGCCAAACGGCCATTGCAGCTCACGTTGGTGGAAGTCGCTATGCTCTCACTGAAAATGAATGGGATCGTGTCGCTTTCTCGCGCGATGTCGCTGGCAGTGTGAATGGGGCTTTAGAACACAATAGACCTCAACCCTTAACACACAAACCTCAATAACGGTGACAATCAACAAACCTCGTAAAGTAAAAGATGAGCTCCTAACATCACCACCCAACAATTGACTAACAGTGGCAATAAAAAACAACAACAATAACAGCATAAATAAAGTCAATGAACAGCTAAAATTAAGCCTGTAACACTAACCGCATAATTTATTCATGTTGCAATGCATGCTGGAAATTTTTCATGATGATGTATGTTATCAAGTTGAAATGTTCTTTATAACCAGTTTTTACAAGAATAGGAAAAGTCTAGTAAGATGCGGCATTGTTAAGTATATATTTTGAGATATTAAAAGGGCCTTTGGGAAATCTCAGACCACAAACAGAATATGAGGATTTAACTGTACCTTCTAAAAATTCCACAACATTTTGAAAAAGGATGAGTCACATAAGAGGGCGGTCATGTTAACATTTTAACTGTGCGATGCTTTCCTGTTGTCTGCCAGTTCACTGCAGGCCCAAACATGTGTTCTTCGTTATCTAAACATGTTTGGGTCTCATTTAGCTGAGAAATAACATCGGGAAAGCACTAAGAAATCTACTAGTGCTCGAGCAGTTTCACTTCAAAAACGGAACTGTTCCCTGCTCAGCTATTATAACCAGTGTGTCCCGCATAGCACATAACAAACAAGGAACTGGGACGAGTCTGAAAAAGAAGTGGAGCGGCAAATCTGGTTCATATTGTTTGACCAGATATAATGAGTTCTGCCCCACTTTTGAAGTCTACATGTGCCTGTATAAAGGAGGGTTCCTTCTGTTGTTTGTTATTGGGGTACCACTGTTTGCCCTGCATGTTTTTGCTCCATTTGATAATTTTTATGTCATTTATCGAACTGAAAATGCAATTTGATTTCCTAACCCTATGCTGTATCTTAGGGACTTCAAAGTTAAGTGTATATTTTTGCAGTACGTAATAATTTGATTATTAAATTGAAGTTTATTAACGGAACATGGGACATTAGTAAAAATGCATTCGAAATTGGCAGTCACTGCTTAAACCTGGGTTTGGTAAAACCTTTCGAACTTCTATTCCTAGATCTCTCCAGCTTTGCTTCAGGCAGAGAAAACGCCTCTCTGGAAAGCCCAGCGTTTGCTCATTTGGCATACTTCCTGATGAGTCATATCTCACATGAAGGGCATGCTCAAGTTTACTATACATATAAACCTGTAGAGCTTATACATGTCTAATCAAAATGAGCTGCTCATATATTGAATCATGTTCTTTGAATTCCTTAAGCATTGTATCTCACTGTGGAAAGCAACTGTATTGTCAGATATATAAAACAAAGATAAAAATCCTTATTCATGTAATTGTAATCCTGCATTAAGCCTCCAAGCATAAAGCACTTTATATACACTCTTAAGAAAAATGGTTCTAAATAGTACCAAATAAGGGGTTCTTTGGCTTGTAACAATAGCAGAACCCTTGTTGGTGCTAAATAGAACCCTTTTTTTAAAGGTTCCATAAAGAACCTTCATTTGAAAGTGCTATATAGAACCTCAAAATTGCTACAAAGAACCTTTTTGATGCACTATATTTCTGCTCCTATAATACATTAGAGCCTCAATTATGGTTTTATATTAAGTATAAACACAAACAAACAAATACATAAAATAAAAGTAAGGCATGTGTCAATTAAGTACTTTTATTTTCTATTTAAATGAAAAATTGTGGAAAAAATTATGTTTTTACAGCAATTGTTAGCTGAATACTTTAATAAATAATTGTTATTAAATTATTGTGATTAAATCATTTCAAATGCATAAATCACTCATTAATAAAATATTATATATACATATTTACATTAATAAATACATCAACAAATACATAATGTGAAAGGCTGGGACAGAAACGTGAACATTCTTCGATCTTTTATAGAGAAAGCATTTTTCTTCCATACTGACAACCAGTCATTCAAGAAAGAGCAAAGTCCCATGGAAAAACAAAATAGATGCAATGATCTACATTTCACTAAAATATCTGCACAATCCTCTATGATGTCTTCACCATCCATCACTGTGTATTTTGGTGTAATTGAGTGGCAGCCCCCCTCTGCAGGTAAAGAGGGTCCAACAGTGTCGGTCTGAGTAGAAATACACAATTAGGTTCAGAGTCAGTCTTTCAGTATATGTGGACAATATATGTGAGCCCTTTACAATGTGAAAAAGAAAAAGTGAAATAAAGAGTGATAGGTTTTAATTTTATGTGTTTATTTATTTTGTGACTGGGCAAAATGTTTATGCATAAACCTAAGTAAATAATTGGAACATTCCAAAATTCTATATGGATCACAAATTCAGTCTTTATCACTCACGTATTTAGCGGAAAAGTGGCAATAAGTATCCTCACCGAATACAGCTGGAAGACGTAGTGTAGCTGCTTTTTAACTGTAAACCTATGACACAAAGAAATGGCATTGTATTATTACAGTGTATAAATGAATGGCAAAAATAGATATGAAATAGAAAGAGAGATAAAAAGGACTACTTAAAACTTACATAATCAGATATCTTTAATGCAGCCATATGCTGTTATTAGAGCAGACAATTCGTACCGCCGGTGGGATGGATACCTGAAAACACAATAAAAATCCAAAATTACCTTCTTTTTTCAGAACATAATGTCAGTATTTTAAACAAAATGACAGTTTTGAGTTGGTCACAGTTGCATGTTCTGGTAGAGATCTGTAAAATAAAAAAAGGACAATCTTATGGCAAGAAACCACCAGTTACAGAAAGTTTTACATTTATAAAGGTTCAAATTGAAAGCGCTTAATTTGCTCAGCTTGCTCAAAATTTTGCAAAAACCTACCCATGTGCTGTGCTGCCTTTATCAAGCAGTGATACAATTGTCTGTTGTCTGATAACAGACATAGTTTCATTCATTCTGTGATTATTATTTAGAGGTTATTAGCACTAAAGTTGGTCCATCAGTCTCATGCCCCACAGGGAGAGAAAATGTCATGAGCTCTTGGTTCTATCTTCATGAATCCTAATCAGGATTATTAAATATATTTGCAAAAAATAACTGGATGCTGTTTATTTTGGACATTGTGGCTACATTTCTAAATCTAAAGGTTAAGAAGCTCTGAGTAAAATTATGTATAATTATTGAATGCGTAGAGGATAATGTTGCAATGAGAAAAATTCTTTTGCGCGATTAGATACATTAATGCTTAAAATAGTAACAGCTTGGGGAAAGTTTCGCCATACAGTTTACTGTATATTCATCTTGAAATTTATGACGTGAATGAGCTTAGAAAATGTGATCTCCCCAGCATGAACAGTTACAGCCATAGCGGTTACAAAAGTGTCATTAATAATTTGGCCAACCTCTTACTCCCAAACTGCACATTTACGATAAAATGTAATCTTTAAATTTGCCATGGTTTCACTTTCAAAAACATCGAGTGAAGCGAAAGAAAAATAAGCAAATGCTCACTCCCATGTAACTGTACTAGTGGGATTTGTTATTCCTGATAACTTTCCTGCTAAAACTGCTAATGGTTCAAAGTGGCTTTGAAAGAATTTATTGGCAGTTATGTAGTATGGAGTGGTGTGATGGTGTAGTGGGCTAAAGCAAATAACTGGTAATCAGAAGGTTGCTGGTTCAATTCCCACAGCCATCACCATTGTGTCCTTGAGCAAGGCACTTAACTCCAGGTTGCTCCAGGGGGATTGTCCCTGTAATAAGTGCACTGTAAGCCGCTTTGGATAAAAGCGTCTGCCAAATGCATAAATGTAAATGTAAATGTAGTTATATTCAAAAAAGGACCGAAATAAAGAACCCCTAATGCCCAATGCAAAGAACCATTTCAGCACAAAAGGGTTCTTCAGGAATATATGGTTCTATATATAATTATTTGAAGAACCATCTTTTTTTAGAGTTTATAAAACAGTGTTTTTTGAGTGTGTTGTACTAACATTGTTAATGAATACAATGTTCATAGAGTGTTGATGGAATGGGTAGCAGCGGTCATATTTTAATGTATGCAAATGAGAAGGATATTTGAAAGCTTTGAGAGAAACTTTTCAGTGAATACCGACCTAAATTTCTATCTGTTCCTCACACAAAGCTATCGTATGGCTTGTAAAGGGCACAAATATAATAACCATTGGTTCTAAACGTAATGAAGGTATGGAATAACTTTTGGTCGTAAATGTAATAAAGACCTTAAATGTAATAACTATTGGTCCTATATGTAATAAAGTTCGTGAAAGTAATAACTATTTGTCTTAAATGTAATAAAGGCCCAAAATGTAATAACTATTGGTCCTAAATGTAATAAAGGCCCCAAAAAACTTTTGGTCCTAAATTTACTATAGTAATACCATGGTCAATTTTCGTATGGGTTTGTCTCCCAAGACTTTTGCAAAAGGAACTATACTGAAAAAAAGGCAATATAAAGCCAGACTGTTTAAGAAAGTCATAATCCATCTCACCCTAGACGAGGACGTGAACAATTGCTATTGACAGACCCGACTTCTTCAATAACCATATTTATGACCATATAATACATTTGTGCCCTCAACATAGCTTCAGAGAACTTGGAGTAATACAGTATATGTTTTTCAGAATTTCTGTGGTTCTTTTTTGGAGCTTGATAGCATGAGCATGAGTTAGCATGAGTTTTATGTATTTCTATGGATTCTATACATTTTTGCTATGCATTAGAATCAGGCAGTGAAACAAGTTAAATAGGCAATATACACCATGATCAAATATAACAACTATATATCCTCCTTTTTCAATCATTTGCAAAAGGCAAATCAGAAAGGAAAACCATTTTGGTTTTATAAGATGAAAGAAATAATCTTTTATCATAAAGAACTGACTCTACACTCCTGGAATGTCATTTAACGACTTTGAAACGCTTTGACATGAGTGCCAACAAAAGTGTCATAAGACAAACTAAGAATGAATGGGGGAGTCATAAGTAACAATGTTGAGACAACATGGTTAAACTTTTTCAAAGATCAGAATGTGAAAGTAAGCCAGAGGGCACACCTGGGCTAGGTGTCACATGGGGAAGTTGTCACAAGGGCTATTTCTCAGTAACCATAAGGTTTTGATTCGAAAGTCCAATTACTTAAATGTGTTTTCTTCAGGAGTGGTTTTGTATGTTGGTTTCAAAGACCAAGTTTGAACACCAGCACAAAAACAAGTTCGAAACCCTAAATTATCTAAAAATTAGAATAACTATTCCAATATACTCAACTACACTAACGGTCAAAAGTTTTGAAACACTTACTCATTAATTTTTTTTTTCACATTTTAGAATAATAGTAAAGTCATCAAAACTATGGAATAACATAAATGGAACTATGGAAATTATGTTGTGACTAAACAAAATCCAAAATAAATCAAAACTGTGTTATATTTTAGCATCTTCAAAGTAGTCACCCTTTGCCTAGAATTTGCAGAAATGTACTCTTGACATTTTCTCAACCAACTTCTTGAGGTATCACCCTGGGATGCTTTTTAAACAGTATTGAAGGAGTTCCCATCTATGTTGGGTACTTACTGGCTGCTTTTCTTTATTATTTGGTCCAAGTCATCAATTTCAAAAACTTTCTTTTTTTTAAATTAAATTTTAGATTTATAATGAAATAAATTAATATGTTGGCACAATTATATTTTTGTCTACAAAATTAATTTCAAACATTTAAGCATACGCCTTCAGATCAAAAGATTTTTAAGATCATGGGAAACATTTCGGTCAAGTGTCAAAACTTTTGACCGGTAGTGTATATACTGAAGGTAGACTGTAACCAAGAGGATGAACTGTGTTCTCAGGATAAGGTTATTTTTCATAAATGTCAGGTTTATCATGGGGCAGGTTGTCAAATTTTTATTGGGCTTAGTGGTCACATGTGTTCTACATTTAAATTTGTACAATTTATTAATTACAATATTTGTTGATCAAAATAATGGTTTGATATTATGTTTGCATGTTTTATGTTCATGTTTTATATTCTTGCTTTACTGTTTAGATTTACATTTACATTTATTCACTTGGCAGATGCTTTTATCCAAAGCGACTTACAAGAGAGGAAAACATAAGCGAATCATCTTAGGAGACAGTGGTATGAAAAGTGCTGTATTACAAAGTATCACTAGCATCATAATAGTATTCAAAACAGAATAAAGTGCAACAGAATGTTTTATTTTTTTTTTTAATGACTGGTTAAGTGCTCATGGAAAAGATGTGTTTTTAGTCATTTTTGAAGACAGAGAGTGAGTCAGCTTCGTGGATGGAGTTGGGAAGGTCGTTCCACCAACGTGGTATGATGAAGCTGAAAGTCCGGGAAAGTGTTTTGGTGCCTCTTTGTGTTGGTACAACAAGGCGACGTTCCTTAGCTGACCGCAGGCTTCTAGTGGGTGCGTAGTTCTGCATAAATGATTTGAGGTATGCTGGAGCAGACCCAGTAACTGTTCTGTATGCCAGCATCAGAGCCTTGAATTTGATACGTGCATCAACCGGTAGCCAGTGGAGAGAGACAAGGAATTGTGTAACATGTGCTCTCTTTGGTTCATTAAAGACCAGACATGCTGCTGCATTCTGGATCATTTGGAGGGGTCTAGTTGCACATGCAGGGAGGCCTGCAATGAGAGCGTTACAGTAGTCCAGTCTAGTTATGACAAGTGACTGGACAAGCAGTTGTGTGGCATGTTCAGATTTAGCTGAGAAGCCTATAATAGTCTGTTAGGTCTTTGGTTAGGTTACATTGTGACAGCTTACCGCATATAGTGTGACAACAGGGCAAAGGTCTGAGAAATATTCACAAAAATGTGTGAAAATTAACCCCGATCTCCCCTATATAAAATATAGTATCATTACAGAGTACACTTAAAAAATGTTAACCTAAAAATGTGCTTCATTTGATAACCTCTAATTTAACTGGTTTTTATTAAAATCAGAAACATTGCTAAACATCATTGAATCAACCTGAATACATAAGGTTACACCAACTAAACAAATTTTAGATTAGTGAATTAAATTATAATTTTAGGTTAGATCAGGAGGAAATAGCTCTTTAAAGGAATGTTCCGGCTTAAATACAAGTTAAGCTCAGTCGACAGCATTTATGGCATAATATTGATTACCACAAAAATTTAACCTGACTTGTCCCTCATTTTATAAAAAATAAATAAATCTGGGTTCCAGTGAGGCGCTTATAATGGCAGTGAATGGGGTCAATCTGTAAACGTTAAAATACTCACTATTTTAAAAGTATAGCCACAAGACATATACAGTATGTGTGTTATATGTAGTGCATAAACACAATTTTAGTGTAATAAAATCGCTTACAAATCTTTTCTGTGTAAAGTTTTAGCCAATTTTACAACTTCATTGCCATGATGATGTAATGTCAACAAACCCTAAAACCCTAAAATGACTGTAAAAAACAACTTTACAGCTCAAATAATACATGAGGTTTAAAAGAAGTGCACTACAAAATTGTAAGTGCTTTTATAAAATTAAAAGCTTCACATTTCTGCCTTTAAATCATCCAAAAATTGGCCCCATTCACTGGACACATTCCATTATAAGTGCTTTACTGTAACCTTTTTTTTTTTAAAGGGATGGATGAGTCAAAATAATTTTTGTGGTAATCAACATTATGCCTCAAATGCTGTCGATTGAGCTTACCTTGTATTGAACACGGAATATTCCTTTAAGGTAACAGTTACAGGTTACCACTTTTTACAGTGTAACTTTGACTTCTAATTTTGACTTAAGTCCTAAGTTCCTAACTAAGTTTTTCTCTTTTATTCTCTTTTTAACACCCTACAGATGCTGTATATGGCATCTTTCTTTTACACACTGCACTATGTTTGGGTGCTGTACACTGGACTGAGCAGGAAGTATTACAGGATACTGAATGGTTTCCCAGCTGAGGTAATAAATGTATCTTTCTAAACAAGCTAATAACTATGGAAACCCTGAGAGGACAGGGCGGGAATTTTCTTTTTTCAGAAATATTTTTGCGAGCCCTTGCAATAAGTTTTGCGTTCCCTCGCAATAGTTTTGTGTTCCCTCGCAATAGTTTTGCTTTTCCTCGCAATAAGTTTTACATGCCCTCGCAATAGTTTTGCGTGCCCTCGCAATTATTTTGCGTTCCCTCACAATAAGTTTTGCGTGCCCTCACAATAGTTTTGCATTCCCTTGCAATAAATTTTGCATGCCTTCGCAATAGTTTTGCTTTTCCTCGCAATATGTTTTGCATTCCCTCGTAATAAGTTTTGCATGCCCTCACAATAGTTTTGTGTTCCCTCACAATAGGTTTTGCATGCCTCCCTCACAATAAGTTTTGCGTGCCCTCGCAATAGTTTTGTATTCCTTCGCAATAAGTTTTGCGTGTCCTCACTATAATTTTGCATTCCCTCGCAATAAGTTTTGAGTGCCCTCGCAATAGTTTTGCATTCCCTCGCAATAAGTTTTGCGTGCCTTCACATTAGTTTTGTGTTCTCTCGCAATAAGTTTTGCGTGCCCTCGCAATAGTTTTACATTCCCTCGTGATAAGTTTTTTATGCCCGCGCATTAGTTTTGCGTTCTCTTGCAATACGTTTTGCGTGCCCTCACAGTAAGCTTTGCGTGCCCTCGCAATAGTTTTTTGTTCCCTCGCAGTAAGTTTTACATGCCCTCTCAATAGTTTTGCATTCCCTTGCGATAAGTTTTGCATGCCCTCGCATTAGTTTTGCGTTCTTTTGCAAAATGTTTTGCATGCCCTCGCAGTAAGCTTTGTGTGCCCTCGCAATAAGTTTTGCTTTCCCTCTGTGTAAGTTTTGCGTGCCCTCACAAAAGTTTTGCGTTCCCTCACAATAAGTTTTGCATTCCCTCGCAATAAATTTTGCATGCCCTTGTAATAGTTTTGCGTTCCCTCGCAATAAGTTTTACATTCCCTCACAATAAGTTTTGAGTGCCCTCGCAATAAGTACGGAACACTGTCCTCTAAATGGCTCCTTAGTAAACAGCAATAGTTCACAATATTGTCTATTTACAGTGCATCCGGAAAGTATTCACAGCACTTCACTTTTTCCACATTTTGTTATGTTACAGCCTTATTCCAAAATGGATTAAATTCATTATTTTCCTCAAAATTCTACAAACAATACCCCATAATGACAATGTAAAAGAAGTTTGTTTGAAATCTTTGCAAATTTATTAAAAATAAAAAACGAAACAAATCACATGTACATAAGTATTCACAGCCTTTGCCATGACACTCAAAATTGAGCTCAGGTGCATCCTGTTTCCACTGATCATCCTTGAGATGTTTCTACAACTTGATTGGAGTCCACCTGTGGTAAATTCAGTTGATTGGACATGATTTGGAAAGGCGCACACCTGTTTATATAAGGTCCCACAGTTAACAGTGCATGTCAGAGCACAAACCAAGCCATGAAGTCCAAGGAATTGTCTGTAGACCTCTGAGACAGGATTGTATCGAGGCACAGATCTGGGGAAGGGTACAGAAACATTTCTGCAGCATTGAAGGTCCCAATGAGCACAGTGGCCTCCATCATCTGTAAATGGAAGAAGTTTGGAACCACCAGGACTCTTCCTAGAGCTGGCCGCCTGGCCAAACTGAGCGATCGGGGGAGAAGGGCCTTAGTCAGGGAGGTGACCAAGAACCCGATGGTCACTCTGACAGAGCTCCAGCATTTCTCTGTGGAGAGAGGAGAACCTCCCAGAAGAACAACCATCTCTGCAGCACTCCACCAATCAGGCCTGTATGGTAGAGTGGCCAGACGGAAGCAACTCCTCAGTAAAAGGCAAATGACAGCCCGCCTGGAGTTTGCCAAAAGGCACCTGAAGGACTCTCAGACCATGAGAAACAAAGATTGAACTCTTTGGAATGAAAGGCAAGCGTCATGTCTGGAGGAAACCAGGCACCGCTCATCACCTGGCCAATACCATCTCTACAGTGAAGCATGGTGGTACCAGCATCATGCTGTGGGGATGTTTTTCAGCGGCAGGAACTGGGAGACTAGTCAGGATCGAGGGAAAGATGAATGCAGCAATGTACAGAGACTTCCTTGATGAAAACCTGCTCCAGAGCGCTCTGGACCTCAGACTGGGGTGAAGGTTCATCTTCCAACAGGACAACGACCCTAAGCACACAGCCAAGATAACAAAGGAGTGGCTCTGGGACAACTCTGTGAATGTCCTTGAGTGGCCCAGCCAGAGCCCAGACTTGAACCCGATTGAACATCTCTGGAGAGATCTGAAAATGGCTGTGCACCGACGCTCCCCATCCAACCTGATGGAGCTTGAGAGGTCCTGCAAAGAAGAATGGGAGAAACTGCCCAAAAATAGGTGTGCCAAGCTTGTAGCATCATACTCAAAAAGACTTGAGGCTGTAAGTGGTGCCAAAGGTGCTTCAACAAAGTATTGAGCAAAGGCTGTGAATACTTATGTACATGTGATTTTTTTCGTTTTTTATTTTTAATAAATTTGCAAAGATTTCAAACAAACTTCTTTCACGTTGTCATTATGGGGTATTGTTTGTAGAATTTTGAGGAAAATAATGAATTTAATCCATTTTGGAATAAGGCTGTAACATAAAAAAATGTGGAAAAAGTGAAGCGCTTTGAATACTTTCCGGATGCACTGTAATGTCAATACTGGCAATACTAATTACTAATACTAATACTGGCAGCCTGTTAATTTCAGCATCCTGCACAAGCAAGAAACTGCAGATGTTTGGTGCCAGTAGTGTCATGGTAAGTACATCATCACTGAAATAAAACAATTTGAAAATCATTACTAGCTAGTTTTTAGAACAAATTGTAAGTTTTTTATTTATTTATTTTATGTTTTATAAGTTTTTATCTAAAATAAAATGAGAATTTACTCTCATCCTCTGCTTTTCCCTTATAAACCCCCTTTTGCATAAAGTGTAGGCACACGTGCTTCCTTTAATTGTATAGAACGTGAGAAAAGGACTATATTCTAATTTCCATACTTCTACTGCACTCTGAAATTACACTGAAAGTGTACTTTGCTCAACCTGTTCTCATAAATAATTTTTGCGTAGCTTTTTGTACTTATCGCAGCAGTTTCCTGGTGAAATTAACACTACAGGCACTACAACAATGACTTTTTGTCACTTTAATGCAAATCATAAGGAAAACAGCAGATTATCAGTTTACAGATTAACACTTTTCACTCAGCTCTTCACACAATGTTATTTTATGACATTAAAACACTTTTAATATAGCGCATGACTTGTAGATACATTTTTAACAGTTGCATTACATAACCAACTAAATTTACAAGCTTGTTTGTGCATGATCAAATTGTGCAGTAGCTCAACTGATGCAAAGGAATGGGTATGAGTCCTGAAGAGCACACAAGAGTGAACACGTGAGCTGAAAGTGTCGTAGAAACACGACAAAATGATGAGGTTGCTTCAGCAATTGCATTTTTCATCTCACATTCCCTTTTTATGACACTATTGGTTAGGTTAAGGGTTAAGGTTTAAGGTAGGGAGGTTGGTTTTGTTGATTTAAAGGTGCACTCAGTAATTTTTTCCTCATTGAAAAAAGCTTTAATCCTTAATAAATTAATTGTTATTTTGAAACATATGTATAGTATAAAATCATGGCAACTCACATGAGATGAAGACTGAAATCTTATGAATACTGTTTTATTCTACATGGAGACGGTCCTCTCATGGGGGCTGCCATGTTAGAATCACATGACCAGTCAAATACTACTCGCTAAATCTCAGTAACCGTCCTGTTATTTGACACTTTCACTCCCTGATTAAAATAATCATGGCTGACTGTGAATACTAAATTTCTACAATGGCATCTGCAACTGAAAACTATTGATTCTGAATGATGCTGCATCCAAGCCGCTTGGTGTCAGTGTAAGTCCAAGATGACAAAAACAAAAACGTTACAGAGTGCACCTTTAAAACACAATAGATCATTAATCTTAAAAAACTCATCTGTTTGGGAGAACATTTAACTTGCTTTTTGCGCATTTCACCTCAGAGCTGCCACAAGACATGTAACGAACCGTAATGTCATTTTGCAAAAATGTTGCCACATTGTGTAATCTTCATGAGACCTGATTGGATTTGCTGGTGTAGAAAAATACATACTTTTGAATGTGAAGTTAGACATTATGCCAGTTTGCAACAAAATACCATGGCATAAAATTGTGCCATCACACCCCTTTGTCATTTAGCTACTGTTTGTGTTTGCATGTAAATGCTGACATCTACAGTAGCTGAATGTATTACTTTAAATTGACTATTACATTTAAAAATTGCTGTAATAGCTTTTGCTTTGCATTCATTGGCAATTTATTAAAAAAAAAAAAAAAAAAAAAAAAAAAAGGAACCATCACAAGCACCTTTGGCATACTGTTAGTAACACACCATGGTGACCTACAAATTCTAATCTGGCATACTATGGGATGTGGCCAAGAATTGGCCGATGTTAGCATTAGCAAGAATGTATGGCTTTTTGGTCCTCTGATTCTGTGTCCTGATCTCTCCATTCAGTCTTTTACCTCTAGTGCTGACAGCGCCCGTCTTTGTGGCAGGAAATGTGTTTCAGTGTTATACAAACTTCACCCAGCCCTACAGGTGAGTCTGTATTTTCACATTGACACTAAGCAAATAAATAACTTTATTACACTCAGGAATACTTGATTCTGATTAGTCAGTCGTGGCATTCAGCTATGAAATATTTCTGAATAATGATTAGTTGCCTGGGACAATGGTCAGTTTAAAGGTTCACTCAATATTTGTATTTTTTTCATTTCAAAAGTTTTACTTCTAAAGAAATTAACAGTAATTTTATATGTAAAAAAATCATGACCACTCATGTGAGATGAAGACTCCAGTCATATCAGTAACCTTATAAAAACTCTTTTTATTCTAAACGGAGAGGGTCCGCACATGGGGGCTGCCATGTTAGAATCACATGACTAGCTGAATACTTATCGTTAAATCTCAGTAACCGCCCTGTTTTTGGACACATTCATGGATTCAATTAATCCGGGTTTACTGTGCATAGTGAATTTCTACAATGGCATTGGTAACTGGAAACTACAAACTGTGACTGTGTTTGAATGATGCAGCATTCAGGCCACTAGGTGTCAGTGTAAGCCAATGTAAGCTACATCAACATACTTCAGAAAATTACTGAGTGTACTTTTTTGATTATAAAAAAATATTTGACTGCATAATGCCACAACTGACCAATCAGAATCAAGTATCCTAGAGAGACATGTAATAATATGTTGTTAAAACAATCTCTTTTGACAGATGTTTGCTGATGCATACGGGTGCTGTGTATCTCACTTCATCTACAATAACAGAGGTCACAGCATGTAGCATCATCCAAATCTACTGTATGGCCATCTTCCTTACCACCTTCTTTTTCACCTTCATCGGCATCACGGTTAGCTGCCTTTAACATTTATCATGTCTCATTAAGCTGAGGAATGTATGACTTTAATAATAAATGTGTTATTGATTAACTAATTTAATGAAACTACCTGTGCTGAGATTTAAACACATAATCATTTTATAAATGTTATCAATTCCAATTATCTTTATTTAACTAGAAGCATGACTGAATGCCAAAAAATTTAAAAGATGAAACGTTGAATGCAAAGTATTTTAAGATATATGAATATACAGTTCTTCCATTTTGTGTGGCACATTGATTGTCTCATCGTATTTCACCTTTTCTTTTCAGACTCTTATGTGTAAAGCTCGGTCCCTTTACAAGCGTGTTGTCACGTCTCAGGGTTTTTTTGGTGACCATCATTGGGAAACCTTGCGTATCCTGGAACGACGTATGCTGCTCTATCCCTCAGCCTTCTTCTTCTGCTGGAGTCCAGGTAAGCACACATTATTTGCCTAGTGCAGAAAATGTTCAAATGATAACCTATGAGATTAATAGTGCTAATTAAATATATTTAATGCTGTTTCACACATGTCCCCAATATTACATGTTAAAGACTGGTCGGAATACAAGCACCAGCACAGGTGCCTGATTTCTACACACACACGCACACAAAAGCAACAATACTTTTACGTTTTTTTTCAGTAAATGATGAAGAAAGGCCTTCTTAACAGCAATTATTTTCATAAATCAAAATCAGATGGAACTGAGTTAAGCAAAAGTTAAGGTGCAATCAGTAACGTTTGTCTTTGTGTCATCTTGGACTTACACTGACACCTAGCGGCTTGGATGCTGCATTATTTAAAATCAATAGTTTTCAGTTACAGATGACATTGTAGAAATTTAGTATTCACAGTCAGCCATGATTACTTTAATCAATGAGTGAAAGTGTCAAATAACAGGACGGTTACTGAGATTAAGCGAGTTGTATTCGGCTGGTCATGTGATTCTAACATGGCAGCCCCCATGTGTGGACCCTCTCCATGTAGAATAAACAGCTTTTATAAGGTTACTGATATGACTGGAGTCTTAATTTGTGTTATTACTACATATATTGCAAAATTAAAATTCATGTCTTTAGGAGTTAAACTTTATTAATGAGGAAAAAAAGCAAAGAGTGCTGCTTTAAGCAATTTACAGTCTCTGTAAGGCAGAATTTAATGACGTAGTGACTATTTGCACTAGGAATAAATTATACCTGTCACACTGCGTGGCTATTTGCACTCCAATAGTCTGGTGGAAACACAGAAATTGAAGACAATTTGTACCCCTAGTGTTGCTGCAGTGGCTAGGGTGTAACAACTGTGTGGGTGTGTTTTTTTCGTGTGGATAACCCGGGTTCGATTCCACCTTTTAGCCACTTTTTCCCATCCTGTTTCCTGTCTCCAATGTTAATATTTTCTTTAATACTACTTATAATTAATAAATAAAAGTTCATTTAAATGTTAATTTCCTCACAGTGATTTGGTCACGGTGAAGGTAGGGGAGCTGAAAGGTTTGATCTGGGTAAAATTAACCGTGGTGATACTACAGTAATACGGTCTTAATATAGTAACCATGTTTAATTTTATCTGTACTATGATTTTCTACAAAATACGTGATACTGTGTTTACTGTAGTAAAACCATTGTTAATTTTTGTAAGGGAAGGTTAGGGTTAGGGTTAGGTTTAGGGGTAGGGGATGGTGTAGGGTGTCTGTGGAACTCTAAATAAACACAATAAACACATTGCAGTGATGCCCCTGTACTGAATTCTAGTATTTAATTTGGTTATTAATTAAGTGCAAATAGTGTTAGATCTCCTCTCGCTTGTCGTGGGTTCTAAATGCAGTCCTTATCATTTATGTTCCATGACACCCCCAATATGCTGGATCCATAACCATGACCAAAATTCTCAATATTTTAATCTACTGACAAATTCATACTGTAAACATATTTACAGCGTAAAAAATAAATCCTAAAAACAAGTATTGTTGCCACACTTTTCATTCTGTTTTTTATGATTTTTTGTTTACTAGCAATTTTGCTGGCCACCATGATTCTGGTGAAGCCTGACATCATAGAAGGAAGGTTAGGAGTCATCCTCTACATCTTGCAGGTTAGCGGAAATACATAAAAACGTGCTATTAATTGTTATGTGCAAACAGACCTGTCCAACAAAATAGTTGCTTTTATCCTACTTGCAAATGGACATATTTGTTGTTCTCTGTCTCTATAGGCTTTTACCTCTGCATCTCAAGGTCTGTTGAACTGCCTGGTATACGGATGGACACAACAACACTTTCGTTCTCTCAGCAGCAGTACCTTCCGTGATGTTAACACGCAGACTCCACTTTTACGCTCGCAGAAAAAAAACTATGCTGCTTTGCGTTCTGGTGGCTCACTCACTAATGTTGTCTGACAGAAAGACACTTCAAGATAAATCTCAAGCATACAGCGCTATGCCATAAAAACAAAATGTGTTGCAATTACACTGTCAACCAATTTTTTTCATAAATCAAAATCGTTAAGCAAAAGTTAAAGGTGCACTCAGTAACTTTTGTCTTTGTGTCATCTTGGACTTACACTGACACCTAGCGGCTTGGATGCAGCATTATTTAAAATCAATAGTTTTCAGTTATAGATGTCACTGTAGAAATTCACTATTCACAGCCAGCCAGGATTAATTAAATCCCTGAGTGAAACTGTCCAATAACAGGACGGTTACTGAGATTTAGCGAGTAGTATTCGGCTGGTCATGTGATTCTAACATGGCAGCCCCCATGAGGGGACCCTCTCCATGTAGAATAAAACAGCGTTTATAAGGTTACTGATGTGACTGAATTCTTCAACTCATGTGAGTGGTCATGATTTTAGATACTGGCTTCAAAATTACAGTTCATTTCTTTAGAAGTAAAACTTTTGTGCACCTTTAATATCTTTCATGATGGAATGACTGACAATCCCTTGAGGCATTACGCATGATGTAATTGAATTAAAAACAATGGAAAATATAAAACTATTGATTTAAAGTTGTTGATTATAAATATAGAAACAATATATTTCAAGTTTATTGCAAAATAATCAGATAAATATATGCAGTGAGTAGTTTGCATCATTCACAGTGTGTCAAGGAAGTGGGCGTTCACTACAGCGCTCTTTTGGCACGCTTTGTTGGCCTCTCTGATTTGTGTATCTTATCAGCAGGATCATGAGTAGTCTGTAAAGGTTTAAAAGTTAAAATTTTTTAATGTAATGAATGTGATTATTACTTCGGGAACCAGAGCTGTGTGTGAAGCCAAATGCTCCAAAATAGGGATGAAACTGCGTTACTTAACTGAACCACAGTGATCAGTGCGACAATAATGGTGCAAACATACTAGACAGTGGTGGGCAAATCCATGTACTTTCACAGTCCACTGATAACATGACGCAAGGGTGTAAATACAGTCATGGACAGGGCAAAAATCAGAGATGTGTCAAAATCTGTGTGGTCCTTCAAGTACACTAAACCAAACCCTGCTTAAAATAAATCTTAAACCAACCTAAGCTGGTTTGCTGGTCTTAGCTGATGTCTCAGCTTGGTCAGGCTGGTCTGTTGGCTGGTTTTTGAGGGGTGTTAGGCACTTTTTAGCTAGACCAGCTGGGAGACCAGTTAGACCAGCTTAAAAGGCCAGCAGTCAGCAAGGTATGGTTTTTATACCACTGCTGGAATGATGTGTGCTTCTGTCAAAACAACACCATGTGGTAGATAATAAGGGTGCTTGTACACTAGCATAAAGAGTCTTGGATTTGTTAAAGATTTTAGATGCAGCACCTGGTGTTAGCTGAGCCAAAAGCAAATAGAGGAATCCACCTCAAGAAAATGTTTCATCATCCCACTTCATGATATGTGAATATTTGCTATAGTAACCTTTTGCAATGACACGGTCAAGACTGACAACTACTGAAATGTGAAAAAAGGAAAGACCAAAGGGGGGAGTACAGCCAGAGGGAAACAGCTCTGAAACAGGATTTGAGAGCACAATACTGTTACTTTCCATCCATTTTTTTTTTGTTTCTTTTTTTTTTTTTTTTTGAGTTGGAGAATCTTACATTCTTCTCCATTACAGAATGACTTAACGGCATCTTATGTTTCTTTTGAACTAAAGAAATATGAGTTTCTGAATGCATTTGTTTAAAGTTTACATGTGTACATTTCGGTATTCTTGATACCTGTTTTTCAAAATACAAATAATTTTAATTAAACTGAATTATGTGTCGAAGTAGGCCTACTGTGAGGGTTGATTTCTGTCTTTTGAATACTTATTATTAAATATTGAGCTTTTCTGCCACATTCTTTTTGCCAATCAATCAGCCATGTGGACAATGAATGATTGTGAGTTGCAGTGTGACTCTGCAGTACAAACATTTGTGTCGTATTCTTGACATTGTAAACACAAAGTGTGTACTGTAATTGGTCACTTTCTCTTTAATATTGTGACATGCAGGAAGAATATGTGTCAAAGTCAGTCGCACCAAATACTTTGGAAGTAAATACTGCCCTCTGCTGCAAGTACTGTTACTTGAAATAGAGAGATAGATAGATAGATAGATAGATGTCCATCCATCCATCCATCCATACAATGAAGGTAAATGGTGACTGAGGCTGTCAGTCCCTAACATTCTGCCTAACATCTTGTGTGTGTGTGTGTGTGTGTGTGTGTGTGTGTGTGTGTGTGTGTGTGTGTGTGTGTGTGTTTTCCACAAAAGAAAAAAATAATGAGTTTGAAACAACATGAGGGTCAGTTAATAAAGTCAGAATTTTCATTTTTGACCCGTTAATTATTAGTAAAACATTAAGTTTATTTCTGACACTTTTTTTTCCCTGGCAAATCAAAGTTTTGCTGTCATTGTGCAAGTTAATTTTAGCCCCCTGAGACCCCTGTGTGACCGCTGTGTGCATTTTCCATTTCCCGTTTTGATTTGTAACTAGTAGCACCTAATAAACAAGCAAAACAACAACAACAAAAAACATTTCTTTGTTGAGACTACGTTGTGAAATTTTAAATAACACTAAGCTGTAGAAAAGTCAGATTTGTTTTTTTATCAAATTGTTTATGTTTCCAGGAGTGTTGGATATTCATGTTTTTGAGACTTTACAGATATTTCAGCTGATTTTCTCTAAAGCTGAATAAATAATTATTATTCCAAGTAATGTCCAGCATCATCCATTCACTGCGAACCATGTTAAAATAAAATGTATTATTATAAATTCTGAATCTATGTACTGTTTACCATTGTCCCATGTCTGCCAAACATGTTGTGTGGTCCAAACATCAACTGCAGTCTGAAACTGAACTTTTGATTCTGATTTTAGGATTGAATGCACTTAACTGCATAGAAAGTTATAGGATGCCCCCTTACTATTTAGTGAACGACTTAAACTCCAGTGTGCTGTCTGTCTGCACTGGTCTCAGTTTGAAATGCACCTTATTTTCACTACATGCAGCCTCTGAAAGCATAGCATTCTGAGATGCTGTTCTTCTCACCACAATTGTACAGAGCGATTATCTGAGTTAACGTAGACTTTGTCAGTTCGAACCAGTCTGGCCATTCTCTGTTGACCTCTCCTCATTAACAAGGCATTTCAGTGCACAGAACTGCCGTTCACTGGATGTTTTTTGTTTTTGGCACCATTCGGAGTACATTTTAGAGACTGTTGTGGATGAAAATCCCAGGAGATCAACAGTTACAGAAATACTCAAACCAGCCCACCTGGCACCAACAATCATCCATGCGATTATCTAATCAGCCAATTGTGTGGCTGCAGTGCATAAAATCATGCAGATACGGGTCAGGAGCTTCAGTTAATGTTCACATCAATCATCAGAATGGGGAAAAAATGTGATCTCAGTGATTTGGACCATGGCATGATTGTTGGTGCCAGATCCTATTCTGAGATGCAGGTTGGCGCTGTTTTGGCAGCACGAGGGTGACCTACACAATGTTAGGCAGGTGGTTTTAATGTTGTGGCTGATCGGTGTATATATAGGATTGCATTTACTAATGTTAATGAATAGAACCGTATTGCACAGAAATAACAAAGTTAAACATAACAAAATGTATATTCAAATGAAGCTAAATGATTCAAAGTTGTGTTAGAGTTGAAAGTTATTCAAAATAACTAACATGTTTTTTTTTCTTTACTTTTGAGGAAATGTGGTATGAGTTTGATATCACGTGTTTTTTTTTTTTTTTTTTTTTTTTTGTCCAGATCTGTTAAATTATTCAAAAATATACATTACAAATGCAATTAACAAAATGTTTTACTTTTTTACTGGAATCTTCTATGATGAACACGTTTTCAATTACTGTACCTTATTATTTACAATTACCTTATTTGTCAAATACCCTTAAATAAGAACTCAAATATTTCTCAACAAATTCTTCCAAAATATTTTTTTGGAGTTGCCTCGTTTGCTTCTATTTTTATTTCTCCAAAATAATTTAAAGCTAAGCTTGTAGGCTCCTCTATGTAGAAGGTTCTGCTAGTATCCAATCAAACAACCAAAAGTAGACGTTCTGGAAACCGAGAGCCAATCAAAACAAGCAGAAAAGTTGAACGTTAGGTGTCATCATGTGTAAAGGGATAGAATAATAGTGCCGCTCTGCGGATCCGATCAGATACAGGAAAATAGGTCAAGAGAAGGAACGTCAGAAAAGTTTATTACGTATAGACATCGTAGGCAACAATATCATTTCAAACATGGATAAGAAACAGACTATTAATTTTGGAGCGGGACCGGCGAAACTTCCAGAGTCGGTAAGTGCTTCTCCAAAATTGGTTGAACTTTACAGTTGCGATTTTATTCACGGTAAAGTTAACGATATTTGATAATATAGTTTTATTTACGCGTCAACGCGTTTGCGTATTTTGTGCCAATATAATTTGCTAAATATGTTTATTATTTGGGATGCAGGCTGTAAAACAACAGCAAATCCGAGGGAATACCGAGTTTCGCTGGTCTCCAGAGATGTGTGATTTTGTATGTGTGATGTTGCATCAGCCACAACTTGGTATTCACATGTCTTCCCCCCAATGCCTGAAGAGTGCAAAGGCTTTATATATCCAAAGTGTTAGTAAAAATGCTACTGATAAATGGATGATGGCTTGCACCTTCTGCGTTCAAAGATTTCATTGTTTTTATTTAGTTAAACCATGCATGCCATGTGCATTAAAATGGCTCATTTTGCATTGTGCATGAAATTCCAACATGTTCATTCAGTGTTTCTGCTTATTGCATGACTTTCCAACAGTTCAAAACTTGCCAGCAATTGTGTGAGAACCAGATACAGCATAACCAGAAGGTTTGACAGGTCGTGATTTGTTTTGATAGTTGTTACACATCCAGATATGCGAGTATATGGATATGTTTTTTTATGCTTTATTTGATCTATCCAGTAATCAGTTGCTTGCCATTTCTCATTAGATAACCAAAAAAACCCAACTGATCTCTTTTCTCTCATGTGATTTGGTGTGTTGTCTAACATTACTTAATCCATTTGGGCTTTAGTTTCAAGTTCAGTGTCAGATTTCATTTTTTCATTGATGTGTCCTGTTGTAAATTAATAATGCCATTTAATAATGTTAATGATTACACGGGCTTCATTTCTTATTAAACTGATCATACGACTTGTCCAAAAGCATGTCCATCCTTTTATCTTGCTGTTTGGATTTCTGAACAATGGCTGTCATGTTCGGAGGTTTGAAGTTGTATTTCACTCAAGCATTAATGTACATGTTTCATTCTTAGGTTTTATTCCAAGCACAAAAAGAGCTGCTGGATTACAGTGGCACTGGAATAAGCATTCTTGGTAAGGATCTGCATTTTGAAATATAAATTGGGTATGGGAAATCCCAAGATTTTGGGAGGTAATCATTTCTTTTTCACGTCTTATCCAGAGATGAGCCACAGATCGTCCGATTTCACCAAGATTTTGAACACTGCTGAAAGTCTTCTGCGTGAACTTTTGTGAGTATTCAAGTTTCATGAAACAGACCTTTCTTAAAGGCCAATGGACATATGTTTTTTTGCTTGCATATTTCTTATATCTGTTCACTTTGTACAGGAATGTACCTGAAAACTATAAGATACTGTTCTTGCAAGGTGGTGGCTCGGGACAGTTCAGCGCAGTTCCTCTAAATCTGATTGGCCTGAATGAGGACAGGTGTGCTGATTATCTGGTGACGGGTGCTTGGTCTGCAAAGGCAGCCAAAGAGGCAGAGAAGTATGGAAAAGTGAATGTGATCCATCCAAAACTGGATAGTTACACCAGTGAGTCATCAACATTTTTTTTTTAATGACTGAGAGGTGCCTTTACTGATATTAGATGATAACCTGAAAAAGAAAATACACTTTTAACTGAATTGAAAGAGCTTTACACTTATAAGAATACAGGATATGGATACAGAAAATGAGTTGACATTTCTTTAAAGTAAATAATAGTTTTAAAGATCCCATGAAATTAAAACTGAAGTATTTTGGCTTTTACATCATGTCTATTAGCTTTGAGGTAATCTTTATGCTTGTGTACTTTTAATAAACTAAAAATGAACTAAAATTGTATTTGTCACCATTTTATGCAGTCTATGATCTATAGGAAATAATCTTATTACAACAATTTGAGTTTTTGTTAACTGTGCTTTCATACAGTAGTCTGACTGATCAGTTTTTTCATACCGGTCTGAACTGATTCTGATTTCTAAGCATAAACAAGAAAAATTTGCATTGTAGGAAAGTTTTGATATTTGTGATAAACTGATGATAATCGGATGATATTTGGCGGTTTTTTTCACTAATATTTTGCTATTGAAATGAGAGTGCATGTTCTTTTGAAAAATAATTTTTGTGAATTTTGACTAAATATTGTGTAAAATAAGTGTCAAATTAGTTTAAATTTCAGTACATCTTATTTCCTGTCATTAAATGTTATTATATATTGGCTTTATATCGGCCATCGGCCACCCTGCTCTCTAGATGTAGGCATCAGCCATTAAATATAGAGTGAAAAAAGTATCTTTTCATTGTAATACAATATGTTGTGTTGTTGAAGGTCTTTATTCTTTCTTTATTCTTTCATTAGTAAATTGCTGTTATTTAAACCCTCAGTCTTGGAAAATCTGTATTTGCTATGTACATTTGACATTGACCACATTTACATGCACTTAAGAAAACAGTTTACTCTGGGGGTTTTGCAGAAAGCAGCATTCTGTAACGTCATGTAAACAAGAATGATGATTTCCTTACGCCTTTAAAGGGATTAAGAGAAAGTAGTTTAACACACCTGGGTTTCTCCCAAAGATTGTGTTTTATGTGGCCACGTAAATAAATAAGCGGCATTCTTACAGGTTTTTGAGGAGTGCGCATGTGCGTGAACAGACCGGATAACGTCATAGGATAGAGCCCAACAACACATGGGAAAAAATTCAACATTTCTTGGAGCACAGTGGGAAAAGCAAATACACTATAAACTATACCCATTTAGACACACCAATGTAAAATATCGACTGGCCCTCACATTCGCGTATATGCGCACAAGTACATTGGGGGAATCCCAGAGTTTTACATAAGAGGGAAACCCCACTATTGCAGCGCAATTCCGCTGCAGGTTGTGATGGAAAGTTAAGAAAACAAACACAGCAACAACTCTGGAATATCTGGAAATAAAGCGAAGCAACAGAGAATAATATAGCAAAGTCTTCCTCAGATGCCATTTTTGTTATTTACTCAAGCTTTGTGGGGAAATTACATTGCTTTGGAGAAAGCTGATTACTGATCGAGCCACATGTATACGGGAGTAATGAGTACGCCGCTTACACAGTTCATGTAAACGGGAATGCCTCTTTCTCGCAATAAACCGCTGTATCGCAATAAGCGGCTATCTGGTGTCCGTGTAAATGTAGTCATTGTATCCAAATCCATCAATCTGATGACACAGCTCTTATCCTCCCATGACTGTTAATCCAAACCTTTTCTCAGAGATTCCCGACAGTGGCACTTGGTCATTGAATCCTTCAGCATCATACTTCTACTACTGCTGCAATGAAACTGTGCATGGTGTTGAGTTTAACTTCATCCCTGAAACTAAAGGAGTGGTTCTCGTTTGTGATATGTCATCCAACTTCCTCTCACGACCAGTAGATGTCTCAAAGGTCGGTGAAAGTTCTCTAGTTAACATTTAATTTTTGTATTTCAGTATCTTTATCATAAAAGTAGTAATTTAAAGGGGTCATATCATGAGGAATTCATTTCCTTGATCTTTTTAGAGTTCATTGTACTATGAAAAAATTATACTGTACATTTTTATTTGAAACTAAACTGCTCGTTCTGACCTTTCCCAACTTTCTGCCGTCACACATATAAATACCTATTCAGAAGCTTGAGTCATTGTGAGGTAAAAGGGAAAAAGCAGAATAGATGTTACTATTCCTAAATACCAGATAAACTAACAATAAAAGTAAAATGAGGGAAAGTTTGTGAACATTGAGCTGTTCCTGGCTGTGTGCAGCACCTGCCACACTGCATATCCTTCTTAAGGATCCCATTACAAACGAGTAGCTGAAGTTTATTTTTAATAAGGTCTCTGATCATCTTAGTAAGATCTTAGCAGTTTAAAAATAAATTATAAAAATATCTGATATTTCCCCTATAACAGAAAACTAAATAATTAAAAGAAAAACTTGCTAATAAAAAGAAAAATGATACTGTTACAGGGATCTCAGAATGTTCTGAAAATGATTTATCATAATTGGCTGATTTTAAGGTTGTGCTTTTGTCCATTTCCACAGTTTGGTTTGATTTTTGCTGGTGCACAGAAGAATGTTGGTTGTGCTGGTGTGACAGTTGTGATTGTAAGAGAGGATTTGTTGGGCAAAGCTTTGAAGGAATGCCCAATAACACTGGACTACCAGGTACAGGCCGGCAATAACTCACTCTACAACACTCCACCATGCTTCAGGTATTTATTTCTTTGTTTATCAAAATGTGTATCTCAGTATTGGGGAATAGTTATAGTAGTGATGCCACTAACTTAACCATATTGTCTCACTCATGTAGAGCTGAAAAACCAAATCTGTTAAGTGAATTGGTTCTTTTGGACAATTCGTGTAAATGAACCGGTTAAAATAAATGACAACTTTTATATTTAGTTTTAGGAACTCCAACTTATATTTAGTGAGCCGATTCTTTCGACGGTTCATGTAAATGAACTAGTTCACATAAATGATTCACTGATTCACCTGAGCCTCTATACGAACTCCTCCCAGGAGTGATGATTTCTGAAGCCCACATGAAATCATGCCAGTCTTATTGGCAGATGGTTCTTGACGCTCAGCCCCCCGTGCGCTCATCATCCCGAGCATATATACCGGAGTGCAGTGCCATTTTGTTTGAATTTTTCTCTTCAGGGTTCGTAATCTCTTGTGCTCTACTAAGCCTGATTCTTCGCTTTGTCGTCTGAGCTGGCACACCTGAACAGTGAGTGGATTATTTTCTTCTCCTTGTTGTGCTTCCAACGATCAGCGTATCCTTTACACTTCTGTGTATGATATTGATTACATTGTGTTGCATTGTGTATTGCTTTCAGTGAAATTAAACTAAAATAGCCTTTTGTTAAACGTCTTCATAGAGATGGCATTTCACACATTTTTCCCTCCGTGTGAGCAATATATCCCTCTTTCGGATGGGCACAAGTTCTGCATTGTCTGCCTGGGTCAAGCACATGTGATGCTGTGGTCATTGAGACTGACTGCATTCACTATGAGCACATGGAACTCAAGATGCTTCGCTCTCGTCTCGTTTTCTTTCTGAAAGCCAGTCCCCAATGTCGGCTCCCAAAGGATCTCATGAGGAAGGTAAGCAAGGACAGGATTTAGAGTGGAGACATTTTGAGGATTATTTCCTCTCCTATTTCAGTTGGCTTCCTCTATTTGGTTCACCTGTGGCGATCTTCAGCCCACCATTGGTGCACATGGTATGATCTCATTCAGTGGGCCGAAAACCGAGCAAGCAAGGTTTACGATGCAGAGTTGATGGAGGTTATTACTCAGGTGGTGTTCTCAACTAGATTAACTGTTTTTACCAAGTCTGTGCGACATGGACAAAAGGGACCCGGACCCTGAGTCCTTCAAGGAGCTGCGCTGCACCACAGACCTGGCACTACGGTCTACCAAGATTACTGCCTAGGCTATCGACAGATCTATGGGAAGTCTGGTGTACTTTGATCATCATCTTTAGTTGAACGTTTCAGAGATATGTGACAAGGACAAGGTCTTTCTGTTCGTAGCTGTGGTGTCACAGCAGGGACTCTTTGGTGACCCCAATGCTTCACCGAGAAATTCTAATCAGCCAAGAAGAATTTGGTTGCACACAACCACATCTTGCTGAGGCAAGGTGGTGTTGTAGCGCAGCTGGTTCGCTCACGCTCACTCAGTGGCCCGCAAAGCGCTCCTGAGTCTCTGGTTCTCCTTATTTTCGCCTTCCCTCGGCCTCAGCAGCCATGGCCAAGCTGCAAAATTGTGGTGTTCTGGTTATCATTCCAGCGTGAAATCTCCTTCTGGGCGGGGCTAGCGTACCTGATGTCCCCGAGACTACTCTCTCACTCTCCCCAATGCTGCATGCCAGGATCGATAACATGTTTCCAGTTCTGTAATTGTTTGTGCTGTTGTTGGTAGTATGCCAAATGTTTTGTCACAGGGCCCAAAACCGCTCTAACAAAATAAGATATGTCACAGGGGAGCTATTGTACCCATTAGCCCGTCATGTGGATGTGTGGCATAGCCTTCTGGGAGTCTCCAGCTGGGTACTGAGCACAATTGAGCATGGCTGCGTGATTCAGTTCATGAGCCGACCACCTCATTTCAACCCCGTTCTGTCAGGGTCTTTTTGCAAAAAAAAGGAGAGCATTCTTGTGTTCAGTGCTTGTGTGCAGTGCTCAGAAAGTCTTACTTCTAGGGGGCCTACCCTTCGGTTTGTACTTGGCTCCCCGCACATTTACAAAATGTTTCGATTTTAGGGCATTATGCGTGTGTATTGAGCGAACAACAAATCAGTTCAGCTCTTTGTCTGCCTTGAAAGCCTTTCAAAATGTTTGTCCGTCTCTAAGCAAAGATTTTCTATCTGGGATTTTGATGTCATTGTGCTCGCTTATGACTTTTAAGGCATAGAGTGCCCCATGGGTGTTAAAGCTCCATACCAGCAGGAGCATGGCCTCCTCATGGGCTTGGGCTAAGGGCGTGTCGGCGTTGTGGTATACAATTCCCACAGTGTCAGCTACTGGCGCAGCGTCGACGTGACCAACTTAAAAAAGGAAACGTCTCGGTTAAGACTGTAACCTTCGTTCCCTAAAAAGAGGGAACAAGATGCTGCGTACACATGCCGCAGTACAGATTTCTCACTGTTAAGAGACGAGAGATGGCTCCTACTACCTTCAATCAAACAATCCTGATGAAATGGTGCTGTGCTCCAGTTTATTTACTAGCGATGATGCAAACATGTGGGGTAGAGCGTCAAGCAGCATCCACCAGTGAGACTGGCATGACTCCATGTGGGCTTCAGAGATCGTCACTCCTGGGAGGAGATCCCATAATGTCAGCTACTGATGCAGTGTCTCGTTCCCTCCTTTCAGGGAACCAATGTTACAGCTGTTACAGAGACATTTACTATAGTAATATTTGTAACCATGACTGTAGTTAATACTACACTACTGTAAAACCATTGTTAATTGTCTTATGGGAATGTCACCCTAATTAAATATATAACTATCAAGTAATATTATTGACTCATGCAATCAGAACTGAATGCAGAATTAAATAAAATCATCCAATTGGTATATGTCTAGAAGTCTTTTGTTCTTTACATAGCTTCAAAATAGTTAGCTACTTTTTTAGTAGCTTGTAGTCTAGCTAACTACTTTTTTAAAAGAGTAACTTAACTGTACTTTGTTATGATTAGCTTGTAGCTTTGGAAGCTACAGTTTCAAAGTAGCTTGAAGTGATACTGGTGTATTGATACTGTGTATTTTTATTTAACTGGTCTGTATGTGGTACCTGTATATTGTGGAAATGTATGTAAATTGTCAATTCTGCGTTACTGTGACTAGGTAATTACAAATGCTTACCGGCATTTAATTTTGAAATTTTAATGCTTGTTCAAGAAATAGCCAGTAATATTAATCATTATTAATATAAAAATGTTGCTACAGGCAACCATAAACAGCCTATAGTAAATTAACCATATTACTTGGCACAACGGTTATTATTGTGATTATTACGCACAAATGTATCTTATTAAAAACCAGTTTCTTTTTAGAAAGCTGTAGCAAAAGAAATGTTATACAAGCATAAGCCACTTCATGCTGTGCATAACAATGTTTGTAGCACTGTTTGTGAGGTTTTAGGCTTATTACTGTAAAAATGTTTTTAATGAAGATAAAGATATAACAGGG
This sequence comes from Myxocyprinus asiaticus, assembly GCF_019703515.2. Taxonomy (NCBI): domain Eukaryota; kingdom Metazoa; phylum Chordata; class Actinopteri; order Cypriniformes; family Catostomidae; genus Myxocyprinus; species Myxocyprinus asiaticus. Next base: position 58,133,119 of record NC_059346.1, read on the forward strand.
ATGTGAGAAAGTCGTGGAAAATCTGTACATGATATACTTGCTTTTTAAAACATTTTATAACCTTTTTTTAATTATTATATAGACCTATTTCTAAATAAGTGTGGACTTGTTTTCAATGCATTGAATTGAACAGACTCCTTGACATCAAAATATAAAAATTTATATCAATATGTAGTAAAAGCTAACCACATGTTTATGTTTGTTACAGTATTTACATCATGGGTTTGGTACTGGAGTGGATTAGGAACAATGGAGGGGCAAATGCCATGGAACTACTAAGCAAACAGAAATCTGACATGATCTATGACATCATCAACAGCTCCAATGGATTCTACTCGTCAGTGAGATTATTTGAATATCATAACATGTTAAAGCCCAGTTTTGGACATTTTTAAGGCCAGTTTTCTTTCCTGTGATTTCTATTGAAACAGGAAGTTTGGAAGGAACATTGAAGAACTTTCCCCCTTTTTTTTTATATAGCCAATAGTCTTCATTTTACGTCACAGCCATGAATCATGATTTGCTACGTTGTGGGATAAGGTGGAGGGACATTCTCATTCTAGAGATCATTTTAGTAGACAAAATTATTAAAATAATTTTAGCAGTATACCAGCTTACTGATGACCTCAAAGCTAACATTTAAAGATTTTAAGTATCTGTATCATTATTTAATAATAAAAATCATTAGAATAATGAGAATTTAGTTGAAATAAAAATAAACAAATGATGCTTTTGCATATATTATAATCCCCTGATTTCATATCTTACCATTATAGAAGATAACCTTTATTTTAATCTCTTGTCTGGTTGTAAAGTTTTCACAATCACTTTGATTGTTTTTGTCAAAATGACATTTTTACACCGTTTTACACCCCCTTCGTTGACTTTATTGATTTCAGATGCCTTGTTGATGAGGCGTGTCGAAGCCGTATGAACATTCCCTTCCGCATCAGAAAGAAGGAAGGAGATGAAAGCCTTGAAAAGTTATTTCTGGATGGTGCCTCAAAACTTGGAATGATCTCACTGAAAGGACACAGGTGTAAAAAATATTACATAAGTGTTTCTGTAATTTATGCTTCTAGGTATATATTTTAAAGTTAATGCCTGATATGATAGTAAGAGATTAAAATTTTTGGTGACTTAAAATATTGCACAAACTACAAAGAATAACCCCCGATTACCCTTAATTTATCCATAAACAGATAAGGAAGTGTTGCATCTAGTGTAATGTTACCATTTATGTCTTTTTATGGTAATGATTTATTTTATTATTATTATTATTATCATTATTTTGCAGGTCTGTGGGTGGTATCCGAGTTTCCTTGTACAATGCTGTGACTGTTGGAGATGCGAAGGCTCTCGCCACATATATGGAAGAATTCCTAAGGGATCATCAATAGCCTGAAGGTTGTTTAAGCTTGTAGTAGTTTTTACTTAGAAGGGTTCTCAATTGTGACATCATTAGGCTAAAATGATACTAACAGCTATCTGGCAATTATTGCAACAAGTTGTAGCAGTGGAACTAAATATAATAGGAAATCTTATCCTTTACTCTTCCATTCGAATTACAAATTGTTGTCATTGTTGCGTTGTGACTTTTTTTCACACAACTGAGCCTTTTATTCTAAATCTAGTGTGCCTTAATGCGTGTAAACATTGTAATTCTAAAACATTCCATGTTTTACTGTTGAAAATGTGTATATGTTATTAGTGAATGAATAGACAGAATGCTGTGATACAAGCAAAATAAAATAAAACACTACTAAAATGCCTCTTTTCTTCTACGCTAGCTTCCATACTTGGTAGTGCCAAACTGCAGCTATTGTTGACTTTTGTATGACAGATTACTTGCTATGTTCCTCATTTGTAAGTCAAGTTGGATAAAAGCGTGTCTACTAAAGATAAATGTCTACTAAATATAATATGTAAATGTCGGAGTATACCAAGATCCCATGATGAGTGGTGTTACTGAGATCTCAATTGTTTCCAAAACGACACACTTTACATTGGTATGCTATGGGTTCAGTAAATGGAATCCTGTAGTTTAATCTGTATGCCTTTTCAGTACTACGTATATATTATTCAGTGGTATTACCATTACCATTTCTTTACCATGGTATCACCACAGTATTTTTGTAAGGGTGGGTCTATACGTTATCTACACCCAAGTGACCGATTTGTTTATGTGTGTCAGCAAGTGCTAAATTAAAGTTCATTTTGGAAGTAAATGAAATAATATTATGTGTGTGGCCTTTGTATTTGTGGATAATTGTAAAATGAACATATTTTTGTAAAGTACTGTCTTTATTGTGAAGCACTGAGTTTCAGATGGCAAGCAGGAAATGACTTTTATTTTGACGGCATGAAAGAACAGGAAGTGGAAAGACCCAACAATTACACAACATTTGAGAAGGCAACAGCGATAATAATGTCAGCTGTCAGGACATGCCCTTAAAAAAGTAAGATGTTAAATTCATACTTAATTTATGTGTAATTAAGAACTACATTCACATTTATGCATCTGTTATTTAAAATGATGTTTGAAATATGAAATGATTGATCAGGATAAGGCTGGTGAATGTTGATCAAACACCTGCATGTATGTTTGCTGGGAAGATTGCGGAAATCAAAGATGATCTCATTTGGAAGGCAAGATTAATATTAATGCGTAGTTGATGAGTGCGGCTTCTCATTATTAAACGGACTGTTCTTGTTTTTCTGTTAGTTGGACTCATGAAGTGTCCTCCTCCTAGTACTTCTCACAAGTTGCTCTTTGTCCTCGGCAGTTAAATTGTTACATAGAAACTACTCATTTATTACTTCACGATTTGATGATGCTTTCAGACGACAACATCAAACATGATACAATATAATTTTTTTTTCGCCGAGGTAAACAAGACATAAAGCACATTTGCACAAAATCTTTTTCATCTTTAAATACTGCCTGTGAGTCGTATGGTTGAGTCATGTTCTGTGCTTTTTATTTTTTAAACTATTATTAACATGTTATTTGGCATCATTACTCTTTCAAAATGCGCCATCATGACCATAGCTTCTGTTATTATCGTTACAGTAAAACTTTGGTAACTTGGTATTAGTCACCACTGTCATCAAAAAAGAAAGCTTTTTACACTGATTGAGGAGGTCCCATATTAGGCTAATATCAATTAATAATATGGGATCTCCTCAGAACCCAGACTTTATATTGGTCATCAAGTGGTGACCCAAAATAGTGAACCGTACAAAATATCAACAAAAATGTCCTTTAATCAAACGTTGGAATTTCTAAATATGTCCAAGAAATGCTTTGGCCCAACAGTATGCAAAACTGACAATTTTATAAATGTTTAAACAACAGCAGAAGTGTGATCTACCAGCCTAACAGATGAATCAAATACTGGGTGAAATACTTTATTAGTAATAACCAGTGCTGTGTGGATTACTTGTGAATTGCAATCAGTAAATTACATGACAAAAAATGCAATCAGTAACATAATCTCATATTTTACATTTTGGGTTAATCTAATCCGATTACTTTCAACCTAATTCTATTTTATTTTATGTTACGTGCATTTGAGTAGGATAATAATTTTAACATAAATGTACAAAGAGGAAGAAAATGTATTCCCTTCTTTATTACTAACAAAAAGAGTCTCGTTAAAAAGAGCTCCTTATGATATTTTTAAAAAGTGCATTAAACGTTACATGAATGAAATAAACATTAAATCTAACAGCAATGACAGTGCATGGCCAAAGTTTATAATTCAAAACACAGACATTCATTCACACAGTTCATTTTAAGTGCATAAAACAATAGCAACATTACGAACATTAATGACCATAAAATCAACATAAAACGATCATAAAAGGAACGAATGACCATATAATCAACAGCAACGATGTTACCTAGGTCAAAGCTTTCATCTAAAAACACTGAAACACTTTTAACCCTTTCTGCTTACTGATAGTCCATCACATATACCAAAACTGAGGTGCAAGATATTATCATTTGAACAGCAAGAATATTCTAAAAGAGCAGAATATTTTAAAACAGAAGAGTTTCACTGAGTCGCACAAGGAACAATTGTGTCAAGTTTCATGCAGTTGACTCCACTGCATCAGCAGCAACAGTGGAGCGATGGGCTTTGTTCCATATTGCTTCTCATTTTGCTGTTGAACTATTGTGAACCCTGCGGTGTACCTTATAGATGGCATCCACTAGATCCTTTGAAGCAATTAAGTTCAATGTGTGAGCAGCACATCATTGTTGAGGTAGTACGAAATAATATATATATATATATAAAAAACATCTAGTTCATTTTAAGTGCATAAAACAGTGAAACATTATATGAACAAACATGAATGAACCTGAAATCAACAGCAATGACATTACGAGGTCAAAGCAAACAGATCAAAACTCTGACAAACGTACTTTTAACACTTACTTCTTAGTAATAGTCCATCACCTGGGGCCGGCTGCACCAGCTATACGTAAGTTACAATTTAGCCTAGTTGTGGCGTAAATGGGCACTGAGTCACAATTTATGCACTACTAAATACGTGAGCGTTGCACCATTAAACTTAGGTAGGACGAAACCCTACGTATAAACTAAATATTTACGGAAGCCTCCGACCAGGAGTAACGGATGGAATAAAAAAGCAGACTCATTTAATGACTTAAATGAGCTCATGTTTTGGTTGACAGGCATCAGTCCTTTCGACATATGATGATGTTGACATTTACACTCGTTTACATTTACAAGAGAAAGCATTATGTAAAAAACGTACCTCTTCAGCAGGAAACCGATCTAACGGTGCACTTTCCTGTGTACGCCGCCCGGTGTCAAGTTTCAACATATACGAAATAGTTATTAAAATGAATAAATGTCTGTTTTTCCAGCCTGTTGTATTAGTATTTATATATTTATTGTCCCTTATTCATTTTAGATACAGTTATTGAATATTGTTATTTACATAGGCTATACCATTAATAAAAAGTGTTTTATTACGTATCGTATTTCAATGGGGATATAATTTGTTACAGCTGACAGTTACGTGAGCAAACAAGGTTTGAACAAGTTCAAACTGAAATTCACAGCTTTTTAAGACTTCTGTGTACAAATTTCAGGGCTGCTTATTGGATCAATACAGGTAAACGTCATATTATGCGACTACGCCTTATTTTAATGGAGAGCTTACGACCTACTAGTTAAGTCTTGCCTTAAGAATAGGTGGTGCAACCAAATTAAGCACTGACTTAGTTACAAACTAACTAGTAGTTACTATGCCCTTAGTGTGAACTTTACGTCCCAATTTACGTGAGAACTTAAGCACAGCTGGTGCAGCCCTACCCTGTTCCTTAGCTGAGGTGCATATCTTACTGTTGTAACGTAAAAGGAGCACATGCTCAAAATGTTCATCTGTGAGACTATTGCGCTTTGGGGTAAAATGATGTTATTGATATGAAAATGATCAATAAATTATTAACAATTAACTGCAATTGCCTTGTTAATATGTAATCATGTAATCTATAAAGAGTAACTGTAGTCCAATTACAAGTATGTTAAAATACAAGTACTTGATTTTTGTAATCAGATTACATGCAATCCATTACAACTCAGCACTGGTAATAACCATATTACCAAATTATTTTTGCACTGGAGTAATGTATTAATTAATGGGCCAGTGGTCTTTGACATTAGCACAAAAGAAAAAGAGAATTTTCTCTTATCTTCTAAAAATTGATAAACCTATTCATTTGCTTTCCAAAGAATGCATGATTATGTAGTAATCTGCATTTTATTATTGGCATTTAGCATTTTTCTACCTGCTTTCTGCAACCCTACTTAAACCACTTTTGAGAACTACTGCTTTAGATAGTTTATAATACATTTAATTTTAGTGACCATAATGGGAATATTTGGATTAACACTGAAGTAAACTGGGAATTGTAAACAAGGTATAGCTTTTTGTTCTACTTTGTTTGTTCTCAGCATCACCTAATTTTTCATCCATAAATCCAGACAGCAAAGAAAATGAGTGACAAGGGAAACAGGAAGTTCTCTCCGCGATACAGAAGGCAGAAGGAGGCGGATGAAGCAGAGAGCTGGAGGAGCCCGTCCGGACGAGAGAATGTGAGATATGAGCACAGCTACAGTCCTATATCCGACGGTCGAGCTTGTGACAGTGATGGGAAAAGAAGATTTAAAGCCTCATTGTCATACAGCTCTCCTGAAGGAAAAGCCCTCAGACAGAGTCCGTCTCACAAAGACCGAAGTCAGAGGGGCTCACCTGCCGACCACAAGAACTGGAGACAGCGACCACGAGATGGACAGAAACAAGACATGCTTGGTAAAACAAATAGAGAAAGTATGACGATGTGAGGAGATCGTGATGTTAAAAACGTAGCTAAAATCTGTCTGTCGATCTATCAGATAGCATGCAGAGTTGGAGGGAGAGGAGCAGAATCGTGTCAATTGAAAGGTGCCTCACGAGACGGGATGTTTCACAGCTCTGTTTGGAAGTAGATGGCAGTGATTGTGACAGTTTTGTTCAGAACAGAGAGGTAAGGAAATTATGGACTAACCGGTTAAACATTTTAAAACTCAAACTGGGCAAAATGCAAAGAGATTCATGCCATGCTGAAAGGAATATTCCGAGTTCAATACACGTTAAGCTCAGTTGACAGCATTTGTGGCATAATGTTGATTACCACAAAAATGTATTTCAACCCGTCCCTCTTTTCAATGTTAATCAAGGTTACAGTGAGGCACTTAGAATGGAAGTGAATGGGGAATTTGGAAGTGAAATCTGTAAATGTTAAAATACTCACTGTTTAAAAAGTATAGCCAGCAGACATAAACAATTTGCATGTTAGTGTGATAAAATCGCCTACTAGTTTTGGGCTCATAACTCAAATTTCTATGTTCCTTGAACTTATTTTTATCACATATCCATAGACTTAAGATTTTAAGTGTTAACTCAAACTATTGAGTACAAAACTGAGGCTATGGGGAATATCCGTAATGTCTTGCGCTTGAATTAATTAATTATGTTTCCTTGGTCAAAGGGAACTTATGGAGACCTTGCTTTTCTGTATTCAAGTTTGTCGACATTGGTCCTTTTTAGATGAAAACATGTGATAACTGACATGCATAATTTACCTGTCAAAAGTTTGGACATCTTTGACTGAATTTGTATCTCATAATCTTTTCCCTTTTGATCTCAAGGATCATGCTTAAATGCTTGTAATATAAATTGTGGCTGCATATGAATTTCTTTTTAAAACTAAAATTGTACATTTAAAAAAACAGAAATGGATGACTTGGGCCGTATATTTATAGTGTAGGAAAAGTATATGTATAATTTCCATACTTCCTCAATCCCCTACTTTGTGTTATTTTATAGTTCTGATGACTTCACTATATATATATATTTTTTTTTTTAAATGGTACAGTAATAATAATGAGTGTGTTCACACATTTGACTGGTAGGGTAATACAATTACTATATTTGTTGACATTTTCAGACTTTTTTCTTTTTATGTATTCTGATTAGAAGTCAAGCATCAGTCTCAAGTTTAAGTGTGATAAATGTAAAATATGCTTTGAAGACATCTCATCAGCTCTCAACCACATCAGAGAAAGATCCCACAGAAGGAAAGCCAAGGTGAGAAACCAATCATGACTAAATAACACATAAAAACACAAATTAAAAAATTAGAAAAGTCAAAAATGTTTTCGTTAGTCTGTTGTTTAAAGTCTGATGAAGTCAAAAGGCTACGTCAATATGAACATCTCAAAAATAGACCTTCTCTTTTTGAATGACATACTTGCCAACCAGTCGTATGCATACCCCAGGGAAAGATTTTGTTTTTGCTCTGAGAAACCTATAAAACAGAAATTACGACTTACAAAATATTTGGGCCATCAAAGATTTGAATTACTTTTAAAATGTAATTACTAATACACCGATCAGCCACAACATTAAAACCACCCACCAAAAGAGCGAATTGCATTCTGAGATGATATTCTTCTCATCACAGTTGTACAGAGCGGATTTCTGAGTTACCGTAGACATTGTCAGTTCGAACCAGTCTGGCCATTCTCTGTTGACCTCTCTCATCAACAAGGCATTTCCATCCGCAGAGCTGCCGCTCACTGGATGTTTTTTGTTTTTGGCACCATTCGGAGTAAATTCTAGAGACTGTTGTGTGTGAAAATCCCAGGAGATCAGCAGTTAGAGAAATACTCAAACCAACCCGTCTGACACCAATAATCTTCTGTCTATGTGATTATTTAATCAGCAAATCGTGTGGCAGCAGTGCAGTGTATAAAATCATGCAGATATGGGTCAGGAGCTTCAGTTAATGTTCACATCAACCAACAGAATGGGGGAAAAAATGTGATCTCAGTGATTTCGTCCATGGCATGATTGTTAGTGCCAGACGGGCTGGTTTGAGTATTTCTGTAACTGCTGATCTCCTGGGATTTTCACACACAACAGTCTCTAGAATTTACTCCGAATGGTGCCAAAAACAAAAAAAACATCGAGTGAGCTGCAGTTCTGTGGACGGAAATGCCTTGTTGATGAGAGAGGTCAACAGAGAATGGCCAGACTGGTTCGAACTGACAAAGTCTACAGTAACTCAGATAACCGCTCTGTACAATTGTGGTGAGAAGAATATCATCTCGGAATACTATTCTGAGATGCAGGTTGGCGCTGTTTTGGCAGCACAAGGGTGACCTACACAATATTAGGCAGGTGGTTTTAATGTTGTGGCTGACCGGTGTAGATTAAAATACTAATCAGTTGTGATTAAACAAACCAAAATATTGTGTCTGTAATGTGTACACGTTCATATGTTGTTGTGGGTGATGATGCAAAATGATGTCCAGTAATGTGTTCAAAGAAGCATATTTCTGGTTCGTGTTGATGAAGAGGTACTTGAGTATTATTGAGGGGCTGTGAGGGTATACAAGAATAAAAGGTTGGGAAACTCTGGTCAAGATAAGAGATAGTTACCTGCCGCAGAGTGCTCTGCTTTTCTAAATTGTTTAAATATGTCCTCCCTATACAGGAACTGCAGAAGTTGACACTGCTGTTGAATATACCACCACCTGGAAAAGCACAATGTAATTCTATCAGCTCTGCTATGGAGAGTGTTGTTACTAAATTTGGCTTCAGTGATGAGGATCTGAAACAACGCCAGAATATTCTTACTCTCATTGAGAAAGTCCTTCGACCTGTCCTTCCAGGTATGTAACAGCAAAGCAGTAAATGTAAAACTTTTTGAATGCTTGAATGGGTGGTTCTTCCAATAGTTTTTATTTATTTTGCAGAATGCCAGTTCAGGTTATATGGATCTTCTTGCACCAAGTTTGGTTTCAAGGATTCTGATGTAAACATTGATGTGAAGTTTCCGTCCCATGTGAGTAGAGCGTGCTTATGGGGTATCTATGTATCTATTTGTATATATTTATGTATCTATGTATATATAAATAACTTCAGGCCTATTTAAATGAGTGATTTTTACATATTTACGTGTACAATTTTACATTTAGAATGACAAATATAATGTAAAATATTATTAGCTCAATGATTGGCAGATCGTGGGTGTATGAATCAATCCACTTTTAATGGTTGTTTCTTTATTTTGGACCTAATTGTGTCAGTTGTGAAGAAAGACTGATTAAAATTTGATGTCGACCGATAGTGACATTTGCCGATACCGATAGCTAAGGTGGTGGAAAAGGCAGATAACCGTTTATTAAAATAACAAATATGCATTGAAGTGAGCATAAAAATATGGATGAATATTGTCGATAATGAAAGATTTAGATACAGAAAATTTCCACTTAATTGTTTTTATTTCCCCTCTATAAGCCACTGTTATACTGTAGAACAAAGCAGTTCTGTCTGTAGCCTCCTTCAGCACTGACCACAGTGAAACATGAAGGAATAAAAAACAAAAACTTTCAGCAACTATCGGCATAGATTTTTGTGATAAACCATACTTTCAAAAAGCAACTATCGGCATGATTAATCTCTAAAAACGATATATTGGCCTACCTCTAATTGACCTTTGTAGAGCCGAGGAGGGCGGGGCCGGGCTAGAATGAGACACACCCGGTCCCAATCAGCCTGATGGGGCGCGCGAGGGATAAAGGCGGCCGGGGACGACAGTTCGAGAGAGAGAGAATTACAGACAGCTGTGCTGTGTTTTTAGTTGTGTGTTTTTGGTTGTGTTTTTGGTTAATAAATTATTATTTAAGTTGTCAAGCCAGTTCTCGCCTCCTCCTTTCCTCTAAACCCCCTTACACTGGTGCGAAACCCGGGAAGGAGGAGGGATTCCCGTTGCAGGGTCCTCGACACTGCCGTCCACCCAGGGGAGCGCCGCTGCCGTCCGACGGGGGACGGAGTAGCCCGACCACCCGGACGCGGGGAACGGCCGCCGTCCGCGAGGCGAGTGGGGACGGGACTCCCCGACCGCCTGGAGCGAGGGAGCCGCTGCCGGGGGCGGAGGAGTGCCCTGCCGTCCCCCGGGAACGCGGAGGGGTCGAGAGAAGACCGCCGTCCGCAGGGGGAGGAGGGAAGTGACTCCCCGACCGCCTGGAGTGGTAGGGCCGCTGCCAGGGGCGGAGGAGAGTCCCCATGGGACGTCGGGAAAGCGGAGGGGCGTTCTGTCCGCTGGGGGTCGGAGGTCTGACTCCGGTCCGCCCGGGGAGGAGCGGCTGCAGTCCGCCTGAGAGGGTGGAGTAGTGATCGAGGGCCACGCGACGGCGCATCAGAGAACCGGCTTGACAACTTAAATAATAATTTATTAACCAAAAACACAACCACAAACACACAACTAAAAACACAGCACAGCTGTCTGTAATTCTCTCTCTCTCTCGAACTGTCATCACCGGCCGCCTTTATCCCTCGCGCGCCCCATCAGGCTGATTGGGACCGGGTGTGTCTCATTCCAGCCCGGCCCCGCCCTCCTCGGCTCTACAACCTTTTTTATTTTACTTAATTATAATTAATCTCAGCATATTTATTCAATTACTATAAACTGATATAGAGATCGTAGGGACAGTACATAAAATACTGTGTTCATTCCCATTTTCTCCCCTTATAAAAACACCTGCATTTATGATTCAAGCAAGAATCTACAGTGCCACAGTAAATAGACTACAGGTGCATCTCAATAAATTAGAATGTCATGGAAAAGTTCATTTATTTCAGTAATTCAACTCAAATTGTGAAACTCGTGTATTAAATAAATTCAATGCACACAGACTGAAGTAGTTTAAGTCTTTGGTTCTTTTAATTGTGATGATTTTGCTCACATTTAACAAAAACCCACCAATTCACTATCTCAACAAATTAGAATACATCATAAGACCAATAAAAAAAACATTTTTAGTGAATTGTTGGCCTTCTGGAAAGTATGTTCATTTACTGTATATGTACTCAATACTTGGTAGGGGCTCCTTTTGCTTTAATTACTGCCTCAATTCGGCGTGGCATGGAGGTGATCAGTTTGTGGCGCTGCTGAGGTGGTATGGAAGCCCAGGTTTCTTTGACAGTGGCCTTCAGCTCATCTGCATTTTTTGGTCTCTTGTTTCTCATTTTCCTCTTGACAATACCCCATAGATTCTCTATGGGGTTCAGGTCTGGTGAGTTTGCTGGCCAGTCAAGCACACCAACACCATGGTCATTTAACCAACTTTTGGTGCTTTTGCCAGTGTGGGCAGGTGACAAATCCTGCTGGAAAATGAAATCAGCATCTTTAAAAAGCTGGTCAGCAGAAGGAAGCATGAAGTGCTCCAAAATTTCTTGGTAAACGGGTGCAGTGACTTTGGTTTTCAAAAAACACAATGGACCAACACCAGCAGATGACATTGCACCCCAAATCATCATAGACTGTTGAAACTTAACACTGGACTTCAAGCAACTTGGGCTATGAGCTTCTCCACCCTTCCTCCAGACTCTAGGACCTTGGTTTCCAAATGAAATACAAAACTTGCTCTCATCTGAAAAGAGGACTTTGGACCACTGGGCAACAGTCCAGTTTTTCTTCTCCTTAGCCCAGGTAAGACACCTCTGATGTTGTCTGTGGTTCAGGAGTGGCTTAACAAGAGGAATACGACAACTGTAGCCAAATTCCTTGACATGTCTGTGTGTGGTTGATGCCTTGACCCCAGCCTCAGTCTGTTCCTTGTGAAGTTCACCCAAATTCTTGAATCGATTTTGCTTGACAATCCTCATAAGGCTGCGGTTCTCTCGGTTGGTTGTGCATCTTTTTCTTCCACACTTTTTCCTTCCACTCAACTTTTTGTTTACATGCTTGGATACAGCACTCTGTGCACAGCCAGCTTCTTTGGCAATGAATGTTTGTGGCTTACCCTCCTTGTGAAGGGTGTCAATGATTGTCTTCTGGACAACTGTCAGATCAGCAGTCTTCCCCATGATTGTGTTGCCTAGTGAACCAAACTGAGAGACCATTTTGAAGGCTCAGGAAACCTTTGCAGGTGTTTTGAGTTGATTAGCTGATTGGCATGTCACCATATTCTAATTTTTTGAGATAGTGAATTGGTGGGTTTTTGTTAAATATGAGCCAAAATCATCACAATTAAAAGAACCAAAGACTTAAACTACTTCAGTCTGTGTGCATTTAATTTATTTAATACACGAGTTTCACAATTTGAGTTGAATTACTGAAATAAATGAACTTTTCCACGACATTCTAATTTATTGAGATGCACCTGTATATTTATCATGAACCTTTTTTCCCCCAGCTATTACAGGCATCACATAAAGGAAGTATTTTCATTGTTGCGGCTCATGTTATCTGTGCCTCACTGGAGTTTGACTGTTGTTGGCTCAAACTTGTGATACACAGTCATTTGTCTTTGGCATTTGGCCTTTCCCAAACATCAAATAAAAATGTTGCATTTTTGTCAATGTTTGATTCATAGTTAAAATGTATCATTTGTTTTTGCTGCTGAATTTTGGTGATTTGTAAAAAAGAAAACCAAATCTCTCAATAGTTGCAGCACCCTGATGTTTTCCTCCTAGCTCAAGAGCATCTCTCTAAAAGTGGTAAGTTACTGTTCATTTTTTATTTTTATTTTTTTAATTACAGGTACTTTACAGGTAAATTTTTTTTTTTTTTTTTTTTTGATTAAATATTTTGTTTAATTGGTGCAGACTACTTTTTTTTTTTTTTAAATGTATTTTATTATTTATTATTATTATTATTATTATTATTTAATTCAATTAAATTATGATTATTATGTGTTTATTTTGTGAGGATATTTTTAAAGTATATGAATGAACAGATGATTAGGACCTGTGTGTTTTATTTGGCCATGGTACAAACATGAGGGGTATGGTTTCAGGGATACATTACTATAGAATCTTTTTGAAAATGTAATTTAAAAAAAGTAGAATTTATAAATATGTATATTGAAAGGTATAATCTTTATTTATATATATATATATATATATATATATATATATATATATATATATATATATATATATATATATATATAATTTTTGAAGTATCTTAAAAAAATATTTAATTTATCACAAGAGAATGGAAAGTTTCCTCTACTAGTTTTAACTAGTTGTAATTCCACAGCTCTGTTCATCAGTGTGGAGGGAGACATTCATAAGAGGATGCCTGTTGTTGTTTGCAAAGAGAAATCAAGGTGTGTGCTTCCTCTCCTATTACTCATTTCATATCCATTCAAATCCTATAATTTATAAGCTATCCATTAAGCATATTACTGTATATTGACAAGCCTTTTATACAGTGCATTCAGAAAGTATTCAGACACCATCATTTTTTTCACATTTTGTTATGTTGCAGCCTTATTCTAAAATACTTTTATACTTTATTTTCACATCAATCTACACTCCATGCCCCATAATGACAAAGCAAAAAAATGATATTTTTATACATTTGCAAATTTTATTAAAAACAATAAAATGAAATATCACATTGACATAAGTATTCAGACCCTTAACTCAGTACTTAGTTGAAGCACCTTTGGCAGCGATTACAGCCTCAAGTCTTCTTGGGTATGATGTGACAAGCTTTGCACTCCTGGATTTGGGGATTTTCTGCCATTCTTCCCTGCAGATCCTCTCAAGCTCTGTCAGGTTTGATGGGGACCGTCAGTGGACAGCCATTTTCAGGTCTCTCCAGAGATGTTAGATTGGGTTCAAGTCCGGGGCTCTGGTTGGGCCACTCAAGGACATTCACAGAGTTGTCTCTAAGCCACTCTTGCGTTGTCTTGGCTCTGTGCTTAGGGTCATTATCCTGTTGAAAGGTGAACCTTCAGCCCAGTCTGAGGTCCTGAGTGCTCTGGACCATGTTTTCATTAAGGATATCTCTGTATTTTGCTGCATTCAGCCCTGACCAGTCCCCCAGCCCTGCTGCTGTGAATTTCATTTTTTTATTTTTTATTTTTTTTAAAGCATTTTAGCATAAGACTGCAACATAAAATGTGAAAAAAATGAAGGGGTCTGAATACTTTCTGAATGCACTGTATATTATTATGAATGCTCATTTGTCAATTTAAACTTTGTTGCTGTATTTTTTGTTCTCCAAAGTGGTCTGATATGCAGAGTCAGTGTAGGCAATGAAAGTGCATGCCTGACAACAGCATATCTGGCTGAGCTGGCAAGTCTAGAACCACATCTCATCCCTCTGACTGTATGCTTCAGATACTGGGCCAAGGTAACACTCATTTGTACTACACCATGTGTGTTATTATACGTAGGTTTAAATAAATACTAAATAGTAGGTGTCTCTTTTCTGGTCAGCTCGTTTGCACAAAGGTTGCTCGGGCTGCAGAAATGTCTGGAAATAAAGAAATGTATGCTACTCATAGCATATCGAGTTGAATACCACCCATGTTAAATTGCTTTTTCCCCTCAAAAGTTTTATTTCATGTCTTTTTGTTTTTCTTATCAAGCAAATGCTTAAAGGGGTCATGAAATGCTCTTTTTATATGTTTTTTTTTTTTAAAATCTTCCCTGAGGTACACTGATAATGTTAAGTTTTTTTTTGCACCAAAACAGTCATAATTTAGTAATATATGATCATTTTCCATCCTGTCTCTGGCCCTCTGTCTGAAACATTCGGTTTTGGCCTATGCGCCTCCTTAAAACTTCAACATAATTCCTCTGTTATGATTTGCTAACAGCGTGCAGCCCCTCAAAATCAACCATATTTGAAACACAATCGGAAGAAAATGAACAACCCCACAATATTATAAAACTACATTTCAGGTTTTACACATAACGCACATCCAACACAGTGCATTTGAATATATTAAACTGCTCATCTCAAGCACAACTATTAACACTCAGCACCATAAACTATCAAACAGTCATGACATTTGAAATATTCATGAATTAAATGGTTTACTTACTGCTTTGCATTGGGTCCAAGTGTTGTAGGGTAGTCGTGGAAGTACAGAATGAGGCGTTTTGGCAGCTTGGTTTCAGTAAATGCTTTTATTGCATTGGGGATTAAGTTTTGAGTTCTGAAATTTGCAGTATGTTTTTATAGTAGAAAGAGCTTTTATATGCCAAAATATCAAGGAAAATTGTATTCCTCATGACATGACCCCTTTAACCTAGCAACTCAACATTGTCCAAGAGATATGTTGTTAAAACAGTGATACATGGGTTAAATAGGCAACATTTTATCATGAAACTGTATAAACATTAAAGCTCTAATTTAAAGGGTGTGTGTGTATTTTTATATCTTAAAAATATGTGATATGTTTGTTGTTTATGAATCAGATTTGTGATGTGGACCAGATGGAAGAAGGTGGTCTTCCATCCTATTGCTTTGCACTAATGGTGATCAGTTTCCTGCAACAACGCAAAGAACCTGTCTTACCTTCATACCTCGAGTCTGTGGTGTGTCAGTCAACTTTAATACATAAAGTAATAATAAAATAAAATAAAAAAGTAATGTATATGCAGCTGGTTATTAGCTCAAAATAAATGGTGAGAGGAGTGATGAGGGGGGTTATTTGGTGGTAATGACCAGCTGATTATATATTATCTTTCTTATTACAACATGGCTACTTTCCAGGTAAATTCATACATAGCCAAGAAATATTTCTTTTTTGTTGAAATAATTTTTTTTATGTGAGATGAAAATCAGTGCAGATTTATTTGAGACAACTAACACAGATATGTTTGAAATTATACAATTGCACTGGGACAGTAATACAGTTTAGTAGTCACTACTGTGTAGTGTGCCATGAGTTACCAATCAGAATCAAGTATTTCAGAGAGTTGTTTAACTAACATCAATATGGCCTTTACTCCACCTATGAGATGCAATCTCAAACTAGAAGATTTAGAAAATTGTTAGAAAGGGTCACTAATATTTATTAAGGAATTTTTATAGTAAATGGTTTAGCATTGTGACGGTTTATCCAATAAAAAGTGATATTTAGAATCTTCTCTTGTAACTTTTTGAAGTCACTACAAGGTGACAGAGACTGATGTTGTGCCTGTTTTTTAGGGTCTGTCCTTGAATAAATTGAAGGGTTTCTCTTTAACTGGTGTTGAAAAGGGGTGTGTGCTCTGGGAGTTTGATCAAACCTTCACTGATTCATCTTGTGAAAAAGTTATCAAGAAGGGAAAGGTTAGTATGTTCTTAGATAACTAAGTTTGGTACAGCAAATACCAAAATGCAAATACAGTCAAGCCAAAAATACTACAGTAATTCTACAGTAAGGTTTTTTTTTTTTTTTTTTTTATAACCAATTTCTTCATAATTTTTTTTCTCTCTGTAGGCTCCACTGGTTTTCAAAGACCACAGTCCTTCTGTGCCATTGGGGAAGCTTTGGGTTGAGTTATTACGATATTATTCCCTAGAATTTCAAATACCTGAGAAAGTCATTAGTGTGCGAACCAATGCCGACCTTTGGCGTGATTTTAAAGACTGGCCCAAGAAAAGGATTGCAATAGAAGGTCTGTATCCATAACGTTTCACGATACCATCGTTGAACTGTAGTTCCATTTCATAATGGAACAAATCAAGATGTATCTTTTTCTTTTTAGATCCATTTGCCGTCCAGAGGAATGTGGCTCGGACGTTGCATAGCCAGCTGATTTTTGATTACTTCTTGCATTGTCTCAAAACAACATATAAGTACTTTGCGTCTCCTGCTAAATCCCAAGCAGGCAAAACCAGTTCAAATAGGCAAACCGACAACACTGTACATATCAAGCAACAGTCTAAGAGTGCCACAAATCATGTTGATTCAGCATTGAGGAGGACAAAAGTGGCCTCTGAAGTCTTGGTCAGGAAACATGCGAGATGCAGCTTAGATCATGCTGAACATCTCGAAGACTCCGACTGTCTGATTGAGCTGGAACAGTACGATGAGGAAGAATGTGGCTCTGACATTGACAGTGAGGTATGAAATAAGCATAACAGTCTTTTTGTTTTGACATTTTTATTTCATTTTAATTTCTGTTGCTATTTTATTATCAATTTGTCCTTTTATTTTAGTTTAGATCATTTAGTTTTAGTTTTGTTTGCATTTCCTAGTTTTTCAAATTCCTTATAGCCTTTTTGTTAAGTCATATTACAGAAGTAAAATTGGGAGCGAATGCCATGTCAGGTTTACTCTATGGACATTTAGTTGTTTTCCAGGAAAAATATAATTTTTTTTTAAAAAAAATTACATTGAAAATGCAAAATTGAAATATTGTTGCTTGAGATTCGGGAAATACTGGAGACCCAGTTCTTGCATTCAGCTGTTCCCCTCAGAAATACATAATGTTGAAATTTCTTGACCTTGTAGGCTGAAGACGAGGAAGATGATGATGATGATGACGACGACATAGAGCTTGATGAATCCGGGTGTGATCATTCGGGCGATGAGATCTTCCCCTTTGACCGGGAGATAAGTGATGAGATGGGCTCAGATTCAGACCCAACGGAATACAAACCGCAGACAGAGCTTTCCAAATCTCAATCAACTGTCCAAACACAGTCAGACACTGAAGGCATTCAATATGTCTTTAACAAGCAAGTGTTCAATAATGGCAAGGTAGGTGCAGTGAAAAATGTTTGTGCAGTTTAAGTGTATAATTTGGTCATTCTCACCTCATAGCTGCCTAAAGATGAGGCCAGTAAATGAAAGGGTTGTGGCCCTGTTTGTTCAGAATGGATTTTGAACATTGGGCATTAAATATTGAAACCAGTTACTTTCCAATGGGACACATTAGCTACATTTTCACTATCGGGCCAGGGCCAATAACCTCAGACCTCAAGCCGCGAGACCAAAATTGACGTATATCCACCATCGTGCCAATAGCCCCGAAGCGTTGCCCTAAAACCCACCCTTAATATGCTGCCCTGGTGCTAACTTCATGAAGCTGCTGTTTTGTTTACTAATCTCCACCTTTGACATTGACCCCGCCTCAATCCCCAGTTGGCCTTCTTTGGCCCACAGGTAATCGTGGCCCAAAGGGGCCTGACCTTTGGCCCTAAGGAAGCCCAGAGGAGGCACGATGAAGCCCCCGGAAGTGACATTGGGAACTCAACTAGCCCTGGCATGCACTAGCACACCCCCATCTGGCCCAATAGTGGAAACGTGGCTAATATTGTCTTCCTCAATTGAGCAATTGACAGTTCAAAAAGCTGAATCTTACATTGTCACATTCAAATTTGGGGATATTTTTGGTCTTATTGTAGACACTTGTAAGCTAACGTGAATGAAAATCCAGCTCAGCAGAACCCAATTCTTATCAAGTAATCATGAGCAGCTGTTTTACTTAACAGCAGTCTATACATAATTTACACCTGAATAATGACACTGCAAAATTTTTATAGTCATTGAATTGAAAATGCACAATAAGGAATTAAAATGGGGGAATTGTTATTTATGGTGCATCTAAGTCATGTCAGAATGAACGTATTTACGAGTTAAGCACGCATGAACACCACAACAAAGTCGTAGTTAGCAGTGGGAAATTCTGGATTTTCTTTAAGCCCTGACTTTCCGAGTTGGGGGATTTTCGATCAAAGAATCATGACGGAAACAAATTGGTATTGGAAATAATAGGGGTGTGTGATATGACCAAAATCTGATATCACGTTATGAGAAATGTTATATCACGATAACGATATAAACTCAGCAAAAAAAGAAACGTCCTCTCATTTTCAACTGCTTTTATTTTCAGCAAACTTAACGTGTAAATATTTGTATGAACATAAAAAGATTCAACAACTAAGACATAAACTGGACAAGTTTCACAGACATGTGACTAACAGAAATGGAATAATGTAGGGGGGTTACTACACTAGGTGACCTATATGAGAATGGAGTGTTGAGATCCTTTCAAAATTTGGTTCAACTTTTTGGGATTCCTAGATTCCTAGAAGTATTTACAGCTGCGCCACCTGCTCTGTACTGTTTTTTGGGAGTGGTTTACACCCCCCCCTAAAGCGGCAGATACTCTGGGAGTGGTGATTACTGCTTTTGGAAAAGGTCACGAGGCATCAGTGTATTACTCCCTGCTAATTCAGAGTCTGGGGGACGGAACTTCAACTTCTCTTAAAAGATTATCTAAACCTGGCATTGGAGGAGGGAGTGTGGTCTAGGATTCTAGAAAACGTAAAATCTGCATCTAGAGATGCAAGGGTTCGCCTTATTCAATTTAAGATTTTACATATAGTCTGTTGGACCCCCTCTAGATTGCATAAGCTTGGTCTTAAAGACACACCCACCTGCTGGCAATGTCAATCAGAAGATGGAGACACAACCCATGTCTTTTGGGGATGTGTTAAAATTCAAGAATTTTGGTTGAGGGTCCAGAGTTTTATGGGTGATGTATTAGGTACTCAGATTTCATTTTGCCCCAGACTCTGTATTTTAGGTGATGGGGCGGTCATTGATGTAGGGGATAAGTACATAAAGAATTGGATCCTGGCTGGTGTTATGATAGGCAAACAGGTTATCCTTAGAGGATGGAAGTCAGCTGGAGCCCCCTCGTTTCGTGAGTGGTACGAGGAGATGGGCAGGGTAGCGACTTTGGAGGAGTTGTCATATAGAATGCTAGGCAACATGGATATGTTCATCAGGAGGTGGGGTGGCTATTTGGCCTTTTTGGAGGGCTCTCGGGGAGGGGCAGTGGAGGGAGATGTGTTGTTTTAAATGTGTGTGTTGTAGCCTTTTTGATTTTAAATGTATACTGTTTTATTGTCTTTTTGTGTCTTTGTCAATTACGTTTGACCGCTGGGGGATCTGTTCGTGTTGGGTGGGGGGGGTTAATGTTCGAGAAAAATGGGTTGTAAATAATATTAAAAAAAATATATATATTATTTTTTTTTATTTATTTTTTTTTTATTATTATTATTATTATATTTGTATATGTTATATGGAATCAATAAAACTGTTAATAATAATAAAAAAAATAAATAAAAAAAAACAAAAAAAAAATGGAATAATGTGTCCCTGAACAAAGGGGGAGGGGGGGGCAAAATCAAAAGTAACAGTCAGCATCTGATATGGCCATCAGCTGCATTAAGTACTGCAGTTCATCTCCTCCTCATGGACTGCACCAGATTTGCCAGTTCTTGCTGTGAGATGTTACCCCACTCTTCCAATAAAGCACTTGCAAGTTCCTGGACATTTCTAGGGGTAATGGCCCTAGCCCTCACCCTCCAATCCAACAGGTCCCAGACATGCTCAATGGGATGGCCTTGGCAGAACATTGACATTCCTGTCTTGCAGGAAATCACGCACAGAACAAGCAGTATGGTTGGTGGCATTGTCATGCTGGAGGGTCATATCAGGATGAGCCTGCAGGAAGGGTACCACATGAGGGAGGAGGATGTCTTCCCTGTAACGCACAGCGTTGAGATTGCCTGCAATGACAACAGGCTCAGTCCGATGATGCTGTCACACACTGCCACAGACCATGACGGACCCTCCACCTCCAAATCGATCCCGCTCCAGAGTACAGGCCTCGGTGTAACACTCATTCCTTCGACGATAAATGCGAGTCCGACCATCACCCCTGGTGAAACAAAACCGTGACTCGTCAGTGAAGAGCACTTTTTGCCAGTCCTGTCTGGTACAGCGAAGATGGGGTTTGTGCCCACAGGCAATGTTGTTGCCAGTGATGTCTGGTAAGGACCTGCCTTACAACAGGCTTACAAGCCCTCAGTCCAGCCTCTCGCAGCCTATTGCGGACAGTCTGAGCACTGATGGATGGATTGTGCGTTCCTGGTGTAACTCGGGCAGTTGTTGTTGCCATCCTGTACCTGTCATGCATGTGTGATATTTGGAAGTACTGATCCTGTGCAGGTGTTGTTACACATGGTCTGCCAGTGCGAGGATGATCAGCTGTCCTTTCTCTCTCCCTGTAGTGCTGTCTTAGGCGTCTCACAGTACGGACATTGCAATTTATTGCCCTGGCAACATCTGCAGTCCTCATGCCTCCATGCAGCATGCTTAAGGCATGTTCACGCAGATGAGCAAGGACCTTGGGCATCTTTCTTTTGGTGTTTTTCAGAGTCAGTAGAAAGGTCTCTTTAGTGTCCTAAGTTTTTATAACTGTGACCTTAATTGCCTACTGTCTGTAAGCTGTTAGTGTCTTAATGACCGTTCCACAGGTGCATGTTCATTAATTGTTTATGGTTCTTTGAACAAGCATGGAAAACGTTGTTTAAACCCTTTACAATAAAGATCTGTAAAGTTATTTGAATTTTTACAAAATTATCTTTAAAATACAGTGTCCTGTCCAGTGACATGGATATATTGACATACACAATGTACAAACCTTGCAAATCGCTGTTTTCTGCTCAGTATTGCGTTTTAGGTATGAGCGGTCCCTCCGCCTTCCTCCATTTATCCGACAGAGTGTGTAATGCGTACGTGTTATGTGCTGTACACATTTCTCGTGTGGCAATTTTGCGTTACTGCGATAGAGACAATAATCCAAAATGCATACCGTCTGGCACATTTTTACCGGTTTATCATGTCTACCGATATATCGGCCATCCCTAGGAAATAATTTAGTTTTACTTGTGGATTTCTAACTAGTTGGTGTGCATTTTTGTATTGTTTATAAAGAATAGCGATAGGTTGCCAACAAAAATAAGACTCATGTTGCTGGTTTGAGGCGACTGGCGTGTGCAACAAAACTTCATTTCTAGGGATGCACCGATGTATCAACTGCTGATATTTATCGGTCAATTATTGATCAAGTTAAAACCATCGGAATATCGATAATAAGCATGAAAAGGGCAATATGAAAAACCGATGGTTTATTTAGAATGAATTAGTAAAACACTATGTAAAAACTCTGTGAATTCAAATGCACAATCAAGAAAATTAATAGCCACACTATGTAGAAGTGTTGGCTCTCCTAAGAACATGTAATATTTTGTTCTCACATTAATGCAAGAAAAAAAAAAGAAACAGTGTAAATGGACGTGACAGTTGTGAAAGCGGCATTTAGCTTTAGGCTACGTGATGTGGAAAACATCCAAAATGCTTTGAAACCAGCATACTTTGACTTCTGAGATATCAGTATAGAACATGTAATATTTAGTTCTCACATTAATGCAACCCCCCTCCCCCAGTCTTTGACTTCTGAGATATTGGTATGATATCCAATAATGCTGCATGATTGATTGAATTAAGAGTGAAATTGCAAAATGGCTTTGTGCGATTACTGAACCTTAAAAGGCTGTGTTTTAAACTGCAAAAACAGAAGTATGAAATAACCTTTTTTTCATATCAATCATCATGTTATCCTATTTAGTCATTTTTTAAAATCTTTTTTTATCTTGTATATATCTTTCACTGTGGCTCTCTTTAAAATATTGGTCATGTGTTCAACAGATCCAATGTTCAATGGAAATTATTTGTTTAACAGTGGAAAAAGCTTTTGTTTTTAGATTTTTTTTTTTTTTAAGCTTTCCTAATTAAAACAGTGATCTGATGACCAAATAAGTTGCAAAATATCATTATCAGCTTATGGTTTTTTTTAAAATCGGTATCAGCCAACAAAAATTATATTGGTGCATCCCTATTCATTTGTGGCAGCACGGTAATGATAAAATGGTAACACTTTACAATAGTGTTCCATTTTGTAACATTAGATAATGCATTAAGTATCATGAACTAATAATGAACAATATATTTTTTTACAGCATTTATTAATATTTGTTAATGTTGATAAAAATCAAATTGATCATTGTTAGTTAATATTTGTTTATAGTGCATTAACTAATGTTAGCATATACAACTTTTGATTTTAAAAATGGATTACTATTTGTTGAAATTAAAATGAACCAGGATTAATAAATGCTGTAAAAGTATTGTTCATTGTTAGTTTAACTAATATTACTAACTAATGTGAACAAATGAACCTTATTGTAAAGTGTTATCAATCAAATATATAGATGACGCATCATTTACACTCCTAATGCTTGGCTTTGCTCTTCATTTTGTTAGATTGGTGCTGAAAAAGCTTCTTGTCTTTGTCAGGAAGCGAAAAAGAGAGAGAAAAAAATGAAATAGCATAATGGTTACATTCCGACTAATCACATATGACTTGCGACCTCATGATTACGGACTTTCACAGGTGGACTTGAATGCAGCATTAGGCCTATCGTCCTTGACCAATCAGAGACCAGATCTAGGCTCTTAAGTTCTGGGCTTTTCATGTGTACCTTTTATTATGCTAATTGTCATTCTGCCTGCTAATTCTATCATTTTAGGTAAAGGGATAGTATCAGATAAGCTGTTTTATTAAAATCCCACTGACTTGCACAAAAATGGCACTATTTAACCTTCTCCCTCTCTGTTAGTCCCACATTCTAGTGTGCAGCCTCTGTAAGAGTGATGGACATTTAAAACAGGAATGTCCTGAAGACTTTAAGCGAGTGAAGTTAGAACAGCTTCCACCTTTGACTCAGGAGTTCCGCAAGATACTCAGTGAAGTCTGTGAGCAATGCTACAGTAAGTACACTGTGAATATATTTTTAAATGAAAATGTTATATTTAAGGCATCTTAGAAATGAAGTTTTAGGATTTTGAGAATAAGAAATATTTAAAATTACTGTATTTCTTGATCATTATTTCTAATAATTATTTCAAAATGTTTAGGATTATTTCTAGTCAAATTTAAGTTAATATGTGATATAGACCATGTTAACTCCTTTGTTCAAAAGGTCAGATTTTCTTGTTTCAGCTGATGTACACAAGATGCTCTTTAGAACATTCTCAAATCATGCTGTATAACATGGATGTTCAGGTTGTGCACAAACTTGGGGAGTCCATGCCAGCTTAAGTGCATGCCATAATTAAAGCAAAAGGGAACATACAAAATATAAAGACATTTTTAAATTCATGTTAATTTTTTAATGAAACTATAAAACAATTTTATGCTGATAACACAAATGTAAAGTGTTGTTAATGATCACCGATGGAACATGTTGTCCAAGGTGATAAAATGAGAAATATTTTAAAAATCTAGTTTAAAACGTGTCAAGTTCATAGAAATGTAATCTTTGTGTCCAATATGGTTTCATAAATTTTTGGAAAACATTTATAGCATTTTTCTACTTTAAAATTGTCATGTGGTGTAATCATCAAGTTAGGGCTGTCACGATTATAAAATTTGGCTGCCGGTTAATTGTCAAACAAATAATTGCGATTATGATGATTAAATTGTCTGTTTTAGGGTTTCACAATTAAGATGATTAATTGTCATATAAATTGTCATACTTTTGTCATAGATGTATGTGCTTCATAAACCTTTAGAAGTCATTTATTCATATTTAACTATTACATGATTTCCTTTAAGGCTTTAAAAACGTATGAATGACATTCAAATAATATTTGACAATAGGCCTACTTAAAATATCTGTCACTCTTTTTGGTCAACTTTAGTTTTGGGCCATTTTGCATTTACACGGATGTTGCTGAAACCCAGCCAACCTGAATATGTATTATATTATATTATATTATGCAATAGTAAAATATTTCTGTCCAGAATTCTTCACTTTCACGTTAGTATAAGGCTCTCCGATTAAACCCACGAGCCCTTGTTTCACATGAAGAAAGACCTTTGAGATTTTCTGTTCTATCATCTCCTTAGAAATAGAGGAAGCAGGCTTGACACAGGGCTCCTCACTGCGTGGCATTAACACCACGTGTGTGAACCAACAATGACAAACCGGAGCGCATTAGAAGAATTTTCACTAGTGGAACAAGACTTTTGGAATGTTTGAATTATGATTAATGATTTTTGAAATCAGAATGAGCTTTATTGCCAAGTATGCTGACACAAGGAATTTGTCATGGTGACAGAAGCTTCCAGTGCAAGAGAATGCAACGTATATACATACATACAAACATATACATTTAAACATATACATATAGTGACATAAAAAAATAAGATATAACAGATAAAAAAAGAGAAATATACAATTGCGCAATAATGTTGTTCGAATATTTTATATACAGATATACAGTTATGTGCAGGTGATGTAATTATTTAAGAAGAGGTAGGATATGTTAAAGAATATAAATTAAATATGGATACAAGTAGGCATGGATGGATTTAATTGAATATTGCACATGGTTGTATTGACCATAGGAAAGTATTTGGGGGCAGATTTAACTCTTCATGAGGTGGATGGCCTGAGGGAAATTTTTTTTCCTGTGCCTGGCTGTTCTGGTGCTCAGTGCTCTGTAGCGCTGGCCAGAGGGCGAGAAGAACAGGAGAGCTCCATACCAAGGCGTCCATCCACGGCGCATCTAGATGTCTAGAAATCTTGCCGACACCTCATTTCTTGTGCTTAGTTTCAGTGATTCTTGTTTCAATAAAAATGATCTAATTTCTTTAGGTGACTTTGCACCAGATGATGTCGAGGAGCAAGTCAGAGAGCGTATTCTGCAGGATTTAGAGAAATTCTTGAGATGTCAAGTGCCAGGTAGCACATTTTCTCACTGAGTGTCAGCATAAATTATTTTTAGTACAACAAATGCTACTGTGAGGCTTACTTACAGTACAATTGTACTTCACTAATGTATGTGAATATTTAAATAACATATAATTAGAGTATTTTTGCTCTCAATACAGTATTGAATATG
The DNA here is from genome assembly GCF_019703515.2 of Myxocyprinus asiaticus. NCBI lineage: Eukaryota > Metazoa > Chordata > Actinopteri > Cypriniformes > Catostomidae > Myxocyprinus > Myxocyprinus asiaticus. The sequence goes on from NC_059346.1 coordinate 58,159,272, forward strand.
ATATTTTCTTACATTATAGCAGGCAATTGAGAATTGTATTTGAATGTGCTTAATTGTCATGAGAGTTATGTCACAATGCAAGAAATCTCAATGGTCCTAAATATGGGCTTTGTTTGTTATACAAAATGTAATAAAAAAAATATATATATATTTTTTTTTACAAATTAAAGAGTTATTAATTGAAATCCAACTGTTATATATACAATTGAAGTCAGAAGTTTACATACACCTTAGCCAAATACATTTAAACTCAATTGTTTTACAGTTCCTTACATATAATCGTAGAAAATTTCCCTGTCATTAGGTCAGTTAGGATCACTACTTTATTTTAAGAATGTGAAATGTCAGAATAATAGCAGAGAGAATGATTTATTTAAGCTTTTATTTCTTTCGTCACATTCCCAGTGGGTCAGAAGTTTACATACACTTGTAATAGTATTTGGTAGCATTGCCTTTAAATTGTGTAACTTGGGTCAGATATTTTGGGTAGCCTTTGACAAGCTTCTCCCAATAAGTTGCTGGAATTTTGGCCCATTCCTCCAGACAGAACTGATGTAACTGAGTCGGGTTTGTAGGCTTCCTTGCTCGCACATGCTTTTTCAGTTCTGCCCACAAATGTTCTATCAGATTGAGGTCAGGGCTTTGTGATGGCCACTCCAATACCTTGACTTTGTTGTCCTTAAGCCATTTTGCCACAGTTTGGAGGTATGCTTGGGGTCATTGTCCATTTGGAAAACCCATTTGCGACAAGCTTTAACTTCCTGGCTGATGTCTTGAGATGTTGCTTCAATATAGCCACATCATTTTCCTTCCTTATGATGCCATCTATTTTGTGAAGTGCACCAGTCGCTTCTGCAGCAAAGCACCCCCACAACATGATGCTGCCACTCCCATGCTTCATGGTTGGGATGGTGGGACATTTCTACAAAAAGAAAAATATTTGTCCCCATTTGCACCTGCAAACTGTAGTCTGTCTTTTTTATGGTGGTTTTGGTGCAGTGGCTTCTTCCTTGCTGAGCAGCCTTTCAGGTTATGTCGGTAGATGACTCGTTTGACTGTGGATATAGATACTTGTCTCCAGTATCTTTACAAGGTCCTTTGCTGTTGTTCTGGGATTGATTTGCACTTTTTGCACCAAACTACGTTCATCTCTAGGAGACAAAATGCGTCTCCTTCCTGAGCGGTATGATGGACGTGTGGTCCCATGGTGTTTATACTTGCATACTATTATTTGTACAGATGAACATGGTGCCTTCAGGCATTTGGAAATGTGCTCCCAAGGATGAACCAGACTTGTGGAGGTCCACAATATTTTTTCTGAGGTCTTGGCTGATTTCTTTTGATTTTCCCATGATGTCAAGCAAAGAGGCACTGAGTTCGAAGGTAGGCCTTAAAATACATCCACAGGTACACCTCCAATTGACTCAAATTAGCCAATTAGCCCGTCAGAAGCTAATTGGCTAAATGCTTGACATCATTTTCTGGAATTTTCCAAGCTGCTTAAAGGCACAGTTAACTTAGTGTGCAAACTTCTGACCCACTGGAATTGTGATATAGACAATTAAAAGTGAAACAACCTGTCTGTAAACAATTGTTGGAAAAATTACCTGTCATGCACAAAATAGAATCCTAAACGACCTGCCAAAACTATAGTTTGCTAATATGAAATCTGTGGAGTGGTTAAAAAATGAGTTTTAATGACTTCAACCTAAGTGTATGTAAACTTCTGACTTCAACTGTATATAATGTGAAGGACTATGTGGATGATGATTAATTCATATTTATTCAACAGGAGCCAAGTTGGTTCTGTTTGGTTCATCTAAAAATGGCTTTGGCTTTAAACAGAGTGACTTAGACATCTGTATGACTCTAGAAGGCCAGGACACAGCAGAGGTATTTTGCAAAGACCTCCTCCCCATTTATATTAAAAAAAAAAAATCCCTTGGGATCAAAGTATGGGTTCATGAAATAAATACAACTGTGAATTATTCACTTCTACACTTCAGATATGTCTTACTCGATTCTGTAGCAATCATTTAGTTTCCAATTCTGATGCCTTACACACATTCTCTTTGACAGGGCTTGGACTCTATTGCTATTATTGAGAACTTGGCTAAAGCATTACGCAGACACCAAGGTAAGCTCGCAGTATCAGTGTTCTGGGTGTAATAACTAAATATGCTTCAGGCAACATCCATTTACTTCCAGTTTAGTTGTATGATGTTAAAATAAAGTACAATTTTGTTTTACCTCTGCTGCCTATATCTCTCTCTTCCTCTCCTCATGTCTGTTTATCTGTTCACTGTAGGCGTGAGAAACATCCTGCCTATTACTACTGCCAAAGTCCCAATTGTGAAGTTTTACCACATCAAAACTGGACTAGAGGGAGATATAAGCTTTTACAATATACTGGTGAGAAAATAACTGTATTGAATTCTTTTTGTCTAAAATAGACACAGAAATTTAGCATTAACTTAATGAAAGTGCAGGCCAAAGGCAGCATATTTCAGGGTTTATGGTGCTAATATTTAACTAGAAAAAAGCTCCTCATATTTTTGCAATGTGTCTCCTATTGAACAATAATGTTTTTTGTTGTAGCTCCTCCATTCTCACAAAAAGTAGTATGCACTTGCCATTCAAGACATACAGCTGTGCATGTGACTGTTTATTTGTAAAACAAAACTTTGTTCATGCCCCCTTTTTCACTAAATCTCTGAACTTTTTCTGGATTTGTATTTCTGTCTGACCTCTTTTCATTAACTGGACACTGCAACATCTACATCATGACTGTTGAAACGAGATACATTAGTGTTGTGTGATTAGATTTGGAATGATGTACTGAATTAACATGACAGCCCTAATATATATATCATTACTGGATTTAAATGTACCATTTAAAGAGTATAAGGGGCATAGTAAATGTAAGAATTAGCTTTAAGCAGAGACAGAATTGCCAATCTAATATATATATATATATATATATATATATATATATATATATATATATATATATATATATATATACAGTTGGAAGGAAGTAATCATCTTGATGACTTTGAGGTGATTCGGATGAGCAAATTCTTCGGATTACTTTTGAATAATATTTACTGTGTGTGAAAACAAAATTGTGCAATTCACAAAATACTTTTTATTATCATTTCTATGTTTTACAAACTAACCGTAACACTTTGCCCACTAAATTCTCACTAGAATTCAGTTGGGTCGCATCAGTTTTGTGGTCTGTGCCGCGATATCGAGGGAAAATCTGTTGACACGTGCACACTCCAGAGATACAGTTGAAGTCAGAAGTTTACATACACCTTAGCCAAATATATTTAAACTCAGTTTTTCACAATTCCTGACATTTAATCGTAGAAAACATTCCCTGTCTTAGGTCAGTTAGGATCACTACTTTATTTAAAGAATGTGAAATGTCAGAATAATAGTAAAGAGAATGATTTATTTCAGCTTTTATTTCTTTCATCACATTCCTAGTGGGTCAGAAGTTTGCATACACTTTGTCAGTATTTGGTAGCATTGCCTTTAAATTGTTTAAATGGGGTCAAATGTTTTGGGTAGCCTTCCACAAGCTTCTCACAATAAGTTGCTGGAATTTTGGCCCATTCCTCCAGACAGGACTGGTGTAACTGAGTCAGGTTTGTAGGCCTCCTTGCTCACACACGCTTTTTCAGTTCTGCCTACAAATGTTCTGTCGGATTGATTTCAGGGCTTTGTGATGGCCACTCCAGTACCTTGACTTTGTTGTCCTTTTTTAATTAAAAAAAAATAATTCTCTTTTCTCCCCAATTTGGAATGCCCAATTCCCACTACTTAGTAGGTCCTCGTGGTGGCGTGGTAACTCACCTCAATCCGGGTGGCAGAGGACATGTCTCAGTTGCCTCTGCTTCTGAGACAGTCAATCTGCACATCTTATCACGTGGCTCGTTGTGCATGACACTGCGGAGACTCCCAGCATGTGGAGGCTCATGCTACTCTCCGCGACCCACACACAACTTACCACGCATCCCACTGAAAGTGAGAACCCCTAATCGCGACCACGAGGAGGTTACCCCATGTGACTCTACCCTCCCTAGCAACCAGGCCAATTTGGTTGCTTGGGAGACCTTGCTGGAGTCACTCAGCACACCCTGGATTCGAACTCGCGACTCCAGGGGTGGTAGTCAGCGTCAGTACTCGCTAAGCTACCCAGGCCCCTGACTTTGTTGTCCTTAAGCCATTTTGCCACAACTTTGGAGGTATGCTTGGGGTCATTGTCCATTTGGAAAACCCATTTGCGACCAAATTTTAACTTTCTGGCTGATGTCTTGAGATGTTGCTTCAATATATCCACAAAATTTTCCTTCCTCATGATGCCATCTATTTTGTAAAGTGCACCAGTCCCTCCTGCAGCAAAGCATCCCCACAACATGATGCTGCCACCCCCATGCTTCACGGTTGGAATGGTGGTCTTCGGCTTGCAAGCCTCACCCTTTTTTCTCCAAACATAAAGATGGTCATTATGGCCAAGCAGTTCAATGTTTGTTTCATCAGACCAGACGACATTTCTCCAAAAAGTACGACTTTTGTCAAAGGTGCACTTGCAAACTGTAGTCTGGCTTTTTTATGCCGGTTTTGGAGCAGTTTCTTTGCTGAGCAGCCTCTCAGGTTATGTTGATATAGGACTCGTTTTACTGTGGATATAGATACTTGTCTACCTGTTTCCTACAGCATCTTCACAAGGTCCTTTGCTGTTGTTCTGGGATTGATTTGCACTTTTCGCACCAAACTATGTTCATCTATAGGAGACAGAATGCATCTCCTTCCTGAGCAGTATGATGGCTGCGTGGTCCCATGGTGTTTATACTTGCGTACTATTGTTTGTACAGATGAATGTGGTACCTTCAGGCATTTGGAAATTGCTCCCAACGATGAACCAGATTTGTAGAGGTCCACAATTTTCTTTCTGAGGTCTTGGGTGATTTCTTTTGATTTTCCCATGATGTCAAGCAAAGAGGCACTGAGATTGAAGGTAGGCCTTAAAATACATCCACAGGTACACCTCCAGTTGACTCAAATTAGCCAGTTAGCTCAACTCATTGGTTAAAAATGAGTTTTAATGTCTTCAACCTAAGTGTATGTAAACTTCTGACTACAAATGTACAGTTGGTTAGAGTAGAGCATCGTGCCACACTCTCGCAAAAATCAGCCTTAAGTACCACCTGTTTTCTCCAGGGGGCAGTAAGCGAAACTTCAGCAGTATAGGCAATGCACAGCTTATACAGAGAACAAACCAACCATTCAGCAGACAGCACAACACGAGGACAAGTTCAAAACACAGCTTGATGGAGCACAACTCCGAATTTATGGATCTTAAGAGGTGTTTTTAACAATGTTTAACTTGACACAGCGACCTAAACATTTTATGTTTGTGACACAACATTATTGTTAATTATTTAAATATAACTATTTATAATTATTTCATCATTATATATTGAATTATTGTTATTTGAGGGGCTTTCTCAGCAAATATTTATATATATGATTAAATGTGATTAATTCGATGAATTAGTTGGCACACAATGTATTTAATTTGATAAAAAAATGTAATTGATTGACAGCCCTAATAAATATGATTTTCTTTTTCTTTTTTATTATCGTAAATGCTTTGAAAATCGACTTGAATTATTCAAAATGCTGACTTATTTTGGTTAATTGTTGCTGGGACATTCACGTTGGCGAATTGTATCTATTTAGTTTTTAATTGTGGTAAATACAGGATATGTTATGAATTCACACAAGTAATGTAAAAGTGTTGTAAAAATTGTAAACAAATAGGTCAGATTTCTCACTTTGTCCCCTCAGGCTTTGCACAACACACAACTACTGGCATCATATGCTGCAATTGATGCTCGTGTGAAGATCCTCTGTTATGTCATGAAAGTTTTTTCCAAAGTAAGTTTGAAACATTGATAAATATCATATTGTAATGCCATCACTGCTTCAGTCATAGAAACACAGTACACAGTAGTGGCTAAGTTGCAAACTTGGTTTATGAGAGTCAAGAAAGTTTTATTTTTATTTTTTTTTTTGTTGAAAATTTCCTAGTAGTTTTTTGGAGTAGTGGGGAGAACCATGGAATTATCTAGATGTGACCATCAATCATGATTTTAGCTGTGGCTTTTTTATTAATGATCAGTGATCCACATGTAAATGTTTTTGGGCTCCAGATAAAACTTGTTTACATTTAACTCATAGATTAAATATCTTGATCATAAGAATAAAATTATTCTTGTTTCTTCAGATATGTGACATTGGAGATGCATCACGTGGGAGTTTATCTTCCTATGCCTACACACTGATGGTGCTCTACTACCTTCAACAAAGAAACCCTCCTGTTATCCCTGTTCTCCAAGAGGTGTGCCTTTTGTTACTGTTAACCTTTTTTTTCTCTAAAATTTTACTATTGGTAAAAGAATTAAATTTTAATTCTCTCACCATTTACTCACCCTTATGCTGTCTCAAACACGTATGACTTTCTTTCTTCTGCAGAACACATACAAAGATATTTTGATGTGAGGTGTTTTTGACCATACAATGCAAGTCAATGGGGTTCAACAGTTCCAAGATCCAGAATGCACACAAGGGCAGCATAAAAGTAATCCATACAGCTCAAATTGTTTAATCTGCCTCGTCTAAAGCGATACGATCGGTTTTGAGTGAGAAACTCAAAATTTTAACTATAAATCTTGTCTTCTGCAGTCTCCTAGCCACGATCATGATTTGAAGTGTAATCGAGCTTCAATTCATGATCTCGCAAAGAAGACTGCAGTAGATAAGATTTATAGTAAAAAAGGAGTTACATTTTGGTCTGTTTCTCACTCAAAATTGATCATATTAAACCACTTGAGTCGAATGGATTACTTTTATGCAGCCTTTTATGTCCTTTTTGGAGCCCATTGACTTGCAATTTTTGGATATATTCACCTAATATCTCATCAAAATATCTTTGTTTGTGTTCCACAGAAGAAAGTAAGTCATACGAGTTTGAGATGGCACAAGTGTAAGTAAATGAAGAGATAGGTTTAAGGTGGGATATGAGAAAGCATTTTAACATTGACCCAAATGCCAGAAATTATAAAACGTAAATTATAATGTGCATGTGTTAGAATATATATATATTTTTTTATAGATATATAATGGGGTGAAGAAACCTGTATTCTTTGTAGACGGCTGGGATGTGCATTTCTTTAAGGATTTAAAGAATTTGGTGAGTGAATTTAATGGTTCATCATATGAGCTCATCTTATGAGTAAAATTATATAAAAGTATATTATTATGTTTAATAGCATATTTATTAACATATTATCTGTACTCATAAAATAGTGATGTAATATTTTAGCTTTAGCATTACTTAAAGTATCCTAAAGTCATCTGATTGTTGGCTTAGAATGCTTTCTGTGGCAGATAATCTATATCCGTATCAGACCATGTGAGCGGAGTGGTGATAATTCCACCTGAGCGGAGAGCGCCTTTTTGAAGATTCCACTCCCGCTCGCTCAGGCCGCTCAAGAATGCACTTTGTGAAATGCTGGTTTGGGAATCTGCGAAATAAGCAATAGGCCTAATGTCATGGAGTTCAAACATTGTTTTAGTGGAGTGAGCTAGTAGGCTACACTACTGTTTGATAATAAATTAATAGATAAGCTATATTGTTGTTTTACCATCATGTCAGTGCAACTGCCAGCTAGATGCAGGCCTGGTTCTGCAGGGTTGTGAACATTAGAGCACCCTCAATTGAATATGTGAGCTTAATAATACTCTATATTGGCAAAGCATTTTTCCTTGAATCCCAGCGAACACACACAAAATATCCCTGCATCAAAACCAATAAACATGTATGATCTTGCAGATCAGTGTGTCCTAATTTGCAGGTGGAGCATTCTGCTTTCATGCCTCCATTGTACAATTGTTAGTTAGTAAATTAGTAAAGATTTCCGCTCTCGCATAGAGAATTTCCTATTAGAATTATCTCACTTAATCGACTGCCTGTTGCTTTCGATTTCTGCTTCGGGATAAAGTGGCAAAGCCAAATCCACACCTTAATGATAAGTGAAAAATAAAAAAACTGACTCTAGTTTAGTGGTTGAAAATAACATCTTCGACATCGCTTACTGCATTCATGCGCAGAGAAAAAAGCAATTTTCTTAAAGACAAGTGTAATTTGTGAATTAAATAATTTAATTTGTTTTGGAATCATTAAACATGATTTCATCTAATATATATATATATATATATATATATATATATATATATATATATATATATATATATTAGACAAAATCTCACTTTATGCAGGACAAAGATTTTTTATTTGTTATATCCATGGTTAAACCTTGCTGTACATATAAAGAGCGCATGCACAAGACATGATCGTTTGACGCATATAAAGTCCAGATTCACTTTATGCTGCTTTAAAAATATCAAGGAAAAACAAAGGGGGCACATGCTATCTACTAATGTAATAATTATTATATAAATAACCACAGTCCTTTAGTTTGCTTATTCGTACATTTTAAAATTGTAGGGAATATTAATAAAGCAACAACACTGAAAAAGAAAAAAAACATTCACTGCACTTTTCTGGATATCTTAATAAACCCTTTAAAACTGAACAAAAAATTAGTATGAGAAATTGCTCATTTTAATTTACAGACCCAAAGTCTTATAGCATTAAATCAGAAACCTACTAATGTCTAAATCTACGGTATAATCATTCCGTGGAAACAACTGAAAAATAATTATGAATTTCACTTTTACCTGCAATATTTTTCCTGGTACCAGTCCATGTTTTCATTATTGCCATAAACGATTGTGGTTTTCTGGGTCGGTCGTGTCACTCGGGTCCACTTAAAACAGAAAAGTGCCAATTTGCATGTATGCATGTTTCCGTGCCAACGCACATATGTTTTATCACTTATAGAGGCATGTTTGATAAAGGTAATTAGAACTGAAAACAAATGTTATGGCATTATTTGAAGATGTTCAATGACATATGTGCTAACAGATAAATATTTGACTGATTATAAATGATAAGGAAGTTCTGGTTGACCCGATTATCTAACAGCCATTGTAAACCAGTCCAAAATAAACAGCGAGACACATAATTTCATATAAAATACAATCACATCATTTCAGATGTGTACGTTACTAAGCATTTGATAATTTAGTAAATGTTGACCTATATATTTTCACCCAGAGGGACACCTCAGCCCATGTGGGCAAAGGGGCAGTTGCTCGGTCCACTGTAGCGACTCCCTGTGTACGTGCTCGGAACCAAGTATACTACAGAGAAATTTAATGTCGGACGGGATTTAAGCGAACACTTTTTTACCGGTGAGTGTGAACGGTACCGTGAGTGGTTGAGTGGAGCGCACACGCATGGAGCGGGTTATTGAGCGGGAGTGTCACACCGCTCCGCTTCGCTCACATGCTCTGATCCGTATACACAAAAGAAGATGCCAGGCAGAAAGTTAGCCTCAGTCAACATTCATCTTTTTTTAATACATTAAAAGTGAGTGGTGATTGAGGCTGTCAGTCTCTAACATTCTGCTTAACATCTTTTGTATTCCATGAGAGAAAGTCATAAAGGTTTTGTAACGTACATGAGAGTGAGTAAATGATGACAGAATTTTCATTATTTGGGTGAACTATTCCTTTAAACAGGCAGCACAAAAATGTGGCTTGGATTTCTGGTTTAATTGTTGCCGAGTAATAAGGGATTGTTTATTCCACAGCGTAATTACTGGCCGGAGTACAAGAAGAATAAGGAGTCAGTGGGGGAACTGTGGCTCGGGCTTCTGCAGTTTTACACTGAGATATTTGATTTCAAGGAGAATGTCATCTGTATCCGCAGGAAGGAACCTCTCACCACCTTTAAGAAGCAGTGGACCTCCAAAAATCTTGCTATTGAGGGTGAGCCTAAGAAATTAAGTGGCAGGAATCAGATCAGGAACCCTGTATATGCAGGGTTAGGGATAATGTGTTACATGATAAAATGACTAGAATTATACCGTTTTAATTTTTATCATAATATGTGAGATAATTGGTTAAAATAAGTAACGTTAATTTCTATTTAATTTCCTGACAAATACAGTTAAAAACCTCTCACTTACAACCAACTAATGTGTTACTTAATCCATTTCGGTGGACATCATTTTCTCGTTTTTTTGTTTTGTTTTTTGTCATTTGGTGCCACCTAAATTGCAAAGGATTTTTAGATTGGATGCTGCTAAGTTAAACAGTTTAATATCATTTGTTGTTATTTTTTTAACTGTTATATTTCTTTATTAAAGCTTCAAAAATAATAATTTGACCATTTTACAGTTAAGATGAGCTGTTACATTAGTAGGACAAGTCATAATATTATATTGAAAAGTTACATTTTTGACATACATTTTTAAAAAACATTTGATGCCCATTGTAATGGACAGTGGATCTCAATGCAAGCAAAAAAGATATGCTGTATACTACTGAAAAACTGATAGATTTCAGTAATCTACAGATTTTGTCCAGTCTTTAGACCATGCATGACAAAACGTACTAAAATGGAAAAATTAATGTTTTATGGAAATTTTGTTTTGTTTAAAAAAAAAAAAAAAAGAAGAGAAAAGATTGAAACATCTTAAACAGAATGTTTTTGGTTAATAGTTGTGTAACGGTTCACTCCGTTTTCTCAATGCATTGATTGCTAACCATGTCGATTCAAATGCATCGATCTAAAAATCGATTTTTGAATCGAAAATTGTTAGTGCTGGATAATAATCTGGTTAAAATGCTAAAAAATCACATTTCGGCAAAACAGTGTACAATATTTAAAAAATTTATAAATATTAAATTAGTTACATGTGTGGCGTAAAGCTCCTCGCAGCGTGCACCCTCACAGCTTTCCCTTCACAGACGCACGCTGCACTCATGGGTTCGCAAACTCTCCGATCGTAACTCTCATTGAAACTTTTTCTGATCAGCTTTCGAGCACCTCGTCTTAGGATGGCCATTAAGAATCACATGAGCAAATGTCAGCTGAACTCGCAGTGCTTTTGTCTCGAGTCAAACGCATCATACCATTGATACATTGCGTGGCCACTACTGAAATAAAATGCTTTCAACGGCTAATTTTCTTAGCCGTTTTTCTCTGTAAGATAAAATAGTGCTGTTTGCAGGGTTTCCGTGGGTCTTCAACAGGTCTTAAAAAGGCTTAATTCATACTTCCGCAAATTAAGGCCTTAAAATGGTCTGAAATTGAAGCAACAAGTCTTAAATTCATAAGGTCATGGCATTAAATGTTGCATGAGGGATTGTTTTCTCATTGTGTTTAAGTAGGGTGACCAGACGTCCCGTTTATAAGAGGTGTGTCCCGACAGTTCTCTAAACAATGTAATTATGTCCCATAATGTAATTTTCCTTCTCGCTATTGTCTTTGGTATCGTTTGCAGAGAAGAGAAGCAATTTCGATGCGTCACACATTGATTTGACGATACTTTCATTCTAGTCTTTCAGCAAATCCGCTGAAATGTGTCTGGTTACAATGGCAATGACGTCATGTGCTTGGCGTGCTCTCTTTGTTCTCCTGTCAGTCAGAGCAACTAGAAATGCACCAGTAAAAATGTGTTTTCAACAGCGAGCTGAAAGAAGCCAATCAATTTTTTTGCGCAATAAGTGAAAATGTAAGCAAGGTGTTTTGCTGTCACTGTGAATGTTTATTTGCGCACGAGCACTGAGGTGACAAGGTCACATTCAGACAGATACACTGCACTTTTTACATAGTACAGTCACTTATATGTTGAGATGTGGGGATTTTATTTTGAATTTTAGGTTCCAGTGTTGTGAATTTTGTGTTAAAATGTGCACCTGACATGACAAGTCATTTTATAATTACACATGCAATATGACATCATATGGATAGAATAGGCTACATGGAATTTGTACATTTAAAAAAGCTCTAATGTGGTTAAATCGTGAAAAAACTCAATTTTAAATAAAATATACATTTTCACAAACTATATAGCCTATACCAGGGGTCGGCAACCTTTTTGACATGGAGTGCCATTTTTTATTTTCCTGATCTCATCACATTTTAACTTTGTTTAAACTCCCATTCAGCTCATGAAAACATGATGCGTGATCATGAGGAAGGATTACATCAAGATGTAGATTGGAATGCAGGTGCAGAATTTATATAAATAAAATAGTCTACTCCTCTCTCGCCATTGCTGGCGTGCCAGTGATTATCCCTCAGCATGCCACACGTGCCATAGGTTGCCGACCCCAGGCCTAAACAGTTAAGGGCAGAAGTTTGCATACCCCTTTTGTTTTTATAAGTTTCCACACCCCTTTCAGAATGTATACAAATAGCCTATAAGAGATCAAATATGATATTTTTTATGTAGTACTTCCCTTCAAAAGCTACATAACACAAAATGTATCTTATTTACACAAATCATCCTGTTCAAAAGTTTGCACACCTTGGTTCTTCTTGTGTTGCCTGCTTGTGTTGTGTTGTCCCTCAAAAGTTGGATCTCATCATATAACCACTGAAGAACTCAAATGTACAGAAGATGCTGAGAAACCAAATAGTTATACAGTAGTTGGGGGTTTTTTCTTAAGAAAAGTGGACATCATCATTGCTCAGGACAAAGCAGGGACTCATGAACAATTATTACACAAACAGTCATTGATCATCGAGAAAGCAACACACCATATTAAGAACCAAGGATATGTAAACTTCTTAACAGGGTCATGTGGGTAAATTCAGTTACTATTTTGTCTTGTGGAATAATTATATACACACACACGCACTCACACACACACACACACACACACACACACACAGTATATGGTGTAATATCATGGTTGATCAGTTGTGTATATATTGTCTTTCTCTTGTTGATTTAGATCCCTTTGATTTGAGTCATAATCTTGGAGCTGGTCTCTCACGGAGAAGTATGTAATGTTTATGTTCCTTTTGCTGTTACTCTACTCCAACATGCACAGTTAATAGTATTCTACTGTTATTATTACTGTTACTCATGTTTCATAAATATTTCTGGGATGCCAGAAGACCAAAGGACTGGAAAAAAAATTTTTATTGTATGGGCCAAACTTCTTAGTTTCACTAAAGGATGATCTAAACATTATGCACACACTGTACAGTATATACATTCAGTACAGCTTATCAGTATACTAGCTGTCCTATGTCATGCTATCACACCATACCATTCCAACGGTTTGGTTAATATTTACCTTAAAAAAATATCTAGCTGAATCTAGCCTTAAAAGGGCTGAATCTATTATAGAAACAAAGGATGGCCAAATCCATATTTCTGCCCATCATTTTGGAATATGATGACTACTAGGTGGCAACATGCTTTTAGACATGTTTAAATCACATTGAAAACAGATCAAGGTCAGCTTAACTTGGCTTGAGTGACTTCATGTAGAGATATTAACATTTATTGACTTAATGTTGATTAGATCACTACACTGCAATAACTTGTCGCATTTTCCTTTATGTTTTCAGTGGCCAGCTTCATCATGAAGGCCTTTATCAATGCACGCAGAGTCTTTGGCACCCCTGTCATAGTTTACCCTCCAGAGTATTCAAATAAAATGGTTTGTGTCCTTCATCTTGACCACCTAAATTCTCTTTGATGCCTTTCAAGTCAAATGATTTTGCCTAATGTCAGTTTTGTGTTTGTCAGGAGTACTTTTTTGACCCAGAGGTTCTCACCGAGGGCAAACTCGCCCCCAGTGACCGCTGCTGCCGGATTTGTGGGAAGATTGGACATTTTTTGAAAGACTGTCCAATGAGAAAGAGGTAATTCAGCTAAATTTCTTTTTTAGAATAATTTGTTTTTACATACATTTGATAATTTTTTAACTAAAGATTACAAGAAAATCTTTATGAAATGGCATGAAAATGGTTGGTAATGTTTTACATTATAGTGTGAATGTTTTGCATATTACGGATTATCTAGTATTAGTGATCTATTAGTCAATGCCAGCACCACACAGTCTATTAAGTCATGGAAATTTGTATAGTAAATATATACAGTTGCAATCAAAATTATTCAGTGGCAGTGGCAGCACAGGAACCAAAGAATGTCAATGAGTTGGAAGCAGTTGCTCATGAGAAATGTGTAAATATTCCAATAGAGATGTGTTTGAAGCCTGAGAACACTTACCTGAAACACTTATGTGATGTTATTAAGGGTAAAGGATGCTCCACAAATGATTGACTTTGGGGGTTGAATATTTCTGACATGACATTTGTGGAGAGAATTAGTTATTTTTTGGGTAAACTGAACTCTTTGTTCTAAAAATCACTCAAATGTGTATTAAAAACTTACTTTGTCTGTTTACTGAGGTTTTAGTTGATGTGTTTTAATTCACATCACCAGAATGTATTGCTGGTCAGGGGGGTTGAATAATTTTGATTGCAACTGTGTATATATATCAGTGTTTCCCCTAGGATTTTTTTCAGCAGCGGTGCTGCTGTGCACGCATCCACAAGCCTGCAAGGCCAGACCCGTATTTACACAAGTCTGTGGAATAATAGCTTAAAATGACCTTAGAATCATTATAGATGGGTTATTCATGTTCACCTTGTAATGTGTGTGTTTTTTATTTACTGGGAGCTTTTGACACTGGAAGCGCTAAAAAAAAATCACTTTCACTATTTTTACTAAGCATAAACACCAATAGAAAATATAAACCTATCTAACAGAACATACATGTCACCACAGTGCTCCAGACTACATATGAGTGCAGTGGCACCAGCACCTGATTTGGTAGCAACAGTGGAAAAAGAAATATTTTTTGTTTAAAAAAAAAAAAATACCAAAAACAATTGCGCAAATCAAAATGCTTTTTGAATGTAACTATTCTAAATACCAATTATTTAAATTGTAACTGTAGTGGAATACAGTTACTTATATTTTGTATTTTAAATATGTAATCCCATTACATATATTTCGTTACTCCCCAACCTTGTATATACACACAGTATATATACACCAATGAGCCAAAACATTATGACCACTCACAGTTGAAGCGAATAACATTGATCATCTCCTAACATGTCAAGGTCTGGGTAGATTAGATGGTAAGCGAACAATCAGTTCTCGTAGTCAGCATATTGAATGCAGGAGAAATGGGCAGGAGTAAAGACCTGAGCGACTTTGACAAGGGCAAAATTGTTATGCCAGACGATCGGGTCAGAGCATCTCTGAAATGGCAAGTCTTTTGGGGTGCCCCGGTCAACCAGTGGTGAGAACCTACCTGACGAGTATTTGTCAGGACAGTTGTCCGAGGAGGGATAAACCACAAACTGGAGACAGGGTGTTGGGCGCTCAAGGGTCATCAATGTGCGACGGCAACGAAGGTTATCCCATCTGATCCGAATCGACAGAAGGTCTACTGTGGCACAAGTCACAGAAAATTTTAATGATGGTTACGGGAGGAATGTGTCATAACACACAGTGCATCGCATCCTTCTGCGTATGGGGCTGCATAGCAGCAGACCGGTCAGAGTGCCCATGATGACCCCTGTCCACCATCGAAAGTGCCTACAATGGGCACGCAAGCACCGGAACTGGACCTTGGAGCAGTGGAAGAAGGTCGCCTCGTCCGATGAGTCCCGTATTCTTTTACATCACATGGACGGCCATGTGTGCCATTTACCTTGGGAAGTGTTGGCACCAGGATGCACTGTGGGAAGACAGACAAGCCGATGGAGGGAGTGTGATGCTCTTGGCAATGTTCTGCTTGGAAACCCTGGGTCCGGCCAATCATGTGGACACCAATTTGACATGCCACCTACCAAAACATCATTGCAGACCAGGTACACCCCTTCATGGCAATGGTATTCCTTGATAGCAGTGGCCTCTTTCAGCAGGATAATGCACCCTGCCACACTGCACACATTGTTCGGGAATGGTTTGAGGAACAGGATGAAGAGAGTTCAAGGTGTTGCCCTGGCATCCAAATTCCCCAGTTCTTAATCCGATCTGTGGGATGTGCTGGACCAACAGGTCCGATCCACGGTGGCTTCACATCGCAACTTACAGGACTTGAAAATCTGCTGCTAATTTCTTGGTGCCAGATACCACAGGACACCAACAGGGGTCTTTGTAGAGTCTATGCCTCAGTGGGTCGGTGCTGTTTTGGTGGCACATGGAGAACCATCAGCATATTAGGCAGGTGGTCATAATGTTTTGGCTCATCAGTGTATATATAACTTGCCAATATCCAGCCCTATTATATCTAACTGTTCATACTGAGAATTTTACTTAATATGATTTAATTGAAGTTGTTAGTACTTTAGTTAGTTTAATTGAAAAATAAATACATAATCCATAGCACTTACACCTTTGCACATGCCAAAAGAGAGTTAAATAAGACTCTTGATGCTTTTTAGTTGGTTTTGTTCATTTTTATTTATATATACACTGCCGTTCAAAAGTTTGGGGTCTTTATTATTATTTTTTCTTCACATTTTAGAATAATAGTGAAGTCATCAAAACTATGGAATAACAAAAATGGAATTATGGGAATTATATTGTGAATAAACAAATCCAAAATAAATAAGAAATATGTTATATTTTTGCATCTTCAAACTAGCCACCCTTTGCTTAGAATTTGCAGAAATGTACTCTTGGCATTTTCTCAACCAACTTCTTGAGGTATCACACTGGGATGCTTTTAAAACAGTATTAAAGGAGTTTCCATCTATGCTGGACACTTATTGGCTGCATTTCTTAAATATTTGGTCCAAGTCATCAATTTCTAAAACTGTTTTTTTTTTATTTATTTTTTTATATAATTTTAGTTTTGTAATTAAATAAATTAATATGTTGGCACAATTATATTTTTGTCTAGAAAACTAAGTTCAAACATTTAAGCATACGCCTTCAGATTAGAAGGTTATTTAGATCATGAGAAACATTTCAGTCAAGTGACATCAAACTTTTGAATGGCAGTGTGTGTGTGTGTATATATATATATATATATATATATATATATACACATACACATACAGTATATGATATATGAAGACAGAGATGTGACAATACTGATTGATTGCTCAGTAGGCGTGACGTCACAAAGTACAACAAGGCAATGAAGGACTGCAGCCCTTATAAAGATGGAAGATGGCATCAGAAGGAGGAGAGATGCTGTTTTCTGTGTGGCTCCAATTCTCACATAAAGAAAGACTGCCTGCTCTCTAAATCTTTAGGTATTTCTTCATCTCTGGTCATTGCATTGTTTCATTATAGTTGTGCTTGATTTGGACATTTTCCTAAGATATGTTGGGATTGACATCGTTATTTACTAACAGGTGTGACTCTTGAATTGGCAATTCCTATTTCTATAATCACGATATCCATGAATAACGCCTGTAACCATAGTGACAGTGACTAAAGTAAATATCAACAAAGGAAAGTCTTGACAAGGTATCATTAAATGAATTAGCCAAATCGAGGCACCCGTTTTTCCATCAAATGTTTTGTAACCAACAGTGGCTTTGAATGCTTTATGCATTCCAAATATTCATGACGTAACCAACAACTTGTCGTCCAGTGTGTTTCCATTCACACAGCACGGGTTTACCAAACTCTCTCAAAGTGCAGTTGTAAATCCTGAACATTTAAGGGAATCAGTTTGGTTATAGAATGCAGGTGTCAGTCTTCTTTATAATGTGTTTATACTGTGTGTGAATAAGGGCTGTTTTAGGGATGCCTATTTTTAGGGAAAGTTTATTTAAATGTAAATTTCAAATTAACCTAATGAAAATACAACAGTTAATTTTCAACATGATATTGTCATATTTTTATCAAATGAAGTGCTTTTATACAGATCCTAACAGCACAATCCAAAATACAACATTGGAGTTATATTTGTCATATAAAGTGCTGCGTTACAGAGCAGATGTGAGATATTACTTGAATACAATTAATATTGAAGTAGTACTAGTACAGTGAATGTTTCTGTCATACTTTTTTCATTTAAATTAAGCTTTTATTTTGGCATATGCTTGTATTTTAGAGTGAAGCCCTTTCCGTTTCTGTGTGTTTTTGAGGTAGCTTCCCACTTCCGGAAAAGCAGGTCGCGATGTGTGTCAGAAACCGTGTACTGTATCAATATGTACTATATTTGATAGAGGACGCACTTCTTGGCCAGTAAAACAGTGCATTCTTTAGGTATGCATGCAAGTAGAATTAATAGATTCTGGACATACTTCATACGGGAATGTAGGTATTGTCCTGTGACCCGACTGTATGACATAATAACAACAACCATGGATTTAATCCGCATGTGTTTTGTTAAACAACACCATTTAAGCATAAGGAACAACTTTCTTGGTATACAGGTGCATCTCAATAAATTAGAATGTCGTGGAAAAGTTCATTTATTTCAGTAATTCAACTCAAATTGTGAAACTCGTGTATTAAATAAATTCAATGCACACAGACTGAAGTAGTTTAAGTCTTTGGTTCTTTTAATTGTGATGATTTTGGCTCACATTTAACAAAAACCCACCAATTCACTATCTCAAAAAATTAGAATACATCATAAGACCAATAAAAAAAAACATTTTTAGTGAATTGTTGGCCTTCTGGAAAGTATGTTCATTTACTGTATATGTACTCAATACTTGGTAGGGGCTCCTATTGCTTTAATTACTGCCTCAATTTGGCGTAGCATGGAGGTGATCAGTTTGTGGCACTGCTGAGGTGGTATGGAAGCCCAGGTTTCTTTGACAGTGGCCTTCAGCTCATCTGCATTTTTTGGTCTCTTGTTTCTCATTTTCCTCTTGACAATACCCCATAGATTGTCTATGAGGTTCAGGTCTGGTGAGTTTGCTGGCCAGTCAAGCACACCAACACCAAGGTCATTTAACTAACTTTTGGTGCTTTTGGCAGTGTGGGCAGGTGCCAAATCCTGCTGGAAAATGAAATCAGCATCTTTAAAAAGCTGGTCAGCAGAAGGAAGCATGAAGTGCTCCAAAATTTCTTGGTAAACGGGTGCAGTGACTTTGGTTTTCAAAAAACACAATGGACCAACACCAGCAGATGACATTGCACCCCAAATCATCAAAGACTGTGGAAACTTAACACTGGACTTCAAGCAACTTGGGCTATGAGCTTCTCCACCCTTCCTCCAGACTCTAGGACCTTGGTTTCCAAATGAAATACAAAACTTGCTCTCATCTGAAAAGAGGACTTTGGACCACTGGGCAACAGTCCAGTTCTTCTTCTCCTTAGCCCAGGTAAGATGCCTCTGACGTTGTCTGTGGTTCAGGAGTGGCTTAACAAGAGGAATATGACAACTGTAGCCAAATTCCTTGACACGTCTGTGTGTGGTGGCTCTTGATGCCTTGACCCAAGCCTCAGTCCATTCCTTGTGAAGTTCACCCAAATTCTTGAATCGATTTTGCTTGACGATCATAAGGCTGCGGTTCTCTTGGTTGGTTGTGCATCTTTTTCTTCCACACTTTTTCCTTCCACTCAACGTTCTGTTAACATGCTTGGATACAGCACTCTGTGAACAGCCAGCTTCTTTGGCAATGAATGTTTGTGGCTTACCCTCCTTGTGAAGGGTGTCAATGATTGTCTTCTGGACAACTGTCAGATCAGCAGTCTTCCCCATGATTTTGTAGCCTAGTGAACCAAACTGAGAGACCATTTTGAAGGCTCAGGAAACCTTTGCAGGTGTTTTGAGTTGATTAGCTGATTGGCATGTCAAAATATTCTAATTTTTTGAGATAGTGAATTGGTGGGTTTTTGTTAAATGTGAGCCAAAATCATCACAATTAAAAGAACCAAAGACTTAAACTACTTCAGTCTGTGTGCATTGAATTTATTTAATACACGAGTTTCACAGTTTGAGTTGAATTACTGAAATAAATGAACTTTTCCACGACATTCTAATTTATTGAGATGCACCTGTATATACAGGTATCACTTACAGTTGAAAAGATCCATCCGACTTGCTGTTCACCGCCATATTTTTTTATCCAGTATTTTGAACATGACATCGCCTCAAGCCATCGCCTAAGGGACTGTTAAGTGTTCAGTCGATCCGCACTTCAAAATCTCGCCGGAAATAGCGTTGTAGGTCATCCGGGTATTTCTTGCTTTGTTTTATAAATAATGAGGATTCGGACATACTACTCCATTGGCATACTGTTTTTGACATACTGTATAGGAGGTAGTCTCGTGTAGCCATACCTTTTTACTAAAACGGCAAAGGTCTGGGATCTATGATCAGACTCTGGACGCTGCCATCTCACTTGATGCCGAAAAGGTGTTTGATATGGTAGAATGGGATCATCTTTTTAACATTTTGGAAATGTACAGGTTCGGGAATACTTTTATTGGTTAGATTAAGTTACTTTATAGACACCTGATAGCAGCGGTACAAACGAATGGATTAATTTCAGATTATTTTACTCTGGATAGGGGCACTCGGCAGTGTTGCCCTCTTTCCCCATTATTGTTCTGTCTTGCCCTGGAACCATTAGCAGCCACGATAAGAAAGGAAGGTGATTTTCCAGGGGTGGTGCTGGGAGGTGTGGTGCATAAGCTTTTGCTTTACGCAGATGATATTTTATTATTCGTCTCCGACCCTACTAGATCTATGCCTTGCCTCCACAGAATTATTAGTTCCTTTTCTAAGTTCTCAGGATACAGAGTTAATTGGTCTAAATCCGGCTCTGACAGCGTATTGCCCGGTAACGGCTTTTCAGCCGGGTGCCTTCCAGAGGCCCAAACAGGGCATTAAGTATTTGGGTATTTTATTCCCAGCAAATTTGTGATTTAGTTAGTTAATTTTGACCCTTTAATAAAAAGGTTTTCGAGCGATGTGGGCAGGTGGGCTTCATTACATTTATCTATGATTGGGAAAGTTAATGTAATTAAAATGAATTTTATTCCAAAATTCAACTACCTGCTACAGTCTCTCCCTATAGATGTCCCCCTCTTTTATTTCAAGCAATTTGATAGCATAGTGAAATCCTTAATTTGGAATGGTAAACGTCCCAGATTAGATTTATGTATGACGTATTGGACACTCAAATTTCCAGACTCTGTATTTTAGACAATGGGGCTGTCATCAATATAGGGGATAAACACATAAAAAATTGGGTCCTGGCCGGTGTTATGATCAGCAGACAGATTGTTTTAAGTGGATGGAAGTCAGCTGGAGCGACCTCATTTCAAGAGTGGTGCACAGAGATGGAGAGGGTAGCGGATTTTGAGGAAGTGTCATCTAGAAGGCTGGGGAACTTGGATACATTTGATGGGAAATGGGGCAGCTGTTTGCCGTTCTTGGAGGGCTCTCGGGGAGGGGCAGTGGAGAGAGAAGTATAGCTTTAAATGTGTGTGATTTATTATATAAATATATAATTATTTTATTTATTTTATTTTTTTTTTGTGTGTGTGTGTGTGTTTGTGTGTATATACTCATGTGTGACCACAGGGATGTTTGTTGAGGGTCAGGGTGGGGTTGGGGATTAGGAGGGGGAGGGGTAATAGTGGGGGTTAAATGTTGAGGTCTAGGCTCTGCAACATTATGCGGCAATAAAATGAAGTCAGCTGACTACCTAAATGTACTGAATGACCAGGTGATCCCATCAATCTTCCCTGATGGCACGGGTATATTCCAGGACGACAATGCCGAGATTCACCGGGCTCAAATTGTGAAAGAGTGGTTCAGGGAGCATGAGGAATCAGTGGCTACATTTACATGTACACCAATACTCTGATTATTGCAATAATCAGAGTATAAGGAATATTTAGATTAAGTTGTTTACATGATTTGGTCCAACCACTTCAATCCCGTTTACATGCTTCTTGCCAATACGCTGATTATTTGCTGAGAAATGTGATGTTTTAATGCTTTTTTATAAATGAATATTTATTACAAAAAAAAAACTTGTTGCAAATATGTCTCTTTAAATACAGCTTGGCATAAGGAAAATTAGTCTGTTTGTGAGTCTTTTTGAAAAATTTATTAAAAGAACCACTTCATAAGAGTCATTTTCAATAACACTGGGTGAGATGTCTGTTTTGATTCAGTAAAAAGAATCGAGTCATTTGTGTGTGAATCGGAATACACATGATGGATGTTGATGTGTTTCGCCCGCGAGCACAAACTCATTTCAAAGACGTGTTTCCTTCTCATTATTTTGCGGCATATGGTCTTTTTATTTCCACAACATTCAATTTAGACTGCAAACGGACATTCACAACTCTGGAAAATATGTATTCTTTTGCCATGTGGCTGTAGACGGGGGAGCACCAGTGCTGGAAAGTAGTGCATGGAACTGCCGTTTTACATGAAGCCGAAAATTAAGTGCAGCTTCTTCTTTTTCGTGATGTTTTCGAACCTGTGCTTGAGTGGAACATGACCGTCTGCAGTACTGGTGCAGGTGCACTTTGCTCAGAGTGGAAGAATTGCGATTAAAGCGTTTACATGCCGGTATAAAGTGATTAAAATAGGAGTACTCCACATATCTTACTGCGATTATCATTACTCTGATTGTTAGCATAATCGCAACATCATAATCGCAATATTCTGTTTACATGAGCAACAGTTTAATCGCATTATTGCCTTAATCGCATTATAATCGCATTACGATGGTGCATGTAAACGTAGCCATTTTCACACATGAATTGGTCACCACAGAGTCCTCACCTTAATCCCACTGAAAGTCTTTGGGATGTGCTGGAGAAGATTTTACGGAGTGGTTCGACTCCCGTTATCTCGACCAAAAGTTAATGCAACTCTGGATGGAAATAAATGTTGTGATGTTGCATAAGCTTATCGAAACAATGCCATGACGAATGCACACCGTAATCAAAGCTAAAGGTGGTCCAACGAAATATTAGAGTATGCAACTTTTTTTTGGCCGGTGTGTGTGTGTCTGTCTGTCTGTCTGTGCTGACAAATAGTGGTTCCCTGTCTACCAATCACTGTGGGCGATTTAAAAGAGAGCGCTCATAAAACGTGGAGTCATCCATACATTTACATTTATGCATTTGGCAGACGCTTTTATCCAAAGCGACTTACAGTGCACTTATTACCGGACAATCCTCCTGGAGCAACCTGGAGTTAAGTGCCTTGCTCAAGGACACAATGGTGATGGCTGTGGGAATTGAACCAGCAACCTTCTGAAAAGGATAACCTACCAGTTATGTGCTTTAGCGCACTACGCCTCCACCACTCCCATAGCAACTGGGTCAACTACGCCTTAATCTTATCTTAAGATTTCCTTAGTAAAACTTGCTCTTAGCAGTGTTGTGAATAGGTTTTAAGAAAAACTCCTAGCTAGGAACTCTTTGGAGAACTCCTAGTGGTAAGATAAAAATCTTTGTGAATACGGGCCCTAGTATGTTTACAATAAAGGCATGTTTTGGGTGTTTGAGGCTTTGGTCAAGAATCATGCAAACATCCTCATGTTTCTCTTTGCAGAGTCCTCCCCACACACATACCAAAGAAGTCCTGCTTCAGACAGAGACAGACAAGTATGTCTGTTTTTTGTTTGTTTTTCCGATTATCCTTATTTAATAATAGTATTGTTTTTCTTATTAATACACATACAATTCAAAAATTTTATATGTGTGTACTGTACAGGGCAGTCCTCAGCATTACAAGAACAGGAAGCAGAAAGCAAAGAGAGTGCTTTTGGATCCTGAAGCAGGTGAGCGCAGTACTTCAGTGCATGGTGATTTATGCGGCGCTTGATATAATAACTCCTTGTTTAACCCTTCAATTCTGTCTATAAATGTTACGAATTTCAGTTTACAATATGTGTACTTATCTAAGCTGATAATAAAAAGGGACATGAATATTAAAATGTAATTTTCAATAGCATTGAAACTCTGGGCTTTGTATAAATCTGACATTGTTAGATGTTTTCTTGCACCACCAAACAAGGATTCGTAATTGCAACAATTATACTGTAACATTATACTGTAATATATTTTATAGTCTCTCTCTCTCTCATATATATATATATATATATATATACACACAGTGCTGTGAAAAAGTATTTGCCCCCATCCTGATTTCTTCTGGTCTTTTGTATATCTCATACTAAATTGTTTCAAAAATTCAAATAAAATCTAACATAGAACAAAGGAAATCTTAGCGAACACAAAATACAGTTTTTAAATGATAATGTTATTTATTGAAGCAGAAAAGTTATCCAATACCCACTGGGCCTGTGTGAGAAATTATTTGCCCCCTTAGTTAACTGCTAAAGCTAAATCCCCAAATCTATGAAACTGCATTCATAATGAGGTTCAGCTGGACTAGACACACCCAGGCCTGATTACTGCCAGCCCTGTTCAATCAAATCAACACCTAAATAGAACTTTTTCAGCAGCATGAAGTTGGCTAAAATGTCTCACCCTGTAGCACACTATGCCAAGGTCGAAAGAAATGATGAGGAAAAAGATGATTGAAATACATCAGTCTGGGAAGGGTTACAAAGCTATTTCAAAGGCTCTGGGACTCCAAAGAACCACAGTGAGAGTCATTATCTCCAAATGGAGAAAACTTGGCACAGTAGTGAACCTTTCCAGAAGTGGCCGACCTTCCGAAATTCCTCCAAGAGCACAGCGACAACTCATCCAGGAAGTCACAAAAATGCCAAGGACAACATCCAAGGAACTGCAGGCCTATCTCACATCAATAAAGGTCACTGTTCATGACTCAACTATCAGAAAGACACTGGGCAAGAATGGCATCCATGGAAGAGTGACGAGGCGAAAATCACTGCTAACCCAGAAGAACATTAAGGCTCATCTGAATTTTGCCAAAATACACCTTGAGGATCCTCAAACCTTTTGGGAGAATGTTCTGTGGACTGATGAGTCAAAAGTGGAACTGTTTGGAAGACAGGTCCCGTTACATCTGGCATTAATCAAACACAGAATTCCACAAAAAGAACATCATGCCTTCGGTCAAGCATGGAGGTGGTAGTGTGATTGTGTGGGGATGCTTTCCTGCTTCAGGGCCAGGGCGACTTGCAATAATTGAGGAAAACATGAATTCTGCTCTCTACTAGAAAATTCTTTAGGAGACCGTCCAGTTATCAGTCAGTGCGTTGAAGCTCAAGCGCAACTGGATTATGCAGCAAGACAATGATCCAAAGCATAGGGGTAAGTCCAACTCTGAATGGATCAAAACAAGCAAAATTAAAGTTTTGGAGTGGCCTAGTCAAAGTCCTGACTTGAACCTGATTGAGATGCTGTGCAGGAATTTCAACATGCAGTTCATGCTCGAAGACCCTCCAATGTGGTTGAACTAAAGCAGTTCTGCAAAGAAGAGTGGGCCACAATTCCACCACAGCGTTGTGAAAGACTGATGTCCAGTTATCGGAAGAATTTGGTTGCAGTTGTTGCTGCTAAAGGTGGCAAAACCAGCTGTTAGGTTTAAGGGGGCAGTTAGTTTTTCACATGGGTTATATAGGTGTTGGATAACTTTTTTGCTTCAATACAAAAAAAAATAATAATAATATATACATATATATATATATATATATATATATATAAACTTTGTGTTTACTCAGGTTGCCTTTGTTTTGTTATATCTGGTTTGAAGATCTAAAACAAATTAGTATGATAAATATACAAAAATAGGAAAGGGGCAAATACTTTTTCACATCACTGTGTGTGTGTGTATATACATATATATATATCACACTGGCGGCCAAAAGTTTGTTCAGAAGGAAATTGGTACTTTAATTCACCAAAGTGGCATTCAACTTATCACAAAGTATAGTCAGGACATTACTGATGTTTGATCAAAGCTAGACAGGCCCCATTTCCAGCAGCCATCACTCCAACACCTTATTCTTGAGTAATCATGCTAAATTGCTAATTTGGTACTAGAAAATCACTTGCCATTATATCAAACACAGTTGAAAGCTATTTGGTTTGTTAAATGAAGCTAAACATTGTCTTTGTGGGGTTTTTTTGGGGGGTTTTTTTTTAGTTGCCACAGTATGCAATAGACTGGACTGCCTTAAGGTCAATATTAGGTCAAAAATGGCAAAAAAGAAACAACTTTCTCTAGAAACCCATCAGTCAGTCATTGTTTTGAGGAATGAAGGCTATACAATCTTTGAAATTGTCAAAAAACTGAATATTTCATACAAAGGTGTACACAATAGTCTTCAAAGACAAAGGACAACTGGCTCTAACAAGGACAGAAAGAGATGTGGAAAACGCCTCACATGTCCTCAGCTGACAGCTTCACTGAATTCTAGCCGCTCAACACCAGTTTCATGTACAACAGTAAAGAGAAGACTCAGGGGTGCAGGCCTTATGGAAGGAATTGCAAAGAAAAAGCCACTTTTGAAACAGAAAAACAAAAAGAAAAGTTTAGAGTGGGCAAAGAAACACAGACATTTGACAACAGATAATTGGAAAAGAGTGTTATGGATCTTAACCCAATTGAGCTTTTGTGGGATCAGATAGACTGTAAGGTGCATGAGAAGTGCCCGACAAGACAGCCACATCTATGGCAAGTGCTACAGGAAGTGTGGGGTGAAATGTCACCTGAGTATCTGGACAAACTGACAGCTCGAATGCCAAGGATTTGCAAAGCTGTCATTGTTGCATGTGGAGGATTTTTTTATGAGAAGTTTTTGAAATAGTTTAAGAAGTTCTGAAAAAAAAATTATTTTTTTCAAATTGTAATAGTAATTTTTCATATTATTAATATCCTGACTATACATTGTGGTCAGTTGAATGCCACTTTGGTGAATAAAAGTACCAATTTCTTTCCATAAGAGCAAAATATGTACATTATACCAAACTTTTGGCCGCCAGTGAATATGTATATATATTATAATACTGTATATTAGTATAGACTTTAAAATGTCAAACTTAATCACATGATCTAGATTGATTCTATTGTGTTTCTCTATCCTGTTGTAGGTAGTCTTGCCAACAGAACACATCTGTAAATCAGTCTGTCCAGAAGTGGAGCCCTTTCAAGTAAAACCTCAACAGTAAACCATTACAGGCTACAGTGAACCATGTTTAATCCACAACAACCTAAACTGAGTATTATCTTAAATCAAAGTTAGATTACCTTGATGAATGTGCCTTTTAAAGTTGTCTAATTTTTTTATTTTTTTGTTCTTTTTTTTTATTTTTATGGAATGAACTATGGAAGTTTTGCATTTTATGTTTTTATTATTTATTTATTTTTAATGAAAGAGTCCAGCTGATTGAATTTGTAATTTAGATTGTAGCCCTACCTACTGTGTGTTTTGAAATCAAAAGTTTGCACCATTGTGAGTCTTGTGTGTGTGTCCCTAGAAGCATTTATTTTGTATGTACATATTTAAATGTTGGTTGGGGTCTGTGTATTTAGATTTGTGCTAATATCAATGCAAGTTTTTGTAGAGCTGTTAACAAAACTTGTTTGTAGTGCTTTTTTCTGTTTGGTTGGGATTGGTTTTAGTTTTTATACTTTGTTTTATAGTTGTGCTTTTATTTTGCTAAATGAGTTGTATATTTCTTTGCAGGCAGGCTACATTGCATTTGCATCCGTGTCAATAAACTCGTTTAAGAAAATGCATTCCCTCTATGTTAGTAGTTGATGTCTTTGTTATACCTGTGACTTTGTTTTTTCCTTCTGTGATCTTTTTTTCACCTTTTTTTCACCTTTTTTTAAAGCAGTAATCCTGCTCTTAAATAATGACTTCTACCCAGGGTTTCAGACTCTGTCGTAAATGCAGCTAAAAATATATCAAATAAAAAAGTGAAATTCATTGGCTTTAGAGAACACAGGGTCTAGGGGGTTAACCATAAAAATATATGCCACATATATTCTGCTGGGCCTTTTTCAAAATTGAGTCAATGTGGGTCTCCCACTTCAGGTCCTGTGAGATGGTAGTGCCCAGGAACCTGAATGACTCCACTGCTGTCACAGTGCTGTTTAGAATGGTGAGGGGGGTCAGTGTTGGGGAGTTCCTCCTAAAGTCCACAATCATCTCCACTGTTTTGAGCATGTTGAGCTCCAGGTTGTTATGACTGCACCAGTGAGCCAGCTGTTCAACCTCCCTTCTGTATGCAGACCCATCGTCATCTTGGATGAGACCGATGACAGTAGTGTTGTCTGCAAACTTCAGAAGCTTGACAGAGGGGTCCTTGGTGGTGCAGTCGTTGGTATACAGGGAGAAGAGTAGTGGGGAGAGCACACATCCCTGGGGGGCTCAAGTGTTGATCTTACATATGCTGGAAGTGAATTTCTCCAGTCTCCCTAACTGCTGCCTGTCTGTTAGAAAGCTGGTGATCCACTGACAGACAGACATGGAAACAGAGAGCTGGGTTAATTTATTCCATAGGAGAGCTGGGATGATGGTGTTGAAAGCCGAACTGAAGTCCACAAAAAGGATCCTTGCATATGCCCCTGGTCTGTCCGGATGTTGCAGGATATGATGTGTTAATAAATGCATAAATCTCGTTTCATTAATTGGTTTGCCAACTCCTGACTCTAGGTATTTTTTTTTGTTTTGTTTTTTGTCGCCTTTAGCCTAGGGCAGTGGTTCCCAACACTGTTCCTGGAGACCCCACAACACTGCACATTTTGTATATCTCCCTTTTCTGACACACCCAATTCAGGTCTTGGAGTCTCCACTAACGAGCTGATGAGTTGAATCAGTTGTGTTTGATTAGGGAGATGTCCTAAATGTGTAGTGTTGGAGGGCCTCCAGGAACAGGGTTGGAAACCACTGGCCTAGGGATTTACTTACTTTTTCCACAGCACTGTTAATGTTTAATGGGATGTGTTCAATAAAGACATTAAAGATTATAATTGTTTGTGTTGTTAGCTTAAGCACATTGTGCTTTTTCTATTGGGACTTTAATGAAGATGAGATCACACTTTATGAGCAATTATGCAGAAAACCAGCTAATTCCAAAGGGTTCACCTACTTTTCTTTGCCACTGTATTTAATATAATTAGAAATAGAGAATTTTATTAACTCCTGCCCATAAAATTAAGTAAACATCAAACCATTTTTTATGTGATAACTTGTATAACGAGGCTTAGAATAGAATATTAAGATTATATCATGTGTTATCAGTTAAAAACAGGAGGAAAAAAAACAAAAATAAAAACATTAAAGGTGCATTTTTGCCCTCACTTTCTGAATTTTAAGGCTATTTTGTCACTTTTGGTGTCCTTGTTGCCCAGAGGTCCATGTGCGAAAATTGGACAGTAACTCTTACACTTGTTTGGATCTTTGTCCTTTTTAAGAATCAGACTGAACTGGGCTTGTGACATGGTTGGCGGAAGCTTTCCATTCTTTAATGATTCTGTATAAACTTCTAGCAAAAGTGGAGCAAGTTCTGTAGCATAAGATCTCAAAAATTCAGCGGCAAAGCCATCTGGCCCCAGAGTCTTGCCTTTAGGCAAGGCCTTAATTACCTCGCCAAGCTCCTCCAAGGTTATCTCAGAATCAAAATAATTTTTTTGCTCAGTTGTCAGTTTAGGAAGTTCTAATGGTTCCACAAAGTTTCTAATATCTTCATCAGTAGACGAAGACGTGGAACTATAGATATAATTCTTTTAAAGCATTATTAATATCAATGGCCAAGGTAAATATTTCACCACCAGCAGATTTCACTGAGGGAATGGTAGAAAAAAACTCTCTCTGTTTTATATATCTATCCAAAAGCTTCCCTGCTTTGTCCCCCAATTCAAAGTATGACTGTCTTGCCCTGAATAACCAAAACTCCACCTTCCGTGGCAAAATAGTATTATATCTGTATTTCAATCGGGTCAATTCTCTGAGGCTATTAGACGACATTTGACACTTCAGCCTTGGCACTTTTAATATTCCCTTCCAATTCCACAAGTTCTTGTGCTTTGAATTTTTTGGTTAATGAGGCATACTGTATGATCCGGCCCCTAAGAACCATCTTAAGTGCCTCCCAAGCCACTCCCACAGAGAATACTGAGGACCAGTTGTTCTCCATATAGACACTGATTTCAGCCTTTAGCATTTGTTGAAATTCAGGATTTTGCAAAAGGGATACATTAAAGCACCAACTATATGATTTATTTTTCTCTGTATGTGGCAACACTCTAAACACACCAGGGCATGATCTGAGACTAAAATGTTTCCAATTGAGCAATCAACAACAGATGAAATGAGGGACATGAAAATGAAAATCTATATTAGAGTAATTCTAGAGTAAATCTTATGGACGGAAGAAAAAAATGTATAGTCCCTACCAGAGGGGTTCATAAGTCTCCAAATATCTGTAAGACCAAGATTTTTACACATCCTGTGAAGTGTCACTGTTGCTGTAGGGGGCTTTCACACTTATGCTTCACTATGATCAAGGACTGAGTCCATCAAAAGATTAAAATCTCCTACCAGTATTGTATAATGAGGGGTGCCAGTGGCTTGCAGCATCCCTTCAAGATCTATTAAAAAGCCCTGATCATCAACGTTAGGTGCATAAATATTCGCCAAAATAAGACTCTGTCCTTGAATTTCAGCTAAAACAATGACTCTTCCTAATTTATCTTTACTCTGTTTGAGACATTTGAATTGTAGATGATTACTTATCAGTGTAATGACTCCTCTGCGCTTACTCAAGCCAGCACTATAAAAAAATGCCCACCCCATAGCTTTCCAAAAAATGTTCAGCTTCCTGCGGGGAAATGTGCGTTTCTTGAAGAAACACTGTATCATATTTCTTACACTTAAGAAGAGAAATAACCTTCCTTCTTTTTATGGGGTGCCCCAACCCACTCACATTCCACGTTGAGAGAGACAATCCACTCATATTAACATTTGACATTTTGACGTAAGAAAAAATAGATTGTGTGTCAAAAACAGGATTATAAAGACCACATTCCAACATTAGTGCAACAGTCAAACCCCAAACATTCCCCAGAACCAAGCAAACAGAAAAAAAAAAAAAAAGGTGCGCATTAACCCTGCACACGACAGCGCCAACTGGCGTCCAGCCCTCCAAACTCAAACAATCCATGTACGCCTACGAGAACCTCCGCGACAACTTTGCCATCAGATTGCTCAAGTCCGGTGATTCTATACAAATTTTGTGAGACAGAATTACACAGCAAAAGATAATCTATAAAACAAACTCCAGCCAATAGGCAGAATAAGCACAAAGAGCATGTAGATTCATTCACAAAACCGTCCCGATGGTGTGTTGCTCTACAAATAAACTCCAGCCACTAGGAGGAACCAGCACAAAATGAGCACGCAGAATCTTCAAACAGTCGATATTCAGTGAGCTGGCCCACCCGGTGGCAACCTGAGCACCACAACATGATCCACTCACTCCATTGACTTTAAGAAGGACATCACTTGCTGTGGGCATGTGAATGTTTTACGGCCATCCTTACCATCTATTCTCAATTTGGCTGGGAATATCAGTGCAAAAGCAACCTTCCGTTGATGTAAAAGTTTCTTGCATTCCTTGAATCTATCACATTTCTCTCGTCGAATTTGCAAAGTCTGAGAACAAGAAAATGCTGTGATTCTTCCAAGAAAGCCTTCCTTTACTCCTTACCTCATGTAACACAAGATCAATTGGCCAGAATTAATCGGGGCCTGTCTCCCTCAGCGGATCGCTGAGCTGGAACCCTGTGAGCTCGCTCGATTTCCAGCTTATGGCCTGCTATGTCGAGCAGACTCGGAAAGAGCTCATCCAGGAATTCCATCATATTCTGTCCCACTGCTCCCTCCGGGACTCCCACGATACTGACATTATTCTGCCGGCTATGGTTTTCCATGTCCTCCAACTTCTCCAAGACACGCTCCAAATCCACCTAGGTCGCTAGCTGATTAGCAGATAATTCCCTCTCCAATGACTACAGATAATCGATCAGTTTCTCAACATCCCCCACTTTTGTGACCACATCAGTAAATTTCGCCTCCATGGCAGTGATCGATCGACGTATTACAGCAAGATCCTCCAAGTCAGCAACGACCTTCGTCAGCATTGCCAACATGTTCAACATCTCTCGCCACATTTCCCGGAACTCTCCCACCAAATCAACTCCCTGGTCCGCAGCCTTCTCAGGGGTGTCAGCCAGAGCACGTAAGTGTCTTTTAATGTCTTCAGAGCCCGAGGATTTTGAATTCTTTGACATATTGTCCTCTGTGATGAGGAGGAGGGCGGAGCCAATCAGCCGAGGAGAGAGTTAAGTGCAGCGGAATGCGGCAGTTCGAGAGAGCGAGAGAGCCACAAACAACTGCCATGCGTGTATTTGTGTTTTGTGTCTTTTTGTTTTCATTAAACATTATTTTGATGGTTCAGCCGGTTCCCACCTCCTCCTTTCTCATTTTAACCTTGTTACATTGGTGCTGAAACCCAGTAAGGAGGAGGGATGCGCTGTCGTGGAGTCCTCGCCACTATCAGCCAATCCAAAGGAGCAGCCGCGGCCATCCGCCGGGGGATGGAGGAGTTCCCTACCAGCCGCCAAAACGCGGAGGGGCATTCTATCCACCAGAGGACTTGTTCCGGTCCGCCCGGGGAGGAGCGGCTGTCGTCCAGCAGATGTTGGGGAGTGGCTGAGGGCCGGGCGACAGCATATCTGGGCGCTGGCGAACCAGGTTATTCCTCTCTCTCCTCTTCTCTCTCTCGCTGTAGCTCCGCTTTGCCATTTCCCTCTCCTCTTTTTTTTTCCCTCCCCTCGTCCCCCTCCCCAGCTCTAGAGAGCCAGGGAAAAGACTCCCCGGCCTGAGGCAAAGGAGGGAGGAGTGCGATGTGGAGGAGGGCGGGGCCGGGCCGTGAATACGCACGCCCGGCCCCCATTCGGGCTAATCAGCTGAGGAGAGTGTTAAGTGCAGCGGAATGCGGCAGTTCGAGAGAGACACATGCAGCTGCAGTGTGTGCATTTATGTTTTGTGTCTTTTTGTTTTCATTAAACATTTTGACAGTTCAGCCGGTTCCCGCCCCCTCCTTTCCCAAACTTAACCTTGTTATATCCTCCTAGAACAGTTATGGGACAGAGTGTATCGAATCTCACCATTTTAAGTCATTAAAAGGTATCAAAACCAGCAAAGTGCGCAGACCTTGCCGTTCACACGTCTGATCCTCGCATGGCATCACGTGACGACATTTAAGGCTTTTAAATATTGTATGAAAACAGAGCACCACATACTGAAGTTAAGTTAAGGTTAGTCTTTGGTTGTCTCATACAAATGACAATCAAAAACATATAATTTAAATGTTTTGTATTAGTATTAATGGACTATACAGGTTAATTACATTATTTGTGCAGTGTTTTGAGGATCAAAGCAAGTAGAAAGAAACAGCTTATATTTTACATTTTACAGCAATTATGAACCACACAATCTCAATATATTTAATGTGTAAAGTATTGAAAATAAAAAAAGTACAAAATAAATAACTAACCATAAATTTCTCACACAATGTAACACTGTAAAATGTATTTAAAATTGCACAATTCTAACTACAATTAAAACCAGGGGCTCTGTTTTCGTGAGTGCGCAAAGTGCAAATGGGCATGGCTGGAAGTGTTTGCGCTACTTGGGTGTAGGCATGCAAACTGTGGGTATATATATATATATATATATATATATATATATAAGGGAAATATCCTAAATATGTTGTCCAGGAACAAGGTTGGGAACCACTGGCCTAGGGATTCACTTACTTTTTCCACAGCACTGTTAATGTTTAATGAGATGCGTTCAATAAAGACATTAAAGGTTATAATTGTTTGTGTGTGAAGTGAAGTGCGTTCCGATACATTCAATGTTAATACTAGCCATGATTTGTGTCAGTAGTTGAAAATTATTAATAATACTTACATTCTTTATAATTTAAAGGAGCATACATCCAAATTCTGGCAAAAATCGCATTTTCCATTCATATAAAAGCGTGTCACTGTCATAGAAATATGCCAAACATTCAACAAGGACACAGTTAATGCACAAAAGAACATAAATCCATATTTCTATTCTGAAAATTAATTGCATACAGTCCATTTACACTACCAACTTCTAATGAATGTGCTGTCTTTGTTTATATCGTTGGAGCTTGAGGGAATGACGCAGATGGTGGAATAACCGGAGAAGAACCTCAGAATTAAATGACACTTGGTCCAGCATTTTGCGCGTTGCACGCATGATTTCGCCAAACCCACTTGCGCCTGAACTTAGTGCATGCTTGCACAAAAATACCAAAACGTCATGGCCATGCCCATTGACTTTGCACTTATGACTTAAGGCATTGCGTTGCACAAAACGCTTGAGCTCTTAAAATAGGGCCCACTTATATAGTGATAAAAGAAAAGGCGTGTACTATATCTAGTTAGTGCTTATTTTAAGTGTTTAACAGTCACTACTGTACCAACAACAAAAACTGCTGCTTGAAAAAAAATAAATAAAATAAGCATATGAAAACAAATAAGAATATGAAATAAAGCATGAATGCTTATTTTGGTGTTACTTGTGTATTCTATTCATGGAACAGCATGAGCTGCAAACGGTCACACAGTCATGGGAAAAAGAAAGTACACCCTCCTTGAATTCTATGGTTTTACGTATCAGGACATAATAAAAATCATCTTGTCCTTAGCAGGTCTTAAAATTAGGTAAATACAACCTCAGATGAACAACAACAGGTGACATATTACACCATGTCATGATTTATTTAAAAAAATAAAGCCAAAATGGAGAATCCATGTGTGAAAAACTAAGTACACCTTATGATTCAATAGCTTGTAGAATTACCTTTAACAGATGATTTTTATTATGTCTTGATACGTAAAACCACAGAATTCAAGGAGGGTGTACTTTCTTATTCCCATGACTGTATGTCTGCAGTCAGACTTGCGCCCCCTGGTGGAAGACTCCTTTATTGTCTCATACGACAAAGTTATTAGAATCAAATGCAATAATGTCACAGAACCGGGTTTAGTTCAAGTTAACAATAAACACACCGTTATTTTTCATAAGCTTTTAAAAAACAAGGCGTTCTCTGACATTACGTTAGTTGCGTAATAGCGTATATGTCACGTGGTGCGTAAACACACTACTCGTAGGTTTCCAAAGCTGTCACTCAAAAAACCAACCAATCCTGTGCTTTCTGGAAGTCAGGTTTCCGCTTGTGTTATCAGTATTCTCATGTTTACATCCACGCAAAGTGCTTAAGTAACTTCAACATGTCAGCCTCCATAGCACGGGCGACAGTAAGGGCGGTTAGCAGACGGAAGATATTGCCCACAAGAGCCGCTCTAACGATGGTGAGTACTGTCTAAAACAAATCGCACAATAGCGAACATAAACAACTCGTTCGTTTTAAAATACTCCCCAGCGCGAGCTTCCATACGTGCCAGATGTGTTTACTTGCACTCAGAGCTCGGTTATCTGATCAGTAGCTTGCTAAAAAGAGACAACGTCTGGCATTCTGGAACATTCAGAGATATATTCAAATTTACGAGTTGAAAAGATCTGATTCACATCGTGGTTGTGTTGAGCAACATAAATGTGACATCAAGGTCAGTCTATGGGCAGGTTAGCGGTTAGCAAGAATTTGAATAGGATAGGTTTTGTGTCAATGTTTATGGGTTAAGTTTTTGCATCAGAAGCTTCTAGAGCTGAGTCGTTGTGGACTGTGGCATTCTGTCTGTCTGTCTATATTATTTTGCTTTTCTCTCTCGACTTCGTTGGAATGGACTGGGTGAGGTCAGTACATCAAGTTTTGAATGTCCTTATCCGTACTTTCCTGATCAGATAAGAGGAATTTAATTTGGGTTTGTGGGAAAAGATGAGCCTGAACTCTCTACAGATGTAATCATTCCACAAGAACTGTAAAAATGTTTACTTTTGAGTAGTTATTGTAAATGCAAAATGATTTGTGTACAGGAAATGTTTCTACTTTGTTAAAACAGTAAATTTAAGTAAGGAAAAAAAAAAACTTGACTCTCAATGATGACAACACGAGTGGGTTGCAACTTACAAGAATGTTCCTTTTTCGTATTTGCAGGAACATGACAGAAACCACTACCTTCAAATTATTGTTCATCAAGTTCCTTGTTTAAGTGTCCAGATGTCACACAAATGGATTTAGTCTGGATAAAGTCATTTGTTAGATTGTTCACATCCACTGACCCAGATATTTCTATGGCCATTTCATGTGCATCTGTTTCTGACTGAAGCTAAAAAAATACAGAACTTATTTAACCTCCTGGGACCCGAGCGTGACTGCGGTGTGCATTTTCAATTTCCCTTTTTGATTTGTAACTAGTAGCACATAATAAACAAGCAAAAAATAAATAAATAAATATTTTTGCTCTAGCAAATAGCTTTCCTAAAAATGTATGTCCACATATGTGGACATCAAGACTATGTTGTGAAATTTTAAATAACACTAAGCTATAGAAAGTCAGATTTTTTTTTTTTTTCATCAAATTTTTTGTTTCCAGGAGTGTTGGAAATGCATGTTTTTGTGACATTACAGAAATTACATCTGATTTTCTCTAAAGCTGAATAAATAATAATTATTCCAAGTAATGTCCAGCATCATCCATTCACTGCCAACCATTTTAAAATTTTATTTAGCATTATAAATTCTGAATCTATGTACTGTTTACCATTGTCCCATGTCTGCCAAACATGTTGTGTGGTCTAAACATCATCTGCAGCCTGAAACTGAACTTTTGATTCTGATTTTAGGAGTGAATGCACTTAGCTGCATAGAGAGCTATAGGGTGCTCCCTTACTATTTAGTGAACGACTTACCTCCAGTATGCTGTCTGTCTGCACTGGTCTCAGAACAGTTTGAAATGCACCTTATTACTCCATATAAAGCCTATGAAAGCAACATTTTTCAGCTTTTGGATGAACCCAATGACCCAGTGTGAAAATGCACAGTGTGTATGTATATATAAATATAATATATATATATATATATATATATATATATATATATATATATATATATGATTGCATTTACTAATGTTACTGAATAGAACCGTATTGCACAGAAATAACAAAATTAAACATAACAAAATGTATATTCAAATGAAGCTAAATGATTCAAAGTTGTGTTAGAGTTGAAAGTTATTCAAAATAACTAACGTTTTTTCTACTTTTGAGGAAATGCGGTACGAGTTTCCACATATGTGGACATCATGTTTATCAGCGTGCTGAAGTGTGAAAAATGAACGCATTTTTTAAAGTGGCATATCAAACGAAACTAGAGACGCTCCTCTTTACATCCAAACAGGTTTCAATGAAAAAACATAGAGGTTTCTTACCAGAGGCACTTTTGTTGCCGCTGCATTCGTAGGAGCGCTTCATGGAAATCAACGTCATGCCATTGTGTTACATGACTCAGTGCGGCAGAAGTTTAACCCTTAAATGGCAGTCTAGAGTCTTGTGAACAGTATTCAGTCAGTTTTTATTCATTTAAATTATGTGTTGCATATAGCGAAGTCAAAATACAACGTCCACACATGTGGACACGGGGTCGTACAAGGATAAAACATAAAAAAGCACTTGTATAATTAATATAGTGGGAAACATTTGACATTTACATTTGACTGACCAATTAATGTGCAGTTTAATAAAACAATATTTCATGGTTTACTTGAAGACACCTTGTTTGACTTAAAACAATGAGAATGTGATTATTGTTTTGTAGTCCTGTTTTTACCAAAAAGAAAATCTAAAACAGTAGGGCTGGGTGTTGATATAGATTTACTGATTCGATTCCAATTCAGAAGCTCTCAATTAGATTTTGATTCTATGTTATTCAGATTCATTTGGGTGTATTTAAGATTGGGGTGGGCGATATGATCAAAACTTTATATCACGATATGGATAATTTAGTATCATGATAACGATATTAGGGATGTGAAAAACTACCAATTTTCATAATTGTCTATTTGGTCGGTTGTTTGAACGAGTAGTCGGTGTTAAAAATATTAATGTATAATATAGGCGCCGTTATGATCACGTGACCCCGATCAGACCCATTTCAGAGGGATATACAGATGCTAAGGGTAGCACTTCAACATGGTAACTTATGGATATTCAACAAATAAATAGGCTAAATAACTATAACATCGTATTGCAAAAAACTGTCATAGTAAAAAAGTAAACATAAAATAAGAAAGGCTTCAGTACAGAGCGGCACAAAACAAAAAGCGCAGAACTACAAGATAACGCGGGTACATGTATCTAGTTCATAACATCGAGCAGTTTAAACATATTTTACTGCAACTATTTTTT
Organism: Myxocyprinus asiaticus; assembly: GCF_019703515.2. NCBI lineage: Eukaryota > Metazoa > Chordata > Actinopteri > Cypriniformes > Catostomidae > Myxocyprinus > Myxocyprinus asiaticus. The sequence goes on from NC_059346.1 coordinate 58,197,604, forward strand.
TAAGCAGTGTCAGACAGAATCAGCAAGTCTTAAATCTCTCCACAACACCTCACAAATATGGGAACATTACTCACAGCAGAAGATTTAACATCTGACTCTGATCAAGTCAAGTGCTTTTCACAACACACATCATTTTAAAGCAGCTTTACAGAAAATTATGCTTTAACAGAAAATGAAGCTGTAATTTTTCATTGATCAATTACAGGTGATTCAAATTGAGTGTATTTTCTTCTTCATTCTCAGACACCTTCAGCTGTGAATAAAGTCAAACAGCTTTTACAGGATAAGACAGAATATGTGAGTATTTATTTGAGTTTATCATCAGCAGTGAAAGTCTTGCTGTCTTTTTATTTGCCTTAATGACATATTTTCCTCTGCATTCTTTTAATTCATTTTGTACAATATTCCTCTGATCTTAAACAGATTGGCCTTAAGGTTGGTGTTCGAACCAGAGGTTGCAATGGCCTCACCTATACTCTTGACTACACCAAGGAGAAAGACAAATCAGATGAGGAGGTGCTGCAAGATGGTAAGAAAATGAATGAACACTCCATCTTCATGGATAGTTCACCCAAAAATGAAAATTCTCTCATCATTTACTCGCCCTCATGCCTTCCCAGATGTGTATGATTTTCTTTCTTCTGCAGAACACAAACAAAGAATTTAAGAAGAATAACTCAGATCTGTAGGTCCACACAATGCTAGTAAATGGTGACCAAAATATTGAAGCTACAAAAAACAAAAAAAACAAAAAAAAAACACATGAAGGCAGCATAAAAGTAATCCATAAGACTCAGTGGTTTAATCCATGTCTTCTGAAGTGATCCTATCGGTTTTGGGTGAGTACAGACCAAAGTATAACTCATTCAATGTACATTGCAGTCTCAAGGCATGATCATGATTTCAATCTTTATTACACTTCCTTGTGCTTGACACATGTGCAGAGTGCTAGATGGCGCTAGGAAGTGTAATAGAGATAGAAATCATGATCACCAAGGAGACTGATGATGTCAAGATTTATAGTGGAAAAGGAGTTATGTTTTGGTCCATTCTCACCCAAAACAATTGGATCACATCAGAAGACATTGAGTAAACCACTGGAGTCTTATGGATTACTTTTTTGCTGCCTGTATGTGCTTTTTGATCCTTTAAAGTTCTGCTACCATTCACTTGCATTGTATGGGCCTACAGAGGTGAGATATTTTTCTAAAAATCTTTTTTTTTGTGTGTGTTCTGCAGAAGAAAGAATGTCATACACGTCTGGGATTGCATGAGGGGGAGTAAATTATGAAATAATTGTAATTTTTGATTAACTATCCCTTTAAAACAGCATTTTGTCTCACTGCACAGTGCACAGCTACTCGTTGGAAAAACTAGTTTGTGACTGAAAAAGCTACCGGTACTTTATTTTGAAAACAGCTGAGCTACTGTCATGCTACTGAAAAATATAGTTAGGTTATAAGTGTCACTTCTTTTCGGTAGTCCATGACAGGCATGTCGTGAGTGCCAGTTCATATCATGATAACATTAACATTAAATTTTTTGATTTAGCAGACAACAAATAGGCCTAGTATGTCTTGAAAATTTATGTATTTTATATTTGCGGTAGGGGGTGTAACGGTTAAAATTTCTCATGGTTCGATTTGTGTCACGGTTTCGGTACGGTTCGGTATTTACAATGTACAGAAAAAAATATATATATTAAAAAATAGTAACCACAAAATCAGCATGGTTACTGTCATTTTTACAATATATAGTATAATCATGGTTACTATATAGAAACTACAGTATTACTGTTGTAAACCATGATTTCTGCAAAGAAAACCATGGTGACAGCAGTCAGGGTTACTACAATATTACTATAGTAAAACCATGGTTAATTTTCGCTGGGTCTTCAACTAAAAACTCTTTTCTCTAATTAATAAATCAACATTTTAACTTAATACCTGCACTATTACGCTTCATGCATTGACATAAAATGCATTTCAACCTCTGCTGCACATATATTCAATATTCGGAATCTGTACATCACTATAGAAGGAACTTTGCTATTAAAATGGATATGAGGGATATTGTGACATGGCTCGAGTGTTTTAATCAGGGCCGTAACCACAATATACTTTGAGGGGGACAAGTCCCCCCCAATAACTGACATCCTTGTTGCTGTTCTGCTGCATTCCATTATGCACCGCTGTCTAATTGTCATTAAGTTGTAGCAGGAATAACATAATGGTTTAAAAAAGTGTCATTTTTACCGTGCTCCGTAGTCTAACACCGCTCAATGTCTTTTGAGATAGTCAATCAAATCGAAGAAGGCGGGACTCAAGTTTAAGACGCTAAACGGATTTTGTTTTCCCTTAATAATAACAACCTTCATTTAAAAACTGCATTTTGTGTTTACTTGTGTTATCTTTGACTAATATTTAAACTTGTTTGATGATCTGAAACATTTAAGTGTGACAAACATGCAAAAAAATAAGAAATCAGGAAGGGGGCAAACACTTTTTCACACCACCGTATACACAAATAAAGTAGTTTCAGAGTGTAGGAAGACCGCCTCGATTACGTCATCAGGCGCAAACTGCAAATCTCTTGCCTTGATTTGTCACGATTCTCTGATTGGTGGACCTTTTTCAGCAGCATGGGAAGTGTAGTTCTTAACCAGGAATTTCACTATTAAACATGATATTTTAAAAAAATAACGTGGAGCTCATGGTAGGTCTGTCTCTAAAGTTATTGGTAAAAATCAATTTGCCTAAAAGAAAATTAGATGGGATTTTTACTTCTGTAACCCGACTGTCATGATCTATTGCCAGATCACCATGGAGACCTGTTTACTTATAATGTTGCTGCATATATTTACAGGTGTGAGGGTTTTCATTGAGAAGAAGGCACAGCTTACGTTGCTGGGCACAGAGATGGATTTTGTTGAAACAAAACTTTCCAGCGAGTTTGTATTCAACAATCCGAACATCAAAGGAACTTGTGGGTGTGGGGAAAGCTTCAACATATGAACCTCACTGCATGTGTCACTGCACCTAAAGCTCTACCCCTTCGGGACATCCACTCCAAGTCCAAGATTCAGAGATCCATCCTGAAGAAGTGTAAGACATAGGAGACTGAGAAAGACACTGCTGTTTAGTGGAATGTATGGGCATCACCTCCTGTGCTGCTTCCAGCCATGTCAACATTCACTGATATTTCTGGAAAAAAAAACATGCTTGTGATTCTCATCTTTCAATAGAGGTTCAAAAGATTCATTTAATTCCTTCATCAAAATCTAAAATGATGAATTTTGCTTTTAAACCATTAAATTAATTAATTAAAACCAAAAATTTAAAATGATGTTATTATACAGGATATACCCTTTCTGTGGAAAACAATTGGAGACATTTTGAGTAATCTTTACACAAATTTCTCCTTTTGTGTTCCACAGAAAAATAACAACATGCAGGCTTGGAACGATAAGAGGGTGAGGAAATAATGACAGAACTTTAATTTTAGGGTGAACTACTATTCCTTTAAAGAATATTTTTGTGTTTGATGGTGTCTCTTGAACATGTGCCTGTACAGCCGTCTCACGCAGATCTCAGGGGAGAGATTAGAACTGCACTCCATGTTTTTATGGAGTTTAATAAATTGATTTGATCTCTTCTGAGGAAGTTATGCTTCATCCAGTTGAGCTGGCACCCATTCATATTTGTTAACCCGGTTAATGAGATCTAATGAGGCTTATCTTGAAAAGTGAAAACCTGGTGAATGTCATAACATGTCTCATTCTTAAAACGAGGGCCTTGATGTACAACACAGGAGCTTTGCAGTTGCTTCCTCTTGGTTACTTTGCACACATTTGGTGGATTGTGGACCAGGAATAATTGACAAATCTTTTAAACATAACCTGTCTGGTCAGTAGATACATATGTTGCAGCATGTACCACTTTCCATGGTAGTGGAAAAGCATGCAGCACAGGAAGAGATGCCATTTAGAGAATTTTCAAATGCAATTGTTTGACTTTGTCAAACTTGTTATCTGGTGTTTTATGTATGAGTATAATGTGTACATAACAATGTAAATCCCGTCGACTGTCGTTTAACGCACAAATAAACTTCTGTTATACATAAGTGTGTTGTTGTTGTTTTTCCCCCTTATTAAATTAAATGCCCTAATTTTCTTATGACCTGTGTGGCAGTAACAATCTATTCTTCAGTGCAATGGCATAATGCAGTAACTGCAAATGTTGTCAAAATTGAGTAACAACTGAAATTAGGTCTCTTAGAATATGATCTGTCTTGTGATCTTATCAGTGGGTTTGTCTGAATTATGCTAAGATTTGGAGAAAACATTGAAAATTGCAGTGTCCAAATCTACAGAGCCATTTTGTTACAGTTTTTTATTTTGCCTATGCGAGGCGGCACTTTGCCTTTTCTTCTTTGCTTTGACATACTGTAAGCAGTGTTGTTGGAATTTGAGAGGATATGTGTATTTTGAATTTAAATTTAGATTCTAAAGTCAACATAGCAGCAATGTAATATATGTTTAGACCGCAGCACTTATTATATACAGTTTGCTTCCAGATATTGGCAAAATGAAGATAATGACAAACTACCAACTAAGATGTGGTTTTCACAGTTAGAACAATAATTAAAGGAATTAATTCACAGAATAAGAATAATGTGGAAAAACATATCGGGGTATAGTTGACAAAGAGCATGTCCATGAACATTTTCAGTTCAAGGTGTTAAGTTACAATTTATATGATGTATAAGTGAGTATAGGCTCACTGAGCAATTAATTGGAAACACCTGCACACCTACTTATTCATGCAATTATCCAATCAGCCAATAGTGAGGCAGCAGTGCAATGCATAAAATCAATCAGATACAGGTCAGACGCTTCAATTTATGTTCACATCCACTATCGGGGGGGGGGTGTGATCTCAGTGATTTGGACTGTGGCATGATTGTTGGAATCAGATGGGCTGGTTTGAGTACTTCTGTAACTGCTGATCTCCTGGGATTTTCACACACAAAAGTCTCTAGAGTTTACTCAGAATGGTGCCAAAAACATCCAGTGCGTAGCAGTTCTGTGGATGGAAATGTCTTGTTGATGTGAGGTCAAGGGAGAATGGCCAGACTGGTTTGAGCTGACAGAAAGGCTACGGTAATCCAGAAAACCACTCTATACAATTGCAGAGAGCAGAATAGCATCTCAGAATGCACAACACCTCAAACTTTGAGGCAGATGGGCTACAACAGCAGAAGACCACATCTGGCACTTTATTAGGACCATAGTGTTTCTAATACAGTGCCTGGTATTTAGATGCTGTAAATGGTCATTATTTCTTAAAGCTGAAGTATGTAACTTCTTTTTTGTGTGTGTGTGTGTGTGTGTGTGTGTGTGTGTGTGTGTGTGTGTGTGTGTGTGTGTGTTAAAATACTTCTATCCCATCTTAATATGCAGAGACAACTATAAGTAAGCCATTCATAGGTTAAAGGTGCTGTAAGTGATTTAAGTTTTCCACAAACTGAGCCACTGGATTAGCCAGGCCCCTTTTTTCCAAAACCCTGAACTCCAAAGATGACAAATGAGCTTTATTGAGACCGACATCATGCAGAAACGTTTGTTAAAAACAACAGCAGCAAAATGGCACCCTCAACTGATAATGGCAATAAGTTTCAATAATTCGCTGCAACTACAAGACTCCGATAACGTGTAAAATGATTGACATGCAAAAAGTGCATTTTAGTTTGCTGTTTACAAAGTCTAGAGCTGTCACAGGGGCCAGGGAAATATATCAGGACATTTATTCTTTCAAGGAGTAGTAAAATTGTTTGCATATCTTTCCATGAAAAATTTGCTTGCAACACCTTTAATTTTCCCAAAAACTAAAAACTGGCACTTTAAAAAAGTCCTGTGTTTTTTATAGTGGCCCGCGTAGACCTGCCCCAACACTTAACCAATTGCGTGAGTTGGGGCCGGGACTCTCTGACTTTTTGAACAACTGCAGCTGTGCATTCAGAAAGCTGTTTTGCAAGCATTTATTTTTTACCATGTTCCAAAAAGGAAAGTTTTATCCAATAGAGACGTATACCTAGTTTGAAGGTTTTATTTTTTTAGAAGCAAGCCAAATTTTTTTTCATGAACTTGAACGCTGTGCAAAAGTAGGCCAATTTCAAGGACTAAAATGATCACATTTAAACTAGCCTTCTAGGGTCCCTGCTCATCTGCATGAACATGCTGCATGGAGGCATGACTGCAGATGTGATCAGGGCAATAAATTGCAATATCTACAGGGAGAGAGGAAGGACAGCTGATCATCCTCGCAGTGGCAGAACATGTGTAACAACGCCTGCACAGGATCGATACATCCGAATATCACACCTGCGGGACAGGTACAGGATGGCAACAACTGCCCGAGTTACACCAGGAACGCACAATCCCTCCATCAGTGCTCAGACTGTCCGCAATAGGCTGAGAGTGGCTGGACTGAGGGCTTGTAAGCCTGTTGTAAGGCAGGTCCTTACCAGACATCACCGGCAACAGCGTCACCTATGGGCACAAATCCACCTTCGCTGGACCAGACAGGACTGGCAAAAAGTGCTCTTCACTGACGAGTCACTGTTTTGTCTCACCAGGGGTGATGGTCGGACACGCGTTTATTGTCGAAGGAATGAGTGTTATACCGAGGCCTGTACTCTGGAGCGGGATCGATTTGGAGGTAGAGGGTCCGTCATGGTCTGGGGCGGTGTGTCACAGCATCATCGGACTGAACTTGTTGTCATTGCAGGCAATCTCAAGACTGAGCGTTACAGGGAAGACATCCTCCTCCCTCCTGTGGTACCCTTCCTGCAGGCTCATCCTGAAATGACCCTCCAGCATGACAATGCCACCAGCCATACTGCTCGTTCTGTGCATGATTTCCTGCAAGACAGGAATGTCAGTGTTCTGCCATGGCCAGCGAAGAGCCCGGATCTCAATCCCATTGAGCACGTCTGGGACCTGTTGGATCGGAGGGTGAGGGCTAGGGCCATTCCCCCCAGAAATGTCTGGGAACTTGCATGTGCCTTGGTGGAAGAGTGGGGTAACATCTCACAGCAAGAACTGGCAAATGTGGTGCAGTCCATGAGGAGGAGATGCACTGCAGTACTTAATGCAGCTGGTGGCCATACCAGATACTGACTGTTACTTTTGATTTTGTTTAGGGACACATTATTCCATTTCTGTTAGTCACATGTCTGTGAAACTTGTTCAGTTTATGTCTTAGTTGTTGAATCTTTTTATGTTCATACAAATATTTACACACATTAAGTTTGCTGAAAATAAAAGCAGTTGAAAGTGAGAGGACTTTCTTTTTTTTTTTTTTTGCTGAGTTTTATAACAGGTAAAACGAATATGAAACTCGAAACAATTTATGAAACATAAAAATTTACAACACATAATACAACAGGGCTAAAGGCACTCTTGATTTATTTTCTCCCAAAACACTAAACAGCGACAAGAACCACCACAGTACTTTCATAAATACCTGTTTGTCTCTATACACCGCATACATCTATACACGTGTCTAAAGTTTGGTTTTGAGGGTTTTTTTTGGGTTTTTTTTAAATGTGGCATAAAAATCCCTGAAATTCACATTTATTTTAAGACAAAATACTTATTTGTCATTTCAGTTTTGTTTAAGGTGATTAAACCAAAATATTTTTATTATAACTGTCCAATACATGAAAAGATATTTAGGGTAAAAAGCCCCCCTGTTGCAGGGGTTAAAGGCCTCCCATATAATACATTGTTTTTCTTAAGTGGGGTGAATAGATTTATGAAAAATATTCAAAATGTGCTCATGTTGACTAACTGAATCACAATGGAGATTAATTTGTTTATAGAGTACTTGATGTTATGAAATGCCAAATGTGAAATTAACAGGACATGGTTAACCCTTTTCTGACGTGAATATATGGAGTATCTTAATTTATTACTAAAAAAAAAAAAAAAAAAAAAAAAAGGATATTGCTGTCTCATTTATTTTCCTAAGCTGATAAATTTTGACCTATCCCTGTATCTACACGATATTACTATAACCCTTCTGGGGACCTTTTACCCTAAGTGTTTTTCTTTAATCGAAACAATCTTCAGTTATTTCTTTTTACACAAGTTATGTTGCTCCATGAATATAAAAAAAAAATACATGTATTTTTTCAATCTTGATAAACTTTAATTGTGACCAGAAATAAAGCACATCTTCCTTAAGGTACGACTTTAGCCCCTTTGTACTCCAAGTTCACTATATTTTATATCTTTCCGCGCGAAAAAAAATAATAATAATAATTTGTGAGTTTTGCCCGTGCAGTGCTATAAACACAAAAGTGACACCTGCGCCTTCTGAAGGACGGTTGTCATGGTAACGCGTGTACGCGGGCTCTGTTGCGCCATACAATGCGCGCTAAAACACCCGGGAAAAATCCCGCTTCACCTGACGACCTCAGCATTACGATGAAACAGACAATGGTAGGATGCTGATAATATGGGACAGGTCTTTGAGTACAGCATCACTCCCAGCAGTTCAAACTCATATCTGGAGCAGTAAAAGAGAAATTAATAGAGAAGAGAATTGTATTCGTCAGAGATGTCTACATTAAGTGACTCAGGCTTTGAAGAGGACCTTCAGAGTTCTCCGGCAGTAAAACAGTGGACAGGAGATTCAAGCATCAGACTGACACTGGACTGGGATGGGTGCGATTATGAAGAGTGCTGCTTCATCATTCAGAGACACAATGAGCAGCAGTTTCTGGCGCAGAACTGTCTGGATAATCAACCGCAGGTGAGATGACCATGATGCACACCTTGAATACATCAGTCAAACAGTCTTTGTGTTACTGCAACCCGGTCTTGCTCAGGAAACAATGCCATTTGTATTGGAGGCGTATATAGGGATATTTCTTTTACTAACAATGTCCAACAGTGTATGCACCAGAGAAGATTTATGTCATTTTTGTTATATTGTTTTCCTTCTGAAAGTTATGAAAAAGTCACCACAGTGCCATTTCCAGCACATCTCAAATTCTCCATTTTGTTTAATAGAATTCTGAGGTGGAAATTACAATTTGACCAACTCGTTTGTCTTGCTGAGGCTATTTCATAGCAAACATTTTATATATCCTAAATACACAAAATTAAATAATATTTTCACACTTTTTATGCAATTTGGCAAAACTACAGCTTGATTAGAAATGACGCCCAATAAAAAGTGATATGTGGCCCAGTGACGAATAAGGTTTTCAAAACTGCACATCAAAGTAGTTTTTGCCTTTATGAGGATGTTATTGCCTTATTACTAAAATCTTACTTTCAAACAATGTATTGTAAGTGTTTTAATTGAGAATCATGTGACGACAACAGTCAAAATGTCATATGGGATAACGTTAATGAATTTTCAAAATATTATCATATTAAAACTTTTTTAATCAATAATACTTCATGAATATATAAAGTGAGGCAGTAACCAATATTTAGAGCTCGAAAAATAAAACTTGCACAAAATGTTTTATTCTCATTATAATGTGTTTGCTTTAAACGTGACCCTACTTGTTAAAGTTCTTTACCCATATTTTAAAGCTGCAATGTGTCTGAAAATATTTTACAGTACTTGGCATCATACTATTATTGTTTTCTCAACTCCATAAAATGAAATTATGCGTTTTAAGGGAAAAAATCTGCGTTATCCCGCCTGACTGAAATTGTTACACATGAATTGTCATTTTTACACAACTTACACATAATTGGTGTTCATAAATAATTATTTTTTATGTTATGCAAAGGGAGTCACACTGAAAATAGTTTTTTTCAAGGAAATTAATTAGGCTACGCTGTAAAGAAACCTTGCTGCTCTCTCTTTTTTTGACAGTGGCATCTAGAAAAATCATCAAAATGTGAAAACTGTACATATAAATATTAACTGTTAATGATGAATAATTATATAAATATTAAGCATCTAGGCAAATGAAAAATGTTATGAATATGGTGCATTCTCTTTTGACAAGTTTAAACAAGAAATAACTAAATGCGCTGTGTATGAAGTATGCTTATTAACATGCTTTATTAACCGAAGAAAAGTTATTTCATGTTCATTAAGGCTTTATTAATGTGTAATGACACTACACTTAATATAAAATGTGATCCAACAATGAATCAGCAATAATATACGCTAGTTTTGTTTTTGGAGGGGGGTACAATATGTCCACATTTTGAGCTTCAGTTAGCATATTAGCTTACAACAAACTGGGACTAGCTAACTAGCTAGTCTGGTTGTTGAAGAGAATTTGGTATAGTTAAACGTACATATTTTGCAAAAATTTTATTCTAATCACTTCTGGCATATTTTATGCCGACAGGTAGAAAACCTATGGAAAATATGTCAGTAGGAATGTAAGCTACTCTCTCACCTCAGTTGAATTTCCCACCACTGAAGAGAGAAAAAAAACTGCATTGTGATGTCACTACAGTGGATGGCCTTTTCTTAAAGGGGCAGATTCCCCAATATGACAGGTTGGACAATCACTGAATTATAATTGAATAATTAAATACTATTATTAATATATAATTTGTTAGTATTTAACTAAACAATGTTCATAATAATGTGTTAATATCACAATAAGAATGGAAATTATACAAATAAAGCTGAAAACTGTATAAAAAGAATATAATGTTAAACGTGCCATCCGGGATAACGGATGACATTACGGGCTAACAGAAAATAACTGTTATCCGATATGACAAAATTGTTATCCGGTATGACAAAATCCAGTTTGAACCTTAATCAAGAATTTGTTTTGGCTACCTAAAGAAATCTGCAACCTTGACCTTCAACTTCCAAGTATGTAAATTCATATTAAATAAACACATTTGCATAAAATTAACATTATATATATATATATATGTATATATATATATATATATATATATATATATATATATATATATATATATATTATTATTTTTTATTTTTATTTATTTTTTTGCGTTATCCCAAATGAAAAGCGAAAAGGGTAAATTAAACCCATTTTAAGAGAGACTTACTAACCTTTCGCCATTGTTTGGGGGTCCTTCAGGGTTTTCCTGACTGTGTAACATCCTGTCTGAAAAAGTGTCAAAATAAAATGCCCCATAAAATTGTTCCAGATTGCTTGTTATCCGGATGACATTGGCTGACTGCCAGTTTTGGGACAGAATGCTCCAAAGCATAACAATCAACTGGATGTCATATCTTTTTAATATTTAAATAAATTGTTGGCAACACTCATACAATAATGCCTGTGGCAGAGATTTTAGGTTTTATTTGATTTTTAACACTTTTTGTAGCTTTTTTGCTTTTCACCATGAGGTCCAAACAGTTATCCAGTATGACATTGTGTGACTATAATGTCTAATAATTCTTAAACTTTGTAAAACCATCATTACATGTTCATATCATTTGATAAACAGAGATTAATAGATTCAATAAATGTAATTTTTATAAATATTTTCCTTATTTTTACTCCATAAAGGGTTTGGACATCAAAATTGACCAGTGACGTGTCATTGGTCCATTTACCTTTTTACTGTTTTCTTCAAACACCTGCTGTCTCGCTTTTCATCACAAGCATGCTCTTCACTGACATTTTTGGCGACTTTGTTAACAAGTACACTAACTTTTGAAAAACGTTTTGTAGCATAGTGTTGGTTGCCACAAAAAATAATTTGGACTTCTCTCTTATTTATTTAAAAGGATAGTTCACCGAAAAAAGAACATCCTCTCATCATTTACTCCCCTTCATGCTATCCCAGATGTGTACGACTGTCTTTCTACTGCTGAACACAAAAGAAGATTTTTAGAAGAATATCTTGGCTCTGCAGGTCCTTTCAATGCAAATGAATGGTGATCAGACATTTGTAGCTCCAAAAATCACAGGAAAGAAACATAAAAGTAATCCATATGACTCCAAATTAATCCATATGCAGCGTGAAGCATTTACCCATTGAACATAGGGAAGAGGTGGGGAAATATGATTTCTGTAAAGTTCAGCAGTAACCTTTTCAAATGAAATGATAAACCCACAAATGGCACAGTTTCCTGACAATGACCCACTCATCACCATTATTGTTGTTGGTGGTGGTGCTATTTTGTCTATTCATTTTAACATTAACTTTAATATCCTTACAGATCACTGCAGACGCTCGCAGCAGACTGGTCAGCTGGCTCATTGCTGTACACAGACAGCTCAAACTATCCTTTGAATCATGCTGTTTGGCTGTTAATATCATGGACCGTTTTTTGATCACAACCTCAGTAGCTGCAGACTGTTTCCAGTTACTGGGAGTGACATCTTTGCTGATCGCAACAAAACAAGTAGGCAATAGCTCTTTCTCAGTAACATTTCATTCAGTTTCATTGTAATTATATGTAATAATCTTTAAAAAAAAAATGAAAAAACTTTCAAATAATTTCTGGTAACTGTGTCCGGAAAATTAGTATTAGGACCTCTCAGGTCTATGGACAGTGAATTTCTGTACATTAGAAGTATTTGAACAATTAAAACACACTTAAAAATATGAATGTCGTTGTACTAGATCACAAAATATCAAACCAAGTAGTGTTTATTTTAAAGAAAGATACCATAAGCACACATCTCAAGCTAAATGTGTCACAAAAATCAGTTTTGGACTTTAAAAGATACTGTTCAAAATGACAAAAGAGACTAAATGTACCCAGACACTTTCTAGTTGTCAAACAGAAGAGAGAAAAAAAGTGTTAGTGGAACATGTCCATAATTACTGTGATGAACTAGATCTGTTGTTACTCTGCTAGGACACCTGTGTGAACATAAGAGGAACTGATTTCATACATCCACTAAAAATCCCATTGACACCCATTGCTGAAGTCATTGCAAAAATGGCTCAGATTTCACTTGGTTTGATATTTTGTTAGCTAAAGCAATGGCATTCAGACATTAAGCAAGGCCTATGTGTCCAAATACTGTTTGGGGCCTTGTTATGTCAATCTGAGTGCGTTTGTATTTTTTATTTTCCAGGTTGAAGTGTGTTCACCTCGCATCAAAGAACTCCTCTCACTTTGCTGCAACTCTTTTTCCAGGGAACAACTATGCAATCTTGAGTGCCTTATTCTTCTTAGACTCAATTTTAGACTGGCTGCACCTACCCTAGCTTTCTTTCTGGACTATTTCACCAGTCGTGGCCTTCTTGGTCATCAACCTAGTGGACCCTTGGTCACTACACAGGATAGAAATAGATGGAATAAGCACAGAGCTGCTGAAGACCAGGATTCTAGTGCAAAGAAGCTGAATTGGTTGGCTTGCAAAGTCTGTGAACTGAGTTTGGCAGACTACACGTTTAACAAGTATATACCTTCTGTCATTGCACAGTGTGCTATGAAATTGGCAAAAGATCTGCTGAAGATATCTTCAATTCAATCTACGGACAACAACACTGGCTCAAAAAAGACATTCGATTCATTCTGTTTGAATGAAAAGCTACTACTTACCTGTGAGAATCAGGTTTTATTTCAACAATGCACTGAAGATCTGAAATTGTTAGTTTCTCTTAATCAAGACGCAGTTCAAGACTTCATAATACTATAAACTATATTTATTTATTTATCCTATCAGATTTGCTCTACATTATATTATTCTTAACTCATTTTTACTGTTACTAAGATACTGTAGCAAGGGAATGTTTATTATTCTTAACGTATAGTCATTCTTTTATAGTGCAATTGGTTAAACTGCATGTATTCAGCTTGATGTTTGTCGACCTACCTCTAAAATCAATTCTTTAGTTTAAAGAGCGATTGTCACAAAATTGTCAAGAAAATGTCCTCTTCACATTTTATTCCACAATCAAATGAAAGCTGAAACTATATTTTGAATATAGAAAAAAAAAAAAAGCATATTGTTAGGGCCCTAAAGAATTTTTACATTTTGACATTATTTTCATGAAAGTTCTGCACATTTTACACCCGATTTTCATTTTCGCAATGTGAAAAAAGATGGTCATTGTGATATTCTCATTACCACAACATGAAAAAATTATATATTAAAGTGTAAATTTTAACATAGAAAATCATAGTAAAACAACATATTTATAGTAAAAACTGTTACGGTAATGAGAATCTTCATTGAAAAATGAGAATATTAATAGTAAAATTTCTGAATGTGTTACAGTAATGACAAATGGGGGTAAAATGTGCTTAAGTGTCCATGTGTGTGTGTGTGTGTGTGTGTGTGTGTGTGTGTGTGTGTGTGTGTGTATATATATATATATATATATAAAAGATTATTATTATTATTATTAATATTATTGATTTGGGGTAAATATGACCAGGACATTTTCTTGACAGGTTTTGTGAGAATCACCCAAAAGCTGAATTAAAAGGTGGATAGATATCAAACATTAACCCTTTGAATGCCCTCAATCAGTATCTTAGCATTTCTGTTTGTCAATATATAAAATTAAAACTGCAATTCATGAAAATAGCTTTTAAAAGCTACTGTATGCGTGGATTCATTGGGAATAGGTCAAAAATGTCAGATAGGCTTTGATGTCAAATCAAGTAATTGTTATTTATATAGTGCTTTTCACAACACCTTTGTTTCAAATCAGCTTTACATAGAATTATACTCTAAAAGAAAAATGATGCTGTAATGTCTGTAATGTCATGAAATCCTCATTATGCGTTTTATGTGAATAACGTGATTGAAAATCATGCCTTAAATATATATACACTGGCAGCCAAAAGTTTGGAATAATATACAGATTTTGCCTTTTTCGGAAGGAAATTGGTACATTAATTCACCAAAGTGGCATTCAACTGATCACAAAGTATAGTCAGGACATTACTGATGTCAAAAACAGTGCCATCACTATTTGAAAAAAACGTATATTTTTGATCAAATCTAGACAGGCCCCATTTCCAGTAACCATCACTCCAACACCTCATCCTTGAGTAATCATGCTAAATTGCTAATTTGGTACTAGAAAATCACTTGCCATTATATCAAACACATTTGAAAGCTATTTGGTTCGTTAAATGAAGCTTAACATTGTCTTTGTGTTTGTTTTTGAGTTGCCACTGTATGCAATAGGCTTGCATGTCTTAAGGTCAATATTAGGTCAAAAATGGCAAAAAAGAAGCAGCTTTCTCTAGAAATTCATCAGTCAATCATTGTTTTGAGGAATGAAGGCTATACAATGCTTGAAATTGCTTGAATGCTTGAAGATTTCATACAAAGGTGTACACTACAGTCTTCAAAGGCAAAGGACAACTGGCTCTAACAAGGACAGAAATAGATGTGGAAGGCCAGATGTACAACTAAACAAGAGGATAAGTACATCAGAGTCTCTAGTTTGAGAAATAGACGCCTCACATGTCCTCAGCTGACAGCTTCATTAAATTCTACCCGCTCAACACCAGTTTCACGTACAACAGTAAAGAGAAGACTCAGGGGTGCAGGCCTTATGGGAAGAATTGCAAAGAAAAAGACACTTTTGAAACAGAAAAACAAAAAGAAATGTTAGAGTGGGCAAAGAAACGGACATTGGACAACAGATAATTGGAAAAGTATGTTATGGATCTTAACCCCATTGAGCTTTTGTGGACTGTAAGGTGCGTGAGAAGTGCCCGACAAGACAGCCACATCTATGGCAAGTGCTACAGGAAGTGTGGGGTGAAATGTCACGTGAGAATCTGGGCAAACTGACAGCAAAGCTGTCATTACTGCACGTGGAGGATTTTTTTGATGAGAACTCTTTGAAGAAGTTCTGAACATTTTTTTTCCAAATTATAATATACATTTTTCACATTATTAATGTCCTATCTATACATTGTGATCAGTTGAATGCCACTTTGAAACAGCAAAATCTGTACATTATTCCAAAATTTGGCTGCCATATAAACTCAGCAAAAAAAGAAACATCCTCTCACTTTCAACGGCTTTTATTTTCAGCAAACTTAACATGTGTCAATATTTGTATGAACATAAAAAGATTCAACAAATAAGGCATAAACTGAACAAGTTTCACAGACATGTGGCGAACAGAAATGGAATAATGTTTCCCTGAACAAAGGTGTCAAAATCAAAAGTAACAGTCAGCATCTGATATGGCCATCAGCTGCATTAAGTACTGCAGTTCATCTCCTCCTCATGGACTGCACCAGATTTGCCAGTTCTTGCTGTGAGATGTTACCCCACTCTTCCACCAAGGCACTTGCAAGTTCCCGGACATTTCTGGGGGAAATGACCCTAGCCCTCACCCTCTGATTCAACAGGTCCCAGACATGCTCAATGGGATTGAGATCGGGGCTCTTCTCTGGCCATGGCAGAACACTGAAATTTCTATCTTGCAGGAAATCACGAACAGAACGAGCAGTATGGCTGGTGGCATTGTCATGTCAGGATGAGCCTGCAGGAAGGGTACCACATGAGGGAGGAGGATGTCTTCCCTGTAACGCACAGTGTTGAGATTACCTGCAATGACAACAAGCTCAGTCCGATGATGCTGTGACACACCGCCCCAGACCATGACGGACCCTCCACATCCAAATCGATCCCGCTCCAGAGTACAGGCCTCGGTGTAACGCGCATTCCTTCGACGATCAACGCAAGTCTGACCATCACCTCTGGTGAGACAAAACCGCAACTCGTCAGTGAAGAGCACTTTTAGCCATTCCTGTCTAGTCCAGTGAAGGTGGGTTGGTGCCCACAGGCGACGTTGTTGCCGGTGATGTCTGGACATTGCAATTTATTGCCCTGGCCACATCTGCAGTCCTCATGCCTCTATACAGCATGCCTAAGGCACATTCACACAGATGAGCAGGGACCCTGGACATCTTTCTTTTGGTGTTTTTCAGAGTCAGTAGAAAGGTCTTTTTAGTGTCCTAAGTTTTTATAACTGTGACCTTAATTGTCTACTGTCTGTAAGCTGTTAGTGTCTTAACGACCGTTCCACAATTGCATGTTCATTAATTGTTTATGGTTCATAAAATCAGCATGGAAAACATTGATTAAACCCTTTACAATAAAGATCTGTAAAGTTATTTGGATTTTTACAAAATTATCTTTAAAATACAGTGTCCTGAAAAAGGGACGTTTCTTTTTTTGCTGAGTTTGTATATATATATATATATATATATATAAACACACACACACACACACACACACACTGATCAGCCACAACATTAAAACCACTGACAGGTGAAGTAAATAACATTTATTATCTTGTTATATTGGCACCTGTCCAAAGTTATTATAGCAAATGAAAACTAATTGTAAAAGATACATTTTTGTAAACTGAAATAAAAAATAATAATAACATCATTGGAAAAACTGAAACTAAAATAAAATAAAAATTCATGGCTCTGAAAGTAACATAAAATAAAAATAATCTTAAATAAAATTTTGTTTTTGTTGCAGTATGTTTTTAAACCCTTAAAACCGGCATTACCATAACATGGCGATAATAGACGCCTGACCTCACTGGATACTATTGACTGCATCAGCAACAGAGCGAGAATCAATACCAGAGAGGCAAATCAGGTAGATAACAGTCTGTTCATTAATTGTTTTATCCTCTCAATCTGATTTGTTGTACATTTAATTTTGAACTGGTAAAGAGTTTGGTTTGAAGTTCAGCAGGGCTCGACATTAACGCTTGTCCGGGACAAGTGGATTTTTGAAGGGGCAGGCACATAAAGAGAAAAATAGCCTGAATGTCAATGGCTGTGTCTCGTTTGGAAGGATGTGTCCTCCAGAGGGCGCGTCCTTTGAAGGCTGCAGTATAGCAGTATAAACGAGACGGCCTTCATAGGATGAATGGAAACGGAACGTAACGGTTGCTATGACAGCATGCCACTCTTTAACAAGCACGAGCACTTGGGAATTAACATTACTTGCGTTTGAGCATCATATTTACGGGCAAATTGGCGTCATTTTTTTAGACATTTCCGTTGAAGCAAAGAATTGTAGGTTGTGAGTGCCCACAAAGGATACACCTCATGCATCCTCTGAATTCCCATGAAAGAAGGTAGCATTCGAAGTGTCCTACTCACTTTTCTGAAACGAGACAGCCTCAATGACGTATGCGGCCGACAAATGCGACCTCCGGAGGACGCATCCTTCCAAACGAGACACACCCAATAATGAAAAGATAACCGGCTATATTTGTGATATAGCCAAGGCCTTATTACAAAGATAATATTCTTATTCTGCTGTTGAAAATAACTCAGAGCGTGTAATTTTATAATTCGCTAGCGATCAAATAATAGCTGTGCGCTTTCACTGGCAGATGACTTTGTGCACTTTCATACACTTGTGCTCCAAGAACGCTCGTGAAACGCGCCTGAACGATCATTTCAAAATTCCGCCAAAATGCCCATCTTGTTGAGGTATTCATTTAAACAGAGAGTGATGTCTAAAGTGAATGTAATTGGGGGGAATCAGATTTGTATCAAAATATCGGACATGTAAGTTTTAATGCAACCTAATAGACCAGCTGCTGTCTGTGTGTTGTTAATATCAAACAACCATAACAAGAAAACGAGAAAACCACTCACTGTTCTTGGCTGGATAACTTTATTAGCTTTAAAAAGTATTAATGCATTATTGAGTACATTATACAGTTGTTAGTAAAATACGATTTGGTTGCTTTATTCTGCCTTCCTCGCAGTCACTCTTCGATCAGGAGATGAATTCACCGGTGGGAAGAAATACACAGACACAGAATGTCACAAGCAGTTCTTCAATTCATTAAAAGCAAGCAAGGGGTTTATATGGTTCTTGTCACACAAGGCTGGTTACACCCCCCACCTCGAACTTTCTCAATCCTCCATATATGGGGTTGTTTCCTCTCGCTTACAGAAGTACATTCTTATCAAGTACATTTTGTGTTCAAGACAGTGCCAAAAACATACAAAGCAGATGAGCAAGCATCAAGGTCACATTGTTCCATCTGAGGCCTATTTTTCTCATAACAGTGAAGACCAGTAATAATTTTACTTAGCATTTCATTCTGAACGTTTACTTGAATACTCGATACTGCTGTTAAAAACATTTAAAGCTGTTAACAAAACCACTGTTTTCTTAATTTTGTATTTTTTGTTCTATTTTAATTTATTTCTATTCATTGCTATATTGTTATGTTATTACTGACTGTTTAGTAGTCTTGAATAATTATTTGTTGTAGTTGGGACAGGTCTTTTATTTTCTGACTTCAGGTCTCTTGGGTTTCTTTAATGCACTCAGTTCTTGTAAATTCATAACACTCAATAAGGTAACAAAAAAACAGTGTTTTTTAAACACTCTGTAGCGTCGAGCTTGTGTTCTCAGGTCGCTCTCTCTCTCTCTCTCTCTCTATTTCTCTCTCTCAAACTGGTGAGCTGGTGCGGCTTTTAAGTCTACCTCCAACATCACTATAACAAGAGACAGGTGATGAGTCTTACAGCTCTCTCTCTTCTGCAGATAGACAAACAACCATGCCCCCATCACCACATATCCCCACCGCCCGACTCAGGCCAGAACAACCGGCCTGCCATACCCCCCCCCCCCCCCCCCATTTCTGAAGAGGAAGTCAACCACAGCCATCTGTGCTCCTGGTCTGCCAATTATTTTACTGTTATTGACCTGTGCTCTGCTTTTTTCAGCATCCCTTTAGCAGAGGAAAGCAGACACCTTTTTTCATTCACCTATCAATGTAAACAGTATACATACACCAGAATGCCCCAGGGATTCAAACATTCACCACAGGTGTTCAATCAAGTTTTGAAAACTGATTTGGAAGATCTTAGATGGAATAGCACGTTGATAAAATATGTAGATGATCTGTTGATTTGTTCAACAACATTAGAACAATGTCACCAAGATTCTATCAAAGTGCTTAGCAAACTGGATGAAGGAGGCCACAAGGTCTCTAAAGAGAAACTGCAATACTGCCTACCACAGGTAGAATACTTAGGACGAATCATTGTCAATTGGAGGGCATAAGTAAAGCACCTCAACCACAAACAGTGGGACAAATGATGACCTTTTTAGGTATGACAGGGTTTAGTGCTGATTGGATAGAAGATTACACTTTCAAAACAGCTCCCTTAAGGGCACTGATGAAACAGACAAGGCATCAGAATCTCCGAGCTCGACTAACATGGGATACTGATGCATTGATAGCCTTTGAATTATTGAAAAAAGAGCTTCAGACAGCTCTAGCAACCCCAGACTATGCCAAACCATTTCATTTTTATGTAGCAGATAGAAGAGATGGATATGCGTCAGCAGTCTTAATGCAGGAAACTTGCAGTGGAATTAAAAAGCAACCAATTGCTTATTATAGCACCAAATTAGACAGTGTAGCACAAGGCTACCCGCCATGTTTTCAAGGACTTGCAGCAGTGTATTTTGCTTATGACAAACCTTCCACTGTGACAGCGGCCTACCCAGTAATAACTTACATTCATCACAAAGTAACAGAACTATTAGAACAAGGTAGATTTGTTTTAAGGTGTTTAACATATTCAACACTGCTAACTTACCCAGACATCATCATAAAGCAATGCACAACAATAAACCCAGCCAATTTCATTCCTCTAGAAGGGGAGGGAACACCTCATGAATGTGTAATAGACTCTCTAGCTTTTACTTGTTTAAGACTGGATTTAGAGTCAACACCGATCATTGATGCAGAGGCAGATTACTTTGTAGATGGGTCATGCTTTAGAGACCATCTGGGAAATCATGCTGGGTATGCTGTTGTCAAGAGAGAAGACAAAAATGTTGTCGCAATTGTGTTGCAGCATTGTAAGCAACCATGCTCAGCACAACTGGCTGAATTAAAAGCACTGACTGAAGCTTGTCTATTAGCTAAAAATCAAATTGTTAATATTAATACAGATTCTGCATATGCACATGGAGTGTGCCATCTATTTGGAGCAGCTTGGAAGCAAAGATGTTTCAAAAAGAGTGATGGGACACCAGTTCAGCATGGTGACCAAATAATCAAGTTCATTTCAGCCATGATGCATCCAAAGAGATTGGCTATCATCAAATGTCAAGCACACAAAAAAGGCAATGATTTTGTCATTCAAGGTAATAATGCTCCTTTAATTTTGCTTGAACCTCAACCCCAAATAGATGATATTGCACGTATGCAGCAACAAGCTGGCATTTATGAACACAGGGTATGGCAACAAAGAGGTGCAAGCAGGGATGTAAATGGTATATGGCCTGAAGGACACATGATTGCTCCAACAGCACTCCTTACTATTCTAATCTCAGATGTGCATGGTTTCGACCATTGCGCAACGGGGGAAGTGATTAAAAAAAATAAAATAACAGGAATATTGGTCCCCATACCTACAAGCAATGGTAGATGTATTTTTGGCTGAATGTGAAATCTGCACCCAAAATAATGTCAGAAAGGGTACATCTGCACCAAAAGGTCACATACCAGTTCCAGAAGGACCATTTAAACATCTGGTAGAAGATTATGTGGACATGATAAAATCAGTGAGGGGAAAAAGATACATGATGGTGATAATAGACAGATTCAGTAGATGGGTAGAAGCAGTACCATCAGCAGATCAGGGAGCTCAAACTGTGATCAAATTGTTGACCAGAGAGGTCATTCCAAGATTCAGCGTACAATCTCAAATTAGTTCTGACAATGGCTCAGCATTCATTCAAAGAACAGTGAAGACAGTGTTGCAACAGCTGAGAATAAAACAAAGATTAGGGTGTGTCTATCATCCACAGTCACAGGGAATGGTAGAAAGAGTAAATGGAACTCTCAAAGCTAAGCTCAACAAAATATGTGCTGACACTAAGCTCAGTTGGGTTGTGTTGTGGCTTCTGCCACCTCTGTGAAAAATCACTCTAGAAGTCTTTGGGTTTTGATGCCAGAAGATAGACTTTATTATCAGAGATAAAAATCCAGAATCTGGGTTTGCACCCACTTAAATACATATGATCTACCAAGGCGTGGCAAATGTCACCACCATCCATCACATTTCCAGTCAATTGTTTCTCAAGAAGTGAACAGGAAATGTCCGTGGAGAGGCTTCACCATATGTCTTCTCTAGTGTCAACACAGGAGACTAGTTTACCATATGTGAGCACATTCCATTCTTACACAGGCACACACAGCAATATACATGCTTGACCACCAGAAACAACTGTAGAATAAAATGGCTATATTTACATTGATTATACTTGATTCATTTATATTTAACTTTATAAAAATATTCCACAGTTGATGCTCTACCTCTTGCACTGATGTGTTACCACATGCAGGATCACCAATCTAACACTGCATGAAATGATAACAGGCAGACCCATGCCAGTACCATATCTGAGAGGTCCTTATGAAGGCCCACCTCTAGAACATTTGCAGATGGAATTAAGGGCTTATATGAGACAATGAACTGCTATACATGAAGCCATTTATTCACTGGAACAGAAAAGGAGACCCAGACAAGAAGAAAAAGTTCCCTGTAAGACCAAGTGTAACTGAGAGTTTTTAGGAGGAAATGGATTGAACCCAGAAGGGAAGGACCTTATAAGGTAGTAAGGGCAACCCCAACAGCAGTCCAGGTGGAAGGTAGCACAATGTGGTATTATTTGAATCACTGCACTAGAGTACCTAGACTAAGACCAAGAAGATGAGAAGACCAAGTAGATAGTGCAGAAGAGGATCAGGAAGACCCAAATGTGGCTCCTCCTGAAGCTGAAAGAGAGCCTGAAGCTCATGACCAATAAAGAGCAGAACAAGGAGAAGAAAGGGCAGAGCAGGAAGGAGAGAGTAGTAACACTGTTGCACCTCATTTAAGGGCAACTGAACATGCTGAAGCAAGAGATGACATACAACTGCAGGAGGAGGTGCTGCAGTCAGCAGAGACAGAACAGGAAGGTGAGAGAGGTTCTGACATTAACATTGATGCTGATACATCTGATGCAGCAGTTGCCCCAGACCCAAGGCTTTCCAGAGACCAATCTCCAGATCCATGGCATGAAGAGTTTCCCGTGCTTGACATCGCAGACCTCGAATGGTCCCATTCAGAATTTCAATGGTCTCCATAATGTCACTGACTCAACACAAGGTACCCAAGTAAATAAATCTTTTAAAAAGAGGTTTATAGGGGCCTTTTATAATGACTATGAATATTATCAGGATCTGTATGGTGGTATTGATAAAGCAGACCCATTTTTGGAAAAAGAAAGATTGCTAGAGAACGTGCATCTGAATTGTATTTAATTATCACATGTTATACATTTGCACATAGACAGTGAAATTCTTTTTTTCACATATCCCAGCCAAGCTGGAGTCAGAGCGCAGGGTCAGCCATGATACAGCGCCCCTGGAGCAGATGGGGTCAAGGGCCTTGCTCAAGGGCCCAACAGTGGGATTGTAGTGGTGTTTGGGCTTGAACCCCTGACCATCTAGTCAGTAACCCAGAGCCTTAACCACAAAGCCACCACTGCCCCTAAAAAAATGACTGGTTCAAATGGGCAGAGTATACAGTAAAATGATCAGGAATGTCTAGTTGCATGTTATGTTCACCATCACCTATGAAAAAGCTTACAGTATTGCCCAATTGATATGATTATATACATTGTGCTCAATACTACTCACAAAATTGTGTTAAAAGGGAAAAGGCACCCTTTTGTCCAGTCAAATGTCTGGCATTTCTAGGATATCCAAAATTTCAAAAATATTATGACAAAGAAGGATGGGGAGATGACTGTAAACATTTAGACATTCGAATAAATGTGAGAAAAAGAGAAAACTCCTTAGCATATGTAATAAACCGCACGCTTGAATATGAGTGTTTTAATAAATTCAAAGGAGTGGTAGATATGGGAAAATGTAAAGGCAACTGTGAAATAATTTGGCATCTGGATGAAAAAATTTATGATCAGGAAGGAGTTTATAAGTTTAGCAGAATGATATTTGCAACAGCCACAATGAAGGACATTTTTACAGTAATAGAAGCCCCAAGATGTGTGGGTAAATCTGGGGAAGGATGCCTTATAAATTGTGAAAACCAAACTTTAGTTTCCCCTGTGATAAAAATATATGAGGAACAAACAGCAGTCATAGCAGACTACTTTTGGATTTGTGGAGGAAAAGGATAGAGAGCTATATTACCCAAAGGGTGGAAAGGAATATGTATCAGAGTAAGACTGTTGCAAGAAACAATGATGTTAACATGAAACCCAAATGCAGTTGAAACCCCAAATGAGTCTTGAGAGACTGTACAGACAAATTATAGAGTAAAAAGAGTTTTTCAGCCTGACCCTAATATATACTTCCAAGAGGAATACCGCAGGAATTTAAGGCTAGGGATGAAATAAAATCAGGCTTTGAGTCTATACTCGTATGGATAACACTCAATAAGAATACAGAATGGATTAATTACATTTACTACAATCAGCAAAGATTCACCAATTACACTGATGAAGCACTGAAGGCTTTAGGAGAACAGTTAGCTGCTACAAGCAAAATGACATGGCAAAATAGACAGGAACTAAATTGGCTGCTGGCAGAAAAAGGAGCGGATTGTGTAATGTTTGGAGCTGACTGTTGCACTTATATCCCAAAAAATACAGCTCCTGATGGATCCTTTACTGAAGCAATGAAGAAGCTGAAGAGACTGAGGGAGGAAGTGACTGAAAACGCAGGAAGAGATCAACACTTTGGAAATTGGGGGTGGGGGGGGGGTCACGTGACGCCATGCAAGGAGCGGACGTGTGAGCGACGAGCTCTGCGCACTTTGCTGAATTTTCGATTATTCTCATGTTATAATCTGGTGAAATTTGATACACCCAGTTACACAGTTGCCCTTTGTTGCAAAACATGGCAAAGAAGTCAAAATCCTCAGGCTCTGGAGACATTAAAAGACACTTACATGTTCAGGATGAAAGCCCCGACAGGCCTACAGTCCGAGGACTCGATTTGGATGGCGTGGCGGGAGAAGGAATCCAGCATCAGTTGTCCAACATGTCGGTGATGTTAACTAAGGTTCTTGCTGACTTGGAGGATCTTGCTGTAATACGTCGATCGATTATGGCGATGGAAACAAAATTCTCTGAGTTAGCTACAAGAGTGACTGATGTTGAAAAACGAATCGATTTTCTGGAATCTTCGGAGAGGGAATTAACTGCTAATCCGCCCGTGACCAAAGTTGATTTGGAACATCTCCTTGAAAAGCTTGAAGATCTTGAGAATAGAAACCGCAGGAATAATATTCGAATTGTTGGAATTCCTGAGCATGAGGAGAGATATGGTGAAATTCCTAGATGAGCTTTTCCCGAGTCTGCTTGACATAACAGGCCACAAGCTGGAAATCGAACGAGCTCACAGAGTCCCAGCTCACAGATCTGCTGAGGGAGATAGGCCCCGATCAATTCTGGCCAGATTTCTGAGATCATCCGATAAAGATCCGTGTTGCGCCAGGCGAGGAGCAAAGGGAAGCTTTCTTGGAAGAACCATAATATTTTCTTGCTCCCGGACTTTGCGAGTTTGACAAGAGAGAAACGCGATCAGTTCAAGGAATGCAAGAAACTCTTACATCAGAAAAAGATCTCATTTGCTCTAATGTTTCCTGCCAAACTGAGAATAGAAACGAAGGTCGGTCGCAAAATATTCACATGTCCAAATCAGGCAATATCTTTTATAGAATCAATGTCTGAGTAAACCATTGGATGTTTCTCATGTGAGTGGGCCTGTCTCGCTGTACTTACCCTTGAGGAAGCTGGGCGACATTTTAAGTTTTATGCATTGGCTCCGCCGAGTGGCCGGAGCTTGTTTTATGAATAACACTTTCCTTAAAGAAACTTTTACATTGAATTTCCCGGACAGATTGAGAGTGGACACTATGGATGACCGCAAAATATCTACATGCTCACACAAAGGATGTCTTTTATAAAGCTGACGGATTGTGTAAGTCATGGTATATACTTTTATGCAGCCTCTGAGTTAATTGACTCGATCATCCGGGGGAACCGGGATGCCGGTTTTGTTTCTGTTTGTATTGGTTCCACCTAGCGGCTGGAGCTTGTTCTGTTGAATAACATTCCTTTGGAACAGCTGTTGATTCATCTGTTCGTTCTTTGTGCTTATTCCTCCTGCTGGCTGTGGTTTGTTTTGCTGAGTTTTTTTTTTTTTTTTTACGGGACACTGGAAAGATTACGTCATCTGTTGAACTCATAACAGCCAGCTCACTGAACATTCGTTTGTCTGTCCGAGGAGTCTGAACGGTTTTATATCAGCTGGAATTTGTTTTGTGGAAGATCACATCTTTGAGACAGTTCTGTGAATGAATATACACATTCTTTGTGTTCATTCTTCTTATTGACTGGGTTTATTTCACAAAGTATTTTCTATGATGTAATGTTGCCTCACAAATTTGTGAGGAAAAATTTAACAATCCGATGGCAAAGTTGTCGCGGGGGCTCGTGGGTGTTCATGGACCTTTTGAGTTTAGAGGGATTGTCGCCGGTTGGCGCTTTCGTGCGTGGGGTTAATGCGCACGTTTTTATTTTTTCTGTTTGTTTTGTTCGTGGGGGGGATGTTCGGGGGTTGATTGTTTCACTAATGGGGAATGTGGTCTTCATAATTTTGTTTTTGGCACATAATTTATTTTTTCTATTATATGAATATGTCAGTTGTTAATATAAGTGTACTATCTCTCTCCACATGGAATGTGAATGGGTTGGGGCACACCATAAAAAGAAGGAAGGTTATTTCTTTTCTTAAATGTAACAAATATGATATAGTGTTTCTTCAAGAAACACATCTCTCCCTGCAGGAAGCTGAAAAACTTGGGAAGATATGGGGTGGATATGTTTTCTTTAGTGCTGGCACAAGTAGGAGCAAGAGAGTCATTATATTGGTAAATAAACATCTATAATTCAAATGTCTCAAGCAGATTAAAGATAAAGGATGTTGCAAACCGCTGACACCCCTCATGATATAATATTGGGAGGAGACTTTAATCTTTTGATGGACTCAGTCCTTGATCATAGTGAAGCAAAAGTGTGTAAGCCCCCTTGAGCAACACTGATGCTTCACAGGATGTGTAAAATTCTTGGTCTTTTGGATATTTGGAGACTTTTGAACCCGTCCAGTAGGGACTATACATTTTTTTCATCAGTCCATAAGATTTATTCTAGAATAGATTTTTTTTTGATATCCAAATCCCTAATTTCATTTGTTGTTGATTGCTCAATTGGAAACATTTTAGTCTCAGATCATGCCCTGGTGAGTTTAGAGGTGATGCCACATATAGAGAAAAATAAATCATATAGTTGGCACCTTAATGTATCCCTTCTGCAAAATCCTGATTTCCAACAAATGTTAAAGACTGAAATCAATGTTTAAATGGAGACCAACTGGTCCTCAGTAACCTCTGTGGGCATGGCTTGGGAGGCACTTAAAGCATTTCTTAGAGGCCGGATCATACAATATGCCTCATTCATCAAAAAATCCAAAGCACGAGAACTTGTGGAGTTGGAAGGAAATATTAAAAGTGCAGAGGCAGAGCTGAAGCGCCGTATGTCAGCTGATGGCCTCAGAGAATTGACCCGATTGAAATATAGATATAATACTATTTTGTCGCGGAAAGTGGAGTTTGGTTATTCAGGGCAAGACAGTCATACTTTGAGTTGGGTGACAAAGCAGGGAAGCTTTTGGCTAGATATATAAAGCAGAGAGAGTCTTTTTCAACCATTCCCTCAGTGAAATCTGCTGGTGGTGAAATATTTGCCTCAGCCATTGATATTAATAATGCCTTTAAAGAGTTCTATATTGATCTTTATAGTTTCACGTCTTCGTCTACTGATGAAGATATTAGAAACTTTGTGGAACCATTAGATCTTCCTAAACTGACGATTGAGCAAAAACCTCTCTTGATTCTGAGATAACCTTGGAGGAGCTTGACGAGGTAATTAAGTCCCTACCTACTAGCAAGGCTCCGGGGCCAGATGGTTTTGCTGCAGAATTTTTTAGATCCTATGCTACAGAACTGGCTCCACTTTTGTTAGAAGTTTATACTGAATCATTAAAGAACGGAAAACTTCCTCCAATCATGACACAAGCCTGGATCAGTCTGATTCTTAAAAAGGAGAAAGATCCAAACGAGTGTAAAAGTTACCATCCAATTTCCCTGATCCAACTAGATATAAAAATATTGTAAAGTAAAGTTATGACATCTCTTATACATATAGATCAGGTGGGGTTTATTCGGGGCCGCAGCTCTTCTGATAACATCAGGCGTCTCATCAATATCATGTGGTCAGTAGCGAATGATCAATCTCCAATCGCTGCCATCTCACTTGATGCCGAAAACGCGTTTGATATGGTAGAATGGGATTAACTTTTTAAGATTTTAAAAATTTATGGGTTCGGGAGTACATTTATTGGTTGGATTAAGTTACTTTATAGACACCCTGTAGCAGCGGTACAAACACACCCTGTAGCAGCGGTACAAACAAATGGATTAATCTCAGATTATTTTACTTTGAATAGGGGCACTCGGCAGGGTTGCCCTCTTTCCCCATTATTGTTCTGTCTTGCCCTGGAACCATTAGCAGCTGCGTTAAGAAAGGAGGATGATTTTCCAGGGGTGGTGGCGGGAGGTGTGCCGCATAAGCTTCTGCTTTACGCAGATGATATTTTATTATTTGTCTCTGAACCTACTAGATCTTTGCCTTGCCTCCACAGAATTATTAATTCCTTTTCCAAGTTCTCAGGATACAAAGTAAATTGGGCTAAATCCGAAGCTTTGGCTTTGACAGAGTACTGCCCAGTAACGGCTTTTCAGCCGGGCGCCTTCCATTGGCCCAAACAGGGGATTAAGTATTTGGGGATTTTATTCCCAGCAAATTTGTCTGATTTAGTTAGTGTTAATTTTGACCCTTTAATAAAAAGGTTTTTGAGCGATGTCAGCAGGTGGGCTTCATTACATTTATCGATGATTGGGAAGGTTAATGTTATTAAAATGAATTGTATTCCAAAATGTAACTACCTGCTACAATCTCTCCCTGTAGATGTCCCCCTCTCTTATTTCAAGGAATTTGATAGCATAGCGAAGTCCTTCATTTGGAATGGTAAACGTCCCAGATTGCATTTTAATAAGTTACATAGGCCGATAGACAAAGGAGGGCTAGGCCTACCCAAGATTTTTTTTTATTACTATGCGTTCAGTCTCAGACATTTGGCTCATTGGTCACTTCCACCTGAGAGAGCCCCTCCCTGGTTTGTTATTGAACAGGCAGTTCTTGTCCCTATTTCGCCATTACAAAGTATCTCTATCAAACTAATCGGAAAAGTTAAGTTATACCCCGTTATTTCGCATTTACACTCAGTATGGACTAAAGTGTCCAGATTGTTTAAATTGGACACTTGTTTAAATGCTTCCTCGAGCATATGGCAGAACCCAAGACTGTGTATTGGCAAGTCTCCTTTCTGCTGGCCGGAGTGGATTGTGAGGGGGGTTGCTACACTCGGTGACCTACATGAAAGTGGTGTGTTGAGATCATTTGAAAACTTGGTCCAACATTTTGGGATCCCCAGACCTCAGTTTTATAGGTATTTACAATAGCTTTGCACTATTTTTGGGAGTAGCACACATCCCTCTAAGGAGGCAGATGCTTTGGGAGAGGTGATTGCAGCTTTTGGAAAAGGTCATGAGGCATCAGTGTACTACTCCCTGTTAATTCAGAGTATGGGGGACGGAGCCTTAACTTCTCTCAAGAGAGTATGGGAGAAAGATTTCAACTTGGCATTGGAGGAAGGAGTGTGGGCTAAGATTCTTAAAAACGTTAAGTCTGCATCTAGTGATGCAAGGGTGCGTCTTATACAATTCAAAATTTTGCATAGATTTTATTGGACCCCCTCTAGACTGTATAGGCTTGGTCTTAAAGACACACCCACCTGCTGGAGATGCCAATCGGAGGATGGAGACATGGCTCATGTTTTTTGGTGGTGTGTCGAGATCCAGAAATTCTGGTCGAAGGTTCAGAATTTTGTGTGCAACGTGGTGGGCACTCAGGTTTCATTTTGCCCCAGACTTTGTGTTCTGGGCGATGGGGCGGTCATCAATGTAGGGGATGGCCATATAGGGAACTGGGTTCTGACATGTGTGATGATCGCCAGGCAGGTTATTTTGAGGGGTTGGAGGTCAGCTGGTGCGCCCCCCATATCCGGAGTGGTGCACGGAGGTGGGGAGGGTGGCAGCTCATGAGGAGGTGTCATCTAGAAGACG
Source organism: Myxocyprinus asiaticus (assembly GCF_019703515.2). Classification (NCBI taxonomy): domain Eukaryota; kingdom Metazoa; phylum Chordata; class Actinopteri; order Cypriniformes; family Catostomidae; genus Myxocyprinus; species Myxocyprinus asiaticus. The sequence goes on from NC_059346.1 coordinate 58,227,903, forward strand.
GGGTGGCTTGGATAAGTTTGTTCAGAAATGGGGCAGGTATTTGGAGTTTTTGGAGGGCTCTCGGGTGGGGTGTGGAGAGAGTAGTGTATTATAGTTTGTATGATTATTATGTGTATGTATGTATGTATGTATGTGTGTATATATATATATATATATGTATATGTATTTATGTTTGTATATGTATGTATGTATATTGACCACAGGGTTGTTTTTTTTTTGGGGGGGAGGGGGGTTGTGGGGTTTAAATGTTGACTTTATATATATATATGTATATATATATATATATATATATATATGTTTACATTTCATTGTAAGAAAAAAAAACACTTTGGAAATTGGTTTGACAAACTATTTGGATCCTGGGCTTTCTGGCTTTCTGGCTTTCTAAAGTGGGAATGATAATAGCTATAGCTATTGTTATTTTTGTGTTGTTGTTTTGTTGTGTTGTGCCTCTCCTCAGATCAATGCTGGCCAGTGCTGCAGCCAAACAGATGCTCAATGTGTCTGTAAAGCAATCTGGAATTGACATTGGGGCCACCGTATGTCCCATAGGTCCTGGACTGGATGAACTGGACGAAATAATGTAAAACTTTGTTACACAAAAAGTGGTAGGGAAGGGGAGCCTTTTATTTTTGACTCTTTATTTTAAATTTTCTTTGGTTTTTGGATAGCAAGGGAGTCAGCATACTCATTGTATTTTCTTTTATAACAAAAATTAGGTAGTACATTAGATTGGATAGAGTAGGCAGGAAGATAGTGGGTGTTATGTTTATTATTTTGGCATATGCCCCTTCCTTACTGAAATTATTACTCTTTTACTTTTTTGAATTTTTCTGAAGTCATTTATCCTTTTCTTTTAAACATTCAATTTATGATTTTTGTTGTTTAATCAAGCTATGTACTCTTTGAATATCATTTATTGTTTGAATGATTTCTGAAGGTACTATTAACCAAGTAAATTACTTTTAAATGAAATATAGTATGCATTTATAAACTTTGAAAAACACTGGAATTACCACTGGAGGGCCAGAGGATAAGACATCACAAAATGAAGAAAGGATTGATGAGCACCTCAGTGCTTAGCAGCAAAAGCAAGACTCTACTGGTGGTTTAAAAACCCACTGTCTGCTCCAACACCACCAGACAGCACTCCAGGCTACCGGAAATGTCTGTGAGTTCCTTTGGCACCGTGGGACGTATCATATGCTGAGTAATCTGCTGATATTGTTTAATCACTTAAGTATGTTAACCTACTGAAATAAGTCTAATCACTCATGTACTCTACATAACGCAAGGCCAACTCTGCACGCACATGCTTTTATACATGTTTTTTTTTTCTTTTATGTCACCCTCAAGAAAGTACTTAGTTAGGGAGATGAGATCTTTTACTCCCTCTTAGCCAAATGTGGGGGAGATGTTTGGTCTTATTTCTCCTCTAGAGTGCAGCTCCATAAGAAAAGACATTGTTAGAAGAATGTGTGACCTACATTGGTCACTTGGTAGGAATGAAGGAGACTGACTTGTGAGATTGCACTCTGGGTAAGGGCAATAGAGGTGAGACTTTGAAAAGTCTCAAAGGGGGGAATTATATAGTCAATTTTAATATCAAAAGGTACTTATATAGAATAGTTTGGGCATTATATGATCCAGGAAAAAGGTTAGAAGGCTGTAAGGCCTACGTGATTATGCTGTGAGGAGTACAGGTGCACTCCGTGAGGAGTACAGGTGCACTCAGCCTTAACAAGCACAATGGTACTAGGTGGAGGAGACATTCCTCAGACACTGGATGGCACAGCCAATAGCCAAGTTATCTTATTACGCTTAGACTGTTATATTCTATTTACTTAAAATGTATACTTTCATAATAAATTAATTTAAAAGTTATTTTAAAAAAAATAAGCTGATTGTTAAGATTCCACTATTAAAGAGAAGCCAAAGAAATTGAGAAATAAATGTGGAAAGTGAGAAAATAAAAGCAACACAGCCATTGGCTAAAATACAAGAGAGGTGTGCCTATGAGGTAATGTGTGATAACATAAATGTATAAAGATGAAAGCTTTGAATGAGAAAGTCATATGAACAGCTGGCATCTCAGGTTTTGTTGTTTCGCTCAATAAAGCCTAACCTTTTACATCTGGAACTCCTGACTTCGAGAGTTTTCTTACTGAGAGGGAAAGAGACTTTTTGTGAGACAAAACAAATTGTGGTATGTTTTGAGTGTTGTAAGTCTACACATGTGGGTGTATTAAAGAATTAAAGCTTTTGTTTGAAATTTTTTTATGGGGAGGTACACCTGAAAAAGTTGCATATGATACTGCATATGATACTACGAATGCTTTTAAATGGTCAAGAAGAGTCATTTGACGTCATGCGAGGATCGGACGTGTGAATAGCGAGCTCTGTGCACTTTGCTAGTTTTAACACTTTAATGACATAAACCGGTGAGATTCGATACACTCTGATCCGAAACTGTTCTAGGAGGACAATATGTCAAACTTTTACATCAACGGAAGGTCGCTTTTGCACTGATATTCCTGGCCAAATTGAGAATAGATGCTAAGGATGGCTGTAAAACTTTCACATGCCCACAGCAAGCGATGTCCTTCATAAAGTTAATGGAGTAAGTCATCCTGTTGTACTCACAATGCAGCTGAACATTCGCTTGACTGTTTGAGGAAACTGAGCGTTTTTATTTTTTTGTGCTGGTTCCGCCTAACGGCTGGAGTTTTTTTTGTAGAGTAACACACCTTCTGGACAGTTTTATGGATCAATCTACATGCTCTTTGTACTTATTCCTCCCATTGGCTGGAGTTTGTTTTGTGGAATATTTCTTGCAAAGACATTTGAGTGATTAAGTCATTTGTTTGCACTCATGTTGCAGCCGAGTGGACCGGCTCACTGAACATTCACTTGACTGTATGACAAACCTGCGTGTTTTTTGTGCTTGTTCTGCCTAGCGTCTGGAGTTTATTTTGGAGAGTAACACACCTTCAGGACAGTTTTATGGCTGAATCTACATGCTCTTTGTGTTTAGACCACCTAGCGGCTGGAGTTTATTTTGTAGAGTAACACACATTCAGGACAGTTTTATGGATGAATCTACACGCTCTTTGTGTTTATTCTACCTATTGGCTGGAGTTTGTTTTATAGATTATCTTTTGCCATGTAATTCTGTCTCACAAAACGTATATAGAAACATCGGACTTGAGTAATCTGACGGCAAAGTTGTCATTGTGGTTCTTGTAGGTGTGCATGGACTGTTTGAGTTTGGAGGGATGGACGCCAGTTGGCACTGTCGTACGTGGGGTTAATGTGCACATTTTTCTTTTTTCTGTTTTTCTTTTTTTTTTTTTTTCAGAGGATGTTCAGGGTTTGATTGTTGCACTAACGTTGGAATGTCTTCTTTATAATCTTGTTTTTGACAGACGATCTATTTTTTCTTATATGTCAAAATGTCAAATGTTAATATGAGTGGACTGTCTCTCTCCATGTGGAATGTGAATGGGTTGAGGCACCCCATAAAAAGAAGGAAGGTTATTTCTCTTCTTAAGCGTAAGATATATGATATAGTGTTTCTTCAAAAAACGCACTTTTCTCCTCAGGAAGCTGAAAAATTTGGAAAGAAATGGGATGGGCATTTTTTTTTATAGTGTTGGCTCGAGAAAGAGCAGGGGATTCATTAAACTGATAAGTAAACATCTACAATTCAAATGTCTCAAACAGAGTAAAGATAAATTAGGAAGAATCATTATTGTTTTACCTGAAATTCAGGGACATAGTCTTATTTTGGCTAATATTTATGCACTTAACCTTGATGATCAGGACTTTTTTATAGATCTTGAAGGGATGATGCAAGCCGCTGACATCCCTCATGATGTAATATTGGGAGGAGACTTTAATCTTTTGATGGACTCAGTCCTTGATCATAGTGAAGCAAAAGTGTGCAAGCCCCCTAGAGCAACATTGACGAATCAAAGGATGTGTAAAAAGTTTGGTCTTACAGACCATCTGGTAGGGACTATTCATTTTTTTCCATCAGTCCATAAGATTTACTCTAGATTTTTTTTATTTTTATATCTAAGTCCCTCATTTCATCTGTTATTGATTGCTCAATTGGAAACATTTTAGTCTCAGAACACACCCTGGTGTGTTTAGGGGTGTTGCCACATATGGAGAAAAAGAAATCATATAGCTGGCACTTTAATGTATCCCTTTTTCAAAATCCTGAATTCCAACAAATGCTAAAGGCTGAAATCAGTGTCTATATGGAGACCAACTGGTCCTCAGTATCCACTGTGGGCGTGGCTTGGGAGGCACTTAAGGCGGTTCTTAGGGGCCGGATCATACAGTATGCGTCATTCACCAAAAAATCCAAAGCACAAGAACTCGTGGAATTGGAAGGGAATATTAAAAGTGCTGAGGCAGAGCTGAAGCACCGAATGTCATCTAATGGCTTCAGGGAATTGACCCAATTGAAATACAGATATGCTGTATTGCGCAGATAATGCAGATATGTGGGCTATTTTGTCACAGAAGGTGGAGTTTTGGCTGTTCAGGGCAAGACAGGCATACTTTGAGTCGGGGGACAAAGCAGGGAAACTGTTGGCTAGATATATAAAACAGAGAGTCTTTTTCTACCATTCCCTCAGTGAAATCTGCTGATGGTGAAATATTTACCTCGGCCATTGATATTAATAATGCTTTTAAAGAATTCTTTCGTGATCTCTATAGTTCTATGTCTCCGTCTACTGATGAGGATTGTAGAAACTTTATCAAATCACAAGTCTTTAGAACTTCCTAAAAAAAATGATCTTGAATCTAAGATAACCTTTGAGGTGCTTGGTGAGGTAATTAAGGCCTTGCCTACAGGCAAGGCTCCAGGGCCAGATGGCTTTGCCGCTGAATTTTTTAGATCTTACGCTACAGAACTGGCTCCACTTTTGCTAGAAATTTATACGGAATCATTAAAGAATGGAAAGCTTCCACCAACCATGACACAAGCCCAGATCAGTCTGATTCTTAAACAGGACAAAGATCCAAGTGAGTGTGACAGTTACTGTCCAATTTCCCTATTCCAGCTAGACGTTAAAATACGGTAAAAACTTTTGGCTAACCGATTAAGTAAAGTTATGACATTTCTTATACATATAGATCAGGTGGGGTTTATTCGGGGCTGTAGCTCTTCTGATAACATTAGGCATTTAATCAATATCATGTGGTCAGTGGCGAATGATCAGACTCCGGTCACTGCCATCTCACTTGACGCCGAAAATGCGTTTGATATGGTGGAATGGGATTATCTTTTTAAGATTTTGGAAATGTACGGGTTCAGGAATACTTTTATTGGATGGATTAAGTTATTTTATATACACACGGTAGTGGCAGTACAAACAAATGGATTAAATTCAGATTATTTTACTCTGGATAGGGGCACTCGGCAGGGTTGCCCTCTTTCCCCATTATTGTTCTGTCTTGCCCTGGAACCATTAGCAGCCACGATAAGAAAGGAGGATGATTTTCCAGGTGTTGCGCATAAGCATTTGCTTTACGCAGATGATATTTTATTATTCGTCTCCGTCCCTACTAGATCTATGCCTTGCCTCCACAGAATTATTAATTCCTTTTCTAAATTCTCAGGATACAGAGTTAATTGGTCTAAATCTGAAGCTTTGGCTCTGACAGCATACTGCCCGATAACGTATTTGGGTATTTTATTCCCAGCAAATTTGTGTGATTTAGTTAGAGTTAATTTTGACCCTTTAATAAAAATGTTTTTGAGTGATATGGGCAGGTGGACTTCATTACATTTATCAATGATTGGGAAGGTTAATGTTATTAAAATTAATTGTATTCCAAAATTCAACTACCTGCTACAATCTCTCTCATCTATTGATGTCCCCCTCTCTTATTTCAAGCAATTTGATAGCATAGGTAAGTCCTTCATTTGGAATGGTAAACATCCCAGATTACACTTCAGTAAATTACATAGGCCAATTGACAGTAGTGGGCTAGGCCTACCCATGATTTTGTTTTATTATTATGCATTCGGTCTCAGACATTTGGCTCATTGGTTGCTTCCACCTGAGAGAGCCCATCCCTGGTTTTGTATTGAACAGGAAATTCTTGCCCCTATTTCACCATTGCAAAGCCTTTCTATCAAACTAACCGGATAAGTTATGTTACACCCCGTTATCTCACATTTGCACGCAGTATGGACAAAAGTGTCCGGAATGTTTAAGTCAGACATTTATTTAAATGTTGCTTCGAGCATATGGCTGAACCCAAAATTATGTATTAATAAGTCCCCTTTCTGCTGGACAGAGTGGATTGTGAGGGAGGTTAATACGCTCAGTGACCTATATGAGAGTAGAGTGTTGAGATCCTTTGAAAATATGGTTCAACATTTTGGGATTCCCAGGTCTCAATTCTTTAGGTATTTACAACTGCACCACATGCTCTGTACTATTTTTGGGAGTAGCATACACCCCCCTAAAGCGGCAGATACTCTGGGAGTGTTGATTACTGCTTTTGGAAAAGGTCATGAGGCATCAGTGTATTACTCCCTGATAATTCAGAGTCTGGGGCACGGAGCTTCAACTTCTCTCAAGAGATTATGGGAGAAAGATTTAAACTTGGTATTGAAGGAGGGATTGTGGGCTAGGATTCTAAAAAATGTCAAGTCTACATCTAGAGATGCAAGGATGCGGTGCACCTTATGCAATTTAAGATTTTACACTGATTCTATTGGACCTCCTCTAGATTGTATAGGTTTGGTCTTAAAGACACACCCACCTGCTGGCGATGAACCCATGTTTTTTGGTGGTGTGTTAAGATCCAAGAGTTTTGGTTGAGGGTTCAGAGTTTTATGTGTGACGTATTGAACACTCAAATTTCATTTTGCCCCAGACTCTGTATTTTAGACAATGGGGCAGTCATTAATATAGGGGATAATTGCATAAAAAATTGGTTCCTAGCCAGTGTTATGATCAGCAGACAGATCATCCTTAGGGGATGGAAGTCGGCTGGATGCCCTCATTTAAGGAGTGGTGCACAAAGATGGACAGGGTAGTGGTACTTGAGGAAATGTCATATAGAAGGCTAAGCAACTGGGATTTATTTAATAAGAAATGGGGCAGCTATTTAGCCTTTTTGGAAGGCTCTCAGGGAGGGGCAGTGGAGGGAGATTTATAGTTTTTAATGTGTGTGATTATATATATATATATATATATATATATATATATATATATATATATAATTTGTTGTGCCAAGATCAAATGCCTACTGGGAAAAAAATATATGTTAATTTTGAAATTAAGAAAATATGGGAAGATTTAAAAATTAAGTGGAAGAGGTCTCTTTTAGAAAACTTTTATTATGCCACAATTGTATTTTAACGGGAAACAAGACTGTGCAAATTAGGTATAAGTACTGATGCAAAATGTAAAGTATGTTTAAATGTGGATGAAGGATTACTCCATTTGTTTTTAAAATGTAAAATGCTGGAATGCTTTATAAAGAAAATCAAAGCGATTTTCAATGCTTTATTGTTTGAAAATATTGTTGTGCAAGAGGAATGGGAGACATTGTTTTTATTTGGTTTAACAGGAAAGGCTAAAAATAGGTATGTTCTGAATTTGATGTTAGCAGTTGCAAGGTACACAATATGAATGAGAAGAAATGTTGTTAAACAAAAGCAAAGAAAAGTCTTGATTTGTGAGCTTTTTAAACAAAAACTATGTTTTATTTTCAATGTATTATATGATTATTTTAATAAGACTTGTCAACCAGATGTTTTTGTTAAAAACAATCCATTTATTGAGAAAACATAGAATCGTATTATTGTTAAGTTACCTAAATGCACGTAATTTTTTTTTCAATGGGATGTATATAATGCAATGTTGTTTTGCTCATGTCTAATTGTAAAAAAAATGCTAATAACACCAAGGTCGGGGGTTCAATCCCTGTACGGGCCAAGAAGTCTTTTGATCTGAATATGTCTTCTGCTCTGCTCTCTCGTGCTGGCTGGCCTCATGGAAATGTCTTACAGAGCAGTGGAAATTAGTCAGGAGGCTGAAATAGCTCAGTTGGGAGAGTGTTAGATCTGAAGATCTAAAGGTTCCTGGTTTGATTCTGGGATTTGGCAACAGATGCTTTCATCTGCTATTAGTACATGGCTGCCCATGGCCCAGATCATGCCCCTTTCCACAGAGAAATTATGCTCTCCACCTCCAGGGGGCTGAATGCAAAAAGACTCAGTATAATGATTAGCACTCTGGACTCTAAATCCAGCATTCCAAGTTCAAATCTCAGTGGGTCCTTCTGCAACTCTTATGCAAAAGGTGTGGAGGACCCAATCAGAAGGACTTTTCAAAAGCAGTTAGTCTCTGAATCCTCTGTATAAAAAGCATTCATACTCTGATGGCTAGTGGCCTCATTTATAAAGATGTTTGTAAAATGATCTTAAATGTTGGACAATTTCTTACATTTTCCTATTAATTATTTATAAAACATTCCTTCACACGAAAATGTTTGCATATTCTTGCTTTTACATATAATGAAATATGCATAGTCTACATGGCAATCGTGTTCTGTATAAACTACATGCGCATTCTTTTCCCGCTGTTCTCTTCTGCTCGCTTTTGCCATTGATTATGCTGCATTTTAGTTACATCATACACTTTTATTTATATCTCCAACAACAGAGGCTGAAGGATGAATAGATTAAAAAAAAAGCAGGTGAGTTTTAAATTAGACTGTTGCTTTGCTTTTTAACCATCTGTATATTGATTTAACTATGTATAACTATAATTTCTCCTTCTCATTCTTGCTGTTTGACATATTAAATACTATATATTTTACCGGCTTGTTATCTTGTAGGTGTCAAAATGAATTTATGAATGAATGAATTAACCTGCACAAAGGACTAAAAATAAGTATTTTGTTAAAGCAGATATCCAAAATAAAACATTTAAATGACACATACTTATTCTAAATAAGACCTCTTTCACATTCATATTGTGATACCAAAGTTTGTCACATTAGAGGACGGCGACTAAAATGAAAAGCTCTCAGGTGGAGAATGCACGCATCAGTCCTGCTACCTCTCTCATGCTAAGCAGGCGCTCTACCATTTCAGCTGTAGATTCCTCTACAGGTAGATTTGTAACATGCCTTGCTTTCATTGTTTTTTGGTTCCTCAGTTGTGCATCCCAGAGTAACCCAACCACCCATTTTTTATTCGTTTTGGATTGGGCCATGGGCCAGTAATACCTTGCAATAGTCAGACAATGTCCAAGGAGTATCACAAGTTATTGATCCAGTATCAAAAGTGAGTTTTGTGGTCAAGTAGGTTTGGACCCAAGAGGAATGTGACATGGTGATGTAGGGAACTTAAATGGTGACCCAATGAAACTTCAGTACACATTAAACTTGTGTTTTGAGAAAGCTATAGATCCAGATGACAGTGCAATGAGCGCTACATGAGAAATGGAACAAAAGAAGCTAAATATAGATTTGCATTTTTGTTAGGATTTATTGGGGATTTGATATGTTATTGAACTGTATGCTTGCCAAAGAGCTTTGAAGATTTCTTTATTTCCCCATTTATGTAGATAGGAGCTGTAATTGCATGACTTGAAAAGCTGTACGTGAGTGTGGCATGCTGAGCACTAGAACTTCATGAGGTTTGTGTTGACTTTGTAGAGGAGAGCTAACAGTACAAAGTGCCTTGCTGGTCTAGGGGTATGATTCTCACTTTGGGGACGAGAGGACCCAGGTTCAAATACTGGGCAAGCCTGTTCTTGCCCTTCAAACTTTCTCATATGGTGTGCATCTTCTTACTGTTAGCATCACAAACTACCAAGCATGTTGTGTGAATTTGGGCCCAGACAGCAGTTATGCATCTTATGGAGTTTTGGATTCCTTGCCACAATTGCCTTTGACTTACTCAATGGGGGCCTTAAGACAATATATACTGTATATATACACCGAACAGCCACAACATTAAAACCACCTGCCTAAATTCATGTAGGTCCACCTCGTGCCACCAAAACAGCTCTGACCTGTCGAGGCACGGACTCTACAAGACCTCTCAAGGTTTTCTGTGGTGTCTGGCACCAAGACGTTAGCAGCAGATTTAAGTCCTGTAAATTGCGAGGTGGGGCCTCCATAGATCAGACTTGTTGTTCCAGCACATTCCATAGATGCTCAATCAGACTGAGATTGGAGGCCAAGTCAACACCTTGAACTCTTGTTCCTCAAACCATTCCTGAACAATTTTTGCAGTGTAGCAGGGCGCATTATCCTGCCATCAGGTAATTCCGTTGCCATGAAGGGGTGTACGCAGTCTGCAACAATCTTTAGGTATGTGGTACATGTTAAAGTATCATCCACATGAATGCCAGGACTCAAGGTTTCCCAGCAGAACATTGTCCAGAGCATCACACTGCCTCCTCCGGTCTGCCTTCTTCCCATGGTGCATCCTACTGCCATATTTTCCCCAGGTAAATGATGCACACGCACCTAGCCATCCACATTATCTAGAAGAAAACGTGATTCATCAGACCAGGCCACCTTCTTCCATTGCTCCATGGTCCAGCTTTGACACTCAAGTGCCCATTGTAGGCGGTGGACAGGGGTCAGTATGGGCACTCTAACTGGTCTGTGGCTACGCAGCCCCATACGCCGCAAGCTGTGATGCACTTTATGCTCTGACACATTTCTATCATGGCCAGCATTAAGTTTTTCAGCAATTTGTGCTACAGTAGCTCTTCTGTGGGATTGGACCAGATGGGCTAGCCTTCGCTAGGCCACACTTCTTTGGAATGAGATCTACTTTTTCAGGTTATTGCAATTTGCAGCAAGATCTACCATGCACAATATGTACATTGTCACAAAACAAATATTTCTGTAGTTGTTAGTGAAATTTGACAATTCTCGATACCAGCTTTTCACAACAAATAATGACACTAACTAATTTGTAATGTAAGAATTGTACTCAAATGTGGTGATGGGGGCATGGTCGAGTGTCTGTCTGCAGCAGAGAGAGGGGGTGGTAAGGCTCGTCACCTGGGTCATAATTATCTCTAACACCTGTCTCTTGTTATAGTGATGGCGGAGGGAGACTTAAAAGCTGCACCAGCTCACCAGTTCGAGAGAGAGAGAGAGCGACCTGAGAACACAAGCTCGACGCTACAGTGTTTAAAACATTTTTTTTGTTATCTTATTGAGTGTTGTGAATTTACAAGAACTGAATGCATTAAAGAAACACAAGAGACCTGAAGTCAGAATATAAAAGTCTTGCCTGCACTGCTTTGTTGGCTCCTGACTCCTCCATTGCCCAAAAGAACGGTCCCGCTACAGTGGTGCCGAAACCCGGGAATTTGGAGGACAATGCTTTTATGGATTCTTCACCGCTGGACAAAGTTATCAAATCCCTCGCCAGCATTTAGCAGACCCAGCATCAAGCCCTCATTGAGTTATGCCTGGAGCAGGAACAGCGCTTCCAGCTCCTGCTCCAGGCCCAAGCGGAGGACCGTCAGGTGTTCCGGAGCCTGATCGAGACGGAGGGGGCTGGTGCTGCGACCACCCTGGGCCCACTTCCCTCGGGACCCTTATGAAGCTGGGGCAAAATGACGATCTGGAGGCCTACCTTGACATGTTCGAGAAAACCGCTGAGGTGTGGAAGTGGCCGCCCGACCAGTGGGTGGCCCACTTGTTGCCTTTACTCTCTGGGGAGGCACAGCTAGCAGTCCTAAAACTTACCACGCCAGCCTCCTCAATTACCCCAACCTTAAAATAGCCATCCTACAGTGGGTCGGTCATAGTCTGGAGCAAAGCCATCAGTGATTCCGATCCCTGAAGTTCGGGAGGCACAGCCGCCCATTTGCCTTTGCCCAACAGCTCCAGGATCCCTGCCAGAAATGGTTGCTGGATGAGGGGACCCGCTGTGCCATGGACATCGACAAACTAGTGGTACTGCAGCAGTTCAATGCCCGATGTGGCTGGAAGAAGCCATCCAGCTGGCAGAGGACTACATTGCGGCATTTCCAGGAAACAGACTCTCTCTCTCTCTCTCTCCTGCATCTCAAACCGCCCCGCCCTTCCCCTTTCCGTCCTGTTCCGGCTCAGTGGAGGAACCTAACCCAAACATCTTCCCCGAACTAAAGGGTCCTTCCCTCTGTCTGTGTCCCCCACTTCTCCTGTCTCTCTCTGCTCTCCTCCCCAGGTTGAGTGGGGGGGGGAGAGTTGCTGTCCTTTTCTGCATATTGCGGCACCATTTCACAGCCGCCCACCGGGAAAAGTCCCGGTTCTCCCAATGGCCAGTCCACGCCCAGTTGATGCTGCAGGGATGCCAGGCACTTCCAGGATCAGTGCTCGGCGATGGAGGTGGTCTGGATCTGGTTTGGATCCCTGACGCTCTGCAGGCCGCCCCCGATCGGGCAGGGGCATAGTGGAGTCTAAAAAGGGATACATACCATGCGTTGGTGGATTCATGCTGTTCTCAAACCTCCATTCACCAACGTTTGTTGCAAGATGGGGCATTGGGCACGAATAAACGGGTGAGTTGTGTGCACAGGGATATTCACAGGTATCCGGTGGTTACCACTGAGATTGTATTCAGGGGAAAAAAGTATAGAGTAGAGGCCGTGGTTAATTCTCACCTCACCCATCCACTGATTTTGGGAACTAATTGGCCTGGTTTAAAGAATCTATTAAGGGAAATATGTGTGGATGGATCCTGTAAAATGTTGTCTCGGTATGTGACATGCGATGCTATGGCTGTAGAGGCGGTGCCAGGGCTGTCTATGTCTGCTCCGCATAATGATGACACAGGGGAGAGAGTTCCCATCCTCAGGAGATTCCCTCAGGAGGATTTCCCTCTAGAGCAGTCATGTGACAAGTCTCTCAAACATGTGTTTGACCAAGTGAGAGTGATCGATGGTCTACAGCTCTGGCCTGACGTTGCACCCACATAGCCATATTTTTCTGTTATCAAAGATAGGTTGTATCGAGTGAAGCAGGACACTCAAATGAAAGAAAATACAACCCAATTGTTAGTACCGAAGAGCCATCAGGAAACCCTCTTCCAGGTGGCTCACCATAATCCAATGGCTGGCCATCTAGGGCATGAGAATAATGCCTATATATAATGACTCAACCGAATAATGGCCCATTTTTTTTGGCTGGGCATTCATGGGGACGTTCGCAAGTGGTGTGTGGCGTGCCGTAAATGTCAGTTGGTGAATCCACCGGCCACCCCAAAAGCATCATTGCGCCCTTTACTGCTAATCGAGGTCCCCTTCGAAAGAACTGGCATGAACCTCGTCGGGCCATTAGAACGGACTGCACATGGGCATCGCTTTGTATTAGTTCTGGTGGATTATGCAAAGAGATATCCGGAAGCAGTGCCCCTGCGCAACACCTCAGTACGTAGTGTTGCGGAGGCACTCTTCAGAATAATCTCCCGAGTGGGGATTCCAAAAGAAATCACTGATCAAGGCACTAACTTTATGTCACAAACCCTGCGCGAACTCTATGAATTGTTAGGTATTAAATCGATTTGCACCAGTGTTTGCACCCACAAATGGATGGGTTGGTGGAATGGTTTAATACAACCTTAAAAAACATGATTCGTAAGTTCGTAAACGAGGACGCTAGAAATTGGGATAAGTAGCTCGTTCCCCTGTTATTTGCAGTATGAGAGGTCCCGCAAGCCTCCACAGGGTTTTCCCCAATTGAGCTGTTGTAAGGGCGTCAGCCACGCGGCGTGCTCAACGTCATATGGGAAGCTTGGGAGGAGGGAGCTTCAAACAGTAAAAATGTAATTCAGTATGTTCTTGATCTTCGAGCAAAACTCCACACTTTGGGTCAGTTAACACAGGAGAATTTGCTCCAAGCTCAGGAATGTCAAATCTGGCTGTATGACAGGGGCATCGACTATGGTAATTCACACCGAGAGATAAAGTGCTTGTATTACCTCAAGCTTTAAATTACTCGCCAAGTGGCAAGGGACCTTTGAGGTCACATGGTGAATCAGAGACTTCTCCATTCGGGTAAGCGAATGGAGAGGGGCTGGGCACGTCAAGTTTACAACCTCAACCTTCTAAAATCATGGAGGGAGGTGGTCCCTGAGGCCTTAGCGACAGCAGTCCCTGAGAGGGCGGAGCTCGGTCTTCAGTCTAATGCTTTCCCAACTGAACTATTTCAGCCTAATTATTAAGTTTCACTTCTCTGTACAGATTTCCATGATACCAGTGGGCACGTGAGAGTAGAGCAGAAAATATATTCAGAACAAAAGTCTATGTGGCCCGTATGGGGATTGAAACTGCAACCATGATTGTTATTAGCACCATGATCTAGCCAGCCATTCAAAACAGTTTACTGGGCCCAAATTCACACAACACGATGGGAAGTTTGTCATGCTAACAGTAAGAAGACACAATCTATGGGTGGAAATTTGAAGGGAAAGAATGGGTTCATCCGTGATTTGAACCTGGGACCTCTTGAACCCAAAGCAAAAATCATACCCCTAGACCAACAAGCCACTTTGTAATGTTTGCTCTTCTCTGCAAGGTCAACACAAACCTCATGACGTTGTGGCAATCAGCATGCCACGCCCACGTCCAGCTATTTCCAGTCATGCAATTACAGCTACTATCTACATGAATGGGAAAATAAAGAAATCTTCAAACCTCTTTGGCAAGCATACAGTTCAATAACATGTCAAAACGGCAATAAATCCTAACAAAGATGCCAATCTAAAGTTTGCTTCTTTTGTCTCATTTCTCATGAAGCACTCATTGCACAGTCATCTGCATCTATAGCTTTCTCAAAACACAAGATTAATATGTTCTGAAGTTTCATTGGGTCACCATTGAAGTTCCTACGTCACCATATCACATTCCTCTTGGGTGCAAATCTACTTGACTACAAAACTCTTTTTTGATACCGGATCACTACCTCGTGATACTTCTTGAACATTGTCTTTCTGATTATTGCAAGGTATTAAGGGTGGTTGGGTAACTCCTGAATGCACAAATGAGGAACCAAAAAACTATTAAATCAAGGCTCATTGAAAACTTACCTGTAGGGGAATTAGCTCAAAATGTAGAGCGCTCGCTTAGCATGGGGTCGATTCTCTCATTCTCCACCTGGGAGCTTTCCTTCTTAGTCCCCCATTCTCTATTGTGACAGACCTGGGCATCACAATATGAAAAAGATCTTATTTAGAATAAGTATGCCTCATTTAAATGTTTTGTTTTGGATATCTGCATTAACAGAAAACTTATTCATAGCCCTTTCTGCAGGTTTTGTAGAATATTTTTATAAAGTTAAGTATAAATTAATCAAGTATAATCAATGTTAATATAGCCATTTTATTCTAAAATTTTTCTGGTGGTCAAACATGTGACTGGCTGTGTCTGTGAAATGTGGGGCCCCTCGCATATGGTAAACTGAGTCTCCTGTGTTAACGCTAAATAAAATATGGTGAAGTCTCTCCACAGTGGGTCCAGTGACACATATGGAATGTATTAGCCACTCCTTGGTAGATCATATGTATTTAAGTGGGGGCAAACCCATTTTTCGGGAGTTGTTCTGGGAGCAACTCGGCTTATTTATCTCTGATAATAAAGTCTATCTTCTGGTATCAAAACCCCGAGACTTCAAGAGTGATGCTTCACAGAGGTTGCAGAAGCCACTACAAATTGGCGACCACGAAGGGACAGGAAAGGAGCAGAAGAGGGTTTTCCACAGCGGGCTGGCTTGACAAACAACACAAAATAGGTGGCCACCTGAAAGGTAAGCATTCTTTGCTTATAATTAGTTTGTGTTGCTTGCCAGAGTTTGCCCGTGGTGTTAAGGACACTCAAAAAGCTTCTCCAAATTTAAAGCACAAAAAGACTAAAAGGGTTTTGATTCCAGAAGAAATAATTGCATGCAATGATCTGTTTTTACTATTAAGAGGGCCTAGATGAATAACAGTAAATGAAAACAGATAAAAGTTTAAAGAAGCCAGGTAGGCAAAATGCTGCAGGGCATTGCTTTTCACTGTGTTGAGGAAGTGTATCAGTGAGAGCAGAATTGACACACTCTGTTTTGTTGAGGAAGTGAATCACAGAGGCCAAAAAGGTAGGCAAAAAGCCTACTAAATACGCTTTTTCATCATGTCGAGGAAGTGAATTGGCGAAAAGGGCTGTTTGGTACGTCACCTAAGAGAGGTGGTAGAATAGTTGCGTTTTAGAATTTTATTGTATTTTTTGAGAGCTCTGTGTTTATAAAGGCCTTGTGTTTGTAAAAAGTGTGAAAGTTTCTGTCTGTGAGAGTGTTTGTGTCTGTGTTTGAAAGTGTGTGAAGTGTGACTAAGGTGTGATTGCGTATGGAAATGTATGACTGAGTACAAATATGAGCCCAGTAGAGGGACTGGAATGTATGATGCGTCCTTAAAATAAAAGGAACACAGTGTGTATGTTATATGAGTCCTATAAATAAGGGTACAAGTGTGAATTTGAATATAATATGAGCCCTAAAAAATAAAAAATAATAAAAAATTAAAAGGATACGATGATTGGAGTAAATGTTGTCGAATAAAGAAGGTTTGTCTTTTATATGTTGAATGGATGTTGGGAATTAAAGCCTGTCTCTTGTGAAAATTTGGAAAGGAATTTCCTTTGTTAACACAGAGAAAACTAAAAACATTCCGAGATATTGGCTTTGTAGGTTGTTTGGCCATTCTTCAAATTGTAGAATTTGTGATGCAGATAGAGAGACTATATGCAATTTACAGCAAAAAAAAATCTATTTAGGCCTATTTTCAACCTTCCATCAATATATGAGGCAGAAGGATCTGATGATTAGAGGCAAAGAGGGCACTTAAAAATTATTCTGGTTGTATAGTGGAGTTAAAACCAATGATGATATATATATATATATATATATATATATATATATATATATATATATATATATATATATACTGTATATGGAAGAGTAAATATAATACAGTATATATATATACTGTATATGGAAGAGTAAATATAATACAGTATAAACTGACAATAGGAAAAAGAATAAAAATGGTGAGACAACACAGCTGTAAAACAAAATGTGCATGAAAGCAAAAAGTTAACTCTAAGCTGACTGAACAAAAATAAAGTCTTGGGCTGTTCATTTCATGCCATGAAGGAAGCCTAATGTAAGATTAACTAAACTGAGAAAGTGCAGCTGTTGTTGGACGTGTGCCAGCTCATAACTCCTAAACTAGACTGCAGCATAGAAATTTATTTGACTTCATACAGATAATTTATACATTCAAGTGATATAACTGTGCTTAGAGTTAAAGTTCATCTCACAGTGACAAGGAAGAATATTGAAATTATAAAGGACTATAAAGTGATTGAATTCCATTTGGGAAATCACATTATCTGGACAAACAATAAAGCTTTGAGTCCAGTGTATTGCATTAAACTAAAGTCAACTAAGTAATTGAATTTTAAACAAATATTGTATTTAAGATAAGTGTTGTTATATTACATAAGGTATAATTATGGTGAACACTCCAGTGAAAATACTAAAATCTAGAAATCCACTGTGTAAATAATTGATTGATACAATCTCAAAGAAATGAGAATGTATAAAAAAGTGAAGATGAAAGAAATAAAGATTCAGCTAACCTAAGAAAAAGCAGCTGTTATTGTGATTTGGCACTACTTGGATGTAGAGTGATCCTAAAAGTAAATTGACAACATAGGAAATTTGTACATATATATGGCATAATAATTATTAAAGTGCATGTAAATTGGTTTATAAATAAATGAAAGTAATTGAATTTCCTTTGGAAGATCATATTATTTGAACAAATAAAAATTGACCAAAAAAACCAAAAATTGTTACAAAAATTAATACATTGCTACATTTTTCCTAAAGTTAGGGTTTGTAGTATTATAGGACAAATCATGGCAACCACTCCTGTGGACAAATTAAGGATTAAAATATCCATTGTGCAGAGAACTTATAGATAAGTTCTCAAGCAAATGGCAAAAGAGAACAAAGATATGATGACAAAATGGCCAAAGGAAGGGACATCTGATGTAGCGTTGTGTGAGGAAATGGAAACTTTGATAAAAAATTATAAAAATAAAGATAAGAGTAAAGAAGTAAAAAGAGAGAAACAAGAAGGGAAAAAAGAGAGAGAAGTGCTAGCACTGAAAGGAGAAAATTCTCTGAAAAATACTGAAGGATGCAGAAAAGGAGATAAGTAAAAAAAAAGAGGTCCTTGCTAAATCACCTCCATATGTGCCCTCAGAAGGTCAGTTCCAAATACTCAAGGGAACTGTAGAAGTTTTAGGAGAAATGCAGATGGAGGGTCATGTGAAGTTAGAAAAGAAAGACAAACAAGGCTGTGACCGAAGAAGGGAAAGGACAGAAAAAATGAGAGAAACAGAAAAATTAATATGAGACAGATAAATTGGTAAGAAATAGAAGTAGACTATTGGACAGTAGTGTAAGAAAAAGTGAAAAGGAGTCATCATTTGATGGAGGAAGGTGGGCACAGGGAAGAGAAAAAGGCTATAAACTAAAAACAAAAGTGCCTCCATACCTATCCTGGTATCAAATCATACTTCTGTTAATTTGTTAGGGAGAGATGCATTATGTAAATTGGGAATGATTTTGGGAATTGCAATAATGCTAGGAGGGCTATTGTTTTGTTGTGTACTTCCTTTATTGAGATCACTAGATATCAAAGCCACGGTTAAGCAAATAGAAATGATAAGATGTCAGGAAAATGGGGAAGAGAAATTAAAAGAAAGGTGAAACTGACTAATAAGAAAATTATATTTTGTAACTTGAGTATGAAAAGTAACCCATAAATGTGAAAACTTCACATTCATGTGTCTGTTTTATGTTCTGTCTGGTCCAGTTTATGAGAGAATAAATAAAAAATTTAAAAATATTAAATTAAACAATATAAATTCTTGATATCTAAATCTAAGAACCCATGATTATTTGTTTTGTTCTTGATTTTCTATTTGTTTAAATATGTCTGGAGAACAAATTTACATGTGAGTTGCAACTTTATTGGTGTAAACTTGATCAACCAAAAAAACTAAGATAGGTAGAGTTTACTATTTTTGTTAGGGTCTGTCTGGTGGAGAGATTGAGTGAGATGCTGTTAGTGCTCTGAATAAACAGAGACCTCTGACCCTTACTCTCTAAGGATGGCACCTGCAGACTTTTAATAGGAGAACTCATTTCTCTCAGTGTCTCCACTCAGACAGGGGCGCCCCAGATTTAGAAAAGATAGATAGCAGATTGTTTTAATTAAGATTAGATATTTTTCTTTTATTTTCTTGTTTTATATAAACAGTGTAGCATTGGTTGATCATGGGTACACTGAGAGCTGCCTTTGAGATTAGAATTAAAGGAAAGAAATTTAAGAATGATTTGGATGATTTCATGTTCTCTGTTTTTTCAATTTGTTGGAAAAGTTGTGCTCTTAATATCTGTTCTTATGATCTTTATGTGTGACAACCTTACCAACATTGTGATGCTTTTTCCTTGGGTTTTTTATGTGACCAATCATGCCTGATAAAATAGAAAATAAAGTCTCAACCTCCAATAAGGAGGCAGAACTAAGCAAACCTTGTAAACAGTTTTGCTCAGATGCTCTGATATCTAACAAAATGAAAGTTTTCTTCTTTTGGAAGTACATAAAATGGAAAATGTTATTCGTGCTGAAAATTCTGATTTAAAGATTTAAGAAATAACTTTGAAGTATTTGACTGTAAAAATATTGATAATGCTAAGGAAAAACTGGTAATTGGTAGTGAGTGAATCCCATGGAGAAACATTAAGATTAAATTGAACATCATAAATAACTTCATATTCATGCATTTATTCTGTGTGTGTCTTTGATACTAAGTATGTTTTACCCTTTCTTTTGTCATCATTATGTGTATGTTGTTTCACTAACTCATTCTGGAACAAGTCTCTCACCATTGCAGATGGCTAAGCCAGATGATTTTTTGAGACTGCTAATAATGTAGGAGGTAGTCCAGAGAAAAAAGTCTGAGAATGATGTGGGCTTTTATAAGATTGATCCTCCCACTCTCATTACTGCTGGTAATCATTACTGATTTGACATTTCAAATGTGGATTCAAATTTCTCTGAATAAGTTGATTTCAGTATTATATGAATGCTGACTGCCATCCATGGGTTCAGTACCCATGTCTAAATTGTTCTCAGGGTCTAACTTTAAATCCAGCATCTAACCGCTGATTTATTGACTTGAAGAGTTAAATATTACAAACTTGATGGCAAAGTTAGAGTTACCTAATGGATTGGTTACTCCCTCAAATTTTCCAGAGAGTACCCTCAAAAAAAAGGTTAGTGGGTGCTCAATGAGTTGATTGAGTGTTTTTTTTCTAGTAAACTATTTCTATTTTGAGATTAATCCTTGAAAGTATCACTTTAGAGGCATACAGTTTCTGCACTGAGAATTTTGGTTTTGCTATTTAACTGAATCATTTGATAAGAAATGCTGAGAAGTATAAAGAATAATAACTGAAAAATCTTATTGTTAAATGATGCTGAAACAGTAGAATATAAATAAGAGACATGAAAAATTAAAAGGACGCAGTGTATGATATTGATCAAATATTTCAAAACACAAGAGATTTGTCTGAATTTCTTGAGTGTCTCTTTACTACTTTATTTTTATTTGTTTACAATTTTTAATTACTTTTGTTTGTTTAAAAAGGTGATTTGTGTTGCTTCATTAGATAGAATGAAAGTTCCTTCTCCTGAGAAAGAGTAAGAAAAGGGAGAAAGTAATCATAAGAGAGTTAATTGACTTAAAAAAAAAGAAGGGATTATATTAGTAATAAGATGACAGGACTGCAATAAAATGACAGGACTACAGGATAAGTGTTGTAAATGTAAAGCTCTGCTTGAACAGAAGGCTAAAGTAAGTTGTATTGAATGAAAAGAGAATGTCGAAAAAGAAAGGTAAAGTTTGTGTTTTATTAAAGATTTGATGGTTCTTGGTTTAGGGATCACAAGGTATATGACGTTCTCATGAAAGACAGATTGTTGCATCAACTACATTAGTAGTAGGGAACCAGTAAGTTGAAAGATCTGGAAGAGGTTTTCTTGAAGATGGTTTAAGATGGGAAAGTAGTTAATATACAGAATTATCACTGTTG
The DNA here is from genome assembly GCF_019703515.2 of Myxocyprinus asiaticus. Taxonomy (NCBI): domain Eukaryota; kingdom Metazoa; phylum Chordata; class Actinopteri; order Cypriniformes; family Catostomidae; genus Myxocyprinus; species Myxocyprinus asiaticus. Next base: position 58,249,107 of record NC_059346.1, read on the forward strand.
AAGAGTAACTTAAATATGAGATTCTAAAATGAAAAAGGAATAACTGTAACAAGATTAGAAACAGTGTGAAGGAGTGGAATGTCCTCCTCTGAATTCCTCCCCCTCTATCTCTCTCACTCAGTTTAAGTTTTTGAAGTGTGCTAAAGGCACATCTCTAAATTGTTTTATTTTCTTTTGATTTTCTTTTATATGGACAACTGTAATGAACTGGCCATGGAGACGGTGTTAGGATCCATGTGCTGGAAGTTTATTAGAACACAAGCAAATAATCCAAATCAGCAGGCAAATAGTATCATTATGCAGGCGGCATAATCCAACAAGGCAAACAAAAAGGTATCCAAAAAGCAGAAAATCCAGGAATCAGGCAAAGGTCATAACAAATAATCAGAAATGGCAATGGAAAAACACTCAGTAAGGCAGTGTAAGCTGGCAATACTTCACAATGTGACAGTGGAAACAGCATGGTATTTATATAGTTCAGACAGGAAGTAACCAATGAAGAAACGGTACAGAGTTAGTATTCGGGAGTGGGCTCCCTCTGGTGGTTGGTGGGGTAACAACCTCTGATGTTACAGAACCCTCCCCTCTACGAACAACTCCTGGTGTTCTTCTGCTGGGACGTCCCCTTGGTCGTGGTGCTGGATGATCAGGATGGGCATGATGAAATTCTTGGATCAGGGACGGGTCCAATATGTCCTTGGCAGCTGCTCATGGTCTCTCCTCTGGTCTGTAACCCTCCCAGTCCACCAAGTATTGCATCTGGCTTCCTCGTTGTCTTGAGTCCATGATCTCTCTGACCATATACGCTGGGGCTCCATCTACATCCAGTGGAGGTGGAGGCTCAGAATCCGTGGTTCCAGAGCCAGACGCTGGGTGGACGGGTTTCAGCAAGGACACATTGAAGGAAGGAGAGATATGGTAATTATCAGGAAGCTCTAAACGGTAAGTAACTGGGTTTATTTGAAGGATAATTCTCAAAGGACCCACATACCTTGGATTGAGCTTCCTGCAGGGTAGCCGCAACTTGAGATCCCTTGTGGACAACCAGACCCTCTGTCCTGGCTGATAGTTGGGATGGGGATGCCTCCGCCGGTCAGCCTGGAAATGTTGAGCTCTGACAGCTCGCTGTAACCGGACATGTACGCTGTCCCACACCCTCTCGCTTCACCTAATCCAATCGTCCACCGCTGGCACCGTAGAAGGCTCTCCTGACCAAGGGAACATCAGGGGTTGGTAGCCATTAATGAGGGTTAGACCCATATTAGTATGGGTGAGGGAGTTCTGTGCATATTTGCCCCAGGGCAGAAGTCGCTCCATTTCTCCTGTTCACGGCTACAATAGCTTTGAAGGTATCTGCCAATCTCTTGATTCAGACGTTCCACCTGTCCATTGGCCTGAGGGTGATAACCAGAAGTGAGACTCACATTAATGTCCAACTGTTCGCAGAATGCCTGCTAAACTCGTGACGTGAACCTCGATCAGACACGATGTCCTCTGGTAATTCATAGACCCTAAAGACTTGGTGGAATAAAGCATTAGCAGTTTCCATGGCAGTGGGTAAACCCTTGAGAAGGACAAGTCTACATGATTTGGAAAATAGGTCAATGATTACCAGAATGGTAGTGTATCCATGGGATTTTGGCAGGTCTGTGATGAAGTCGATGGACAGGCGAGACCATGGTCTTTGAGGTATGGGCAGTGGTTGAAGCAACCCCGTTGGCAGTTCTCTAGGGGTCTTGGATTGGGCACACACCTGGCAAGACTTCACATAATTAGTCACATCATGAATCACAGATGGCCACCAGAAGGAATTACATACCAGAGTGATTGTTCTTTGGATGCCAGGGTGACCTGTGCTCAAGGAAGTGTGGACCCATTGGATTGTCCTCTGACGTAGAGCTTGGGGTACGTAGTGCTTGTTGAGGGGGGGGGGAGTTAGGTGGTGATGGTTCATGCTGTTGTGCTTGTTGTATTTCTTCCATTAAGTCCCAGCTAACCGGTGCTATGACAGATGGTGGCAGGATGGACCCAGGGTAAGGTTGAAGGGGAGGTGGATCGTGTCTGCGTGAAAGAGCATCTGCCTTGCGGTCCTTGCTGCCAGGGCGGTAAGTGACTGTGAAATTGAACCTGGTGAAAAACAATGACCGTCGGGTTGGCGTGGATTCAATCTCTTGGCTGCCTTGATATATTCAAGATTCTTGTGGTCGGTGAGAACTTGGAATGGTTGGACTGCCCCCTCATGATGCCATTCCTCGAGTGCCGCTTTCATGGCAAGTAACTCCTTATTCCCCACATCATAGTTATGTTCAGCTGAGTTCAACTTTCTGGAGAAGGCACAAGGGTTAAAGCTTGCCTGGTGTTCCGTGACGTTGTGACAGGACTGCTCCAATCCCACAATCTGAAGCATCTACCTCAACGACGAAGGGAAGATTGGGGTCAGTATGTTTCAGTATTGGAGCGGTTGTGAAGCTTGACTTGAGGGAGATGAAGGCTTGGTATGCGGCATCATTCCATGGCAACTTGCTTGGCTTTCCTTTGAGCAATGACGTGAGTGGTGCTGCAATGGTACTGTAGTTCCTAATGAAACAGCGATAGAAGTTGGCAAAGCCCAGGAACTGCTGTTGTTCCTTGAGTTTAGTAGGTTGAGGCCATTCAGTGACGGCTGTTACCTTTGAGACATTCATCTCTACACCTTGATGGCTGATGTTGTAACCCAGGAAGGTGGTATGAGAGGTATGGAACTCACATTTCTTTGCCTTGACGAATAGTTGATGTTCCTGGAGACATGACAAGACTGTCTTGACCTGCTGGATATGTTGTTCCATGTTTTGGGAGTAAATGAGGATGTTGTGAATGTAAGCCACCACACAATGATTCAGTAAGTCTCTGAAAATCTTGTTGATGAAAGACTGAAAAATCGAGGGGGCGTTGGCAAGTCCATATGGCATGACCAAATATTCATAGTGCCCCCTGGTGGTGATGAATACAGTCTTCCACTCATCCCCTTCTCGGATCCTGATGAAGTTATAAGCACTCCTTAGATCCAGTTTGGTATAGATCTTGGATTCACAGAGTTGTTCAAGGGCAGAGGGGATAAGTGGCAATGGGTAACGATATTTTATGGTGACGGAGTTCAGGCCTCAACAGTCAATACAGGGATGTAGACCTCCATCCTTCTCCACGAAAAAGAATCCTGCAGCAGCTGGGGAGGTGGAGGGATGGATGTAACCGGAGGCAAGGGCTTCCTCAATGTAACTCTCCATGGCGAGGGTCTTGGGGCATGACAATGCATAGGCCTTGCTTCTTGGTGGAGTTGTATTAGACAGAAGTTCAATGGCACAGTCCCATGGATGACAAGGAGGAAGTTCTGTAGCTTTAATCTTGCCAAACACTTCACTGAACTCTGCATACTCCTTGGGAATCGTGGTCTCCTTCTGTGATTTAGGGATCTCTACACTGGTGATAAAGCAAGGCCTGGAAACAACATGAAGACAGTGTTCATGACAGAACCTTGACCAATGTGTGAGCTCACCTTGGTTCCAGGATATCGAAGGGTCGTGGACGGCCAGCCAGGGATGACCCAGGATAAGAGCATGATTGGGGAGTTGATGATATATAGTGAAATATTTTCAATATGAAAAAGTCCAATCTTGATGGTTGTAGGAACAGTCTGTTGAGTCATGCCAGTACCAATAGGTGCGTTATCCGCAGTGGTGATGTTAAGCTTAGGAAAGCATTCAGTGGTGGGTATGTTGAGTTCTTGTACAATCCCCTGATTAATGAGATTAACAGCAGCCCCAGAATCCACTAATGCTGTAACACCTCTTACATGATCACCAATGGAGATCTCTACAGGCAAGAGAAAATTATGTGAGATGGGTGATTTAATGTTCATAGTACTCATGTGCTGCCTTGACTCAGGGAACCTAGATTTGTTGTGTGGGCATGCAGCATTGAGATGACTTTTTGAACCACAGTAAAAGCAAAGGTTTTCATTGCGTCATCTTTGGCGTTCCTCCATGGAAACACGAGTGCGAGCAACATGCATGGGTTCAAGTGATACAGTGGATGTCTGAGCCTGTACTGAGACTGTAGAATCCGGGGTGAAACATAACGGAGGCCGTGAAGCATTCTGAAGCAGGTTGTCAATCTTGATGGCCATAGTGATCTATTCAGAAAGATTCATACCTTCACCCTTGCAGGTTAGTTCCATCCCGAGTTTCAGGTTAAGCCCCACACGGAAAAACAGTCTTCAGAGTGACATCATTCCACCCACTCTGAGCCGCTAGTGTCCTGAACAGAACTGCATAACCTGCTGCTGATCGATGACCCTGGGGTAGATAAAGTAGCCGAACAGAGATATCTTGACCGCCCGCTGGATACTCGAAGACTTCGTGGATTTGTTGAACGAAGTAATCAAATGAAACCTGGATTTGAGTATCTTTATCCCAGACAGCGGCGGCCCAATCGAGAGCTTTGTCGGTAAGCAGTGACATCAAAAAAAGAACATTTCCTGGCATCTTGATCAAATGATTCAGGCTGATTTTGAAAAAATACCTTACATTGTCGTAAAAAACCCGGCATTTTTCAGCAGAACCATCAAACTTATCAGGGAGAGCAAAGCATACCGGGTTAGCATGGGGAGTTGACAGTGAGTGAATGTATTGTGTCAAACATTCGTTGGCAGCTCGTAGTTTGTTCAGCTGGTCTTGGTAACCCCTTAATACCTTGCACTAGTGTGCGAATGCGGCCTGGAGCTGTGAAACTTCTGCTGGATCCATGGTAGGCAAAGTATTCTGTAATGAACTGGCCATGGAGACGGTGTTAGGATCCATATGCTGGAAGTTTATTAGAACACAAGCAAACAATCCAAATTAGCAGGCAAATAGAGATAGTCGTTATGCAGGCGGTATAATCCAACAAACCAAAAGACAGTCCAACAAGGAAAACAAAACAAAGGGGTATCCAAAAAGCAGAAAATCCAGGAATCAGGCAAAGGTCATAACAAATAAACAATCAGAAATGGCAATGGAAAAACACTCAGCAAAGCAGAGTAAGCTGACAATACTTCACAATGTGACGATGGAAACAGCATGGTATTTATATAGCTCAGACAGGAAGTAACAAATGAAGAAATGGTACAGAGTTAATATTCAGGAGAGGGCTCCCTCTGGTGGTTGGTAGGAGGGGTAACAACCTCAGATGTTACAAAAATGATGTGAATTGACAATAATGTTAGATACAGTGATATGAAGGGGAGGTTCAACAAGCTTTCCTCATCATGATTAAAGATTTTATATATTCAGAGGGCAATTTGAAGTTAAGTGTTTATACTAAAGAGAAGAGATTCAGTTGAACGTTCATCTGAAAGAATAAATGTAGGTTCAAAGACTATCTAGAGACTATTATTGAATTAAGGTGATGTTTTTAAATTAAGCTTCCTAGAAGCTTGACAGAGGCTACCCTTTATTTTGTTTTGTTCTGATGTTAGTCCCCACCGTGATACATGGATTTTGTGAGTTCAATTGTAGCATTTTACTTTTAATTTGGAAAATTTTAAAAGATTGTTAAATTTTGAATTGAACCATGTTTTGAATTGTCTCCATGTTTAAGCAGTTGTTGATGGTTCCATTGGCTGTGACAGTTCTCAGGTGATACTCCCTGAAACAAAAGAAAATATCTGTTTACAGATACCAAATTATTAAGGATTGGCCAATAGGACTGAGCGGTATCGAGACCAGTGGCAAGAGGTGATGACCCAGTGATGGGTAAGACTCTCCAGTGGCAAGAAGGGGGGGCAACCTAAGGCAGGGCATCACTGCCCTGAAAGCCTGCCCAAAAAGGGGTGAGATGGGTTTAAGGGAGTGGATGGATGCTTTTAATTCGGAAGCATCAAAAGGGAGGTCTAGAAGAAACCTGCCCGAAAATTGTGAGTTCACTCAACCCGACTGTATTTTAATAACCGCTTTACGAAAACAACTTATCACAGTGTTAAATACCAAGCATTCTGTCGCTGTGCAATCAGGGGATCATACCCTGTGTAGAAGATTAATTATAAATTTTGGGGGTAAAATTTTGAGAACCGTTGCAGACAAAGGAGTGCCTGACTTATTAAAGAAGTATTAAACCTGGGAATATTGGTATGATGAAGAATTAAGATTGGAAAATGATTTATTACTTTTTACTTATGTTTTATTGAACTCATGTACATTTTAATATTAATGTAGAATGGAAAAAGAAAACATGGTGGTGACTAATGATTAACAGTGCTTGTCTTGTTTGTTTATAAATTTAAATAGAATAATTTAAAAAACGGGGTGCATGGTTGGCTAAAATTGGTATAATGATTGAAACAACAATCCTTGTGGGAGGAATAATATTCTGTTGTGTGTTACCATTGATAAAATCATTCTTGATCCGAGCAACAGTGAAGCAGATGACATTGATCAATGTGAATGATCCAATGCAATGACAACTACCCTGGATGGACAAAAAGACCAAATTGGGAGGAAATTGATTCCTCCAATGAATATATATGATGAGCCATGCCCCGGAATAAAAGTGCTAGCCTAACCTCTCCCCGGAGGTGACCCTCTACGATGCGCAAAATATCTGGGTTGAAGATATCTACACTACAAAACAGAACTCTTAATATTATGATGAATATTTTGTTTTATGTTTGATGTACTCTACATTACTGAGACAACCACAGGCAAGACTGAACCAATTGCACGCTCATGCTTATAACATGATCATATGTTTCATTTATTGAATGAAGGTATAAGGAGACAGAATCTTTTTACTCCGTTCTTAATCAAATTTGAATGTGTTCTGCAATCTCCACTGGAGTGCAGTTGCATAATCTGGTCATTGGTAATGAAGCTGTGTGACTTAGTCACTAGATAGCATGACTGAGGCGACTGAATTATGAAACTGCACTCTGGGTAAAAAAAGTGAAGGTGGGACTTATGTAAGTCCCAGAGGAGGGATAATGTAGAATATTTTTATAAAGTTGAGTATAAATTAATAAAGTATAATCAATGTTAATATAGCCATTTTATTCTACAATTGTTTCTGGTGGTCAAACATGTGACTGGATGTGTCTGTGAAATGTGGGGCCCTTCGCATATGGTAAACTGAGTCTCCTGTGTTAACGCTAAAGAAAATATGGTGAAGTCTCTCCAAAGTGGGTCCAGTGACACATATGGAATGTATTAGCCACTCCTTGGTAGATCATATATATTTAAGCGGGGGCAAACCCAGTTTTCGGGAGTTGTTCTGGGAGCAACTCTGCTTTTTTATCTCTGATAATGAAGTCTATCTTCTTGCATCAAAACCCCAAGACTTCAAGAGTGATGCTTCACAGAGGTGGCAGAAGCCACTACAGTTTCCATAATAAATTAATTTTGAGACCGACGAGATAACAGGCCATTGTAATATACGGTATGCAATATGTCAAGTACATTTTTGGAGCGAGGAGGAGGAGGAGAGATTATTGTTAAACATAGTTAAATCAATATACAGATGGTTAAAAAACAAAGCAACAGTCTCATTTAAAACTCGCCTACATTTTTTTTCATCTATTCATCCTTCAGCCTCTTGTCTGCTGTTGTTGGGGACATAAATAATAGTGAATGCTCTAACTAAAATGCAGTGCAATCAGTGGCACGAGCGAGCAGAAGACAACAGTGGGAAAAGAATGCGCATGTAGTTTATACAGAACACGACTGCCATGTAGACTATGCATATTTCATTATATATAAAAGAGCATGTAAACCTCTTTTCGGAATTAAGGTTTAGCAAGAATATGGACATTGGTTGAAAAATGGTGTGAATTTACAGTAAACGTGATCAATGATTGGATTTATTATTGATAATGAAAATGAATAACTGATGAGTCTTTGAATAGGATGCATTTTATGGGCCAACACCAGTAGCTGCACTCACTTTTATAGAAAAACTTGCCAACCGCACAAGAACAATCCATACGAATGAATGAATATTTTGCAAGTGTGCTTTTATTGAATTCTGTCTCACCATTTTTTTTGTAATTAAATTTTTTTATTAAATCATACAATAGCAATGAAATGTAAACATATATATATATATATATATATAAAATCAACATTTAAACCCCACAACCCCACCCCTCCCCGACCCTGCCCACCCAAAAAAACAACCCTGTGGTCAAACATAATAAAATATATAGAATTAAAAATCAAACTGACACACACATATATACATATATAAAAAAAAAATATATATATATATATATATATATATATATATATATATATATATATATATACACATACATATACAAACATAAATGCATACACATATATATACACATACATACATACACACACATAATAATCATACTAACTATAATACACTACTCTCTCCACACCCCACCCGAGAGCCCTCCAAATACTCCAAATACCTGCCCAATTTCCGAATAAACTTTTCCAAGCCACCCCGTCTTCCCGATGACACCACCTCATAAGCTGCCACCCTCCCCGCCTCCGTGCACCACTCCGGATATGGGGGTGCACCAGCTGACCTCCAACCCCTCAAAATAACCTGCCTGGCAATCATCACACAGGCCAGAACCCAGTTCTCTGTATGGCCATCCCCCACATCGATGATCGCCCCATCGCCCAGAACACAAAGTCTGGGGCAAAATGAAACCTCAGTGCCCACCACGTCGCACACAAAATTCTGAACCTTCGACCAGAATTTCTGGATCTCGACACCACCAAAAAATATGGGCCATGTCTTCATTCTCTGATTGGCATCTCCAGCAGGTGGGTGTGTCTTTAAGACCAAGCCTATACAGTCCAGAGGGGGTCCAATAAAATCTATGCAAAATTTTGAATTGTATAAGACGCACCCTTGCATCACTAGATGCAGACTTAACGTTTTTAAGAAGCTTAGCCCACACTCCTTCCTCCAGTGCCAAGTTGAAATCTTTCTCCCACACTCTCTTGAGAGAAGTTAAGGCTCCATCCCCCATACTCTGAATTAACAGGGAGTAGTACACTGATGCCTCATGACCTTTCCTAAAAGCCGCAATCACCTCTCCCAAAGCATCTGCCACCTTAGGGGGGTGTGTGCTACTCCCAAAAATAGTACAAAGCAGGTGGCGCAGTTGTAAATTCCTATAAAACTGAGGTCTGGGGATCCCAAAATGTTGGACCAAGTTTTCAAACGATCTCATCACCCCACTTTCATATAGGTCACCGAGTGTAGCAACCCCCTCACAATCCACTCTGGCCAGCAGAAAGGAGACTTGCCAATACACAATCTTGGGTTCTGCCATATGCTCGAGGCAACATTTAAATAAGTGTCCAATTTAAACTATCTGGACACTTTAGTCCATACTGAGTGTAAATGCGAAATAACTGGGTGTAACTTAATTCTTCAGATTAGTTTGATAGAAATGCTTTGTAATGGCGAAATAGGGGCAAGAACTGCCTGTTCAATAACAAACCAGGGAGGGGCTCTCTCAGGTGGAAGTGACCAATGAGCCAAATGTCTGACACTAAACGCATAGTAATAAAACAAAACCTTGGGTAGGCCTAGCCCTCCTTTGTCTATTGGCCTATGTAACATTAAAATGCAATCTGGGATGTTTACCATTCCAAATGAAGGACTTCGCTATGCTATCAAATTCCTTGAAATAAGAGAGGGGGACATCTACAGAGAGAGATTGTAGCAGGTAGTTAAATTTTGGAATAAAATTCATTTTAATAACATTAACCTTCCCAATCATCGATAAATGTAATGAAGCCCACCTGCCCACATCGCTCGAAAATCTTTTTATTAAAGGGTCAAAATGAACACTAACTAAATCAGACAAATTTGCTGGGAATAAAATCCCCAAATACTTAATGCCCTGTTTGGGCCACTGGAAGGCGCCTGGCTGAAAAGCCGTTACTGGGCAGTACGCTGTCAGAGCCAAAGCTTCGGATTTAGACCAATTGACTTTGTATCCTGAGAACTTGGAAACGGAATTCATAATTCTGTGGAGGCAAGGCACAGATCTAGTAGGTTCAGAGACAAATAATAAAATATCATCTGCGTAAAGCAGAAGCTTATACGCCACACCTCCCACAACCATCCCTGGAAAATCATCCTCCTTTCTTATGGCGGCTGCTAATGGTTTCAGGGCAAGACAGAACAATAAAGGGGAAAAAGGGCAGCCCTGCAGAGTGCCCCTATTCAGAGTAAAATAATCTGAAATTAATCAATTTGTTTGTACCGCTGCTACAGGGTGTCTATAAAGTAACTTAATCCAACCAATAAATGTACTTCCGAACCCCTACATTTCCAAAATCTTAAAAAGATAATCCCATTCTACAATATCAAACGCCTTTTCGGCGTCAAGTGAGATGGCAGCGATTGGAGATTGATCATTTGCTACTGACCAAATGATATTGATGAGATCAGAAGAGCTACGGCCCCGAATAAATCCCACCTGATCTATATGTATAAGAGATGTCATAACCTTACTTAATCGGTTAGCCAAAATTTCTGATAATATTTTTACATCTAGTTGGATCAGGGAGATTGGACGGTAACTTTAACACTCACTTGGATCTTTGTCCTTTTTAAGAATCAGACTGATCTGGGCTTGTGTCATGGTTGGAGGAAGCTTTCCATTCTTTAATGATTCAGTATAAACTTCTAACAAAAGTGGAGCCAGTTCTGTAGCATTGGATCTAAAAAATTCTGCGGCAAAACCATCTGGCCCCGGAGCCTTGCCAGTAGGTAGGGACTTAATTACCTCGTCAAGCTCCTCCAAGATTAGCTCAGAATCAAGAGAAATTTTTTGCTCAATCGTCAGTTTAGGAAGATCTAATGGTTCCACAAAGTTTCTAATATCTTCATCAGTAGACGAAGATGTGGAACTATACAGATCAATATCGAATTCTTTAAAGGCATTATTAATATCAATGGCTGAAGTAAAAATTTCACCACCAGCAGATTTCACTGAGGGAATGGTAGAAAAAGACTCTCTCTGCTTTATATATCTAGCCAGAAGCTTCCCTGCTTTGTCACCCGACTCAAAGTATGACTGTCTTGCCCTGAATAACCAAAACTCCACTTTCCGCGACAAAATAGTATTATATCTATATTTTAATTGGGTCAATTCTCGGAGGCCATCAGCTGACATACAGTGCTTCAGATCTGCCTCTGCACTTTTAATATTTCCTTCCAACTCCACGAGTTCTCGTTGCTTCGGATTTCTTGATGAATGAGGCATACTGTATGATCCGGCCCCTAAGAACCGCCTTAAGTGCCTCCCAAGCCACACCCACAGAGGATACTGAGGACCAGTTGGTCTCCATATAAACATTGATTTCAGTCTTTAACATTTGTTGGAAATCAGGATTTTGCAAAAGGGATACATTAAGGCGCCAACTATATGATTTCTTTTTCTCTATATGTGGCATCACCTCTAAACTCACCAGGGCATGATCTGAGACTAAAATGTTTCCAATTGAACAATACACAACAGATGAAATGAGGGATTTGGATATCAAAAAATTCTAGAATAAATCTTATGGACTGATGAAAAAAATGTATAGTCCCTTCCAGATGGGTTCAAAAGTCTCCAAATATCTGTAAGACCAAGATTTTTACACATCCTGTGAAGTGTCACTGTTGCTCTAGGGGGCTTACACATTTTTGCTTTACTGTGATCAAGGACTGAATCCATCAAAAGATTAAAGTCTCCTCCCAATATTATATCATGAGGGGTGCCAGCGGTTTGCAACATCCCTTCAAGATCTATAAAAAAGCCTTGATCATCAGCGTTAGGTGTGTAAATATTAGCCAAAATCAACCTTTGCCCTTGAATTTCAGCTAAAACAATAAATACTCTTCCTAATTTATCTTTAATCTGTTTGAGACATTTGAATTGTAGATGTTTATTTACCAATATAATGACTCCCTTGCTCTTACTTGAGCCAGCACTAAAAAAAACATGTCCACCCCATATCTTCCAAAATTTTTCAGCTTCCTGCAGGGAGAGATGTGTTTCTTGAAGAAACACTATATCATATTTCTTACATATAAGAAAAGTAATAACCTTTCTTCTTTTTATGGGGTGCCCCAACCCATTCACATTCCATGTGGAGAGAGATAGTACACTCATATTAACATCTGACATTTTGATATAGTAGAAAAAATTAATTGTGTGTCAAAGACAAAATTATACAGACCACATTCCCCATTAGTGAAACAATCAAACCCCGAAATTCCCCCCGAACAAAACAAACAGAAAAAAGAAAAACGTGCGCATTAACCCCGCGCACAAAAGCGCCAACTGGCGACAATCCTTCTAAACTCAAAAGGTCCATGAACGCCCACGAGCCCCCACAACAACTTTGCTATCGGATTGCTCAAGTTTGCCTCACAAATTTGTGAGGCAAAATTACATAACAGAAAATACTTTGTAAAATGAACCCCAGCAAATATGAAGAATGAACACAAAGGATGTGTAGATTCATTCACAGAACTGTCTCAAAGGTGTGATCTTCCACAAAACAAATTCCAGCTGATATAAAACTGTTCAGATATGTTCAGTGAGCTGGTTGTTACGAGTTCAACGGATGATGTAATCATTCCAATGTCCCGTAAAAATACTCAACAAAACAAACAACAGACAGCAGGAGGAATAAGCACGAAGAACGAACAGATTAATCCACAGCTGTTCCAAAGGAGTGTTATTCAATAGAACAAGCTCCAGCTGCTAGGTGGAACCAATACAAAAAGAAACAAAACCGGCATCCCGGTTCCCCAGGTGGTCGAGTCAATTCACTCGGAGGCCGCATAAAAGTATATACCATGACTTACACAATCCGTCAACTTTATTAAAGACATCCTTTGTGTGAGCATGTAGATATTTTGCGGTCATCTGTAGTGTCCACTCTCAAACTGGCCGGGAACTTCAATGCAAAAGTTTCTTTAAGGAAAAGTGTTATTCACAAAACAAGCTCCAGTCGCACGGCTGAGCCAACGCAAAAAGAAAAAAGAAACCAAAATTTCACCCAGCTTCCTCAAGAGTAAGTACAGCGAGTCGACCCACTCACATGAGAAACATCCAATGGTTTACTCAGCCATTGATTCAATAAAAGACATTGCTTCATTGGGACATGTAAATACTTTGCGACTGACCTTCGTTTCTATTCTCAGTTTGGCTGGAAACATTAGAGCAAAAGTGATCTTACGCCGATGTAAGAGTTTCTTACATTCCTTGAACCAATCGCGTTTCTCTCTTGTCAAACTCGCAAAGTCCGGGAACAAGAAAATATTATGGTTCTTCCAAGAAAGCTTCCCTTTGCTCCTCGCCTGGCGCAACACAAGATCTTTATCGGATGATCTCAGAAATCTGGCCAGAATCGATCGGGGCATGTCTCCCTCAGCAAATCTGTAAGCTGGGACTCTGTGAGCTCGCTCGATTTCCAGCTTGTGGCCTGTTATGTCGAGGAGACTCGGGAAAAGCTCGTGTAGAAATTTCACCCTATCTCTGCCCTCCGTATGCTCAGGAATTCCAACAATTCGAACGTTATTCCTGCGGCTTCTATTCTCAAAATATTCAAGCTTTTCAAGGAGATGTTCCAAATCAACGTTGGTCGTGGGTGGATTAGCGGTAAATTCCCTCTCCGAAGATTCCAAAAAATCGATTCGTCTCTCAACATCAGTCACTCTTGTAACTAGCTCAGAGAATTTTGTTTCCATCGCCGTAATCGATCGACGTATTACAGCGAGATCCTCCATGTCAGAAAGAATCTTCATCAACATCACTGGCATGTTGGACAACTGACACTGGATCACCTCTCCCGCCGCGCCATCCAAATCGAGTCCCCGGTCTGTAGGCCTGTCGGGGCTATCATCCTGAACACGTAAGTGTCTTAATGACTCCAGAGCCCGAGGATTTTGACTTCTTTGCCATGTTTTGCATCAAAGAGCAAATGTGTAACTGGGTGTATCAAAATTCAACAAATTATTACATGAAAATACTAAAAAAATTTGCAAAATGCACAGAGCTCGTCTCTCACATATCTGCCCCTTGCATGGTGTCACGTGACCTCCTCTGTCTCACCAATTTAAGATATTTGTGGATGTTCTTTAGGTGGAGTCCATGCAGTCATTCACAAGCATATGATTTTAAGAAGAATTGTGATATATAAAGTGGGATGTATTAAGGAACATTTTTCCGTGCATAGGGACATTTTATAAAAAAATAGCAGGAACATGAAGGAAATTATGCTACATTTACATTTGAGGTCATTTTATGAACGTCTTTATAAATGAGGCCACTGGCCATCAGACTATGAATGCTTTACATACAGAAGGTCCCACTGAGATTTGAACTCGGATCGCTGGATTCAGAGTCACCATGGAACCACGGAACCAAGAATTTATTTCATTCTGCCCCATGTAGGTGGAGCGCATAATTGCTCTGTGGAAAGGGGCAGGATCTGAGCCACTGGCAGCCATTGGCAGCCATGGACTGAAAACAGACAAAAGAGCCATGTGCCAAAACACAGGACAGAACCAGGTTAGTGTAGCACTTCGGAATAATACTTTGCCAACTGAGCTATTTCAACCTAATCATTTAGGGTCACTTCTCTGTGCAGATTTCTATGATACCAGTGGGCACGTGAGAGTAGAGCAGAAGATATATTCAGAACAAAAATCTACATGGTCCATATGAGGGATTGAAACTGCAACCATGGTAGTATTAACACAACGCTTTAACCAACTGAGCTAACCAGTCATTCAGGACTGATTTTTGGACACAAATTCACATATCACGATCGGTAGTTTGTCATGCTAACAGTAAGAAGACGCAAACCACGGGAGGGATTTTGAAAGGAAAGGACGGGCTCGTCCGGGATTTGAACCCGGGATCTCTCGCACCCAAAGCGAGAATCATACCCCTAGACCAACGAGCCACTTTGCGCTCTCCGCTCTTCCCTACAAGCTCGAAACAAACCTCATGACGTTGTGGCACGCAGCATGCCACGCCCACGTCCAGCTATTTCCAGTCATGCAATTACAGCTACTGTCTACACGAATGGGAAAATAAAGAAATCTTCAAACCTCTCTGGCAAGCATACATTTCAATAACATGTCAAAACACCAATAAATCCTAACAAAGATGCCAATCTAAAGTTTGCTTCTTTTGTCCCATTTCTCACGAAGCGCTCATTGCACAGTCATCTGCATCTATAGCTTTCTCAAAACACAAATTTAATATGTTCTGAAGTTTGATTGGGTCACCACTGAAGTTCCTATGTCACCATATCACAATCCTCTTGGGTGCAAACCTACTTGACTACAAAACTCTTTTTTGATACCGGATCACTACCTCGTGATACTTCTTGAACATTGTCTTTCTGATTATTGCAAGGTATTAAGGGTGGGGATGGGTAACTCCTGGATGCACAAAAGAGGAACCAAAAAACGATTCAATCAAGGCTTGGTGAAAACATCCCTGTAGGGGAGTTAGCTAAAACTGTAGAGCGTTCACGTAGCATGCGAGTGGTAGTGGGGTCGATCCTCTCATTCTCCACCTGGGAGGTTTCCTTCTTAGCCCCCCATTCTCTAATGTGACAGACCTGGGCATCAAAATATGAAAGACATCTTATTTAGAATAAGCATGCCTCATTTAAATGTTTCGTTTTGGATATCCGCATTAACAGAAAACTTATTCATAGCCCTTTCTGCAGGTTTCCATAATAAATTCATTTTGAGACCGACGAGATAACAGGCCGGGGTAATATACGGTATGCAATATGTCAAGTACATTTTTGGAGGGAGGAGGAGGAGGAGAGATTATTGTTAAACATAGTTAAATCAATATACAGATGGTTAAAAAGCAAAGCAACAGTCTCATTTAAAACCCGCCTACATTTTTTTTCATCTATTCATCCTTCAGCCTCTTGTCTGCTTTTGTTGTGGACATAAATAATAGTGAATGCTCTAACTAAAATGCAGTGCAATCAGTGGCACGAGCGAGCAGAAGACAACAGTGGGAAAAGAAAGCGCATGTAGTTTATACAGAACACGACTGCCATGTAGACTATGCATATTTCCTTATATATAAAAGAGCATGTAAACCTCTTTTCGGAATTAAGGTTTAGCAAGAATATGGACATTGGTTGAAAAATGGTGTGAATTTACAGTAAACGTGATCAATGATTGGATTTGTTATTGATAATGAAAATGAATAAGTGATGAGTCTTTCAATAGGATGCATTTTATGGGCCAACACCGTTAGCTGCACTCACTTTTATAGAAAAATTTGCCAACCGCACAAGAACATTCCATATGAATGAATGAATATCTTGCGAGTATGCTTTTATTGAATTGCGTCTCACTATTTTAAGATATTTGTGGATGTTCTGTAGGTGGAGTCCACGCAGTCATTCACAAGCCTATGATTTTAAGATGAACTGCGATATATAAAGTGGGATGTATTAAGGAACATTTTTCCGTGCATAGGGACGTTTTATAAATAATTTGCAGGAACACGTAGGAAATTATGCTACATTTACATTTGAGGTCATTTTACGAACGTCTTTATAAATGAGGCCACTGGCCATCAGACTATGAATGCTTTTCATACAGAAGATTTGGAGGCTAACCGCTTCTGAAAAGCCCTTCTGATTGGGTACTCCACACCTTTGGCACAAAAGTTGCAGAAGGTCCCACTGAGATTTGAACTCGGATCGCTGGATTCAGAGTCACCATGGAACCAAGGAATTATTTCATTCAGCACCATGTAGGTGGAGCGCATAATTGCTCTGTGGAAAGGGGCAGGATCTGGGCCATTGGCAGCCATGGACTGAAAACAGACAAAAGAGCCATGTGCCAAAACACAGGACAGAACCAGGTACGTTTAGCGCTTCAGCATAGTACTTTCACAACTGAGCTATTTCAGCCGAATCATTTAGGGTCACTTCTCTGTACAGATTTCTATGATACCAGTGGGCACGTGAGAGTCGAGCAGAAGATATATTCAGAACAGAAAACTACATGGTCCATATGAGGGATTGAAACTGCAACCATGGTGTTATTAACACCATGCTCTAACCAACTGAGCTAACCAGTCATTCAGGACTGAGTTTTGGACACAAATTCACATATCACGATCGGTAGTTTGTCATGCTAACAGTAAGAAGATGCAAACCACAGGAGGGATTTTGAAAGGAAAGGACGGGCTCGTCCGGGATTTGAACCCGGGATCTCTCGCACCCAAAGCGAGAATCATACCCCTAGACCAACGAGCCACTTTGCGCTCTCCGCCCTTCCCTACAAGCTCGAAACAAACCTCATGACGTTGTGGCACGCAGCATGCCACGCCCACGTCCAGCTATTTCCAGTCATGCAATTACAGCTACTGTCTACACGAATGGGAAAATAAAGAAATCTTCAAACCTCTCTGGCAAGCATACATTTCAATAACATGTCAAAACACCAATAAATCCTAACAAAGATGCCAATCTAAAGTTTGCTTCTTTTGTCCCATTTCTCACGAAGCGCTCATTGCACAGTCATCTGCATCTATAGCTTTCTCAAAACACAAATTTAATATGTTCTGAAGTTTGATTGGGTCACCACTGAAGTTCCTACGTCACCATATCACAATCCTCTTGGGTGCAAACCTACTTGACTACAAAACTCTTTTTTGATACCGGATCACTACCTCGTGATACTTCTTGAACATTGTCTTTCTGATTATTGCAAGGTATTAAGGGTGGGGATGGGTAACTCCTGGATGCACAAAAGAGGAACCAAAAAACGATTCAATCAAGGCTTGGTGAAAACATCCCTGTAGGGTGTTAGCTAAAACTGTAGAGCGTTCGCGTAGCATGCGAGTGGTAGTGGGGTCGATCCTCTCATTCTCCACCTGGGAGGTTTCCTTCTTAGCCCCCCATTCTCTAATGTGACAGACCTGGGCATCAAAATATGAAAGACATCTTATTTAGAATAAGCATGCCTCATTTAAATGTTTCGTTTTGGATATCCACATTAACAGAAAACTTATTCATAGCCCTTTCTGCAGGTTTCCATAATAAATTCATTTTGAGACCGACGAGATAACAGGCCGGGGTAATATACGGTATGCAATATGTCAAGTACATTTTTGGAGGGAGGAGGAGGAGGAGAGATTATTGTTAAACATAGTTAAATCAATATACAGATGGTTAAAAAGCAAAGCAACAGTCTCATTTAAAACCCGCCTACATTTTTTTTCATCTATTCATCCTTCAGCCTCTTGTCTGCTTTTGTTGTGGACATAAATAATAGTGAATGCTCTAACTAAAATGCAGTGCAATCAGTGGCACGAGCGAGCAGAAGACAACAGTGGGAAAAGAAAGCGCATGTAGTTTATACAGAATACGACTGCCATGTAGACTATGCATATTTCCTTATATATAAAAGAGCATGTAAACCTCTTTTCGGAATTAAGGTTTAGCAAGAATATGGACATTGGTTGAAAAATGGTGTGAATTTACAGTAAACGTGATCAATGATTGGATTTGTTATTGATAATGAAAATGAATAAGTGATGAGTCTTTCAATAGGATGCATTTTATGGGCCAACACCGTTAGCTGCACTCACTTTTATAGAAAAATTTGCCAACCGCACAAGAACATTCCATATGAATGAATGAATATCTTGCGAGTATGCTTTTATTGAATTGCGTCTCACTATTTTAAGATATTTGTGGATGTTCTGTAGGTGGAGTCCACACAGTCATTCACAAGCCTATGATTTTAAGATGAACTGCGATATATAAAGTGGGATGTATTAAGGAACATTTTTCCGTGCATAGGGACGTTTTATAAATAATTTGCAGGAACACGTAGGAAATTATGCTACATTTACATTTGAGGTCATTTTACGAACGTCTTTATAAATGAGGCCACTGGCCATCAGACTATGAATGCTTTTCATACAGAAGATTTGGAGGCTGACCGCTTCTGAAAAGCCCTTCTGATTGGGTACTCCACACCTTTGGCACAAAAGTTGCAGAAGGTCCCACTGAGATTTGAACTCGGATCGCTGGATTCAGAGTCACCATGGAACCAAGGAATTATTTCATTCAGCACCATGTAGGTGGAGCGCATAATTGCTCTGTGGAAAGGGGCAGGATCTGGGCCATTGGCAGCCATGGACTGAAAACAGACAAAAGAGCCATGTGCCAAAACACAGGACAGAACCAGGTACGTTTAGCGCTTCAGCATAGTACTTTCACAACTGAGCTATTTCAGCCGAATCATTTAGGGTCACTTCTCTGTACAGATTTCTATGATACCAGTGGGCACGTGAGAGTCGAGCGGAAGATATATTCAGAACAAAAAGCTACATGGTCCATATGAGGGATTGAAACTGCAACCATGGTGTTATTAACACCATGCTCTAACCAACTGAGCTAACCAGTCATTCAGGACTGAGTTTTGGACACAAATTCACATATCACGATCGGTAGTTTGTCATGCTAACAGTAAGAAGACGCAAAGCACGGGAGGGATTTTGAAAGGAAAGGACGGGCTCGTCCGGGATTTGAACCCGGGATCTCTCGCACCCAAAGCGAGAATCATACACCTAGACCAACAAGCCACTTTGCGCTCTCCGCCCTTCCCTACAAGCTCGAAACAAACCTCATGACGTTGTGGCACGCAGCATGCCACGCCCACGTCCAACTATTTCCAGTCATGCAATTACAGCTACTGTCTACACGAATGGGAAAATAAAGAAATCTTCAAACCTCTCTGTCAAGCATACATTTCAATAACATGTCAAAACACCAATAAATCCTAACAAAGATGCCAATCTAAAGTTTGCTTCTTTTGTCCCATTTCTCACGAAGCGCTCATTGCACAGTCATCTGCATCTATAGCTTTCTCAAAACACAAATTTAATATGTTCTGAAGTTTGATTGGGTCACCACTGAAGTTCCTACGTCACCATATCACAATCCTCTTGGGTGCAAACCTACTTGACTACAAAACTCTTTTTTGATACCGGATCACTACCTCGTGATACTTCTTGAACATTGTCTTTCTGATTATTGCAAGGTATTAAGGGTGGGGATGGGTAACTCCTGGATGCACAAAAGAGGAACCAAAAAACGATTCAATCAAGGCTTGGTGAAAACATCCCTGTAGGGGAGTTAGCTAAAACTGTAGAGCGTTCGCGTAGCATGCGAGTGGTAGTGGGGTCGATCCTCTCATTCTCCACCTGGGAGGTTTCCTTCTTAGCCCCCCATTCTCTAATGTGACAGACCTGGGCATCAAAATATGAAAGACATCTTATTTAGAATAAGCATGCCTCATTTAAATGTTTCGTTTTGGATATCCGCATTAACAGAAAACTTATTCATAGCCCTTTCTGCAGGTTTCCATAATAAATTCATTTTGAGACCGACGAGATAACAGGCCGGGGTAATATACGGTATGCAATATGTCAAGTACATTTTTGGAGGGAGGAGGAGGAGGAGAGATTATTGTTAAACATAGTTAAATCAATATACAGATGGTTAAAAAGCAAAGCAACAGTCTCATTTAAAACCCGCCTACATTTTTTTTCATCTATTCATCCTTCAGCCTCTTGTCTGCTTTTGTTGTGGACATAAATAATAGTGAATGCTCTAACTAAAATGCAGTGCAATCAGTGGCACGAGCGAGCAGAAGACAACAGTGGGAAAAGAAAGCGCATGTAGTTTATACAGAACACGACTGCCATGTAGACTATGCATATTTCCTTATATATAAAAGAGCATGTAAACCTCTTTTCGGAATTAAGGTTTAGCAAGAATATGGACATTGGTTGAAAAATGGTGTGAATTTACAGTAAACGTGATCAATGATTGGATTTGTTATTGATAATGAAAATGAATAAGTGATGAGTCTTTCAATAGGATGCATTTTATGGGCCAACACCGTTAGCTGCACTCACTTTTATAGAAAAATTTGCCAACCGCACAAGAACATTCCATATGAATGAATGAATATCTTGCGAGTATGCTTTTATTGAATTGCGTCTCACTATTTTAAGATATTTGTGGATGTTCTGTAGGTGGAGTCCACGCAGTCATTCACAAGCCTATGATTTTAAGATGAACTGCGATATATAAAGTGGGATGTATTAAGGAACATTTTTCCGTGCATAGGGATGTTTTATAAATAATTTGCAGGAACACGTAGGAAATTATGCTACATTTACATTTGAGGTCATTTTACGAACGTCTTTATAAATGAGGCCACTGGCCATCAGACTATGAATGCTTTTCATACAGAAGATTCGGAGGCTAACCGCTTCTGAAAAGCCCTTCTGATTGGGTACTCCACACCTTTGGCACAAAAGTTGCAGAAGGTCCCACTGAGATTTGAACTCGGATCGCTGGATTCAGAGTCACCATGGAACCAAGGAATTATTTCATTCAGCACCATGTAGGTGGAGCGCATAATTGCTCTGTGGAAAGGGGCAGGATCTGGGCCATTGGCAGCCATGGACTGAAAACAGACAAAAGAGCCATGTGCCAAAACACAGGACAGAACCAGGTACGTTTAGCGCTTCAGCATAGTACTTTCACAACTGAGCTATTTCAGCCGAATCATTTAGGGTCACTTCTCTGTACAGATTTCTATGATACCAGTGGGCACGTGAGAGTCGAGCGGAAGATATATTCAGAACAAAAAGCTA
Source organism: Myxocyprinus asiaticus (assembly GCF_019703515.2). Lineage (NCBI taxonomy): Eukaryota > Metazoa > Chordata > Actinopteri > Cypriniformes > Catostomidae > Myxocyprinus > Myxocyprinus asiaticus. The sequence goes on from NC_059346.1 coordinate 58,270,840, forward strand.
CATGGTCCATATGAGGGATTGAAACTGCAACCATGGTGTTATTAACACCATGCTCTAACCAACTGAGCTAACCAGTCATTCAGGACTGAGTTTTGGACACAAATTCACATATCACAATCGGTAGTTTGTCATGCTAACAGTAAGAAGACGCAAACCACGGGAGGGATTTTGAAAGGAAAGGACGGGCTCGTCCGGGATTTGAACCCGGGATCTCTCGCACCCAAAGCGAGAATCATACCCCTAGACCAACGAGCCACTTTGCGCTCTCCGCTCTTCCCTACAAGCTCGAAACAAACCTCATGACGTTGTGGCACGCAGCATGCCACGCCCACGTCCAGCTATTTCCAGTCATGCAATTACAGCTACTGTCTACACGAATGGGAAAATAAAGAAATCTTCAAACCTCTCTGGCAAGCATACATTTCAATAACATGTCAAAACACCAATAAATCCTAACAAAGATGCCAATCTAAAGTTTGCTTCTTTTGTCCCATTTCTCACGAAGCGCTCATTGCACAGTCATCTGCATCTATAGCTTTCTCAAAACACAAATTTAATATGTTCTGAAGTTTGATTGGGTCACCACTGAAGTTCCTACGTCACCATATCACAATCCTCTTGGGTGCAAACCTACTTGACTACAAAACTCTTTTTTGATACCGGATCACTACCTCGTGATACTTCTTGAACATTGTCTTTCTGATTATTGCAAGGTATTAAGGGTGGGGATGGGTAACTCCTGGATGCACAAAAGAGGAACCAAAAAACGATTCAATCAAGGCTTGGTGAAAACATCCCTGTAGGGGAGTTAGCTAAAACTGTAGAGCGTTCGCGTAGCATGCGAGTGGTAGTGGGGTCGATCCTCTCATTCTCCACCTGGGAGGTTTCCTTCTTAGCCCCCCATTCTCTAATGTGACAGACCTGGGCATCAAAATATGAAAGACATCTTATTTAGAATAAGCATGCCTCATTTAAATGTTTCGTTTTGGATATCCGCATTAACAGAAAACTTATTCATAGCCCTTTCTGCAGGTTTCCATAATAAATTCATTTTGAGACCGACGAGATAACAGGCCGGGGTAATATACGGTATGCAATATGTCAAGTACATTTTTGGAGGGAGGAGGAGGAGGAGAGATTATTGTTAAACATAGTTAAATCAATATACAGATGGTTAAAAAGCAAAGCAACAGTCTCATTTAAAACCCGCCTACATTTTTTTTCATCTATTCATCCTTCAGCCTCTTGTCTGCTTTTGTTGTGGACATAAATAATAGTGAATGCTCTAACTAAAATGCAGTGCAATCAGTGGCACGAGCGAGCAGAAGACAACAGTGGGAAAAGAAAGCGCATGTAGTTTATACAGAACACGACTGCCATGTAGACTATGCATATTTCCTTATATATAAAAGAGCATGTAAACCTCTTTTCGGAATTAAGGTTTAGCAAGAATATGGACATTGGTTGAAAAATGGTGTGAATTTACAGTAAACGTGATCAATGATTGGATTTGTTATTGATAATGAAAATGAATAAGTGATGAGTCTTTCAATAGGATGCATTTTATGGGCCAACACCGTTAGCTGCACTCACTTTTATAGAAAAATTTGCCAACCGCACAAGAACATTCCATATGAATGAATGAATATCTTGCGAGTATGCTTTTATTGAATTGCGTCTCACTATTTTAAGATATTTGTGGATGTTCTGTAGGTGGAGTCCACGCAGTCATTCACAAGCCTATGATTTTAAGATGAACTGCGATATATAAAGTGGGATGTATTAAGGAACATTTTTCCGTGCATAGGGACGTTTTATAAATAATTTGCAGGAACACGTAGGAAATTATGCTACATTTACATTTGAGGTCATTTTACGAACGTCTTTATAAATGAGGCCACTGGCCATCAGACTATGAATGCTTTTCATACAGAAGATTCGGAGGCTAACCGCTTCTGAAAAGCCCTTCTGATTGGGTACTCCACACCTTTGGCACAAAAGTTGCAGAAGGTCCCACTGAGATTTGAACTCGGATCGCTGGATTCAGAGTCACCATGGAACCAAGGAATTATTTCATTCAGCACCATGTAGGTGGAGCGCATAATTGCTCTGTGGAAAGGGGCAGGATCTGGGCCATTGGCAGCCATGGACTGAAAACAGACAAAAGAGCCATGTGCCAAAACACAGGACAGAACCAGGTACGTTTAGCGCTTCAGCGTAGTACTTTCACAACTGAGCTATTTCAGCCGAATCATTTAGGGTCACTTCTCTGTACAGATTTCTATGATACCAGTGGGCACGTGAGAGTCGAGCAGAAGATATATTCAGAACAAAAAGCTACACGGTCCATATGAGGGATTGAAACTGCAACCATGGTGTTATTAACACCATGCTCTAACCAACTGAGCTAACCAGTCATTCAGGACTGAGTTTTGGACACAAATTCACATATCACGATCAGTAGTTTGTCATGCTAACAGTAAGAAGACGCAAACCACGGGAGGGATTTTGAAAGGAAAGGACGGGCTCGTCCGGGATTTGAACCCGGGATCTCTCGCACCCAAAGCGAGAATCATACCCCTAGACCAACGAGCCACTTTGCGCTCTCCGCTCTTCCCTACAAGCTCGAAACAAACCTCATGACGTTGTGGCACGCAGCATGCCACGCCCACGTCCAGCTATTTCCAGTCATGCAATTACAGCTACTGTCTACACGAATGGGAAAATAAAGAAATCTTCAAACCTCTCTGGCAAGCATACATTTCAATAACATGTCAAAACACCAATAAATCCTAACAAAGATGCCAATCTAAAGTTTGCTTCTTTTGTCCCATTTCTCACGAAGCGCTCATTGCACAGTCATCTGCATCTATAGCTTTCTCAAAACACAAATTTAATATGTTCTGAAGTTTGATTGGGTCACCACTGAAGTTCCTACGTCACCATATCACAATCCTCTTGGGTGCAAACCTACTTGACTACAAAACTCTTTTTTGATACCGGATCACTACCTCGTGATACATCTTGAACATTGTCTTTCTGATTATTGCAAGGTATTAAGGGTGGGGATGGGTAACTCCTGGATGCACAAAAGAGGAACCAAAAAACGATTCAATCAAGGCTTGGTGAAAACATCCCTGTAGGGGAGTTAGCTAAAACTGTAGAGCGTTCGCGTAGCATGCGAGTGGTAGTGGGGTCGATCCTCTCATTCTCCACCTGGGAGGTTTCCTTCTTAGCCCCCCATTCTCTAATGTGACAGACCTGGGCATCAAAATATGAAAGACATCTTATTTAGAATAAGCATGCCTCATTTAAATGTTTCGTTTTGGATATCCGCATTAACAGAAAACTTATTCATAGCCCTTTCTGCAGGTTTCCATAATAAATTCATTTTGAGACCGACGAGATAACAGGCCGGGGTAATATACGGTATGCAATATGTCAAGTACATTTTTGGAGGGAGGAGGAGGAGGAGAGATTATTGTTAAACATAGTTAAATCAATATACAGATGGTTAAAAAGCAAAGCAACAGTCTCATTTAAAACCCGCCTACATTTTTTTTCATCTATTCATCCTTCAGCCTCTTGTCTGCTTTTGTTGTGGACATAAATAATAGTGAATGCTCTAACTAAAATGCAGTGCAATCAGTGGCACGAGCGAGCAGAAGACAACAGTGGGAAAAGAAAGCGCATGTAGTTTATACAGAACACGACTGCCATGTAGACTATGCATATTTCCTTATATATAAAAGAGCATGTAAACCTCTTTTCGGAATTAAGGTTTAGCAAGAATATGGACATTGGTTGAAAAATGGTGTGAATTTACAGTAAACGTGATCAATGATTGGATTTGTTATTGATAATGAAAATGAATAAGTGATGAGTCTTTCAATAGGATGCATTTTATGGGCCAACACCGTTAGCTGCACTCACTTTTATAGAAAAATTTGCCAACCGCACAAGAACATTCCATATGAATGAATGAATATCTTGCGAGTATGCTTTTATTGAATTGCGTCTCACTATTTTAAGATATTTGTGGATGTTCTGTAGGTGGAGTCCACGCAGTCATTCACAAGCCTATGATTTTAAGATGAACTGCGATATATAAAGTGGGATGTATTAAGGAACATTTTTCCGTGCATAGGGACGTTTTATAAATAATTTGCAGGAACACGTAGGAAATTATGCTACATTTACATTTGAGGTCATTTTACGAACGTCTTTATAAATGAGGCCACTGGCCATCAGACTATGAATGCTTTTCATACAGAAGATTCGGAGGCTAACCGCTTCTGAAAAGCCCTTCTGATTGGGTACTCCACACCTTTGGCACAAAAGTTGCAGAAGGTCCCACTGAGATTTGAACTCGGATCGCTGGATTCAGAGTCACCATGGAACCAAGGAATTATTTCATTCAGCACCATGTAGGTGGAGCGCATAATTGCTCTGTGGAAAGGGGCAGGATCTGGGCCATTGGCAGCCATGGACTGAAAACAGACAAAAGAGCCATGTGCCAAAACACAGGACAGAACCAGGTACGTTTAGCGCTTCAGCATAGTACTTTCACAACTGAGCTATTTCAGCCGAATCATTTAGGGTCACTTCTCTGTACAGATTTCTATGATACCAGTGGGCACGTGAGAGTCGAGCGGAAGATATATTCAGAACAAAAAGCTACATGGTCCATATGAGGGATTGAAACTGCAACCATGGTGTTATTAACACCATGCTCTAACCAACTGAGCTAACCAGTCATTCAGGACTGAGTTTTGGACACAAATTCACATATCACGATCGGTAGTTTGTCATGCTAACAGTAAGAAGACGCAAAGCACGGGAGGGATTTTGAAAGGAAAGGACGGGCTCGTCCGGGATTTGAACCCGGGATCTCTCGCACCCAAAGCGAGAATCATACCCCTAGACCAACGAGCCACTTTGCGCTCTCCCCTACAAGCTCGAAACAAACCTCATGACGTTGTGGCACGCAGCATGCCACGCCCACGTCCAACTATTTCCAGTCATGCAATTACAGCTACTGTCTACACGAATGGGAAAATAAAGAAATCTTCAAACCTCTCTGGCAAGCATACATTTCAATAACATGTCAAAACACCAATAAATCCTAACAAAGATGCCAATCTAAAGTTTGCTTCTTTTGTCCCATTTCTCACGAAGCGCTCATTGCACAGTCATCTGCATCTATAGCTTTCTCAAAACACAAATTTAATATGTTCTGAAGTTTGATTGGGTCACCACTGAAGTTCCTACGTCACCATATCACAATCCTCTTGGGTGCAAACCTACTTGACTACAAAACTCTTTTTTGATACCGGATCACTACCTCGTGATACTTCTTGAACATTGTCTTTCTGATTATTGCAAGGTATTAAGGGTGGGGATGGGTAACTCCTGGATGCACAAAAGAGGAACCAAAAAACGATTCAATCAAGGCTTGGTGAAAACATCCCTGTAGGGGAGTTAGCTAAAACTGTAGAGCGTTCGCGTAGCATGCGAGTGGTAGTGGGGTCGATCCTCTCATTCTCCACCTGGGAGGTTTCCTTCTTAGCCCCCCATTCTCTAATGTGACAGACCTGGGCATCAAAATATGAAAGACATCTTATTTAGAATAAGCATGCCTCATTTAAATGTTTCGTTTTGGATATCCGCATTAACAGAAAACTTATTCATAGCCCTTTCTGCAGGTTTCCATAATAAATTCATTTTGAGACCGACGAGATAACAGGCCGGGGTAATATACGGTATGCAATATGTCAAGTACATTTTTGGAGGGAGGAGGAGGAGGAGAGATTATTGTTAAACATAGTTAAATCAATATACAGATGGTTAAAAAGCAAAGCAACAGTCTCATTTAAAACCCGCCTACATTTTTTTTCATCTATTCATCCTTCAGCCTCTTGTCTGCTTTTGTTGTGGACATAAATAATAGTGAATGCTCTAACTAAAATGCAGTGCAATCAGTGGCACAAGCGAGCAGAAGACAACAGTGGGAAAAGAAAGCGCATGTAGTTTATACAGAACACGACTGCCATGTAGACTATGCATATTTCCTTATATATAAAAGAGCATGTAAACCTCTTTTCGGAATTAAGGTTTAGCAAGAATATGGACATTGGTTGAAAAATGGTGTGAATTTACAGTAAACGTGATCAATGATTGGATTTGTTATTGATAATGAAAATGAATAAGTGATGAGTCTTTCAATAGGATGCATTTTATGGGCCAACACCGTTAGCTGCACTCACTTTTATAGAAAAATTTGCCAACCGCACAAGAACATTCCATATGAATGAATGAATATCTTGCGAGTATGCTTTTATTGAATTGCGTCTCACTATTTTAAGATATTTGTGGATGTTCTGTAGGTGGAGTCCACGCAGTCATTCACAAGCCTATGATTTTAAGATGAACTGCGATATATAAAGTGGGATGTATTAAGGAACATTTTTCCGTGCGTAGGGACGTTTTATAAATAATTTGCAGGAACACGTAGGAAATTATGCTACATTTACATTTGAGGTCATTTTACGAACGTCTTTATAAATGAGGCCACTGGCCATCAGACTATGAATGCTTTTCATACAGAAGATTCGGAGGCTAACCGCTTCTGAAAAGCCCTTCTGATTGGGTACTCCACACCTTTGGCACAAAAGTTGCAGAAGGTCCCACTGAGATTTGAACTCGGATCGCTGGATTCAGAGTCACCATGGAACCAAGGAATTATTTCATTCAGCACCATGTAGGTGGAGCGCATAATTGCTCTGTGGAAAGGGGCAGGATCTGGGCCATTGGCAGCCATGGACTGAAAACAGACAAAAGAGCCATGTGCCAAAACACAGGACAGAACCAGGTACGTTTAGCGCTTCAGCATAGTACTTTCACAACTGAGCTATTTCAGCCGAATCATTTAGGGTCACTTCTCTGTACAGATTTCTATGATACCAGTGGGCACGTGAGAGTCGAGCGGAAGATATATTCAGAACAAAAAGCTACATGGTCCATATGAGGGATTGAAACTGCAACCATGGTGTTATTAACACCATGCTCTAACCAACTGAGCTAACCAGTCATTCAGGACTGAGTTTTGGACACAAATTCACATATCACGATCGGTAGTTTGTCATGCTAACAGTAAGAAGACGCAAAGCACGGGAGGGATTTTGAAAGGAAAGGACGGGCTCGTCCGGGATTTGAACCCGGGATCTCTCGCACCCAAAGCGAGAATCATACCCCTAGACCAACGAGCCACTTTGCGCTCTCCCCTACAAGCTCGAAACAAACCTCATGACGTTGTGGCACGCAGCATGCCACGCCCACGTCCAACTATTTCCAGTCATGCAATTACAGCTACTGTCTACACGAATGGGAAAATAAAGAAATCTTCAAACCTCTCTGGCAAGCATACATTTCAATAACATGTCAAAACACCAATAAATCCTAACAAAGATGCCAATCTAAAGTTTGCTTCTTTTGTCCCATTTCTCACGAAGCGCTCATTGCACAGTCATCTGCATCTATAGCTTTCTCAAAACACAAATTTAATATGTTCTGAAGTTTGATTGGGTCACCACTGAAGTTCCTACGTCACCATATCACAATCCTCTTGGGTGCAAACCTACTTGACTACAAAACTCTTTTTTGATACCGGATCACTACCTCGTGATACTTCTTGAACATTGTCTTTCTGATTATTGCAAGGTATTAAGGGTGGGGATGGGTAACTCCTGGATGCACAAAAGAGGAACCAAAAAACGATTCAATCAAGGCTTGGTGAAAACATCCCTGTAGGGGAGTTAGCTAAAACTGTAGAGCGTTCGCGTAGCATGCGAGTGGTAGTGGGGTCGATCCTCTCATTCTCCACCTGGGAGGTTTCCTTCTTAGCCCCCCATTCTCTAATGTGACAGACCTGGGCATCAAAATATGAAAGACATCTTATTTAGAATAAGCATGCCTCATTTAAATGTTTCGTTTTGGATATCCGCATTAACAGAAAACTTATTCATAGCCCTTTCTGCAGGTTTCCATAATAAATTCATTTTGAGACCGACGAGATAACAGGCCGGGGTAATATACGGTATGCAATATGTCAAGTACATTTTTGGAGGGAGGAGGAGGAGGAGAGATTATTGTTAAACATAGTTAAATCAATATACAGATGGTTAAAAAGCAAAGCAACAGTCTCATTTAAAACCCGCCTACATTTTTTTTCATCTATTCATCCTTCAGCCTCTTGTCTGCTTTTGTTGTGGACATAAATAATAGTGAATGCTCTAACTAAAATGCAGTGCAATCAGTGGCACGAGCGAGCAGAAGACAACAGTGGGAAAAGAAAGCGCATGTAGTTTATACAGAACACGACTGCCATGTAGACTATGCATATTTCCTTATATATAAAAGAGCATGTAAACCTCTTTTCGGAATTAAGGTTTAGCAAGAATATGGACATTGGTTGAAAAATGGTGTGAATTTACAGTAAACGTGATCAATGATTGGATTTGTTATTGATAATGAAAATGAATAAGTGATGAGTCTTTCAATAGGATGCATTTTATGGGCCAACACCGTTAGCTGCACTCACTTTTATAGAAAAATTTGCCAACCGCACAAGAACATTCCATATGAATGAATGAATATCTTGCGAGTATGCTTTTATTGAATTGCGTCTCACTATTTTAAGATATTTGTGGATGTTCTGTAGGTGGAGTCCACGCAGTCATTCACAAGCCTATGATTTTAAGATGAACTGCGATATATAAAGTGGGATGTATTAAGGAACATTTTTCCGTGCGTAGGGACGTTTTATAAATAATTTGCAGGAACACGTAGGAAATTATGCTACATTTACATTTGAGGTCATTTTACGAACGTCTTTATAAATGAGGCCACTGGCCATCAGACTATGAATGCTTTTCATACAGAAGATTCGGAGGCTAACCGCTTCTGAAAAGCCCTTCTGATTGGGTACTCCACACCTTTGGCACAAAAGTTGCAGAAGGTCCCACTGAGATTTGAACTCGGATCGCTGGATTCAGAGTCACCATGGAACCAAGGAATTATTTCATTCAGCACCATGTAGGTGGAGCGCATAATTGCTCTGTGGAAAGGGGCAGGATCTGGGCCATTGGCAGCCATGGACTGAAAACAGACAAAAGAGCCATGTGCCAAAACACAGGACAGAACCAGGTACGTTTAGCGCTTCAGCATAGTACTTTCACAACTGAGCTATTTCAGCCGAATCATTTAGTTTCACTTCTCTGTACAGATTTCTATGATACCAGTGGGCACGTGAGAGTCGAGCGGAAGATATATTCAGAACAAAAAGCTACATGGTCCATATGAGGGATTGAAACTGCAACCATGGTGTTATTAACACCATGCTCTAACCAACTGAGCTAACCAGTCATTCAGGACTGAGTTTTGGACACAAATTCACATATCACAATCGGTAGTTTGTCATGCTAACAGTAAGAAGACGCAAACCACGGGAGGGATTTTGAAAGGAAAGGACGGGCTCGTCCGGGATTTGAACCCGGGATCTCTCGCACCCAAAGCGAGAATCATACCCCTAGACCAACGAGCCACTTTGCGCTCTCCGCTCTTCCCTACAAGCTCGAAACAAACCTCATGACGTTGTGGCACGCAGCATGCCACGCCCACGTCCAGCTATTTCCAGTCATGCAATTACAGCTACTGTCTACACGAATGGGAAAATAAAGAAATCTTCAAACCTCTCTGGCAAGCATACATTTCAATAACATGTCAAAACACCAATAAATCCTAACAAAGATGCCAATCTAAAGTTTGCTTCTTTTGTCCCATTTCTCACGAAGCGCTCATTGCACAGTCATCTGCATCTATAGCTTTCTCAAAACACAAATTTAATATGTTCTGAAGTTTGATTGGGTCACCACTGAAGTTCCTACGTCACCATATCACAATCCTCTTGGGTGCAAACCTACTTGACTACAAAACTCTTTTTTGATACCGGATCACTACCTCGTGATACTTCTTGAACATTGTCTTTCTGATTATTGCAAGGTATTAAGGGTGGGGATGGGTAACTCCTGGATGCACAAAAGAGGAACCAAAAAACGATTCAATCAAGGCTTGGTGAAAACATCCCTGTAGGGGAGTTAGCTAAAACTGTAGAGCGTTCGCGTAGCATGCGAGTGGTATTGGGGTCGATCCTCTCATTCTCCACCTGGGAGGTTTCCTTCTTAGCCCCCCATTCTCTAATGTGACAGACCTGGGCATCAAAATATGAAAGACATCTTATTTAGAATAAGCATGCCTCATTTAAATGTTTCGTTTTGGATATCCGCATTAACAGAAAACTTATTCATAGCCCTTTCTGCAGGTTTCCATAATAAATTCATTTTGAGACCGACGAGATAACAGGCCGGGGTAATATACGGTATGCAATATGTCAAGTACATTTTTGGAGGGAGGAGGAGGAGGAGAGATTATTGTTAAACATAGTTAAATCAATATACAGATGGTTAAAAAGCAAAGCAACAGTCTCATTTAAAACCCGCCTACATTTTTTTTCATCTATTCATCCTTCAGCCTCTTGTCTGCTTTTGTTGTGGACATAAATAATAGTGAATGCTCTAACTAAAATGCAGTGCAATCAGTGGCACGAGCGAGCAGAAGACAACGGTGGGAAAAGAAAGCGCATGTAGTTTATACAGAACACGACTGCCATGTAGACTATGCATATTTCCTTATATATAAAAGAGCATGTAAACCTCTTTTCGGAATTAAGGTTTAGCAAGAATATGGACATTGGTTGAAAAATGGTGTGAATTTACAGTAAACGTGATCAATGATTGGATTTGTTATTGATAATGAAAATGAATAAGTGATGAGTCTTTCAATAGGATGCATTTTATGGGCCAACACCGTTAGCTGCACTCACTTTTATAGAAAAATTTGCCAACCGCACAAGAACATTCCATATGAATGAATGAATATCTTGCGAGTATGCTTTTATTGAATTGCGTCTCACTATTTTAAGATATTTGTGGATGTTCTGTAGGTGGAGTCCACGCAGTCATTCACAAGCCTATGATTTTAAGATGAACTGCGATATATAAAGTGGGATGTATTAAGGAACATTTTTCCGTGCATAGGGACGTTTTATAAATAATTTGCAGGAACACGTAGGAAATTATGCTACATTTACATTTGAGGTCATTTTACGAACGTCTTTATAAATGAGGCCACTGGCCATCAGACTATGAATGCTTTTCATACAGAAGATTCGGAGGCTAACCGCTTCTGAAAAGCCCTTCTGATTGGGTACTCCACACCTTTGGCACAAAAGTTGCAGAAGGTCCCACTGAGATTTGAACTCGGATCGCTGGATTCAGAGTCACCATGGAACCAAGAAATTATTTCATTCAGCACCATGTAGGTGGAGCGCATAATTGCTCTGTGGAAAGGGGCAGGATCTGGGCCATTGGCAGCCATGGACTGAAAACAGACAAAAGAGCCATGTGCTAAAACACAGGACAGAACTAGGTACGTTTAGCGCTTCAGCATAGTACTTTCACAACTGAGCTATTTCAGCCGAATCATTTAGTTTCACTTCTCTGTACAGATTTCTATGATACCAGTGGGCACGTGAGAGTAGAGCAGAAGATATATTCAGAAAATTCTACATGGTCTATATGGGGGAATTTAAATTGCAACCATGCTGTTATTAGCACCATGCTCTAACCAACTGATATAACCAGCCATTCAGGACTGTTTTCTGGGCACAAATTTACACAACACAATGGGTAGTTTGTCATTCTAACAGTGAGAAGCCAAAAACCATGGGAGGGATTTTGAAGGGAAAGAACAGGCTCGTCTGGGATTTGAACCTGTGACCTCTTGCACCCTAAGCAAGAATCATACCCCCAGAACAACAAGTCACTTTGTGTGATTTTTTTTTTTTTTTTTTCTCCCCTTTTCTGCAAGGTCAACACAAACTCATAACATTCAGGTGCTATGCATGCCACACCCACGTCCAGCTATTTGCAGTCATGCAATTACAGCTCCTATCTACATGAATGGGGAAATAAAGAAATCTTCAAAACTCTTTGGCAAGCATACAGTTCAATAAAATGACAAAACGCCAATAAATCCTAACAAAAATGGCAATCTAAAGTTTGTTTCTTTTGTCCCATTTCTCATTAACTGCTCATCGCACAGTCATCTGCATCTATAGCTTTCTCAAAACACAAGTTTAATGTGTACTGAAGTTTCATTGGGTCACCATTGACGTTCCCTACATCACCATATCACATGTTTGATTCTTTTTGGAATGGGAAATGTGCCAGTAATACCTTGCAATAATCAGAAAGACAATGTCCAAGAAGTATCACAAGGTAGTGATCCGGTATCAAAAAAGAGTTTTGTAGTCAAGTAAGTTTGCACCCAAGAGGAATGTGATATGTTGACGTGGGGAACATCAGTGGTGACCCAGTAAATGCTGGCATGCTGAGCACAACAACATCATGAGGTTGGTGTTGACCTTGCGGAAAAGAGCAAGCAGTGAAAAGTTGTTTGTTGGTCTAGGGTATGATTTTCACTTTGGGTTCGAGAGGTTCCGGGTTCAAACGAGCCCGTTTTTGCCCTTCAACCGTCCTCCTATGGAGTGTGTCTTCTTACTGTCATCATTACAAACTACTAAGCATGTTGTGGGATCTTGGGCTCAGAAACCATTTCTGCATGGCTGGTTAGCTCTGTTGGATTGACTATATCCCTAATAATGTCAAGGTCACGGGTTCAACAACCATACAGACCATGAAGGCTTTTGTTCTGAATATATCTTCTGCTCTGCTCTCACGTGCCAGCTGGCATCATGGAAATCTGAACAGAGAAGTATAATTTAGTCATTAGGCTGAAATTGCTCAGTTGGGAGAGCGTTAATGTCAATATCTAAATATTCCTGGTTTAATCCTGGGTTTCAGCAACTGACTCCTTTGTCTTATGTTAGTCCATGGCTGCCAACAGCCAGATCTTGCCCCTTTCTGCAGAACAATTATGCACTCCACCTCCAGGGGGCAGAATCCAATGGAGGCTTGGTTCCATGGTGTAATGGTTAGCACTCTGTACTCTGAATCCAGTGAGCCATGTTTAAATCTGGGTGGGACCTTTTGCAACTTTTGTGCCAAAGATGTGGAGGACCCAATCAGAAGGGCTTTTCAAATGCAGTTATCCTCAGAATCTTCTGTATGGAAAGCAATCATACTCTGATGGCCAGTGGCCACAGTTGTTTAATTTAACTGTATACTGTACTAGCTGTATCTGGGTGAAATGACAATAAAAGCCACTTGAGTTGACTTGGCCTTATTTATAAAGACATTAGTAAAATGATCTTAAATGTTCCTTAATACATCCCCACTTTATAAATCGCAATTAATCTTAAAATCATGCACACGTGAATGACTACATACAAATATCTTAGTATGGTGAGACAGAATACTATAAAAGCACACTCTCGGTGGGACCTCCTACAAATTTTGTGCCAAATGTGTGGAGGTCCCAATCAGAAGGGCTTTTCAAAAGCAGTTAGCCTCTGAATCTTCTGTATGGAAAGCATTCATACTCTGATGGCCAGTGGCCTTATTTATAAAGACATTTGTAAAATTATCTTAAATGAAAATGTAGCATAATTTACATGTTCCTGCGAATGATTTATAAAACTTCCCTATGTACGACAGATTTTTCCTTAATACATCCCATTTTATAAATCACAATTCATCTTAAAATCATGCGCATTTGAATGACTACATGGACTCCACCTACAGAACATCCACAGATATCTTAGTATGTTGAGACAGAATACAATAAAAGCACACTCTCAAGTTATTCATTCATTCCAATGAAATGTTCTTGTGCGGTTGGCAAGGTTTTCTAAAAAAGTGAGTGCAGCTACTGGTGTTTGCCCATAAATGCAGCCTATTCAAAGACTCATCAGATATTCATTTTCATTATCAATAATAAATCCAATCATTGACCGCATTTACTGTAAATTCACACCATTCTTCAACCAATGTCCATATTCTTGCTAAACCTTAATTCCAAAAAGAGGTTTACATGCTCTTTTATATATAATGAAATATGTATAGTCTACAAGGCAATCGTGTTTTGTATAAACCACATGCACGTTCTTTTCCCACTGTTCTCTTCTGCTCGCTCTTGCCATTGATTACTCTGCATTTTAGTTAGATCATTCATTTTTATTTATGTCCCCAACAACAGTAGACAAGAGGTTGAAGGATGAATAGTTAAAAAAAAAATGTAGGTGAGTTTTAAATGAGACTGTTGCTTTGCTTTTTAACCATCTGTATATTGATTTAAATACGTTTAACAATAATCTCTCCTCATCCTCCTCACTCCAAAAATGTGCTTGACATATTGCATTCTCTATATTACACCAGCCTGTTATCTCATCGGTCTCAAAATGAATTTATTATGGAAATCTGCAGAAAGGGCTATAAATAAGTTTTCAGTAGTTCGTTTGTTAATTTAATCTTATATAGAAGAGTGTGGTGATGGGGGGGGGGGGGTCGTGTTTCTGTCTGCGGCAGAGAGAGAGTGGTAAGGCTCCTTAACTGGGTTGTCATTATCTCCGACACCTGTTTCTTGTTGTAGTTATGGTGGAGGGAGACATAAAAAGGCGCACGAGGTGTCAGATTTACAGAGAGTGTGCTCAACAGAAGTCTTTACTCTTATGTGTGTGTGACTAATTGTCCACTGAGTGCCTTTTTGTTTATGTTTTATGAACGACGCTGAAGAGTAATAAACAGACGTTGACAGCTCGCTGCCTCCTGACTCCTACATTACCCAGACAACGAACCTTCTACAGTGGTGTCGTGACCTGGATTCTTGGAGGAAAATGTCGTCATGGAGTCTTCACCACTGGGCGAAGTCATCAAGTCCCTTGCCAACATCACTGCAAACACAACATCAGGCCCTCAAGGAGTTACGCCTGGAGCAGGAGCAGTGTTTCCAACTCCTGCTCCAGGCTCAAGCAGAGGACTGACGGACCGAGAGGGGGCTGCAGCTGCAACCCCGGAGCCCACATCGCCGGTGACCCTCATCAAAATGGGGTCAAGCGATGATCCAGATGCCTTCCTTGACTCCTTTGAAAAGACTTCTGAAGTGTGGAAGTGGCCTCCTGATCAGTAGGTGGCCCACCTGTTACCGCCACTCTCCGGGGAAGCCAGTTAGCGGCCTAGTAACTTCCTGCTGCCAGCCTCCTCGAGTATAAAGACCTGAAGAGGGCCATCGTGCAACGGGTTGGCCGTACTCCCGAACAGAGCCACCAGTGTTTCAGGTCCCTGAGGTTCGGGAAACACGGCCACCCATTTGCTTTTGCACAACAGCTCCGGGATGCCTGCTGGAAATTGTCTCTGGCTGAGGGAGCCGCTGCACCATGGAGATCATCAATCTGATGCCAGTTCATCTCCCAGCTTCCTCGAGGGATGGCAGAATGGGTCCAGTGCCACCGCCCTGCATCACTGGAGGAGGCAGTCCAGCTGGCCGAGGACTACATGGTGGCGTTTCTGGGAGGCAGTGAACCAGAAGCTCTTCCTTCTCTCTCTTCTCCCCCTGCTTCTCCAGGATCAGTGCTCGGCGATGAAGGTGGTGACACTGTTCATAAGACCGTAAACGAGGATGCTAGGAATTGGGATAAGTGGCTCGAACCCCTTTTATTTGCAGTGTGAGAGGTCTCTCAAGCCTCCACAGGGTTTTCCCCATTTGAGCTGCTGTATGGGCATCGGCCGAGCAATGTGCTCGATGTCATATGGGAAGCTTGGGAGGAGGGACCTTCATACAGTAAAAATGAAATTCAGTACGTTCTTGATCTTAGAGTAAAACTCCACACTTTGGGTCGATTAACACAGGAGAATTTTCTCCAAGCTCAGGAATGTCAAAGCCAGCTGTATGACAGGGACACTGTATGACAGGTTAAGCAAACAGATAGGGGTGGAGCATGTCAAGTTTACCATCTCAACATTCTAAAATCATGGAGTGAGGCAGTCCCTGTGTCCATAGCAACGGTAGTCCCCGAGAGGGCAAAGCTCAGGCAGAAGGTGACTCTCAAACCATATTCATTCACCCTGGTCCCATGTGGAGACCACCTCTCACCATAGCAGCTCACAGATGTGGCCAAGTTGCAATCCCAATTTGCGGAAATGTTCTCGCCTCACCCTGGTCGCACGAACCTAATAGAGCACCACATCAAAACCACCCTGGGGGTGGTGGTTCGTAGCCACCTCTATCGCCTTCCTGAACACAAAAAAAAGGTTGTTAAGGAAGAATTTTAGGCGATGCTTGATATGGCCGTAATAGAAGAGTCGCACAACAATTGGGCCAGCCTGGTTTTTCTGGTACCTAAGAGCGACGGGACGGTCCGGTTCTGTGTAGACTATCGCAAAGTGAACGCGGTGTCCAAATTTGACAAATTGCTCGATCGGTTGGCTGCGGCTTAATTTTATTCAACATAGGACTTAATAAAGGGTTATTGACAGATCCCTTTAACTCCAATCTCCCAAGAAAAAACGTCTTTTTCCACACCGTTATGCTTACACCAATTTGTGATCCTTCCATTCAGTTTGTTCGGGTTCTCTGTCATGTTTCAGCATCTCATGGACAACATTCTCAGACCCCATACAGCATATGCCTCTGCATCTTTAGATGATATTATTATCTATAGTAATGATTGGCAGTGGCACATGCAACATCTGAGATCTGTCCTTAGGTCGCTGCGACCAACCCGAAGAAGTGCGCATTTGGGCAGGTGGAAGTTAGGTATCTGGGGTTCCACTTGGGCCATAGGCAGGAGCGTCCCCAGGTTAACAAAACCGCAGTGATCGCAGCCTGTCTGAGGCCCAAGTCCAAAAAGGAGGTGAGGCAGTTTCTGGGGCTAGCTAGCTACTACCGAAGGTTTGTGCCTAGTTACTCTGGCGTCACCAGCCCCCACCACTTACTAGAAAGGGGGCCCCCAATCCGGTCCAGTGAACGGAGTCCAACAGGCTTTCATAAAAATAAAATCTGCGCTTTGTGGGGGCTGCTTTTACATGCTCCTAATTTTTCTCTCTCCTTTATTTTGCAGATGGACTACATCTGCAGTGCTCTCACAGGAGGTGGAGGGGGAGAAGTGACCGGTGCTGTACATTAGTCATAAGTTCTCATTGAGGGAGGCTAAGTACAGTATGGTGGAGAAGGAGTGTCTGGTGATTAAGTGGGCTGTCCTCACTCTCAGTTACTACCTGCTGGGTTGGGCCTTCACCCTCTATTCAGATCACGCCCCACTCCAGTGGCTCCACCACATGAAGGATACCAATATGCGGATCACCCGTTGGTACCTGGCATTTCAGCCATTCAAATTTGAGGTGATCCACAGTCCAGGAGTGCATATGGCTGTGGCTGACTTTATCTCCAGAAATGGGGGGAGTTGGCAGGCCGGATGTTGCCCTGGCCTGAGTCGGGCGGTGGGGATATGTGGTGATAGGGGCATGGTCATGTGTCTGTCTGCGGGAGAGAGAGATAGCGATAAGGCTTGTCACCTGGGTTGTCATTATCTCTAACACCTGTTTCTTGTTGTAGTGATGGTGGAGAGAAACATAAAAAGGTGTCAGAGTGACAGAGAGTCACAGGAGAGACAGTACCTTTGTGTGCTTGATAGAAGCCTTTACTCATTTGTGTGTGTGACTACTTGGCCTCTGAGTGCCTTTTTGTTTATGTTTTATGAATGACGCTGTAGAGTAATAAAGATACTCACTTTGACAGTTTGCTGCCTTCTGACTCCTTCATTACCCAGACAACGAAACTTCTACAAAGAGGTAAGCATATTTGGCTTGCTATCCATATACTGGAGGGTTCAGAATGAGTGTCGGTATGACCGCGGGTCGTCCGAATACGAAACACCATAGTCTCTCAGATCGCAATGAGGACAACTTCTTCCACTACGTGGTGGGGACGGAGCCTGGTGGGCCCCGTGTTGCATACAGCTTCCTGGCTAATGGAGCCCTCGAGCCACTTAAACGAAAGGTGGCATGACTGAAAACGGACTGAGGGGGGCAACCAGAAGGAGGGCACCTACATCCAACCAGCGGGCTGCTGGAGGAGCTTGATAGGCATCTAGGAGGATGAAGTCAGAGACTGTACCACTAGGGGCAGCTTGGCTCCTAGCGTGTGTCCCTGGGTTTCCTAGGGGCACATTTCCACTGGTTGTGTGAAGAGAAGTCCCTCTTCGATGTCAAATGTTGTGCTGTGCATTTCCTGGGTGGCCAGGTCAGCAGCTGCACTTATCTGATCTGATTCTGCTCTTAGCTGGGCAGCTTTGAGCTGCCTGCACAGGGTTTCATTTACCTCCTGCATCCGGGCATTATCTTCCTGTGCCCGGACTCTCTCAGCTGGGGTGCACCTAACTCTTGGCACAGGCTGATATTTTCCCTCTGCACCACTTGGTATCCGTTCTGCAGCTGGGTGAGCTGGGCCTGGTGCTCTGCGGTTTGCAGTTGGGTTGTGCGGTGATGAAGAAGGAAAATTTGGCTTACAAGGTCCGGGATTGTGCGCTCTGGCTTCCTGATCGGGTGGTTGACATAATCAACTAGTTCCTGCAATGCTTCATCACAAAGACTAACACTGTAGTCATTGAGGTTATCTCCTCTATGGAGAGACAGAGGATAGTGTTGGGCCTCATGTATTCAGTCGTAAAAGCCTGACTGAGAACCAAAGTCATAAATCTTACTGATAAAAACTGCACCAAAATCAAACAAAGGGAGTCCAAAACAGACTACAAATCCCATGAAGCCTTGCTCACTAAAGGATCGAACTCTCAACTACTATTGGATGAGGCACACAACAGAACGCCCCTCAACCATGACGTCATCGGGAGTAAAAATAACTCTGAGATCCTTCCGGATCCTTCCAGCAACTTTGCTCACTGTGCATAAACGCAGCTCATCGCTGCTCTCAGGTGTAGCCTCGTGGCACAAGTAACGTTCGACTTGAAACTGTGGCCATACAATCTCCATCTCGCTGGACAAGTTGAGATTACTCTGTGTTCCACTGAACACTCTAACGGATCCGAAGGAGACCACTGAGCAATCCGCATCTTCATCCGTTTGCCTGCAGAAGTGAAGAGAGAAAAGATTTCTCTTCCATCTTCAACCAAGTCGACGTCGCTGATTTCTCTGTCAGCCCGCCGAGAATCAGCAGCCGACAGAGTGAGAAAACGGCCTCCCGTCATCACCCGAGCCTCGAGGAACCGATTCGGAGTCAAATGACAGATGAATACACATTCTAGCTGCATCCTCATACGATTCAAGTAAGAAGTTTACAAGAAATCAATCGTCAAACAGAACCAAACTTTGAATTAATTATTCAAGTTATTACTTTGGATTCTTATGCATACACACTGTGACAAAACTGGCACGTAGGATGCCTCACACGGGGCACCATTAATCATTAAGGGATTGGTTATTAACAATAATTAATAATTATCAAAGATAATTATTAATTATTAAAATTAATAGAACATTGATTAGAATCAACATTAGCTTTTTAATCCTTTAAATCTACAATCATCAAAGATAACCATCAATTATTAAAATCAACAGAACATTGATTAGAATGAACATTAGCTTATTAATCTTTCAAATCAACAGTCATCAAAGATAACTATCAATTATCAAAATCATTAGTATAATAATAAGGATTTATATCACAGGGGCACCACAAAATATCTTAATATGGTGATATAGAATACAATAAAAGCGCACTCGCAAGTTATTCATTCATTCATTCATTAATATTGTAGGGCATTGGCCCACTCAAAATGGCAGCAGAGACCGCATGGCCCTTTGTTTTATAATCAAAGGAGAGACATTGAACTCAGTTTCCCAGGATCCTTCACAAATTCACAACTGGATGCAAAGTCCCGAACAGGGATCGGATTATGTTCGACTCAGGCTGGTGAACCAAATTCTCCCGCCTGTTTCGTCAGTTCCTTTGTGTGTCCGCTCATTTCCACCCTCACGTGGTATCAGCTCCATTTTGGATCTAACCCTCCATTTTTAACCTGATCCTCCATTTTGATTCCTTTGTTACCACATCTGGACACACACACACACACACACACACATACACTCATATACACACACACACACATTAGCATATAGCTCCACTGTTAGTTTAGGATTTCCTTGATTTATTTTTGGATTATATTCGGATAGTATTGGCTGTATTCACTACTGCTTGATTATAATAAATCTTGTTATATTATAATAAGTACTCCTGTTTTTTTTGTTTAAATATTGTGTTGAAGCCAACCTCTGCCACGTGAAGAACTCCCAAGTTACCTCAGAGTACTGTTATTTTATTGGTGTTAGAAACTAACTGTATACTATTAGATTTGTATAGCAATAACTAGTTTTTCCCCTTTTTGATTATTTTGATTAACAATTAAGATACTCAACCTACAGGGTAGATTTTGTTTTGTGAGACTCAATCAGTAACTTGCTATAATTTTTCTCTTTTCAAAGAGTGGTGCCCCGAGAACAGAATTTAATGAGTTAAATTCTATTTAATTATTAATGAATTGTTATTTAATTATTCCATAATTAATAACAATTAATTATTGATTCTTTCTGATAGTAAAACTGATTTAAACAACCAGTAGCACCTACATAATAATTGGTGCCCCGTGTGAGGCCGTGATAATTTTTGGCTTCCTCCAATATTCTTGTAAATAACTCCTAAATATTTTAGAGTAGCCAAAGGTTTCCCCTCTTGGCTTCCTTTTTCTACAGGACGTTCAAACTGCTAAGACACAAGGCCGGTTGTGGTTGTGAATCATTGCAAGTGTTGTGTTAGTGGTTGCTAGTTTGGTACTAATTCATTACTCCTTCTGTTTGTGTTTGAGAGATTCAGTCACTAGATACTAACAAAGTAGTCTGACGTGCTGATAGTCATACTGTGATTATTAACACCTAAATTAGCAGCTCAAGGAACAGTTAATTATACAAAGCAGTTGCTCATGAGTGACAGGTAAGTGGTTCCCCCTGTGCATTCTTTTCTCAGGATAACGACCGGTGCGTCAGTGTTTTCCACAGAGCAACAGATGTCGTAAGTCGCCACCCTCAAAACTCAGCTAAGGTTTCAGAATTGTGAACTTGTGAATAAAGAGTTCCTATAGGGGTCCACTGGACATCACCCTCTCACCTGTCAAACCAGGGAGATATGAGTAGCCAGTCCCCATCAGCATCCGGAGCTGAAGCTCCCAGGTCAGGTGAGGAAACCTCACTGTCCAACTGTGTCGCTGACCTCCTCCTTGTCTCTAGAGAAGAAAGGGAGGAGCTTAACAGCTACACACCATCTCAGTGTGATGCTGAAATGGCCGCCGTGGTAGATAATGCACACGATCCTCAAGGGAAGGTAACCACTATCCAGGAGGTAGTTGGTAGGCTGTTTCTACTTTACCACCACAAGGCCCAGTGGCAAATAGCAACACTCAAGGGCAAGGTAAAGACACTTACAGCCCAGTGTAGTTGGCTTGATGCAAGCAATCGCGCTTTACATTGAGACCTCCAGACTACAAATACTATGCTGGAGGAGTGTGTAGAAAGACTCCAGTCGGCTGAAAAAGAAAGCCGAGAGGTCGCTGACGACCGAGTCTGGCAAGAGAGTCGAGACATACGGGTCAAAGCTCAAGAAGCGCTCCGCTACCCCATCTTTGACCAGAGTGGGGCAGAGGACTCAGAGGATGGTGCTATGGTGAAATACCCTACCCCTGGTTCATGTAGTATTTCAAAACCATTGCTCCAACTCCCGGAGTTAGAGCGCATCCCTGTTCGGGACGTGAGTCCACCATGTTTCGGGGGCAAGGCCACATTTCGGCAATCTTCCCCTCAGGCATCTTTTAGCCCCCGCCCCAGCAGGACGCCTTCCTCACCACAAGGAGAAAGTGGTCTCACCCAACACCATGGCAATGGGGGCAGGCACTGGTACTCATCCTCTGACGAGTCAGATAGATACAAGCGGGACCAAGACACAGGTCTACGCATGCGCCAGCTTGACTCCTTTGCGAAGGACATAGAACGTTTCGACCCAGCAAGCTGAGATTCAAATGTCAACGATTACATTAGGGAAATCAAACATTGTCTTGCCGACTTGCCTCATGCCTCGGCGCGTGAGAAGTTGAAACTCATCTGGAAAACAACTTCCAGAAGCGTCCACGCTTTTGTCGAGACTCAACCGCCGCGTATTCGTGACAGCTATCCGAGGCTTTGCAGGGTTCTGTGTGAGGAGTACTCACCATATACTGATGAAACATCAGCCACCCTCAGTGCCATCTGCATCCAACAGAAGCGGTTGGAGCCTCCTAGGGAGTACTATAGGCATTTAAGGAATGCATACTTCCAAGGAAGTAATGAGCCAGGTCTGGAAGAAGAGCGAGGGTTCAGATCTCTCTTCCTCCATAACCTCCACCCCTGTGTGCGAACCCACATTACACTGATGTGTAAACAGGGAAGACCGACCATGCAGGGAATTAGGAAGATGGCCCAAATGACTTGGGAATCAGTCGTGCGTCCGACTGATAAATCAGAAGATGATGTCAGAGTCCTAGACATCCAGTCTTCAGAGAGGGCAGACTTAGGGCTTGAGGGCTATGAAATACCTCAACCTAGAGTAAGCTGTGAAGCGGCAGCCCCAAAACGTTTGCCCAACCACCCACAGAGGGGTTGGAGAAACCAAGGGAATGACTACAAGGGTCCCTCCCAGGGTCAGAAAAAACAGAAAAAACAGAATCCCT
Source organism: Myxocyprinus asiaticus (assembly GCF_019703515.2). Taxonomy (NCBI): domain Eukaryota; kingdom Metazoa; phylum Chordata; class Actinopteri; order Cypriniformes; family Catostomidae; genus Myxocyprinus; species Myxocyprinus asiaticus. Next base: position 58,293,680 of record NC_059346.1, read on the forward strand.
CTCCAAAGAAAAGGAATGTCGGGTTTGTAAAAAGCCCCAGACAGTGGAATGGAAACAAAGGGAATCATTCGGAGCCTCCTGGAAAGAGTGATCTGAAGCGTCAGCTCAGCCTCATCCAGAAAAGCCTAGCGGACGTGACAAAGCACATCGAAGGGTCAGACGATGGCCACAAAAAACCCGATGGTGACAGTCCGTCAGCGTGACTAGCCCATGCACTTCCCTGCTCTTCCCCCAAAGTCTACTTTGTAGGCTGGGAGAAGAACACAGGGAAGACCCAGACGCACCCAGTGGCAGTCATGTCCAATACCCATGCTCCGCTTTTTCAGTTCTTGGGAGACCTTGTCCACAAGGGTAATGCCAGATGCATATACACCTCAGTGTCGGTAGGAAGGTGTATAGACATCCATGCGTTACTGGACACTGGGTCTGAAATCAGCCTAATGTGCAAGGAGACTTTCACAGAAGTAGCCAGGGCAGTGCTCTCTCTTGGTAAACCACTGCAGACAGAGTCCTGTGATGTGAGCCTTGTCAGCTACACACAAAACAGCCCCCATCACAAAACATGCTTGGCTTGATATCACCTTCCAGGAGACGACCCTCAATCATCCCATTTACATCTGTGCTTTCGACACAGAAAAACTTCTTATCGGCCATGACCTGCTGGACTGACTGGCCCTGCTGATCGACTGCCTTCGCAGGCACATGTGGGCCCAGGTCGCAACCCCGAATCCGGTCCGTCTAGCCCACAGCCGTCATGCTTCAGACGACCGGGTCACTTATATCCAAGAGTCAGGAGAGAATACTTGTGACACTGTTCTTGAGTCAGCACTTTGTCATTACCCAGATATCCAGACTCATCTTGGCTCTGAGCCTCTTGAGTTATCTGTGACTCCACTGACGCCGCAGCTTGGCGGACCCATGAGCACCCACAAATCATTCCTTTGCTCACTAGAAAACTCAAACCCAGCTTTGTACAGCCCCTGCATAGCTGGAGGTGTGCATGCTAACGGTATCTTGATACATGATGTGCTTGTCGCACTCTGGTCTGAAAAGTCTGCTGTTAGTCAAGCTTTATACGACAAGCTGTGTCAGAACAGCTCCTCTCTGTCTTTTGTGCGCAAAAGTCACCGCCTTCTTTCTGCAGGGTCACCGCAGAGGCCCATCGAGGCTATTGGGATATGTGCTCTTTCCATTCAAATTGGAAAGAAGAGGTTTCACACTTCATGAGTGTGATTCCCCAACTTGACCCCTCACTCCTCGTGGGGGCTGATATCCTTGTTAGGTTAGGTGCTCTACTGGACACTGTCAACCTGGTCCTATGGTCTCAGGCAAGCATTGAAAACCATCCAGCAGCAGTTGATCCAGAACACATGTTGTCTGATCAGACCATCCCTCAGGCGTGTCAGGCAGCGAGCGAGTTTGACATGACTATCCCAGCTAGAACTGCGGGTGCCCCTGTCCGCCTCATGATCCTCAAGGGACAGATGATACCTGGTTCACAGGCATTCATCCAACCCTTGCCATACTTCTGGGAACTCAGCCTGACCGTCTGTGGTACACCTCTGCTTGAGCTCAACAACCGCTCAGCTTACTTGCTTGTCCAGAACCTAACAAACATACCAATTGTTGTGACGGCACATAGACCATTAGGGTTGCTGATCGACAGCTCATTTCATGACTTCGAGCTGACAGTGCCCGTGATTGGAGAGCTGCCTCCATCCTTGACGAGGGGGGAGAACCTCGAACCCCTCCTTCTCACCTTCCCAAACAAAATGATCACAGTTGCTTGTCATGAGGGGCTACACAATAAAGAAGTCTGCAGTACTGCCTTGGGCGCGGAAAAGGACATGATTGTGTATGCCCTCATTGCTCACTTGGGTGACATGATTTCAACTGGTGACGAAGCCGGTTCCCCACCAGAGGAAACTTATCCGGGATTCGAGGATGAAGTAGCACAACAACTCACTAAGGCAGACGCCTTAACAACAGAGTGTCAAAGACAAGAACTGCGGAAGTTGTTTCACGACTTCCAACAGATCTTTTCAAGGGATTCCAACGACTGTGGAATCACCGAACTCCATACAGTTCGTATCCCAACTGACCCAAATGCACCACCCACATTAATACGCCAGTACAGAATTCTTTTAGCTGCCTATGAGTCAATCCAAGAGATACTTGACATGTTGCTGAGGAAACGCATTATTCGGGAGTGTAACTCCACATACAACTCACCATTGTGGCCGGTGTTAAAGCCAAATGGAAAGTGGCGCTTGACAATTGACTATCGACAACTGAACAAACAGGTCCCTCTTTCATGATGGCCCATGATCCACCTGGATCAGGAGCTTGCGAAAGTGAAAAGAGCCTGTTTCTTTTCGACCGTCGATGTGTCCAATGGGTTTTGGACAGTGACAGTTGACCCAGTAGATCAGTACAGGCTGGCTTTCTCTTTTGGCAATCGACAGTTCACTTGAAACCGATTCCCATTCAGATATTCAAACCCTCCAGCTGAGTTTAATATCTTCTTGCACAAAGCCATGAGTGAATCTTCTTGCACAAAGCCATGAGTGATGGTGCTGCCCACGGCAACCTGATCTATGTGGATGACATCCTCATGCGAAGTCAGACATTTGAAGAACATCTGACCGAAATACGATACGTGCTCAGCCAGCTTTCCAACGCAGGAGCCAAGCTGGCCCTCTCCAAGGGTCAGTGGTGCCGCACCAAGGTTTAGTACGTTGGCTTATTGGTGGGTGCCAATGGCATTGAAACCCAAGCAGATAGAGTTCAAGCCATCCAAAACATCAAAGCCCCAACCGACGTGTCAGGTCTCAGGAGCTTCTTGGGCATCTGCAACAACTCCAGACAGTTCATCAAGGACTATGCGGAGATAGCCAGGCGCCTTACTGAGCTCCTCCGGAAAGACAAGGTCTTTGAATGGGGAGACCCTCAAGAGCAGGCTTTCAGAGAACTGAAAGCAAAGCTCTGTTCAGCCCCTTGTCTTGCCTACCCAGACAAGGATAAGGAGTTTCATTTAGAGGCGAGCTTCTCCTCCCACTGCCTCAGCTCCGCCCTGGCACAGAGGTATGACAAAGAGAACCGAGTCATTGCCTACGCAAGCCAACCTCTGAACAGTGTAGAGCTGAAGTTCTCTGACTGTGAGAGAGCCCTCCTAGCCACAGTCTGGGCTGTGGAACACTTTTGCAGCTACATCAGGGGTCAGAAGGTAATCATTGAAACTTGCCACCAGCCTGTCTCCTTCCTCAATAGCCAGCGGCTAAGAGAAGGACGAGTGTCCAACAGTCGCATCGCGTCATGGATGATGGCACTACAAGGCTACGACATCGAAGTCAGGTACGCTCAGAACCACAAGATGGCTTTGGGTCAGGGCCTGGCCGAGTGCCATCATTGTGACTGCGAAGGACAGACAGGTTCCCCTCCCTTCCTCCTTACCACTCCTTCTCTTCCCTCAAATCATCATTACTATGATGAAACTGTCTGTCAAGACTTCCCGAAGGTTTACGTGGATGGCTGCTCTTTTCACCATGAGAGCCAGACCCGAGCTGGAGTGGGCATAGTCTGGGTCAATTACGTCGTTAATGCGCCAGACAGTTATCAACTTGGTGCAAAGACTAGCCAGTACGCGGAAATTGCCACAGCACTCATTGTGTTGCAACAAGCCGCTAGGTCGGCTATTGTGCAGTTGGTAGTCTGCTCCAACTCTAACTATGCCCGCCACAGTTTTGTCTCACACTTCCCCACGTGGAAAGAAAATGGTATGAAGAATGCCAGAGGTAAAGAGATCAAACACTATGAACTCTTCCTGGCTTGTGACCAACTCGTGACTGACCGAGGGATGACTGTGTATTGGAAGAAGGTCAAAGGTCATTCACAAACTCTTGGCCCCGACAAAGAGAGCAACAATAAAGCTGATCATTTAGCTAAGCGAGGTGCAGTAGAGGGCCCACTATGGGAATTCAAGGAGGAGTGGCTCCCTAAACCACTATCTTGCTCGGTGAATGCTCTCACCCGTAGACAGGCAAGAGAGAACCAGGAAAATCCCCAAAACTGCTTGCAGACTGTGAACCTGGGTCGACAACCGGGCGACACAGACTTGAGTGCCATGCAGGAACGGGACCCGGTGATCCAGGCAATCCGGCAGTGGTTGATGGAACCTCAAACACAACGGGCCCTACCATCCTCTTTACAGGGCTCAAAAGAACTAAAAGCTCTTTGTCAGGTACAACAACACCTGAAACTTGAGAAAGACCTGTTGGTCTATTTTCCCGATGGTCCAGGTCCACCCTGGTGGGTCGTTCCAACCGACCATAGGGGGGTGATGCTAATACATGCCCACGCTGCTCCCATTGGAGGTCACAGGAGCTACAAAGCTACCTACTACACCCTTCAACAGGTTGCATACTGGCCATTTATGCTCAAAGACACTAATGCCTACGTAAAGGGATGTTTGATCTGTTGTCAATTCCATCCTTCCCGGCCACTGAATCGAGCTCCACTGCAGGTCAAGGGAATCACTTTTCCTTGGTCCAATCTGCAGATGGATTGGATCGGACCAGTACCCAAGTCGGCGCGAGGCAACAAATACCTCCTCACTGTCACCTGTGCTTTTACAAAATGGGTGGAGTGTTTGCCAGCACCCAATGATGCGGCTGAAACCACAGCACTCATGCTGTTGAACCATGTGTTCAGCCGTTGGGAGCTACCTCTCTCAATCGACTCAGACAGAGGCACTCATTTCACGGCAGCTGTGATGAAAACAATGTGGGAAATGTTGGGTGTGGAAGCCAAATTCCACATTGCATACCACCCCCAGTCATCAGGTCAGGTTGAGCGAACCAACTGTACCATTGTCAGCATGCTCAAGAAGTATGTCAACAGCAATGGCAAAGACAGGGACGTGAAACTCCCTTTGGTATTGATGGCCATCAGGTCTACTCCACACCGCACCATGGGGGTCACACCCTTTGAAATGATGACTGGGAGGGAAATGACTCTCCCACTGCATCTGCTGTACTGTCCAGAAGACTTCAGTGTTGCAACCGCATATATACTGCACATCAGTACGTGACCGAGTTACGCAAACACCTCCAAACTACGTTTGCTTGGGCCCAAACAAACCTGGAAACCAGTGTCAAAGGACAAAAGGCCTATTACGATAGGAAAACGTCTGACCGCGAATATAAAGAAGGTGATAAACCCTTTGAGATTATAGGGAAGCTCTCTCCGGTAGCTTACCGAATCTGTATCTCGAAGCCAAACCAAACACCAACGTACAAATGGGTCCATTTAAATCAGATCAAACCCTTTGAACAGTCTCCACTCCAAAGGGGAGCGGACCCACAACAATAGTGTCTCTTGTAGTTGGGTGTAGCATGCTTTACTCATACATTAGCATGCACTAACCCTTAAGACTATTCCCGCAAACACAAGGTAACGAGAATCTTGTATGTTTCAGGATGAAATTCCTTTGGATCCTTGGCATCTTCCTCAACCTACAGCTCACAAAAGCCAATGAGGTGGTAGAAACCGGCCCGCCAACTGGTATTGTCCTACAGGAGACCCCTGGGCTCTTAATCACCCATTGCCACCTCTACACCCAAAGAATATACGTTCGTTTAGACCCTTGGGATGTGTATCGCAAACATATCCAGTTACCTCCACAGATGACGGAGGGCAGGGTAAGCGGAACCCAAACCCAGGACACAGTTGAACATGCCAAATTGACAACTGTCCACATCCTAGAACAACTGCAGAAATTCCTAGACACTGAGGAAGAACTCAATGGGAATAAATGACCAAAGCGATTCCTCGGTGGTCTGCTAGTAGCAGCATTGGCCATTGGTTCCCTGTTCTCTATCAGCCTTTCGGCTGCCAACTCCGTCAGTCTCGGTACACTCCAAAGACAAATGGGTGAACTTAATGAGGAAATGCCAGAAATCCAAGAGAAACTCCTGTTACAACAAGAACAATTACAGGATCTGGGTAAAACCCTACAGGGTACCATACTCACTGTAAACATGCACTCAGCAATTCTAAATAACACTTTGCATGCTCTGGATGCCTTGTCAGAATTTGTGAGATCAGACATAACATATGTGCGAATGGTTAGAGATCTAATGCATGACCTTGTAAGGGAAATTAGCATGTCAGTTAACAGCCTGAGTGGGGGAAAGATCCCATCCTACCTAGTTCCCCTAAACATGGTTGAACAAATCCTTAGATCGGCCACTACCACCGTTGTGCAAACTTCTCAGATACATCTGGCATACAGCCTTGGCAGTGCAATCCCCATCCATGTAAATCCTCAGAACCTAGAGATAGGATTTATCCTTAACTTACCCATTATAGAGAAACAGAACATTTACCGACTGAAATCCATATTGAACGTTGGGTTTTGGAAGAATAATGTACGTGTACATATCAAAACACCACCGGTGCTTGCTTACCACGATGATGACCCCTCTCTCTACCTTATTCCCAATCTGAACATGTGTACGAACACCAAGGACATACATTGGGTTTGCCCCAGCAACCCCTTTATCAGAGATATAACCGACCACCTGTGCGGTCTGAGGGCTGACACCCCAGAGCAAAAATGCCAGGCTAGTATGTCTGTTAAAGACAAAGGGACAGATTCTAGGGTAGAAAGAGCTGGTAGTCGATGGCTTGTCAGTACCCCTGCCACTGAGATCCTAATGTCATACGACTGTCATGACACAAACACTAAATTAACAATCCCAAACCAAACGGTGTTCTTGAAGTTCCCACAAGGGGCCCGGGTACATATAGCCGACATTGTCCTCCACCATCTCAGTCCAGAGAGACACCATTCAGAGATTGAGATGATGGACGCATTCAGAGGCCACAACCTCACTATTGATGACACCCCTCAACAACAGCTTCTAGCTGAAGGGACCAAATTAGTAAAGTTCAGTCTCAAATCGACTGGACTCACGACTACATTTTACAATCGTATAGGATAATTATCGGCTTATCAAGAACACCCCATCAGTTTGACTGCCCTTGGGCTCCTCCTTAGTGGTTGGATCATCATGGCAGGTATCGCATACGCCATGCACAGACACATCCAAACACTACACACTAGACTGGATGCTATGACACTCATTCCACAGCGTTTCAAGCTCCTGTCTACCCCTCTACCACTAACTGCTCCTAACTCTGCCCAGGAAGAGTTATACTAACTGTAACAATCTTTCCCATTTTCCTTTTCATAATCATTGAAAACTCAGGGATAACAAAGGGTTGTTGCAATGTTTGATGTGTTTTACCAATGTGAAGTGCTGTTTTGATAGAAATTATGTTAGCTAGCCTAGTTAGAATTCATCTGCCCAGATGTTACCTACTATGACTGCCCAGGTATCAAAAGCCTTTATGAACTGTTAATGTTTCCAGGAACTAAGCTCATGCAAACCCAGGACACACTGACTGTACAACTTTCGGGTTGCTCTCAAGGACTGAACTGTTCAACTTTTGGGTTGCTCTCAAGGACTGTGGCAGAAACCCCAACCTTAAGACCAAAGGGGGGAGGTGTAGGGCCTTGGCCCACTCAAAATGGCAGCAGAGACCGCATGGCGCTTTGTTCTATAATCAAAGGAGAGACATTGAACTCAGTTTCCCAAGATCCTTCACAAATTCACAGCTGGATGCGAAGTCCCGCCCATGGACCCAGTCTCAAACGCCATTGGTTGAAAGCGGCCTATGACCGATGACGTCATCTTGTCAATAAAACCAGCAGACAGATGTAGTTTGGCCTCTCTGTGCTAAGCTCTGCCTAGCTGTTAAGGGACATCTGTACTGTGCACGTACTGAAGGAGTTTTCCCTCTGTTCTGGACTGAGAACAAAGAGACCACGTTTAGAACAAAGAGACCACGTTTTTCTTACCTCACCATTTGGCCACGGTAGAGAGAGATTAATTTAGCTTTGTTCAAGTCTTATAGTATACCTTTAACAACCGGCTCAGTTTCACTGTAAAGCAACAGTGAGTTTATTTTGAAAAACGGAAAGGCGACCAGTTTCCCTTCTCCCTCTTTTTCTTTCAACGTTGACTACTTTCTGCATTCTTCTCCATTACTGGATCAGAAGAATAAAGCAGAGATGCGTCTTTTCGCTGATGAGCGTAAAGCTTTATAACCATCTGTATATTGATTTAACTATGTTAAACAATAATCTCTCCTCCTCCTCGCTCCAAACATGTGCTTGACATATTGCATAATGTATATTGCACTGGCCTGTTATCTCATCTGTCTCAAAATGAATTTATTATGGAAACCTGCAGAAAGGGCTGTAAATAAGTTTTCTGTTAATGCAGATATCCAAAATAAAACATATAAATGACAAATACTTATTCTAAATAAGATCTCTTTCATATTGTGTTGCCCAGGTCTGTCACATTAGAGAATGGGGGACTAAAAAGGAAAGCTCCCAGGTGGAGAATGTGAGAATCTACCCCACTACCTCTCGCATGCTAAGCGAGTGCTCTACATTTTGAGCTAATTCCCCTATAGCCTTGATTGAATTAATTTTTGGTTCCTCATTTGTGCATCCAGGAGTTACCCAACCACCCTTAATACCTTGCAATAGTCAGAAAGACAATGTCCAAGATGTATCACGAGGTAGTGATCCGGTATCAAAAAAGAGTTTTGTAGGTCAAATAGGTTTGCACTCAAGACCAATGTGATATGATGATGTAGGGAACTTCAATGGTGACCCAATGAAACTTCAGTACATATTAAACTTGTATTCTGAGAAAGCTGTAGATGCAGATGACTGTGCAATGAGTGCTTCATGATGTTGGGTGCTACGTTCAGGAGCGGGTTTGGTTATTAGCAATAATTAATAATTATTAAAGATAATTATTAATTATTAAAACCAATAGAACATTGATTAGAATCAATGTTAGCGTTTTAATCCTTTAAATCAACAAAGATAACCATCAATTATCAACTTCAACAGAATATTAATTATTATCAAAGATAACCATCAATTATTAAATTCAATAGGATTTTAACTATTGTCAAAGATAATTGTTAATTATTAAAATCAATAGAACATTGATTAGAATTAACACTAGCTTATTGATCCTTCAAATCAACAACCATCAAAGATAATTATCAATTATCAAAATCAATAGAATATTTATAAGGATTAATATCGCCAGGGAACCACCCTGGAATCAGGGACTAATAACCAGACAGTATAGCAGTCTCACTACAGGATTGTTCTCTTAGGAAAGTCGACATCCGGATAACATCGACATTCAAAAGGTATACAATGAAGGCTTGAATCCGAGCACTGACATCCCCTGCCAGCCCTTGACACAGGTGCATGCAGAACAATGGAGAGTATGACACGCGAATGTGGGCAGAGAGACTCGTTAATGGCATCTGCCCATTTAATGCGTGTCTCCGCTGGTCACTAACTTATGGACAAAGCTGAGCTTTATCGCCAAGTTATCTACTCAGCAAATGTGTGTGCGAGTATGTTTATGGGGGTCGTGTGTGTGTGCGGTTAGTACGAGAGAGAGAGAACAGGGTAACAGCACCGAAGCCGGTTTTAGTGATCGTGGTTGAGAAGGCAACTGTTAGTTTATCACTCAAAGACACCGTGAACGTCCGCCGCGGTCGTTGGTTCATTGGAATTTAAAGGATAAATTCAGTGTGCCGGTCTCACCCACGATGGCGGAAATACACAACAATCTAACGTGGTTGGACGACAACACAGCAATTCTCATTCATGGTAACAGTAAGTTACAGTAATACCTTGAGTATTATTAGCAGCAATGAGCAGACTCAGCGGTCCGTAAACTGAAAAAACAATAGCCTTGAAACGCAAGAATAACACACTATAATAATCTATTTCTGCCCACACGTAAACCTCTTACTTCAGTCACGTGAGGACGTGGGTAGAATGAGTGTTCGTCCGTCGTTTGACTCCGACTCGGTTCCTCGAAGCTCGGGTGATGACGGGAGGCCGTTTCCTCGCTCTGTCGGCAGGCAGTATGGCAGCTGATTCTCGGCTGGTCGGCAGAGAAAACAGCGAAGTCAACTCGGTTGAAGAAGGAAGAGAAATCTTCTTCCTTCAGTTCTGCAGGAAAATGGTAAAGACGCAGATTGCTCGGCAGTCTCCTTCGGATCCATTAGCGTGCTCAGTGGGACATGGAGAAATCTCAACTCGTCCAGCGAGATGGAGATTGTGTGGCCAAAGTTTCAGGTACGTAAGTACGTAAGCAACGAGTCTACACCTGGGTGCAGCAGAGCCGCATCTAGACGTGGCACATACTGTTGCTGGAAGCAACGCCAGAAAGATCTCAGAGGTTTTTATACTCCCGATGACGTCATTGTTGAGGGATGCATTCTGTCGTGCACCTCATCCAATAGGAGTTGAGAGTTCGATCCTTCAAAATTTCACACATAGGTGTAATATGAGCAAGGCTTCATGGGATCTTTAGTCTGTTTTGGACTCCCTTTGATTAATTTTGGCACGGTTGTTATCAAGCTTTATGACAGTATGTAGGCAACAGTCAGGCTTTATGACTGTAAGTAGGCCTGTCTTTGTCTCATATCTGAGTACATGAGGCCCAAAATTACCCCCTTTGGTCTGAAGTGTTGGTTGTTGTCCAGCACCTTTAGAGCAACTGAAAGGCCGAACAGTTCTTATAGGTTCACAGTAACCTGTGGCTTACACCGTCCATGTCTTCCTGATAGAAAAGAAAACAGTTGCACAGTCCATACAGTTCATTAGAGTTCACAGAGGCTTTATCGTCTGGGCAGAAACTGAGGCACGTCTGGTCATTGAACTTGTAGTTAAGTCTAAAACTACATTCATCACACATAAAGACAAACATTCCAAGTCAAAGGTAGGCACAGCATTAACCATAACATAATCCTTTGCTGTTCATTGTGGAACCTGACAATGGTTACTAGGACCAAAACCTTTGAGGAAAGGAAAGGAGGGTTAGAGGTTAAAAGGCTTATCCTTAGAAATGACTGGGGTTAACCTGTGGGATGAGCACAGACTGGTATGTAAAAGGTGGCTGTACGAGAAGGAGGGAGTACAGTCTAGCCTGTAGGTTTTGAATGTACCTGTACATGGCGTGTGCAATAATTGCCATGATGATCCAACCACTAGGGAGGAGCCCAAGGGCGACCAGACTGATAGGGTGTTCTTGGTAAGAGGACGATCTGCTTATGTGACTAGGAAATATCATGGTCAAGCCAGTCGGTTTGAGACTGAACTTCACCAATTTCGTCCCTTCAGCCTGAAGCTGCTGTTGAAGGGTGTCATCAATGGTGAGGTTATGACCTCTAAATGCATCCATGATCTCAATTTCTGTGTCATGTTTCATCATTAATGTCCACGGTGGCTCCTTGGGGAACCGTTAAGAACACTGTCTGGTTTGGTAGCGTTAGTTTAGTGGCTGTATCATGGCGGTCTGTAGGAACAGTATGTGTGTTAGGAATTAATTTAAACTGTCCTTATTCTACGTCATTATTATGTAAGAAAATGTATAATGGAATTAGTCGCGTTCGACAACCATTATAAGAAAGATAAATGACAAATAATTTGATTATTTGTCTGAATAAAATTCTCTACCATTAAAATCATAATACAATGTCTCGTTGTATCCGCTCACAATTTCTATTGTAAGGAGTTAGCTTTAATAAGGGAATTATGATTAATTCACCTACTGGAGTAATATTATTCTCACGGCTAATTGAAAATAATATCAAACATATTCTAGGCATAGCTTTGAAGCAAGATCTTTTAAAATCAGGTGACGAGATTATTTATCAAAATATACCACAGTCAAATTATCTTTGAATACAAACTTTATTGCTATTCTAAACAACAACAAAAAAACGAATCTAACACATACAACATGAAACAGATTGGTGAGTAAAGTGACAGAATGTGAAATAAATGATCAATACAGAGAAATTAACTTTATAGAGTCTGTAGACAATGCCTTAAGAACCATTTATCCTTCTTTGAGTCTAAATCGGTTTTCAATTAGATTACCCATGGTATTTAAATCCACCAGCACTTTCAGCAAAAGTCTGGAGATGTACTTGCGTGTCATTGCCTTTCCTTGCATTTCCTTGCATTGCTTTTACTTGCATGGCTTGCATTGGTTCTTTGGCTCTTTGTAGAAGGTTTGTTCCGTCGATGTCTTGGACCTCTGTTAGATCAGGATATCTGTTGTGTCGATGGATGAGGAGGTGGGCTTTGGAGCAAGGCCTTCCGCAAGGAAGACTTGCAACTCCCGTTACGTGTATGAACCGTAGAGCAGAGAGTGAGAGGCTTACTCCCGAGTTTCCTTGGACTCTACATGGCATGGATGCTGCGAGCCATGAGGGCAAGAGCGCGGAGGAGCTGCTGAGGAAATGAAGAGCAAGAGAGCCTAAAGAACAGAGGAGACCACCACCTAAGACTTCTTCCTTAGTAGGAAACTTTTGAGCTGAAATTGGCTGCACCCCAAAGGTGTCCTGAGCCAATCAGAAGTGGCTTTTCAGAGTCACATGGTCAACTGGTCTGTCCTTTACAAAGATGATTTACAATCCTTTGTGTGGAGGATTCTTACAAACTTACGGCTGTAGGGCTTTACTGGTTGTTTAGATCAGTGTTACTATCAGAAATAATTAATAATTATTTCTTTAGTTATTAATTAATATTTAAATTAATTAATTGAATCTAACTCATTAAAACCTCATATGGGGCTCCAGTAAATGTAGTGCGCTACGTTTAGGAGCGGGTTTGGTTATTAGCAATAATTAATAATTATCAAAGAGAATTATTAATTATTAAAATCAATAGAACATTGATGAGAATCAATGTTGCTTTTCCTAATCCTTTAAATCAACAATTATCAAAGATAATCGTTAATTGTTAACATCGATGAAACATTAATTAAAATTAACACTAGCTTATTGATCATTCAAATTCAACAATCATCACAGATAATTATCAATTATCAAAAATCAATAGAATATTAATAAGGATTAAAATTGATGGGGCACCACCCTGGAATCAGGGACTAATAACCAAAGAGTATAACAGTCTCAATATTAGATTGTTTTCTTTGGAAAATCGACATCCGAAAAATATCGATTTTCAGGAAAAAAAAACAATGAATGAAGGCTTGAATCCGAGCACTGACATCCCGTCAGCATGACACAGGCGTATGCAAAACAAACCAAACACTTCTCTTTGTAATATAACAAAGTTTATTTATGCTGTAATATCAATTAATAATGAATACAATGCAGTCAATAAACTTACAAATTACAACTACAAACTAAACAGTGATATGATTAGATATGGAAATCAAAATAATCCTATAACACATGATGGTGTGTGTGTGTGTGAGAGCGAGTGTGTGTGTGTGTGTAAGGAGGGACGCGCACAAAATGGCGGACGTGACTCTCGTGGAGAGTATGTCACGTGAGAATTCCGGCCAGAGAATATGGACATGAATGTGGGCGGAGAGAAACCAGTCAATGGCGTCTACCAGTTACCACATGTATCCGCTTGTACGATAGCTTAGGGACAAGCTGAGCTTTATCACGAAGCTATCTACTAGCCATAAATGTGTCCAAAAATGTTTGTGAGGGATCGCGCGCGTGCATGTGTGTGTGTGTGTGGTTAGTACGAGAGAGAGAGAGAGAGAATAAAGTGACGGCCCCAAAGCCGATTTCGCGATCGTGGGAGAGGAAGCAGCTGTTAGTTTATCACTCAGAGATGCGGTGGACAGTCTTTGATTCTTTAATGGATAAACTCACCCACGATGGTGGAAATGTACAACAGTCCAATGTGGTTGGACCACAATACAGCAAGTCAAATTCATGATAATTAATACCCTGAGTATTAATAATGAGCGGACATGTTGGTCCGTAAACTGTACGAGCAATAACCTTGGTACACAAGAATAACACACTATAATATTTTATCTCTGCCCAGACGTAAACCTCTTACTTGAATTGCATGAGGATGCAGAATGTGTGTTCATCCGTCCTTTAACTCAGACTCGGTTCCTCGAGGCTAGGGTGATGACGGGAGGCCGTTTCCTCGCTCTGTCGGCGGGCGGTATGGCTGCTGATTCTCGGCGGGCTGGTGGAGAAATCACCGACGTTGACTTGATTGAAGAGGGAAGAGAAATCTTTTCTCTCCACTTCGGCAGGCAAACGGATGAAGATGTGGATTGCTCGGCGGGCTCCTTCGGATCTGTTAGAGTGTTTGGTGGAACACAGAGTAATCTCAACTCATCCAGCAAGATGGAGATTGTATGGCCACAGTTTCAAGTCGGACGTTACTTCCTTGTGCCACGAGGCTGCACCTGAGACCAGCGATGAGCTGCGTCTACACACGGCGAGCAAAGTTGCTGGAAGCAAATCCCGGAAGCATTTCAGAGGTATTTCTACTCCTGATGATGTCATGGTTAAGGTGCGTTCTGTCGTGTGCCTCATCCAATAGGAGTTGAGAGTTCGATCCTTTAGTGAGCAAGGCTTCATGGGATTTGTAGTCTGTTTTGGACTCCCTTTGTTTGATTTTGGCACGGTTTTTATCAGTAAGACTTATGTGGGGGCCTGAGTTAGGTTTTACGACTGTGTCTTCTATCTGAATACACGAGGCCCAACATGGCTCATAATAGTGTATGTTTAATCACTGAACTTTTATATCTTGAAAACGGTGCAAGAGACATTACATTCATTGTCAGCAACATTCTCTAAGTAAACAAACAAGCATTTACATACTAAATATGACATACTTTCATGAATATTATGCATGTGAGTAACAAAACATGAAAATCCCTGATTACAAATCATACTGGTTAATTCATTGGTTTTACAACATGAATAATACATTACACATTATGTGAAACCTGATTGTCAGGGTATATTATCAGGTTAAGCCTTGAATAGTTACCATTCTTAGTAGAATGAGATGAATAATACAAGATTAAAGATTATACTTATCGATTTGTCAGTTATAAGTGATTACAAATCATAAAGTCATTTTCAAAATTATCTAGCAAGGCTAGGTATTGTGTACATTTTGGGTCCAAATGTATTCTGTACATTTTAGAGGGTTAAATCACAAGTACTTGTACTTTGTGTGAAATGTTCATGGATTCCTTTTTAGCTGCTGTTTGCAGAATAATGATCACGACATCTCGTGATCTAATGAGTCTAGTTTAAGTGTAGCAAATTGGTTTATATCGAAGGACAAAAAAACAGAGTGTGTTTTAAGCCTTTCCCGGGGTTTCCAGGAAGTGTGTTCTCTGTCTTTTATTGCCCATAACCTCTGCCCTTAAGGTCTCTTTGCAGAGATGGTCTTGATGGCAGTGTCAGGTGATGACCATTAAATGTGGGGGTATTTTCTCAGAAGCATGAAGTTCTCAAGTCGTGTTATCTGAACAAGTCCCTTTTGTTCATTTTATTGGCCAGATGTGAGCTTCAGCTAGACCTTTTGGCGCCTAGTCGAGCAGAAACTTTTAATTTATGACGTTGAGGAATTCCAGGATTAAAAGGTTGGGTTTTCTAGATTCAAGTCATATTGCAGCAATTGTTCGCTTTTCTGCATCTAATATCCTACAGGTTGTATGACATTAGAACTTTAGTGGCTGGTGTGTTAACAAGCCAGCGATTGCCTGCTCACTCTACCCTTGTCTGTTCCCTCATATTTGACAGACATGCTACCTTGACACTTTTGTTCAGGGGATTCGGCTCTTAGGCCACAGAGGTAGTTAGTCGCCTCTCTAATAAAATGGTTGCTTGGACAAACCCATGAATATCCTTTGTCTTGGTACACATGCTTAGGTTAGGATAAGGTAGAGCGAGGTGTCCTCATCGTGGTAGGTGAGTGTTGGTGGTGTTTTAATGTGAATGTCAGTGTTACCTCTCTAAAAACCAACATTCAATACAGACTTTATTTGGTATATATTCTGCCTTTTTATGATGGGTAGATTGAGGATGAATTCTATTTTGAGGTTCTGAGGATTTACATGGATTGGAATTGCACTGCCAAGACTATATGCCAGATGTATCTGTGAAGGTTGCACAATGGAGGTAGTAGCAGATCTAAGGATTTGTTTGACAAGGTCTAGGGAGACCAGGTAAGCTGGAATCCTTCCACCACTCAGAGTGGTGCTAGGAGTTAGTGCATGCCTACGGGATGGGTTTAGGCATGCAGCTATACTTATGGAGCTACTGTGGTGCATCTTCTTTCCTTTGGAGTGAAAACAGCTTGAAGAGCTAAATGTGATTTGAGTGGACCCATTTGTATGCCAGTGTTTGGCTTGGTTTTGAGACCCTGATGTGTTAGGCTACTGGTGAGAGATTTCCCACTATCTCGAAGGGGCCTGACCAACTTGGTAGGAACTTTTTAGAGATTCCTGCCAGTTTGGTAAACCTGAAATAGAGTACCTTGTCGCCTACTTGGTACTTGCGATGAGACGCTTTCCTGTCATATGGGCTTTGGATCCCTTGACACTGGCTTCCAAGCTCTTCTCGGCCCACTCGAATGTGGCCCTAAGATAGTCGCGCAGGTCCGTCACTTATTGGTGCGCCAGCAGGACTGCGGATGTTGTGCTGTGTCGTTGGGACAGGGAGGCGTTCCAGCCACTTGGTGAAAGCCCAGGTAACCGTGAGGAGGTACTTGTTACCACGTGAGGACTTGGGAAATGGACCAATCCAAACAACCTGGAGGTGGGACCATGGGAACGTGATCCCTTGGTTCTGGAGTGGGGCCCGATCCAGCGGCCTGGACAGCTGGAACTGGCTACAGACCAGGCATCCTTTGACGTAGGACCGGGTGTCAATAAACAACTTGCTGGAGGGTCTTGAGGGTGGCCTTGTAACCCCAGTGACCTCCGACAGGGGAGTCGTGAGCATGGGCTAGCATCACTCCCCTATGATCGGTTGGGACAACCCAGCAAGCTGGTTCCTGTTCAATTTGGGTATAGACCAACAAACCTTTCTCCAGTTTAAGATGTGTCTGGCCACAAAGGAGAGCATGTAGCTCTCCTTAGACTCACACGGAGGGGTTTGATAGGCCTCTTGTGTTGCATGGTTTGCTACACGTTGCCGGACGGTTTGGATGGCCAGGTCTTTCTCCTGCATGGTGATCAGATCTGCATTGCCTGGTCTCCGTCCCAGGTGCAGAGTCTGTTGGCAGGTCTGCGGGTCTTCTCGCCTTTCTTTTGCCTGTTGGTGATTGCGTTAACCGCACATTTTTGGGTAATTGGAAGCCACTCATCTCTGAACCCCCAGGCCGTGCCCTGTTCCGTGCTTAGCTTGGCTAGGCAGTCGGCTTTGTCATTACCGTCTTTGTCAGGACCGGAGTTTTGGGAAAGACCTTTGACCTTTTTCCAGTACATTGTCATTCCCAAGTCTGTCACAAGTTGGTCGCAAGTCAGGAAGAGTTCCGAGTGCTTGACTTCCTTGTTTCTCGCGTTCCTCATGCCGTTCTCTTTCCATGTGGGAAAGTGAGAGATAAAACTATGACGAGTATAGTTTGAGTCAGAACAGATTGTCAGTTGCTCAACAGTCAACTTGTTTGTGCTTACTCCTCCTGCTGGCTGTGGTTTGTTTTGTTGAGTTTTTTTTTTTTTTTTACAAGACATTGGAATGATTACATCATCCGTTGAACTCATAACAGCCAGCTCACTGAACATTCGTTTGTCTGTCCGAGGAATCTGAACGGTTTTATATCAGCTGGAATTTGTTTTGTGGAAGATCACATCTTTGAGACAGTTCTGTGAATGAATATACACATTCTTTGTGTTCATTCTTCCTATTGACTGGGTTTATTTCACAAAGTATTTTACAAATTTGTGAGGCAAAATTGAACAATCCGATGGCAAAGTTGTCGTGGGGACTCGTGGGCGTTCATGGACCTTTTGTGTTTAGAGGGATTGTTGCTGGTTGGCGCTGTCGTGCGCGGGGTTAATGCGCACGTTTTTCTTTTTTCTGTTTGTTTTGTTCAGGGGGTTGATTGTTTGACTAATGGGGAATGTGGTCTTCATAATTTTGTTTTTGGCACACAATTTATTTTTTCTATTATTATTACTATCTCTCTCCACATGGAATGTGAATAGGTTGGGGCACCCCATAAAAAGAAGGAAGGTTATTTCTTTTCTTAAATGTAACAAATATGATATAGTGTTTCTTCAAGAAACACATCTCTCCCCGCAGGAAGCTGAAAAATTTGGGAAGAAATGGGGTGGACCTGTTTTCTTTAGTGCTGGCACAAATAAGAGCAAGGGAGTCATTATATTGGTAAATAAACATCTACAATTCAAATGTCTCAAACAGATTAAAGATAAATTAGGAAGAGTAATTATTGTTTTAGCTGAAATTCAAGGGCAAAGGTTGATTTTGGCTAATATTTACGCACCTAACGCTGATGATCAGGGCTTTTTTATAGATCTTGAAGGGATGTTGCAAACCGCTGGCACCCCTCATGATGTAATATTGGGAGGAGACTTCAATCTTTTGATGGATTTAGTCCTTGATCATAGTGAAGCAAAAGTGTGTAAGCCCCCTAGATCAACACTGACGCTTCACAGGATGTGTAAAAATCTTGTTCTTTTGGATATTTGGAGACTTTTGAACCCATCTGGTAGGGACTATAACTTTTTTTCATCAGTCCATAAAATTTATTCTAGAATAGATTTTTTTTATATATATATATATATATCCAAATGCCTAATTTGTTGATTGCTCAATTGGAAACATTTTAGTCTCAGATCACGCCCTAGTGAGTTCAGAGGTGATGCCACATATAGAGAAAAACAAATCATATAGTTGGCACCTTAATGTATCCCTTCTGCAAAATCCTGATTTCCAACAAATGTTGAAGACTGAAATCAGTGTTTATATGGAGACCAACTGGTCCTCAGTATCCTCTGTGGGCGTGGCTTGGGAGGCACTTAAAGCGGTTTTTAGGGGCCGGATCATACAGTATGCCTCATTCATCAAAAAATCCAAAGCACGAGAACTTGTGGAGTTGGAAGGAAATATTAAAAGTGAAGAGGCAGAGCTGAAGCGCCGTGTGTCAGCTGATGGCCTCAGAGAATTGACCCAATTGAAATATAGATATAATACTATTTTGTCGCGGAAAGTGGAGTTTTGGTTATTCAGGGCAAGACAGTCATACTTTGAGTCAGGTGACAAAGCAGGGAAGCTTTTG
The DNA here is from genome assembly GCF_019703515.2 of Myxocyprinus asiaticus. NCBI lineage: Eukaryota > Metazoa > Chordata > Actinopteri > Cypriniformes > Catostomidae > Myxocyprinus > Myxocyprinus asiaticus. Next base: position 58,312,911 of record NC_059346.1, read on the forward strand.
GCTAGATATATAAAGCAGAGAGAGTCTTTTTCTACCATTCCTTCAGTGAAATCTGCTGGTGGTGAAATATTTACAGGCCTTTAAAGAGTTCTATATTGATCTTTATAGTTCCACATCTTCGTCTACTGATGAAGATATTAGAAACTGTGGAACCATTAGATCTTCCTAAACTGATGATTGAGCAAAAAAACTCTCTTGATTCTGAGATAACCTTGGAGGAGCTTACTAGCAAGGCTCCGGGGCCAGATGGTTTTGCCACAGAATTTTTTAGATCCTATGCTACAGAACTGGCTCCACTTTTGTTAGAAGTTTATATTGAATCATTAAAGAACGGAAAACTTCCTCCAACCATGACACAAGCCCGGATCAGTCTGATTCTTAAAAGAGGGCTCTCTTGTGGGGTGTGGAGAGAGTAGTGTATTATAGTTTGTATGATTATTATGTGTGTGTATGTATGTATGTATATGTATTTATGTTTGTATATGTATGTATGTATATTGACCACAGGGTTGTATTTTTGGGGGGAGGGGGGCGGGTTCGGGAAGGGGGGCTGTGGGGTTTAAATGTTGATTTTATATATATATATATATATATATATATATATATATATATATATATATATATATATGTTTACACTCTGTAACGGTCACTTACAGGTATTGCGGTAATTATGGGGAGTGACACAGCTGCACCTGTGAGAGCACAGGGAGAGAGCACTGAGAGAGCGGAGAGAGAAGGATGTGTAAGATGGAGGATGTGAGGAGATGGCTGCTCTCCATTTATATTTCTTTTTGTTTCTTTTTATTTTGTGTGACTGAGTTGGTTGTTATACGCTTCCCCACTCGCTATGTATGTGGAGGAGGTAGCACTCTTTTTTCAGACATTTCATTAAATACAAGATTAAATGCTAACTCCTGTTTGTCTTGTGTGTCTCCTTCTCAAATGAGTTATATCTATTTTTCCTCTTTGAGACACCTATAACATCCAACCTCCGTTACAAAGTCGAACAACTCATGCTGCAGTGTGGTGTCTGGTGGATGATTTTGCACTCTGAAGATTTTCGGCTATTTTCTGGTGATTCGCTCACGATCAACTGGATTTGCAATCATAAAGGAGGGCAGGTGAACTTTGTGGTTTATTTAGGCAAATTTGGATGGATTTTTTGACAAAACTGTTTCTTCATTGCTGATTGACTGTGAAAAATTACAAAATAAGACTAATGTAAGAAGAATATGGGACATTTGGAAGATTTGCTCTTGCTTTTCATCGTAAAGAATGTTTATTTAGAGTTTTTGTTGCATTTAAAATCTCAGAGGAAAAGATGGGAGACGTGTTCGAGCAGGGCCTTCCCCGAATTCACGTGGCCTGACACGTGCAGCGCAGATCGCTGTGCCTATGGACTATTGTTAAAAGAAAATATATTCCATGCTGTATTTTGTGCATTATATTTCTGATAAAGTGTTGTTTTCAATGCTTTAAGTCACAAATTGTACAAAATTGTTGCCATGAATGTCAATGAGTGTCGGTACATGTGCATATTCATTTGAGGAATAACCAGGTTTGATGTACTATTTCCCTTTGAACTATTAAGGATTGATTGACCATAATTTTTGTGTATTTGTTATATATATATATATATATATATATATATATATATATATATATATATATATATATATATATATATATACACAATATTTCAATTTGTTTTCCTTTGGGTATATTTTTCTGTTTTACTGATTTGACAGACATTGTTTTTCTCTCGGCACATGTTTTTTGTCTGTTCAAAATGACGACTAATCGTGAACTACTTGACTTTCTGAGATGTTCTGACTTTGTGCCAAGACAGAATACTCCACAGAGTGATGATGGAGGCTTACAGTCTCAGGTTCAGCTACTGCGAGACGAGGTTGCTGTACTGCAGTGGTGTCTCCGTGACTCATTGGATCTGCAAAAGAGTGTGCTCATCTGCATTAATCCTGATGATGGTACTGTTCCTGTTGTGTCATATCCAACCTTTTCCTTTGGCTGCCTCTACCCCATATGTTCAAGATCAAACTACATCGAATAATTTAAGGCCAGTTTCTGACAATGTGCCTCCTGTATGTGCTCCGTTTATAGCTCAGTTGGCCTCCGCTGATCTGTCTGCCACGTCCAGAGTGTTAGCATCTGTCCAACATCATTCGCGCCTTGAACCAATAATATTCGATGGTGAGGGTAGAGTGAGTCCAGATGACTGGCTTCAATCTGTTGATATATATATATATATATATATATATATATATATATATATATATATATATATATATATATATATATATATATATATATTAGGGGTGTAACGGTAAACAGAAGTCACGGTTCGGTACGTACCTCGGTTTTCTGGTCACGGTTCGATACGAGTTCAGTACAACAGGAAAAAGCAACAAATTTCTCAAAGTTTTTTTTTTCTGGCCAGGTACTTGAGGCTACCCTGGATACGGGTGTTTCTATCTCGGCTGTGCGGGCTGACATTTCTGATTTTGTTCCGGGAAATACTTTCAAGATGACAGCTTGGCCAGCGCCTGATTTGCAGCTTGCTGATGGGGCGATGTGTCGTCCATCTGGCCTAACTTGGTTGCATTTCGGTTTCATGGATCAACGCTTTTATCATCGATTTGCGGTAGTTCAAAATCTCTCAGCCCTACTCGTTTTAGGAATGGACTTTATGATGAGAGCATCTGTTGTGATTAATGTTCCATCCAGAATGGTTACTCTGGGCGATGTGCCCGAGGCCTAGAGGTAGAGGGTGCTGACCTTTAATTTCATTACCCTGGCCTACAGTGCATGGATGTTAGCCCGTCTAAATTGACTGCAAAAGTTAACGATGCGAGTTTGTCAGATATAGAAAATAGTAAACTTGAGGAATTGTTGAGATCTTTCGATTACTTATTTGATGGTCATCTAGGCCACACGACTATGGTCGAACACAAAATCGACACAGGACAAGCGAGGCCGATTCATCTTGCTCCTTATCGCACTTCCCCTGCGAAACAGGAATTAATCGAAGGACAAATTGAGATGATGCTGAAAGAAGGTATCATTGAGCCGGCAGCGGGTCCGTGGGCTGCGGCAGTTGTCATTGTGCAAAAGTCTTCTGGAGAACCGAGATTCTGCGTAGACTACAGGGGTTTAAACCGGCTCACAGTTAAAGACTCATATCCGCTTCCAAGAATTGATGAATCTCTAGACTTTCTAGCTAGAGGTACTTTTGTATCCACAATCGACTTAGCAAGGAGCAATTGGCAAGTGGCTGTTGATGAGTCGTCAAGGCCTAAGACTGCTTTTATTTCGCATTTTGGGTTGTACCAGTTCCATGTTCTACCCTTTGGGCTATGTAATGCCCCTGTGACCTTCCAGAGGCTTATGAACACGGTACTGGCAGGTCTCATTTACAAATCGTGCGCTGTGTATCTGGACGATATTGTAGATACCTCACCCACGTTTGAGCAGCACTTGATAGACCTTGAGGAGGTCCTTGCTAGGCTTCAGTCTGCTGGTCTGTCGATAAAACTTGAGAAGTGCCAGTTCTGCATGTCAGAATTTGTCTTCTTAGGGTATTGGATCACCAAGGATGGTATCCTTCCGGACGAGGATAAGTTGAGGGCGGTCATTGATTTTATGACCCCGGGTAATGCTAAGCAGGTTAGACAGTTCTTGGGCCTAATGAGTTATTACTGGCGGTTCATTCACGATTATGCTCACCACGCCGAACCTCTCTTTGCTTTGACTAGGTCGAACATGCATTTTTTGTGGACGACTGAGTGTCAGGATGCCATGGACTTTTTAAAGGGTAAACTGATGTCGGCGCCCATCTTGAGATTCCCAGACTTTGCAATTCTGTTCTACATCCACGCGGACGTGTGTGATGTGGGTCTGGGTGCTGCTTTAATGCAGAGGGATGAGGATGGTAAAGACGTCGTTATGGACTACGCTAGTCGTGCATTACATAAGCCTGAACGCCCTTATTCCATGCCTGAAAAGGAGTGTTTGGCAGTAATTTGGGCGCTGGAATACATAAGACCATATATTGAAGGACTACATGTGACTGTTTTTTCCAATCACAACAGTCTAAAGTGGTTAATGTCATGGTCCAACCCCATGGGTCGGTTGGCTAGATCAAAATCAAATCAAATGACTTTTATTGTCACACAACCATATACACAAGTGCAATAGTGTGTGAAAATCTTGGGTGCAGTTCCAAGCAACATAGTAGTCGTGACAGTGATGGGACATATACCAATTTTCAATAAACATCAGATTTACAACACAATTTAAAATCTAATATAAACATAATTACACATACACAATATACAAATAATAACATACAATGTACAGTATACAATACACTCAATAAAGAATACACATTATGCAATAAGAAAGTATATACAGTATATATAAAATATACAGTAGGTTGTATTGTACTGTATTGACATTCAGGCTGTCGGTTGATAGTAAGTTGCCAGTGTGTTGTTAAGATAGAATATAATATAATAATAATATAATTTATGACAGTCTGGTGTGAGATATAGGAGAAAGAGTAATAAAGTGCAGTGCTGATGTATTTTAATCATGGGAGATCAAGAGTTCAAAAGTCTGATTGCTTGGGGGAAGAAGCTATCATGAAGTCGGCTGGTGAGGGTCCTGATGCTGCGATACGGCCTACCTGATGGTAGAAGTGAGAACAGCCGATGGCCCAGGTGGCTGGAGTCGATGGTTGTTACGCCTCCAAGATTTTGAATTTGAAATTGTCCACAAGCCAGGCTTGTCAAACAGTGTTCCTGACAGCTTGTCTAGGAATCCCCTGCCCTACAGTAGTCAACCAGTTGATATTCTTAGAGATCACACAGTTCTAGGAAGTCTGGACTTGCGTGCCTTGCCGACCATGCTGTTCAAAGACAGGGATCAATTGAAAGCCTTGCAGTGGGAAGATCCAGACATTGCGAAGTTGTTAGGGTCAATAGAGAAAGATGAGGGTGAAAATTTGGGGGAAGATCCTCGGTTTGTTGTGCTGGAGGGTCTGTTGTATCACAAGGACCCGAAAAACATGTGCACTCTTCATCATATGAAACAGTTTAAGCTTTACGCTCCACAGTCAGTGTGACGATCTTTGCTTGAGTATTTTCATGATCATCCAACAGTTGGCCATTTAGGGGTGACTAAAACAACAACAGGCTTAGACAGAGATTTTACTGTCCAAAATTGTTGTCAGATGTAAAGAAGTACGTCAGTACCTGTGCTGTTTGTCAATTTACCAAACCTTCGCAGAGAATGTCAAGCGGTTTCATGGTTCCTGTCCGTCCACAGCATCCATGGGAATATATGGGCATGGATTTCGTGGGTCCTTTACCACGGACACCCAGTGGTAATGCATATATTCTTGTGTTCATAGACTACTTCTCAAAGTGGGTAGAAGTTTGTGCGGTATGAGAAGCTACGGCTTTGGTTGCGGCTGGTAAGCTACTCTCTGAGGTTTTTGCTCGACACGGTGCTCCGAAATATCTGATTTCTGATCGGGGTTCTGTGTTCGTGAGCGAGCTGTTCAAACACACAGTGTCTGCGTTAGGGTCTGAACATAGGCTCACGACAGCCTATCATCCACAGACAAATGCCACTGAGCATGTAAATTGGACGTTGAAGACAGCAATTAGGGCATATGTGGGTACCAAACAATCCTCTTGGGATCGTTATTTGCCTCACATTTGTTTTGCTTTGCGTATGGCCCAACACGAGAGTACAGGACTGAGCCCATCGATGGTCTTGTACGGTCGTGAGTTAAACACACCACTTGATTTGATTTTTCAGCCTGACAGTGGAGGTGATGATGTTCCTGGGGTTAATTAATTGGACACCCTAAGACACTCACTCCGTGAAGCGTGTGATCATGTTAGGTTTTCACTTGAATTGAGTCATGCTAAGAGGAAACGCTATTATGATTGTAAGCATCGGTATGTTTTTTTCTCAATGGGTGTCTTAGTGAGAGTGTGGACCCATCTGAGGTCTGACGCTATTGCTAACTTCACAGCAAAGCTTGCACCTTTGTACGCAGGCCCTTACCGCATAACGCAGAAGCTCTCTGATGTCAATTACAGACGTGAATACTGGTGGGGATGCAGGGGTGTTTCATGGAACTGTTTCGTACATGGGATGACAGTCAGTTTTTAACACTAATTCTGTTGACTTGTCTGTTGATGTCGTGGATGAAAGTGTTTTACTTGATGACTCTGATTTTTGTCTGTCGGACTCTATCATGCTTACTGACCATGATAATGGTGATGAGTGTGAGACGGATGTGACGACTGTAGATTTTCCTTCAGCAGTTGATTCTGACTGTGTGGAAGATGTGAGACTGATTGAAAGTGCTGGTGGTACTGATTCTCTTGACTTGACTGAGTGTGAGGATGAGGGAATTGGTAACCGGTATAACCTCAGACCAAGACTCGCACCTAGAATTACTTCAGGGTGGGCTGAGACTAAGTGGACAAATGAGTTTCACACTGACCGTTTGGACCTGAGGTGAATGTTTTTGTTTATTTTGAATCTGTTATATTAGGTTAATAAATGTAATTTTCTGTATTTGTTCACCTGTTAATGTTTTTTTCTCAATTTCTTTAAGAGTAATGTTTTTGCTGAAACGTTTGTTCTTGAGAAAGTGTGCTAAAATTGTGTTTTTTTCCCCTGTATTTGTGAATTGCTTATTATTTTTGTGACCCTGATTATTATTTTTTGTGTCCATTCCATTAATAATGGGTAAACTGATTACTGTCATGTATGCAGGTGATCATTGTTTTTCCATTAATCTTTGTGATTTCTGATTGTTTACAACTTTCGTGTATGAGGTTGTTTATTTTCTATTATGTCACAAGGTTATTGGCTGAGGACAGCCATTATTTTTTCAGGGGGGCCTCTGTAATTATGGGGAGTGATACAGCTGCACATGTGAGAGCACATGGAGAGAGCACAGAGAGAGCGGAGAGAGAAGGATGTGTAAGATGGAGGATGTGAGGAGATAGCTGCTCTCCATTTATATTTATTTTTGTTTCTTTTTATTTTGTGTGACTGAGTTGGTTGTTATTCGCTTCCCCACACACCCTCCCAAAACTGGATCCATTCACTTCCATTAGGCACAGTTTTCCTGAGCAACCACTGGGCGGCGTCATGATGATTCTAATTGCCTGTTTTTATTTCTGGTGTCGAGATGGCAAGAAAAAATGCCAAAACGAGTGATCCAGAGAACAACAACCATTTAATTGTTACTTGGAGTAAAAATTAAACTGAAAATAGTCGAATCGTGGAACACTTCCGTGTTCAGGAAAAAGGTGGATTTTTGCTTTTTTGGGACGAGTCGAAGTTAATTTTTGTGGCAATCAACACTGACACAAATACTATTGAGCTTAACTTGTATTGAACACGGAATATTCCTTGAACAGAGTGAGAGAGTTTAGAACTATTTATTTGTTTAATTTGTAAAAATGTTTAATAATGTCTATAGTAGATTTAAATTAAAGCAATACACATGCCATTTGATGTATAGCATTTTTGTCACCTCTTGAATCGTTTAGTCACACAGGAAACAGGGCTTGGAGAAAATCCAGTAAAAATATTAACGTTGACATAGTCTTCAGTGTAACCAAATTGTAGGGCCAAATGATTTACTGTAAGTAATAAAAACAATGGACTAATTTGTTTCACCAATCAGACACCAACCTGTGCGTGGGATTTTGAATTTGCCCGTCTGCTATTGGTTGGTGGGGCAAAAAGGGCGGGACTTCAACTCAAATCACTCTCCGCAGGCATGTACTAGTCAGTCTGACTCATCTAAGCAGGAACACGGTTGGATGGTGAATGGAAACGTAAACGGCTACCGGTGTTTCATAAAGAGCGCTATATTTAGGAAACCGTTTTATCCTTTATTCGAGAGCATCTTCACAAAGCAACCCGAGAGAACCGAACTGAGATTACTTTTTTAATATATTCACCGCAAGCCTCTCATGACCACTTATGTTCATGAGACGCAAATGATTTATTTTCTTTAAAAGTATTTGACTTTTTGAGCTACTCTTTCAAGGCAGTAAAATGACTGAGAAGCGATACTCCAGCATGGATGAGTCGTCGCTGCGTAATCTGGTGAGTTCAGCTCGCAATAATGTTGTAGTTTTTAAAGGTTGCTTGATAACTTTTAGCCCATGTTTCCGGACATCATTAAAACATAACTACTGGGCAGTATTTCTCATTAATAATGGAGACACTTTAATAACAATAGTCATGTATCTATTGTTCAAGTCAGTAGGATACAACTGCTCATATATACAATGTGCCACCTTATATCACGTGTCATGTTGTAAATCGGTTAAAAATTAACGAAATCCGTTAAAAAGTTGCTTATCGGTCAGCCTTGACAAAATGATAACGTGATGTTGTTTATTATTGTTGTTAGAATTAATTTCACTCTATCTGTAAGATTTTGTAAAACTGATGGGCGAAATGTCAAAATCGTTGATAATTAAAAAAAAAAAATTATTATTATTTTTTTTAAATGATCGGTATAAGTCTGATTAGTCTAGTCAGACTTAATACCGATCATTTAAATAATAATAATAAAAAAATATTAGACTGATATTGGAAGCAGCATTTTTTCTATTTAAAAATATTTTTGCTGTGTGCTATGTTTCAAAAGTGTTAAACAGTTATTGGCTACATCTTATTGTGCCATATGTTTTATGCCTGATTAAATGTTTTTAGATTTATTTGCCGTAATTAGTGGTCGACCAAAATTAACGATTTCAAGAGCTATCTATGTTCGGTATGATGCCGATAAAAGACAACACAATATTGACAATATTTACAAACGGGACACACATTGCTGTTGAAATGAATTTATTTTGCACAATATTTACTCCAAATTTGGGCTGATATTTGAACTAACACGAGGGTAAACTAACACTTCTGAAAATGAACTAAGCAATGCCTATAATAATAAAATGGCCAAATATCAGCCTGACAGGTATTGGTCACTGGCTATACTGTAATATTGTTTACTGGTCATAACATAGAAATTGCAACTATGTAGTTGGTCCTAGTTAGCAGACTTGACATGTACTGATTCTGATATAGACAGATAATAAATATTATTGCATAACCTACGAAATAAGCTTTTATTTCGAGTGCCATTAATGACAACAGTGTCAACACCTCCATAGTTCATTTTTACCTGAGTCTGGTATCTGTTGAGTAACATGGTGGCGGTTGTGACTCACATGAGGCCCTAAAGGCAAAATCTGACATGAGGTGCTTAAAACCCTCATAAAGCTGCTCGGAAAAAGTTACCTGCTTGGTCACAAATCATTTTCAATGACAGTGGCGGGGAGACGGGCACAACAGAACAGGTGTTGTTCCATGAAACTGCAGTGAATGAGTACAAAACGCACATCTGACAGCTGTGCGCGCTAGAGAACTGTGCCAAGATCTGACACTGGATTAACATCATTACCAAATTGCTTTTAAATGTATATTAGGAACACAAAATCAAGACTGAATTAAAAATCTTTACCATTTATGTGTGTAATATAAGACAATAAATAGTTCACAAATGTTTTACATAAGTGTAAATGTGAGCAAATCAGAAATCATATTAGTAATCAAATTGTCATGAGGGCTGTTTTGCTGTACATATAAACATTCTGCTGTTTCACTTGGTATGTAGTCGAACAAAATAAGATTTCGCACAGTACCCCCACAGTACCGCTGCTTTCTTCTCTCATGGACACAATACTGAAGAGTTCGGTTTTATTACAAAGATTTTATTCAAAATTCTGCCAGTGGCATGTTTTTAGACTCTAGATAATGCTCAGAGTACAAAATCACATTACCTAAATTGACAAAAACATGAGTAATTTCTACACCACCAGAGACACCAAACGAAATAGCAAAAATAATGATTGACGCCATTGCTTAAAGGGATAGTTCACCCAAAAATGAAAATTCAGTCATTGTTTACTCACCCCTGTGTTGTTATAACCCCATATGACTTTCTATCTTTTTCTTAACACAAAGGGAGAAACTGTAAAAAAAAAAAAAAAAAAAAAAAAATTTTGCTCAGTGATTTCATGCGATGGCAGTTTATGGTGACCACCTCTTCAAGCTTCAAAAGGACACAGAAGTATAATTCAGTATAAATTATTCCTCAAGACTCAATGGATTGTTATGAATGTATACGATAAGGTTTGGTGAGAAACAAACCGATATCTAATGTATTATTTAGTGAAAATGTTCACTGACCGTTGGTCTCCTATATGCGTTCATTAGTCTGCACACAAGCTTTGGAGCTCTTTGCATGAGAGCAACAGTAGCAACGCAGCACACACGAGATGGGGCGTTCAAGCGAAAACTCGTTTTGTTTCACTTTAACTGGACCACCAGCTATATTAACAACAGAAAGCACAACATAGCTGCACACAACCCAGAGAACAGAACTTACAAACATGTCTGAAGAGTTTGTGATGGAAGAATAAATGCATTTCAGTTTGTTCTGAAGTTTGAACTGAAGTCCTCCATCAAACAGAGAGATGGGGCTGGAGGATGTCATTGTTTATTAACTTTCCAGTATGTATTTTACAAACTAGTAGCAACTTACCAAAAGACACCGCTTAACTCCGCATCGCTTAACTCCGCCCTGTCTGCAGAACCGCTGTCAGGTCAGCTCTGTAAACAGTGGAGTCAGAGCGCACTCTGCTGTACAAACTATACGCTATGACACCAATTCTAAATCACCCAAGCATTGTTTTCTGCATTATATGTTCTGAAAAAAAGTTGTAATATCTGCGCATATCGGAAAACATATATGGCGATACGATATATCTGTGAAAGGCTAATATCAGACACTACTCTTGGGAACCTTCAGTGCAGCTGAAATATTTAGCCTTCCCCAGATCTGTGCCATGACAAAATACTAATAATAGGGCTTGGTTTTTGCTCTGATATGCATTAGGGATGGGCATTTTGGTCATTTTGTCTACTCTAGTACTCAAAGTAATTGCTTGAGTACTCGTTGAGTGTATTTGACATGTACAAATAAAGTATGTATATTCACTGGTGGCCAAAAGTTTGGAATAATGTACAGATTTTGCTCTTATGGAAAGAAATTGGTACTTTTATTCACCAAAGTGGCATTCAGCGGATCACAATGTATAGTCAGGACATTAATAATGTGAAAAATTACTATTACAATTTGAAAAAAAATTTCAGAACTTCAAAAAATCCTCCATGTGCAGCAATGACAGCTTTGCAGATCCTTGGCATTCTAGCTGTCAGTTTGTCCAGATACTCAGGTGACATTTCAGCCCACGCTTCCTGTAGCACTTGACATAGATGTGGCTGTCTTGCCAGGCACTTCTCACCAGGGGCGTTTCTAGGACTTGAGGAGGTTCGGGGCTTAGCCCGGACCCATTTAAGTGGGTGTGGCTTTAGGTGACCCCCCATCTATTTTAAATAAACATGCTCTACCCTTATGTTTTTTTTCTGCACTCTGGCACCTTACTTACAATCAAAGTACATGTGTTGTTCATTGAAAATTTCAATGTGTACCTCAAAAATGTCTAATTTCCTGATTTATCATTAAACATTAAAACAATGTATTTTGGTGTAACATTAGTTTCCTCTAATATGAACATCTAAGCTATTGCACACTATTTTCCATACAGTCCTTGCCTTATTCACCTCTTCATTGTCTGCTGCTGTCTCTTCCCTCTCTCTTTCATATGATTCCAGGAAAAAACTGTATTTAATGTTAACATTAAGTTTTTGAAACATTAAATTTTCAGTTACTCCTACACAGTTTTCATATACAGACTCTACCTTGTTCTCCTTTCCATCATCTGCTGCTGTCTCTCTGCTCTCTCTCTCTCCTTCTGCTGCTGTCTCTCTCCTCTCTCTCCTGCTTCTGTCTTTCTCCTCTCTCTCCATCTTCTGCTGTTGAATGAGGGATCATAAAAATTGCATTTTGTTTTTATTTAGTGCTGCCCCGAAGAAGCTATTTGACATAACACATCCTCACATATATTCCATGCGACAAAATAGCAACTGAATTTACAAACATGATCCTGTTAAGAAGTTTACATTCCCTTGGTTCTTAATATGGTGTGTTGCTTTCTCGATGATCAATGACTGTTTGTGTAATAATTGTTCATGAATCCCTGCTTTGTCCTGAACAGTGAAGAAAGTAACCCATCTACAGTAAAATTATTTGGTTTCTCTGCATCTTCTGCACATTTGAGTTCTTCCCAACAGTGGCTATATATGAGGTTCAGATTTTGACAATTGAGGGACTAATACACAACTATTACTAAAGGTGCAAACAATTATTGATGCTCATGAAGGCAACATAAGAAGAACCAAGGGATGCAAACTTTTGAACAGTATGATTTGTGTAAATAAGATACATTTTGTGTTATGTAGCTTTTGAAGGGCAGTACTTCATACAAAATATAATCTCTTATAGGCTATTTGTATACATTCTGAAAGGGGTGTGGAAACTTATAAAAACAAAAGGGTTATGCAAACTTCTGCACTTAATACATATTTCTGGTTAAAGACTGGGTTATTAGAGTGTACTGTAGGCTATCTACTTCTCGGTAACCTTTTATAATCTGTAGTTTACTACAAGCTGCCTACTTTGAGGTTAATGTTAGCTTGCTAGTTACTATCATAAGTGGAGCAGCACACCCCATGCAGACCATTTTTTCAACCAATTTGATTTACTTCGCCTACGAGAAAAAAAGGATAAACCACAATGAGAGACAGGTGTCATCCACTGGCTATGGCAATTATGATTAAGATGTAGGCTATTTCTCTACAAAATTTACACTTATTTCTAAATACATAGCATAACGTTATATTTATTTCTTGAAATTGGACATTTGGAAGTCCTTGTCCAGCCCACAAGCTAAACATGTAGGTAACATAAGTAAATCCTCACCATTACTCTTCGATAAAGTCCAAAAGGCTGCTTTGCTTTTTGTCTTGACGTTTCATTTTTCCTCCAGAGTGACACAAGCTGTCTCTCTATAGCGGGAGTGGGGGGAGGGGGGGTCACATCACGTGAACTTCAAACAAAATGTAGCAATATTATTGCGTAGCCTACGTTCTTCGAAGACCTGCGGGACAGGCTGCGTCATGAAGATTATTGCATATTCATACAGAAAATATTTTTGTTGTTGTTGTTGAGCTGCACCTAAACTTTGTGTTGCCTACATTTAAAATTACATTCGGGGCTACAGTCAAAACATTCGGGGCTGAAGCCCCGGAAAAATAACCTGGTGATGCCGATGCTTCTCACGCACCTTACAGTCTATCTGATCCCACAAAAGCTCAATGGGGTTAAGATCCATAACACTCTTTTCCAATTATCTGTTGTCCAATGTCTGTGTTTCTTTAACCACTCTAACCTTTTCTTTTTGTTTTTCTGTTTCAAAAGTGGCTTTTTCTTTGCAATTCTTCCCATAAGGCCTGCACCCATGAGTCTTCTCTTTACTGTTGTACGTGAAACTGTTGTTGAGCGGGTAGAATTCAGTGAAGCTGTCAGTTGAGGACATGTGAGGCTTCTATTTCTCAAATTAGAGACTCTGATGTACTTATCCTCTTGTTTAGTTGTACATCTGGCCTTCCACATCTCTTTCTGTCCTTGTTAGAGCCAGTTGTATTTTGTCTTTGAAGACTGTAGTGTACACCTTTGTATGAAATCTAGGGATGCACCGATCCTATACCTGGATCGGTATCGGCTCCGATACTGAAGCTTTTAGACGGATTGGGTATCGGTCCGACGAGCCTGATCCAAATACCGATACTGTGTGTTAGTCATGTTCGTTACTGTCAAGCTCCAAAAATGACTTAAAAGAACCATAAAAACACCACTGAAGCAGTTCATATGACTTGTGCATTTTATTCAAAGCCACTTGAAGACGTGCGATAGCTCTGTGAATCATAAAAGGCTGTGTTTAATCAGTTAATATATAATATGCGCAGCGCCAGAGCATTAGTGAATGGCGCTGCTCTGTTGACACAAACTCACGCACAGGCTGGTGAGGCACTTGCAGCTATTTTTAGCCTTCACAGCAGTGCGCAATATTTGAGCGCTACTCAAGAACAGCATCTCAGATGTAGATGCTCAATAGTTCGGTTCACTTATAATATGCATTTAGAACTGCACTGGAGGTGCATTTTACCAGAATTTGAATTAGAAGCGAATTAAACTACTGTGAACTTGCCTACAAACAGACACATGCAGGATTTCCTGGAAAGTTTAGAATGTCAAAATAAAAGCGTGAGGGTTTAAAAAGTGCACGATTTAAATATAATACTGTTGTATTTAAAATTAGAAGACAATAGTAATAATACTAATAACAATTTATTATTATTATTATTATTATTGTTGTTGTTGTTGTCATCATTAGAATTTGTTTACAATTTATAACAATATTTAAGTTGAATGGGTTCCAAAAAATAACTGTGTGAATGAAAAGTGGACTGATGTCTTACAACTAAATTGAACAAAAAAGAGATCTGAATCCTTTAAAGTCCAGATGCAAGTTGAAACATTTTGGAAAAAAAAAAGTCAAAAATAAAACATGAAGACTGAAATTACTGTTAATTTTGCTGCTACATTATCCAGTGTACTAGTTAAAAATAAAGTGTTTCTTAATAAGCTATACATTTATACTGAAATAATGTGTAGTTAGAGGTTTGTGTTTCTTTACATATTAAAGAGTACTCCCAATTAGTTCCACACAATAATGTAAAGATATTCTAAACTGATTATGCAAAAAAACAACAATGGTATCGGCTTGGGATCGGTATCGGCCGATACTGAGATTTCCGATATCGGAAACGGATCTGAAGAGAAAAAGTGGTATCGGTGCATCCCTAATGAAATCTTCAGTTTTTTGGCAATTACAAGCATAGTAAAGCCTTCATTCCTCAAAACAATGATCGACTGATGAGTTTCTAGAGAAAGCTGTTTCCATTTTGCCATTTTGACCTAATATTGACCTTAAGACATTCCAGTCTATTGCATACTGTGGCAACTCAAAAAAAAAAATAAAAACACAAAGACAATGTTAAGCTTCATTTAATGAACCAAATAGCTTTCAACTAATGGCAAGTGATTTTCTAGTACCAAATTAGCAATTTAGCATGATTACTCAAGGGTAAGGTGTTGGAGTGATGGCTGCTGGAAATGGGGCCTGTCTAGATTTGATCAAAAATTACTTTTTTCAAATAGTGATGGTGCTGTTTTTTACATCAGTAATGTCCTGACAATACTTTGTGATCAGTTGAATGCCACTTTGGTGAATTAAAGTACCAATTTCCTTCCGAAACAGCAATATCTGTACATTATTCCAAACTTTTGGTCTCCAGTGTAGATGTCATATGTCTTAAGCTACACTATGGAGTGTAGAATAATTTAAAGCATTTTAGCATAAGGCTGCAACAAAAAATGTGAAAAAAATGAAGGGGTCTGAATACTTTCGGAATGCACTGTATGCGAAAAAGTAATGAAATCGTTTTTATGAATGAACTGCATTCACATCGTAAAATTTTGATTTAGCAAACATAATAGCGTCTCAAAGAAAGTGAGGAACTTACTGTCATTGTATGTTTTTGCTGTCATCGGAGGCTCTTTTGTGAATCAAACAGTTCAAAGTCAATAAAAATGGTTCGACCTGAGTCTAAAAATTGTTCAGTTCATGCCGGCAAGTGTGCAGGCTTTTTGTATTTTTCTCCATAGTATTGTGTACGCACCTGCCTGCCACATGTGTTAATTTATGGGTTTAAAAGCATTAGCATTGACCATATGTAATCAACTGAACACAAATTATCCGAGCTTAAAGGGTTAATTATTAGATAATTATTCGTTTTCATTACTTATTTCACTTGTATGAAGTCAAATGTAATAATGGCAGTTTGTCTGAAAGAACACAAAACGTTCGTATGACTTGCTTACAATTTACATTTGGTCGGAAGCAGGTGTAAATTTTGTTCTTACTAGAGCCCGACCGATATGGGATTTTTGAGACCGATACCGATTTTAAAGGGGGAAAATTCACCGATTACCGATATGGTGACCGAAATAGTTAATTTTTGAGCTGGAATGAAAACAGACCTTTTCTATGTGGATTGTGCACCGATTTTGCACCGATATGACTATGCAAAGGTACTCAGAAGGCTGCTTTCTTAAATATTTTTATCAAAGAATATTTGACATTGTTATTATACATTGTCAACAAATTCTAGAAGTGAACACTGAGAAAATAAAGAATAAATACAAATACAATAAATAGCTAAATAAACATCAGTACTGTATGTTCAGTATCAGCCAGTTGCTGACCATTTATATAAAGAATAAATAAAAATAAAAATATATAGCTAAATAAAAATCAGTACTGTATGTTTAGTATCAGTCAATTGCTGACCATTAAAATAAAGAATAAATTCAAATAAATAAATAGCTTAATAAACATCAGTAGTACTGTTTAGTATCAGTCAAATGCTGACTATTTGAATACTGTCAGTCAATTAGGGGCAGGTTGTAAAACAAGAAGCATTTACACCTGCCGAGTCAAGATATAAGCAGCGGTGTTACACCGTATTCTGCTATACAAGTTCAGGAGAAACTTTCAACAGTGGAAAACCAGACTTTTAAATATTACATTTTATAAATGCAATGACTGGAATTGTTCGGTTGAAGGGGGTACCAAACTGTGAATACTGAACAAAACAGTTTGGTGAATACAAGTTTACACATTAGTTTCCACTCACCTGACAAGCAATGAAAGTAGCTATGTGGTTAGCTAGTTAGCTATGAGCTCCTTGCCACGGAGAGTAAAAGATTGACTTTATTTACTTTCCAGCATTGCATCTCACCAACTAGGTAACAACATAGCGCGAAATCAACACTCAGCAGACAGAATCCACCACCGCACCGTTGTCTGATGAGCTACAAAAAGATGCTCTGATGTTTACCTTTCAATCTGCTGCATTACTTACTGCACTGACAAACTATAGCTGGCTAACATATGTGCAAAAAGATGTGATAAACATGAGTGAAATGGTTGTCAGGGACAGGGTTAACGTTATATTAGTTATATTGAAAAGGGAAAATGGTGGGGTCATTGTTTATTAACTTTCCAGTATGTATTTTACAAACTAGTTAGCAGCTTACCAAGAAGACACCACTTAACAGCGCACCGCTGAACTCCGCCCTGTCTGCAGAGCCACCGTCAGCTCAGCTCTGTAAACAGTGGAGTTGGAGCATGCTCTGCTGGACAAACTACGTTATGACATCAATTCAAGCATTGTTTTCTGCATTATATGTTCTGAAAAAAAGTTTTCATATCTGTGCATATCGGTAAACGTATACGTCGATACCGATATATTGGTGAAAAGCTAATATCAGGTGCTAAATCAGTCGGGCACTAGTTCTTACTAACTAACATTTTGAAAATACGAAAACTTTTGTGAATCCTAGAATTTACGTCAACGGTTTTACAAACGATTTACTCACAGATTCTTTCTGCTCGTGTTTCATGAATGAGGCCCAATTAGTTTCTGTGCTGGTAAGTGCTGTCGAGTTGAGCGTATAAATTACCAGGAGGTATATATGCCAATTTTAGCCACAGGAAGTGGGGAAATAAAATTAGTGGAGTTTCAGGAAGTGAAAAACGGATAATGTATTAATTGCATTTTTTTTTTTTATGCAATAAACAGTCAATTGTTAACCGCAGAAATTAATGTTAAATTTCCCAGCCCTAGTTCCCACTAAAGTACAACCTCAGAAATTCCTACAGAACTGTATCAGCTCCTCTGTGACTGGAGTCATGAGCTTCACAAAGCTGACATGTATGGCTGGGCTAAACCGTCAATGCACAAGTATACAGAATATGAGAACAAAACCTGCATTCAGAGCAATGGGGAAAAAATAATATGCCTGATGATGTATATTTCACCCATATTTCTTACATCATGCATCGTTACCTTTAGAGAAATGCCACCTGGCTGGAAAGATTTGATCTCTGTTTTTGGAAAACAGTAGCTGGGTTATTATTAGTTGTTGGGTCCCAACCAGCTTGGCCGAGGTTGTCTACCAGGTTGATCACACAAACAAGTAGTCCAGCTGACCAATCAAGACCAGCTTCATGAAGCTGGTTTTAGCTGGATTGTCCAAAAGGGCAAAGATGGGTTCTTGGACTTTTCATATGCACGTGGTAGAGGTTACACCATGCAATGAAATTCTTAATTTGCAATTCTCCCTATTCCAACGAATAAAAATGATATAAATGATTAAAAAGGAGAAACTAATAAATAGAGTAAAAATGGAAAAGAGATGCAAAAAAATGTCTATGTATACACATGAATACTATAATCTAAATATTTTGATTCTTTAATGTCTGTTACCAAATGTTGTGTAAGCAGGTGTATCCTCTGATGCAAAACCTATTCATTCATTTTCTGGAATGGTAATGCACTATAAACACTGCTAAACAAATTCAAGAGTCATTTCATTAACACCAACATGTCAAATGGCTTCCATTTCCCCCAGTTACCAGATCTAAATATCATTGAACCTTAATGGAAGGCAATTGAAAGTAGATTCCCACCTCCTTTGTCCCTTAAATAGCTCAACACTTTCCCCCCAAATCTCCACCCTTCAAACATTTTCCACTCTCCCCTCTTCAGAATGCTTGAATATCTCAGGGTCTTGATTCCACAGAGGTCAGAAGTGTCACAGTTTTCCCCAGCTTTCTTGTTGACTAAAATGCTTATTTTATTTTTAGTTGTCTGTGAATTTATCTTTTTCCTCCAAAAGTGTCCTATGATGCAGCACCCTTATGACTAAATATTTACCGGTACCCTACCAAAGTTCTGAAGGGCACATCCACTAGACTCTTTACTATCCCTGTATCCCACGGAAGCTGAGACATACCAAGTAAATTGTTCCTTGTGATTCAGTTGTACTTTATTAACAACAAACCAGAGTCAGTTATTTTCGTTGTTGTTGTTGTTGCTACATCAATCATTCAGGTCACGGGCCAATCCCCACATTGTCCGGGAATGTTTTCTTGCTCGCCTGCATACCTAAAGAATAAAACATTTTTTGTGGCCTAGATATACCTTCTTCATCCAGTGCAGTACATACTGATTATGCAAATTTGGATGCAGCTAATCTTCCCTTCACTAAAGTCACGTCTAGCCTGCATTCACATCCAGAATTCACACTGTAAAAAAATCTGTTAAATTTACAGTTAAAAACTGGTAGCGGTGGTTGCAGAAATTCACAGCAGGGCTCCAGACTAAAAAAATGACATTGGAGCCATTGGCTCCTAAACTGAAACATTAAGGAGCCAAATGGCTGTTTTTAGTTGCCAAATCACAGAATTTATCGATTTAGATAGAAAGTAGAAGAAAAAGAAGACAGCTGATAACCCATTAATCAGAGGTTTAATAAACAGAATATATTGTTGAGAAGATATGTTTGCATTTCCTTTTGTCTCAAATGTTCACACCCCTTTCATAATTTATACAAATAAAAGAGATAAAATATTTTATTTAGTACTGCCCTTCAGAATCTACATTACAGATATTTACATATAGTATATATTGTAGTGTGTTGCCTTCTTGAGCATCAATGAATGTTTACACCTTGTGTGATAGTTGTGAACAAGTCCCTCAATTGTCCCGAGTGTCAAAAGCTTGATCTCATATATATATATATATATATATATATATATATATATATATATATATATATATAATATAAAATGTATTTATTTTTTATTCTTTATTATTGCCTTAGTCTTTTTTTATGGATACCGGATGACACAGAGACTACAAGAGTGCAAATTGAAATAAATTCCAGATGCAGTTTATTGTGCTACTCCAATCCCAGTCAATAATTGGCCCAGTGACGAATAAGGTTTTCAATTGACCAACAATTTAAATAGGTTAAAACTGCACATCAAAGTAGTTTTTGCCTTTATGAGGATGTTATTGCCTTATTACTAACATCGTATTTTCAAACAATGTATTTTAAGTGTTATAATTGAGAATCATGTGACGACACCAGTCAAAATGTCATATGGGATAACGTTAATGAATTTTCAAAATATTATCATATTAAAACTTTTTTAATCAATAATACTTCATGAATATATAAAGTGAGGCAGTAACCAATATTTAGAGCTCTGAAAATAAAACTTGCACAAAATGTTTTATTCTCATTATAATGTGTTTGCTTTAAACGTGACCCTACTTGTTAAAGTTCTTTACCCATATTTTAAAGCTGCAATGTGATTTAAGCTGCAAAATGTCTGAAAATGTACTACAGTAAAGTTTATTGTCTTGATAGTAGTTTTCCTCAGCTGTGATGAAGGCATTTCCTGATAACATTTTGTGGTCCCAAAGGATATATCTAATTTGTGTTCCTGTTTAGAAAGAACTTGGAGTCAACCATCTATACAGTAATCCCAGAATTGTCATTCACATCTGCTAAACTCAAGTCATTGCTACAGCATTATCTTTATACATATTTTGTTGTACTTTCAATAATTTGAGTATCTTTATTCTCAAAACAGTTTTTTTTTTAAACATTTTTTATATTTATCTCCATAATGCACATAAGTTTGGGTGTTTAATCAGATTGTTAATGTTTAAATATAGGCTGTAGGCTATTTTTGTTTTGTTTGCATCATGCCTCATTCGTAGTAGGGCTGCAACTAATGATTATTTTTATAATCGACTAATCTAATAATTATTAGAACGATTATTCGACTATACGGCTATTATTGCGACGATTAATCATTAGCTCTTAACCGACTATTCAGCTTGTGCCCCGACTTAAAAGGATGTATTAAACGTGCTTTCTATCAATAAAGCGGACAGAATCATCTTTTAAAAATACCTCTCAATGACATTCACTGAATTAAAGGAAAAAAATACTTTTTAAGTTTAATTCAGTAAAAAATTCACTGCAAAAAATTCTAATGTTATCAAGTGTTTTTGTAGTTTTTTTTTTCCATTTAAAATTGTCTAAAAATCCTTAAAACAAGATACATTTACTTGAGAAGCAACAGATAAGATATTTAGACTTGCTTTAAGAGAATGTATCTTAAATATACAGTAAGTGTATTTTATATATAAGTGTATTTTTTCACTTTGTAACACTTCTGCAAGTGCAGTAAAGACAAAATATATTCAAGATCTATTTTGTAAAAGCAAGTCTAAATATCTTATATGCTGCTTGCAGATTGCAAGAATGCATATTTTTTAAAGGATTTTTAGAAATTGTAAACTATTTGTATTTTTAATATTATATTTAACATTCTCCGATAACAATTTTTTCTTCTGCAGTATAGCTGCTAAAGAAAATGTATGTTGTTTTAAATGAGTTTTAAATATTATTTTTAGAAAACAAGCCAGAACAAAAACAAATAAAAAACGTATTTTGTTGCAGTGTATAATGGGGCGAAGACTACACTCTCTCACCTTTTTGTTCACTTCAATCCATCTTTAACTAAATATTTGAACTTTAATAAAGCTATAATGCATTAAATATAACTGCATTAAAGATGTAACACCGGGGTGTTTCCTTTAAAGCTGCTCGGCATGCTAGTTTTGCTTCAGCGGAGCTCCAGCTCCACTTATTTCACAATGAGAGTGCTTCTGTATTTACTTATTTGGTATTTTTGTATTATTCCCTCATACTTTGCGATCTACATCACCTGAAGCTGTTTGGAAAGTTTAGAGTGCATCTGGACTGTGAGCTGTGTTTTCTTCCTCTCCTCAGTCAGGCACGAGCTGCAGTGCTACTCTCGCGCGTCATCATTAGAGTTTCATATGATCTCATGTTACGTTAAATGAGATCAAACGACTATTCAACAATGACAATTTTTGTTGACAATGTTTTAATGTCAACATTGTCGATAACGTCCACTAATCGTTTCAGCCCTAATTAATAGTGACAGCAGTGCATATTGCATCATATCATGAACATGAACAAGATGAACGATTATCAACGCATGAATCAAACACTTGGAATGCTGACAATTTTTGACACGTTTTTCCATGCCTCATTTTTTTATGACATCTTTGTATGTGGGCAGAGACAAATCATAAGAACATTGAGTTCACTTAAAGTAAGATGAAGTTCTCTATCTTGCCTACACTCGACTACAGTATCTGATGAATCACGTGTGGTTACACTAATTACTTTTATTAATCTCCACACATATTCCACTATTTTTCTGTGTATTTTCTGTACAGTCGTTCGTTCACAGAGTTTGCAGCTCCACTATTAAAATAATTTTGGCCACACTGGTCTATTATTGTGGTATAATCGTAGATTAACACTCCCCTAAAAACAAGACGAACAAAACACATGTCTTTGTATTTATTTGCAGAGTGTATGTCTTCATTTTTGTTTATAGCGTTTTAGTTAGTGACAAGGAATAATAGTTATAATTAGTGTTGTCGATTTAGCACGTTAATTCAGTGTGATTAATTATATAAAAAATAACGCATTAAAAAGTTTAATGCTATTAATCATGTTCCCAGACCTGAATAAGGAATATTCCTACCAAGCTTGAGGTACTACTTGCTTTCTAGCGGGCAGTAAGCAAAACTCCAACTGTGAAGGCAACGCACAGCTGTACATAGAAAAAAATGACACTCAGGCTTATTCAACACTGGTGGCAGCACACAATGAGAACATCTTGCGCTCAAACACAGATGTACAGAGCACAATTCAGAAAACAGGGATCTTGAGACGTGTTTTTTTTTTTTTTTTTATGTTTCAGACGATGTTTAATTTGACACAGCCACCTAAAAACGCTGCGTTTATGACACAACGGAACCAAATTAAGATGCTTCAAATGTGTCCGTCTGATGTGTACATTTACGTGTCCTTCGAAAAGCCCTTAAAGTTGCCTTCTAAGCCCACTTTTTGTAGTTTCTTATCAATGATTTATTCGTCTGCTATAATAATTGTAAAGGGGTTAGAGGCAAAGGAGGAGGCGAGATCCGGCTTGACAATATAAATAATAGTTTAATTATAAACTTAAACAAAAACACATAAACATAAACACATACAGGGCAGCTGCCTGTAATTCTCTCTCTCTCTCCAACTGTCGTCTCCGGTCGCCTTTATCCCTTGCTCGCCTCATCAGGCTGATTGGGGTCCAGGCGTGCATCATTCTGGTCCTCGATCACTTCTCCACCCTCTCAGGCGGACGACAGCCGCTCCTCCCCGGGCTGACCGGAGTCTAACCTCCGACCCCCAGCAGACAGAACGCCCCTCTGCGTTTCTGGCGTCACGTGGGGACACTCCTCCGCCCCTGGCAGCGGCTCTACCACTCCAGGCGGTCAGGGAGTCGATTCCCTCCTCCCCTCGTGGACGGCGGTCTTCCCTCGACCCCTCCCTGTTTTTGGCGGCCGGCAGGGCACTCCTCCGCCCCTGGCAGTGGCTCCATCGCTCCAGGCGGTCGGGGAGTCCAGTCCCTCCTCGCCTCATGGACAGTGGCCATTCCCCGCATCCGGGCGGTCGGGGTACTCCGTCCCTCGGTGGATGGCAGCGGCACTCCCCTTGGTAGACAGCAGTGTCGAGAACTCTACGACGGGCATCCCTCCTCCTTCCCGGGTTTCGGCACCAATGTAAAGGGGTTAGAGGCAAAGGAGGAGGCGAGAACCGGCTTGACAATATAAATAATAGTTTAATAATAAACTTAAACAAAAACACACAAACATAAACACATACAGGGCAGCTGCCTGTAATTTTCTCTCTCTCTCCAACTGTCGTCTCCGGTCGCCTTTATCCCTTGCTCGCCTCATCAGGCTGATTGGGGTCCAGGTGTGCGTCATTCCGGCCCGGCCCCGCCCTCCGCGCTACAAT
Source organism: Myxocyprinus asiaticus (assembly GCF_019703515.2). NCBI lineage: Eukaryota > Metazoa > Chordata > Actinopteri > Cypriniformes > Catostomidae > Myxocyprinus > Myxocyprinus asiaticus. Next base: position 58,336,885 of record NC_059346.1, read on the forward strand.
AATGTAATGCATTTTCATTATCTGAATTATTATATTTATTTTTTAATGTATATAATATTTATAATTATTTAAATATACCTATTTATAATTATATAAATTTATATTGCATTTTTCAGCAAATGTAAATATATATGTGATTAATTCAGTTAAATTGAATCAATTGACAGCCCTAGGTATAAGTTACAAAGTAGTTACTTATATCCCAATGAGTTATAAAGTTTGTTTAAGAGTTTTACAGGTGGATCCACCACTAAATGGCCCTTCAGTTCCAGAATTGTACTTTGAAAAGCTTCTTTTACCTCAGATGTACCACAAACTTCAGGAAAAGGATGTGTGGCCACTCATATAGTGCTGACCCATTACTTTTTAAAGGTGGCATTAAATATATATTAAATATATTTTAAGCTTTTGCAAATAATAAAACAAAAACATCAGGCAGGGACTACCTGAATATAAAAAACACACAGTTAAGACTATTTGGACTCCCAAAAGAACTTGAATTTCCTTTTGGAATATTTTTAAGAAAGTATTGTCTAGTAAAGGAAATATGCATGTTGGGTCACATTGTGATGGTACATGTTCCAGGTCAGTTTTCCAGGTCATTGCTTGAATGTGTTTCACTAATACTCTCATTATCTCACTCTCTTTCTTTGCCCTTCACTCTCTTCTTCAAGCCACATCACAGTCCAGGACATGATTATGTGCCCTGTGTCCTTATAAGGGCATACTCACACTGAGGCTAATTCACACACTTGCTCACTTTGTCTGTCTCTCTCGCTCTCTTGCTCTATTTTCGCATCTATTTCCATCACCAAGTGTGAAAGAAAGCTGAAAGTTGTCTCAAGGACAGTGGTATTTTGCAAAAGGAGAACTAAGAAAGTAAAAAAAAAAAAAAAAAGGAACATTTCCACAGACTCTGACTTAAAAACAACATTAGAATTAGTTCACCCAAAAATAACATTTTGTCAGCATTTACTCACCCTCATGTTGCCCAAAACCTGTAAATGACACCTTGCCTTTTTTGTTTAACTCAGGAAGAGTGTTCACAAAATATTTAACTCATTCCAAAAGTCTCACAAGTTCTGGTTTTAGACAGTTTTAAACATGCTCTTAGCTGGCACTGTGTCTGACATAACATATTTCAGCCATACAGCACATCTTATTTGTATGGAAATATAGATAAGAAAAAGGAAGTCAAATCCACCCAACACACTTGTTTCCTTGATGACAAACCATCGGCGCATACCCTTTAGTCCCAGACGGCACAACCACATACTGCTCCCAGTGTGTTCACTGACTGTCTGATTCATATTGCACACAAACCTAGTAAGTATAGATTGTTCAACTACAACACAATTTCCGGGAGTCGGGATGCACAGGGTTGTATTAGTCTGTGATGGGTTTGAGCTAGGGCTGGGCGATAAAACGATCTCGATATTTATCGCGATAAACTACGATATCGATGATAAGCTTTTGAGTAATTTTCAATATTTAGCCTGTGTTCTACATCTAGACGATCAGGTGCATGTTGCTAAAAACGCAAGCAGTTCGGCTTTTTTTGTGATCTACACAACAAAATCATGTTTCTCTTCTGAACTTGTTTTCTTTGCTTTTAATTAATGTAATTCTCCAAAATGTGAACTGTACTAGATTTCATTATTTAGGGTGAATATGAGCCAGTGAGGTATGTTCAACAACTGTTAAATTTACTTAATTAAAATGAGCTAATGCAACACAATTCTTTAACATTTTATTTGAACTTAATTTCATTACATTCAATCTACTTACATTTTTTAAATTGAAGTTTACTTTATCCATTTATTTTGGGACTACATGAATCATTTTTGTTAAAACTGAAACTGGGCAGGGGATTTGTAGTTCCCAGCATGCCCCAGTATGCTTCAATAAGTCGTGAGCCATCACGTGATAACCTAGCTGCTGCAAGCGCGCGTGCTCGAGGGAGGAGCATTCCCGTGACAGTGTGTGCATATAGTCAATAGTAAAAAGTTTTGTCATTTTTAACCCCGCCCATTCAAGAGCCTGTTATTGTACACATCACACAAACCTGCCGTCCATCAAAGCAGCAAACGCAAAAATGGCGAAGAGGTGTTTCCTTCTCAAAACCCTGTTCCCTACCCCAAATGACCGTGGTTATGGGCTGGCTTGAATTGCAAAGGAGGGAAAACTGTAAATTTGCAGTCATGTTCAAGGCATGTCACACATGAATGATTTTCAGGGGTGATCACTTGTGAATGAAACAAGTCGGATGCAGAGAAATTGCCTGGAGTTTAATGCAGGCATTTTTCAGAAGTACCTTCTTTATTCTTTATATTTAGCAGTGTTGGGCAAGCTACTTTAAAAATGTATCTAGCTAAGCTACCAACAACTCAACAGAAAAATGTAAGCTAAGCTAAAAGCTAAACTTAAGAGAAAATAGTAAGTTACACTACAAGCTACATGCCAAAAGTGGCTTGCTACATTCAAGCAACTTTTATTCAACCAGATGCATGGAGTATACTGTTATAGACAAATCATCTAAAAGACTTATTCACATGATGTTTATCAAGGCCATGGTACAGCATAGTACAGTACATTGCAATGTATAGAGTATACAAATATACAAATGTTAGGGGTTCCCCGGTAACCACCAAGGACCACCATATATCTTCAGTGTTCTCTTTGTGTGTTTGGTTGCATTTTGTGTTTTGTAGTTGTTTTCCTTGTCTTTGTTCAGTGGTTCTTGTGTTACTCCCAGGTGTGTCTTGTTAACCCTATTAGTCCTTTTGTATTTATATGCCCTCCTGTTCTCCCTGTTTTTGTCAGTTCCTTTTTTTTTTTTCTCTCCCTTTTTCTCCCCAATTTGGAATGCCCAATTCCCAATGCACTCTTAAGTCCACATGGTGGCGTAGTTACTCACCTCAATCCGGGTGGCGGAGGACGAATCTCAGTTGCCTCTGTGTCTGAGACTGTCAACCCGCGCATCTTATCACGTGGCTCGTTGAATGCGTTACGGCAGAGACATAGTACGTGTGGAGGCTTCACGCCATCCACTGCAGCATACACGCACAACTCACCACGCACCCAACCGAGAGCGAACCACATTATTGTGACCACGAGGAGGTTACCCCATGTGACTCTACCCTCCCTAGCAACCGAGCCAATTTGGTTGCTTAGGAGACCTGGCTGGAGTCACTCAGCTCACCGTGGGATTCGAACTCGCGACTCCAGTGGTGGTAGTCAGCGTTTTTACTCGCTGAGCTACCCGCGCCCCGTTTTTGGCAGTTCTTATCCTTTCATGGCTGTAATGGTTTGTTTGGTTCTCTTGTGTTACCAGTTTCTTGTTTCTTATGGTTATTTTGGAGTTTTCATTAAAGAAGCCTGCATATAGATCCAGTTCTTCTCATCTCTGCAAACATTAAAGAAGAACTGACCTTTTCATATGGATCTAACAGCTTTAGAGCTTCTGTCTCTCTGGCAGGGGACAGACTCTATGGAAGAGTACACAGTGATTTTCTGCACCTTGGCAAGCTGTGTTAATTGGAGAGACATTAAGCTGAAGGACATTTATAGATTTGGATTCAATGAGCTGCTTAAGTCTTGTCTTCCAGGAGGTATAAGTGAGCTCTCTTTGATGGACTATATAGACTATGCTTTGAAGCTCACATTTTCCTCCTGCGCAGTTGGATATGGCAGTACTCCCACTACATCTCCAGCTGCTTTGACCACTGCACACCCAGCGCTCTCATGCCAGAGACAGCACCCAACACTCTCTTGCCGGAGGCCGTTCCCCTGCCGCTGCCAGCGCACTCGGCCACGGAGGCCGTTCCCCAGCTGCTGCCAGCGCCCTCGGCCACAGAGGCCGTTCCCCCGTCGCAGGCAGCTTATCTTATTACTGCATTCTTAGGATGAATTGCTTCTATTGTACTGCTCATTTGTAAGTTGCTTTGGATAAAAGCACCTGCTAAATGAATAAAAGTAAATGTAAACAAACTTCAGTTTGCAAAATCACTATTTTTACATTTTATTTATATATATATATATATATATATATATATATATATATATATATATATATATATATATATATATATATACTACCTTTACAAACCCATACACATTTTAACATAATTTCCTTTGCACATTCCTGTATTACAACTATGCATACATATACAGTTTATCCTGAAATTATGGGTCTAGCTGCTGTACTTCTGCTTGTACTGGAAGCTTCCATACAGAGGCCAAGTTCATTGTGTGTGTGAGCCTATCTAGGCAATAACACTACAAAATCTGATCGTATCAGATGGTAATACTTTGGTACTTTTGATATACAACTACCATAATTATGTACCATTTTGTAATAACATGGTGCTTCAAAGAATACCATGGAACTAACATGGTACTTTAATATATGGATACCATATTCTTATACTGTTGTATTTAGATGGTGCTCTCAGGTAATGGCATGTATCCAAAAAACATGGTAATGCCATGGTACTTTTTTAATGTGTTTTCATGTAAGCTACTAAGTGTTTTGATACTTTTTTTGGTTGGAAAATGTCTTTACCTGCAGTAGTCATTCAAAAGCGGCACACATGTTGAACTTAACAAAGAGCTTTTACATCACCAGCAAAAGATAGGACACATTTGCAGGTTTGGTTTTTGTTGATTGTAGATGAATATCCATTGCAACCAGCATTAGTTTTGTTTTCGTGTTCTAAAGTGTTCTGTTAGTGTGTTGCAGAGTGAGAAACCTCTTCAAGTCATTCAATAGCGTGCGCATGACAATTCTGAGTTATTCAGATTAAATTGCAAACCAATTCAGACCGCTTTGCTAATACTTGTGACCAATTCATTTTAAAGAATCGACTCAAAAGTTTGATTCATTTGTGAATCAGACATCTTTAGTCCTGATTTAAAACTGCCGAGAGTAAACACCGAGTTCACAACATGATCTAGCGGTGTAGCTTTTGTCAACGTTTATGCTGTTACCTAATCATTAAAAATAGTTTCACTACTGAAAAGCCAATTCACTTAAAAACTAGCAAAGCTACCACCTCACTACTGAAAAATGTAGTTAAGCTAATAGCTTCGCTATTTGTAGAAAAGCTACTGCCCATAACTGATATTTAGTGTATTGTGATTCAAAACGTTGAAATATAGTGATCTTTTACTGGCTTGTTTCTTATTCATCTGTACTGGACATACACAACAGCTTCAGCCTTGTTGTAAGCAAAGATTGTGATGTGCTGTGTTTTTCGTGGGCTGGTTACATATCAGTGTTGTCAGTGAGATCATTGTTTGGTTCTTAGGTCGGTGGAAAAGTGTGCCGGTATTGAGACCAGTTCTCAGTTTCCCCTGTAATGATATAAGCAGCACGGTGGAAAAGGATGTGTGTGTGTGTTTGTGTGCGTGCGATTGTAAACTATTGCCGTTTTTTTTTTTTTTTTTTTTTTTTTTAAAGGGACGAGCTGTTCGACATGTCCTGCCCCCACTTCCTGTTTCAGTATGAAATATGCCAAAACACCTTATAGAACGGCTTATCAAAGCACTTCACTATGACTTTTTTTTATTTTTTATTTTTTTAAGTCTTTCTTACTTTGTGTTTAGCTTCCATATTATCAAGTTCTAAATATTAGCATTATAAAACTTCGGTCTGCATTCTTAGCATTGGCAATGGATGGTTTCCAGTTGATAACTCAATTTAAAGGGATAGTTCACCCAAAAAAGAAAATTCTCTCATCATTTACTCACCCTCATGCCATCCGAGATGTGTGTGACTTTCTTTCTTCTGCTGAACATAAATATTTACTCGTAACCTGAGCAGTCCATTCTCCTTATTTATGCCCATTGACCTGTAGCACTTTTGCTCTACAAAAACTGTGCTACTTAACACCTCAGATAGTATAGTGCATTAAGTGGAAGATTACATACATAGGAAGGTAAGGCAAAGAAAAAGATTAAATTGTTGCTGTTTATTGTCAAATTCAATTGATTTACTGTGTAGTTAAAGTGTTAGTTCACCCACACTAAACACACATTCCATACATTCATTTTGATAGATCTTCTGTAGTAAATAGGTCCCCTTACTGATCTGCTGTACAGATGACCTGCTTTTGCGTCTTCAGCTCTACATTCCAGATCTTGGCCTCATTTACTCCAAAGTAATCTTCTTACTCAAACCTCTTTTCTGATTGTGCTGTGTCCTGTGTTTCTGCAGCTGGATAAGACTATAGACATAGACGAGCGGCGGCTGATCCGGACAGCGATTCGAGACCTGCGCCGCTCCGAGATTGAAGAAATGGAGGCAGCACTGACCAGTAAACGCTTCAGACGTGCCCATCAGCACAAACATGATGATAAAGAAAACCAGTGCCGGTATGAAGAGTTAAACTCTGAGCTCCCAAAATGTGTCATACTTTACATACAGTAAATTTTACCAATGTATAAAAGAATTGTTTTTTCTTCTTCACAATTTTCATTGACTGAATTTTATAATTTCTTTTAAAACTCTGTTATTGTAGCTGTGGTATATAGCTGGATCAGCATTCTATTTGTAGATCGTAACACTGACCATGGAGGGGGTCAGTGTTACGAATTTGGATTATCGTCTCTATCGTGGTTACGCAAAATTGGCATCGCTCAAACATATCAAATGGCTAGACAGCCCGACATTCTAACCACCACTGACGAGGAAAACAGCTAAAGTAATGTGTCATGCACCAACAATTATGTTCATGAGGGTTTTTTACATTACACATCGTCACCCTTCATAAAATTCTGTTGAAATTCTGTTTGATATTAGGAAACAAACCAGCCATGTTTTCCTTCAGATACTCATATATTCTCTACAGAGATTACTTAAATCATTAAGAGCCTAATTCATTGTTTATTTTGTTTTTTTATAAGTATTATTTCCTTTGTTACATTGCTTTGAGAAGAAAGTTTATAATAATAATAGAAGAGGAAAGTTTATAATAATAATAATACTTGACAGACACTGTCAAAGTAAAAAACCAACAACTCAGTTTGGTTTTAAATCAACCTTACCGTAATGCTAAATTTCACATTATGCCATATTTCAGTCTGATGTTGTTGACAAGTTCTAAATAAAGAGAAAATAATATAAGAGCAAGTAGTTTTCATTAATAAAGTATTTAATTCAATGACTGGATTATTCAAAAATAGGCATTACAGTATGGTTATTTCATATATAAAATTTTTTGTGTTTTCTTTTTTTATTAACTATATTGTGATGTAAAATGGCAAGAAAAAGTATGTAAACCCTTTGGAATTACCTGAATTTATGTATAAATTTGTCTTAAAATCTGGGTTGATCTTCATCCAAGTTAAAATAATGAACAAACGCAGTCTATTTTAACTAATAACACACATTATTGTATTGTTCTAAATATTGAATACGTCATTCAAACATTCACAGTGTAGGTTGGGAAAAGTATGTGAATCCCTAAGATAATAATGTCAACAAAAGCTAATTAGAGTCAGGAGTTGGCAAACCTGGCATCCAATTAATGAAACAAGATACTGTATGACGTGTGAGTTAGAGCTACTTTGACTTACAAAAAGCACTCAAACATTTTGAGTTTGATATTCACAAGAAGCATCTGCTGACATGGACCATGCCTCGCCAAAAAACAAAATATCTCAGAAGACCTACGATCAAGAATTGTTGCTTTGTATAAAGCTGGAAAAGGTTACAAAGTTATCTCGAAGAGCTTAGATATTCATCTGTCCACAGTTAGACAAATTATCTATAAATGGAGACGATTTATTTCTGTGGCTACTCAGTGGCCTTCCAGCCAAGGGCACACAGCAGAATGTTCAATGAGGTAAAAAAGAGACCTAGAGTGACCGCTAAAGACTTAAATAAATTATGTGAACTGGTTAACATCTCTGTTTATGAGTCTATAGAAAACATTAAAGAGCATGGTGTCCATGGCAGGACACCACGAAGAAGCCACTGCTTTCCAACAAAAACATTACTGCGCACCTGAATTTTGCCAAAGAGCACCTTGACACTCCACAGCGCTACTGGGAAAATGTTTTGTGGACTGATGAAACTAATGTTGAGTTGTTTGGGAAGAACAACACCGCACCAACATGAAAACAACATCCCAACATTGAAGTACAGTGGAGGAAGTGTCATAATTCGGGGCTGCTTTGCTGCTTTGGGGCCTGGACCACTTTCCATCATTGAGGGAAAAATGAATTCCAAAGTTTATCAAGATATCCTACAGGATAATGTCAGGGTGGCTGTGCGTCAGCTGAAGCTCAGTAGAAGTTGGATGATGCAGCAGGACAATGACAAAGGTTGTTGCTGCCAAAGCAGGATTGACCAGTTATTAAATCCAAGGGTTCACTTTTTCCACAGCACTGTGAATGTCTGATGGTATGTGTTCAATAAAGACATGAACTATTATAATTGTTTGTTAGATTAAGCACATTGTGTCTGTCTATACTTGTGACTTTGATGATGATGAGATCACATTTTATGACCAATTAATGCAGAAAGCCAGCTAATTCCAAAGGGTTCACATACTTTTTCTTGCCACTGTATATTGTTGTAAAGATGTAAAATTACTCATATTATGATATAAGATTTTGGCCATATCACCCACCCCTAATGGCCATCAGGTGTAATGTGAACTTGTTGCTTGCTTGTGTTTGCAGTCCTGATGTGGCAGCTTCATTAGACATGCTATCGGGGAAGATTCAGGCCATTCGCGACATTGAAGAACTTACTGGACTGGTAAGGTCAAGCACAAAGAAACAATATGCAGGGTTGAATTCACTAAACAGTTGCACTGCTTTTGCATTATGTATTTTAGCACAAAACCCTGCATCTTATTCGCCGATACCAGCGGCATGCAGACGGTAAACAGAGTTTTGTTTAAACGAGACGTTTATGTACATTTTCTGTTGAACATGGAAGCAGCAAAGGCTTATTCACACCAAGCTCGAATTTTTGGTGCGAATATTCTGAATGAGCTGAACAATGGATTCCTATGCCGTTATTCACAAATACTTGCCTTTCGGCAATCCAAAGGTTTTTGTTTTAGAGACAACAGTCAGTGAGCAGTTTAAAAACATTTTTTTTATTTTTTTTATTTATTTATTTTTTTATTTGGACTGGCCAATGAGATATGAGCTTTTTGTCATGCTCTGCAGTTGCTGCTCCTGCACAGTCCAGCGCATTGGTGGTGCAAATCAATTGGCAAACACTAGGTTTTACACCCCTCCTGCCATTTTCCAATGGACTTTTTAAATAATAGGATCAAACAGGCAGATTCAATTCACATCATGCTTTATTGGTACAGTTGGTGTTTATTGGTGTACATTGCCAATGCATTATAAGACACTATAAATACAGATACTGTATAAATCAAATTTAATGCTCAAGTTTAAAATTTCAAAACTATTATTTTCTCTGGCTGCCACTCGGTCTCTATCGCACACACGTGGGGTCTCTCTCGTGCGGCTTCACTTTTGACACTAGTTCAGATGACCGTTTTTGGGTGATACGAAAAGATACGCAGGTTGTCCGTATCTCTCCCACACCTGGCTCACCACTTGCATGTGAAGTCTCCATTCTCTGTACAGAAGAAAATCCGCTCCCGTCTTTACGCATGGAACAGTTGTTGCAATGAATTGGCTTGCACTGCTCCGTACAGTCAGTTTCTGTGCTAGGATATGCAGTCGAGTCAAGCATGTACTTCCTGGAAATTTATATATGCCAATTTTAGTCACAGGAATAAGGTAGAAACATTAGTATAGCTTCAGGGAGTGGAGAAAAAAAAAAAAACAGGGACTGCAATAATTGTTAATTTTTTTTTTTTTTTTTTTACGTGTCAACTATTAATTGCATAAATTAATGTGTTAATTTGAGTTTTTTTGTAGGTCTAATTTATAGGTTTCTTAATTTACATTATTCCATGTGTATGTAAATAAATGTACCACTCTGTAGCAAAATATATGTGCATATATAAAGACAGAGTACATATATTTATGCAAGTGCGCTCTGTACTCATCTCACTCGTACAAAAACCACAGTTTCTATATTCCACAAAATGCATCAAAAACATGGCATGATCAGAATGCTAAACATTATCCCAAATTAGGTAAATAAATGCTTGAACAGCATTAAATATGTTAATCTCATGCTTTCACAGCTGAGTGCTAAAAAGGTCCTTGCAGTACTCCAGAATAAATGTTTGTAGAACAGCGCCGCCTACAGTGGGGTGTGAAATTGTTTTTCATTTTAATCTCGGAGTGAATAGAACTTTCGTCGGCAGTTCGTCTCACAAAATCGTCACAGATTTGGTGTAAATGGGTCTTAATTCATCAAATTTACATTTACGTTTATTCATTTGGCAGACGCTTTTATCCAAAGCGACTTACAAGAAAGGAAAACATAAGCGAATCATCTTAGGAGACAGTGGTATGAAAAGTGCTGTATTACAAAGTATCACTAGCATCATAATAGTATTCAAAACAGAATAAAATGCAACAGGATTTATTTATTTATGTATTTTTTTATTTTTTTTTAATGACTGGTTAAGTGCTCATGGAAAAGATGTGTTTTTAGTCATTTTTTGAAGACAGAGAGTAAGTCAGCTTCACGGATGGAGTTGGGAATGTCATTCCACCAATGTGGTACGATGAAGCTGAAAGTCCGGGAAAGCATTTTGGTGCCTCTTTTTGTTGGTACAATAAGGCGACGTTCCTTAGCTGACCGCAGGCTTCTAGTGGGTGCGTAGCTCTGCATAAATGATTTTAGGTATGCTGGAGCAGACCCAGTGATTGTTCTGTATGCCAGCATCAGAGCCTTGAATTTGATACGTGCATCAACCGATAGCCAGTGGAGAGAGAGAAGGAGTGGTGTATCATGTGCTCTCTTTGGTTCATTAAAGACCAGACGTGCTGCTGCATTCTGGATCATTTGGAGGGGTCTAGTTGCACATGCAGCGAGGCCTGCAATGAGAGCGTTACAGTAGTCCAGTCTAGTTATGACAAGTGACTGGACAAGCAGTTGTGTGGCATGTTCAGAGAGGAAGGGTCTTATCTTCCTGATATTGTAGAGTGTAAATCTACATGATCTTGTAGTCTTTGAGATGTGGTCTGTGAAATTTAGTCTGTTGTTGATGGTTACCCCTAGATTTCTGACCGATTTGGAAGGCATTACTGTAGTTGCACCCAGCTGCGCGGTGATGTTTTGTTCAACAGCAGGGTTGGCTGGAAAGACAAGGAGTTCAGTCTTGGCTGGGTTAAGTTGCAGGTGGTGCTCCTTTATCCAGGCCGAGATGTCCGCCAGGCAGGCAGAAATTTGAACAGTCACTGTGGTGTCGTTGGGCTGGAAAGACAAGTAGAGTTGCGTGTCATCAGCGTAGCAGTGGTAAAAGAAACCATGTGCCTGAATGATGGGTCCCAGTGATGTTGTGTATATAGAGAAGAGAAGTGGCCCAAGCACTGATCCCTGAGGTACCCCAGTAAGTAGCTGATGTGGCTTGGATACCTAACCTCTCCAGGCTACCTTGAAGGACCTACCTGAGAGATAGGAATTAAACCAGTCAAGCACAGTTCATGTGATGCCCAGCGAGGAGAGGGTAGAGAGTAAGATCTGATGGTTGACTGTGTCAAAGGCTGCAGAAAGGTCCAGCAGAATCAGGACTGATGATCTGGATTCAGCTTTCGCCCGTCTCAGCGACTCAGTGACAGACAGCAGGGCAGTCTTGGTGGAGTGTCCACTTTTAAAGCCTGACTGATTGTCATCCAGCAGCTTGTTCTGTGAGAGATAGGCAGAGATTTGATTGAAAACTGCCCTTTCAAGTGTTTTTGCCATGAATGGGATGAGAGAGACTGGTCTGTAGTGTTCTATTTGTGTGGGATTAAGTGCGGGTTTCTTCAGCAGCGGGGTTACTAGAGCCTGCTTAAATGTATTGGGAAAAGTGCCTGTAAGTAGAGATGTGTTAATTATTAATTATGTGTGTGAGTGCAGGTAGGATGGATGGAGAAATGGCCTGGAGAAGGTGAGAAGGAATCGGGTCAAGGGAGCAGGTAGTGGGGTGGTTGGAGGGGAGGAGTTCAGAGACCTCAGTGTCAGTCAGTGGAGATAACATAGAGACAGAAGAGTTGCATACAGGAGACAGGTGTTTGACAAGGTGTGGTGCTGAGAATGTATTGCTGATGGCTGTAACCTTATTAGTAAAAAATGTAGCGAAGACATCTGCTGTCAGTGATGTGTCAGGCGGTGGAGGGGGAGGGCAGAGAAGTGTGTTGAATGTTCTAAACAAGCTGCGAGTGTCTGTGGTGCTGTTGATCTTGTTCTGGTAATAGGAGGTTTTTGCAGATTTAAAGTTATCTGAAAAAGTTGCTAGCAGGGACTGATATTTACCTAGATCTGCTGGATCTTTAGATTTCCGCCATCTCCTCTCAGCTGCCCTGAGGTCAGTCCGATGTTCACGAAGGACTTCAGACAGCCAGGGGCTGGGTGGTGTAGCACGTGCTGGCCTAGAGGAGATAGGACAGATGTTGTCTAGACAGGTTGTTAAAGTAGAGCTTAGTGTGTCTGTGGCAGTGTTTACATTAAGCGTGGCAAATACATTTTGTTTAGGAAGAGATGTAGAGACAGCAGTGGAAAGGCGAGAGGGCGAGAAGGTGAGAGGGAACGGAGGTTACGGCGAAAGGAAACCAATGGTGGATGTTTACTCAAGGATGAGGTAATGGTCTGTTTTAATGTAGATGGGAGGGTCATGTTGAATTGAACAAAGTAGTGATCAGAGACATGTAAAGGAGTAACAAGAATATTTGAGTTGGTACAGTTACGTGTAAAAATGAGGTCCAGCTGGTTGCCCGATCTGTGAGTTGCTGTGGTGTATAGTTTTTCCAAGTCAAATGAGGCCAGGAGAGTATTCAATTCAGTGGCCTGGGGCTTGTCTTGGTGTATGTTGAAATCACCAAGAACCACAAGTGGCCTACCATCCTCCAGCAAGGAGGACAGCAGGACATCCAACTCCTCAAGAAAGTTTGTCAGCTGACCTGGAGGGCGATAGATGACAACAACATGTATTTTTGTGGGTTGCATTGTAGTAATAGCATGGAATTCAAAACTAGTATTGTTACATAGTGAAGAGTGTGTTGAAAAGGTCCAGTTGTTATGAATGAGCAAACCTGTTCCCCCGCCCCTACCGGTATGTCTAGGGGTGTGAGAGAAGGAGAAGTTGTTGGAGAGAGCAGCAGGTGTTGCTGTATCCTCTGGATGTATCCATGTTTCTGTCAGTGCCAGGATGCTGAGGGTGGACTGCGTGGCAAAGGCTGGAATGAAGTCAGCTTTGTTCACAGCTGACTGGCAGTTCCAGAGTCCCACTGAGAAAGAGAACGGAGCAGGTGCTGAAGTGCAGAGTGGCCGTAGGTTGTGTGGGTTGCGTTTGGTCTTGCATTGATATCGTGTAAACGGTCTGTAACAGATAACAGGGATGTGCTTGAAGGCATGTGTTATTCGTGAAGTAGACATGTTAGTGTATAGAAGGAAAATAATAAGAGATACAATAACAAGATACTTAAGTGCTATGTTGAGTGGCGCCTTGTCGGTGTCCTTGCTCGGTGGACTCGCACAGGTAGACTCGCTGGTCTTTACACGAGGAGGTCTTTACACGAGGGCTACCACTTCCGCTGCCGCTTCCGTGTCAGCATTCAAGTCAAATATACAGTGGTGTGAAAAAGTGTTTGCCCCCTTCCTGATTTCTTATTTTTTTGCATGTTTGTCACACTTAAATGTTTCAGATCATCAAACAAGTTTAAATATTAGTCAAAGATAACACAAGTAAACACAAAATGCAGTTTTTAAATGAAGGTTGTTATTATTAAGGGAAAACAAAATCCAAACCTACATGGCCCTGTGTGAAAAAGTGATTGCCCCCTAAACCTAATAACTGGTTGGGCCACCCTTAGCAGCAACAACTGCAATCAAGCGTTTGCGATAACTTGCAATGAGTCTTTTACAGCGCTGTGGAGGAATTTTGGCCCACTCATCTTTGCAGAATTGTTGTAATTCAGCCACATTGGAGGGTTTTCGAGCATGAACTGCCTTTTTAAGGTCATGCCACAGCATCTCAATAGGATTCAGGTCAGGACTTTGACTAGGCCACTCCAAAGTCTTCATTTTGTTTTTCTTCAGCCATTCAGAGGTGGACTTGCTGGTGTGTTTTGGATCATTGTCCTGCTGCAGAACCCAAGTTCGCTTCAGCTTGAGGTCACGAACAGATGGCCGGACATTCTCCTTCAGGATTTTTTGGTAGACAGCAGAATTCATGGTTCCATTTATCACAGCAAGTCTTCCAGGTCCTGAAGCAGCAAAACAGCCCCAGACCATCACACTACCACCACCATATTTTACTGTTGGTATGATGTTCTTTTTCTGAAATGCGGTGTTACTTTTACGCCAGATGTAATGGGACATACACCTTCCAAAAAGTTCAACTTTTGTCTCGTCAGTCCACAGAGTATTTTCCCAAAAGTCTTGGGGATCATCAAGATGTTTTCTGGCAAAAATGAGACCAGCCTTAATGTTCTTTTTGCTCAGCAGTGGTTTTCGTCTTGGAACTCTGCCATGCAGGCCATTTTTGCCCAGTCTCTTTCTTATGGTGGAGTCATGAACACTGACCTTAACTGAGGCAAGTGAGGCCTACAGTTCTTTGGATGTTGTTGTGGGGAATTTTGTGACCTCTTGGATGAGTCGTCGCTGTGCTCTTGGGGTAATTTTGGTCTATTGGCCACTCCTGGGAAGGTTCACCACTGTTCCATGTTTTTGCCATTTGTGGATAATGGCTCTCACTGTGGTTCTCTGGAGTCCCAAAGCTTTAGAAATGGCTTTATAACCTTTTCCAGACTGATAGATCTCAATTACTTTCTTTCTCATTTGTTCCTGAATTTCTTTGGATCTCGGCATGATGTCTAGCTTTTGAAGATCTTTTGGTCTACTTCTCTTTGTCAGGCAGGTCCTATTTAAGTGATTTCTTGATTGAGAACAGGTGTGGCAGAAATCAGGCCTGGGTGTGGCTAGAGAAATTGAACTCAGGTGTGATAAACCACAGTTAAGTTATGTTTTAACAGGTGGGGCAAACACTTTTTCACACAGGGCCATGTAGGTTTGGATTTTGTTTTCCCTTAATAATAACAACCTTCATTTAAAAACTGCATTTTGTGTTTACTTGTGTTATCTTTGACTAATATTTAAACTTATTTGATGATCTGAAACTTTTAAGTGTGACAAACATGCAAAAAAATAAGAAATCAGGAAGGGGGCAAACACTTTTTCACACCACTGTATACGCGATGATAATGAGCCGTTCAATGAAAAAGCTCTTCAACAAAGTAAAACAATGAAATAAACACACACGCAACTGCAGACTCCTGTAGATAGATTGCTTATCCTGGATGACTATTGATCCAACGGTTTAAATATCTTACCTGGCGCTGGACACACCTTAATGCTACTTAGCACAACAAAGCTAGTCACGTGGTCAACAGAAACTAAGGGTCGCGCGAGGTGACAAGTGCGACTTCCATGCACCGCAAATAAATTATGCTGCACTTTAGCAATAAATAATACCCTAAAACAAGTGAAGCACTGTTTATAAACACTAAAAACCATGATAGTTTTACACACACTGGACAATCAACACTAAATCTAGCAGTGAATAACCTGGGACAAGTCAAAACAATATAGCATACACACACACACCAACCTACGTATAAGCGACGCGAGTTCAAGACAGTAAACAAACAGCACAAGTCTAGCAATGAATACCATTCTTCAACAAAGTAAATCAATGAAATAAATTTCATTATGCATCATTAACAAATAATGATGTATAATGCAGATGAGCACCTTTCAGCATTTTAAAGAGGCGATTCAGGTGCCTGGACCATGGTGGACAATGGAAAATGGGAAACCTGTTTGAAAAGTCCATTTGGTGCCATAGAACTTACACCTCTAAACTGAGCTGAGAAAGTACTGTACTTTTATTGCTACCTGTTAGAAATTTATTCAAAACTCTTTCAAAATGCTTTTGTAGTGAGGAGTTTGAATTATTTTGAAGCTAGTGTTTAAGCTTTGAATTTTGTGGAAATCCACAAATATTTTATTTCTGTGGAATTCTGGGGGTGCAGATTCCATGTGGGCCTAAACATCAGTTACGTCAACCTAACTACTGTTTTTATGTCTTACCCTCTGTTTTTCTTACTTTCTTTCAAGTTACGAAGCACCAGTGAATATGAAGAAAGAAAACTGATTCGTGCAGCCATTCGCAGGCTGAGAGATGAGCAGATACGAGGTGAGATTCTATCTGAAGTGCTGGCAAAATATCTATATACGTGTGTGAGTGTGTGTTTACATTCCCCAGTTCTCATTCACAGGAGCTTTAGAGAAGGTTGAAAGCACTGGCCAGAGAACAGAGCCAAGACTAAATCACCACAGCAGCTTTGACCTGCAGGTAAGTAAATGTGGCATGGTGAATATCACTGTAAATCTCACGGATAAACTGGGATGAAGTTTATGGCTTAATGTGGAATGAGGAGTGATAAGACAGAAGATGCATAACTTATGATTTCTTTGGCCTTTTCAAAAATTGAGGGAGTCAGTGAGCATAAATGTTAATTTCAAGTTTTTATATTGTTTTTTATGTTATACCAAAAAGCTGAGCATAATTATGAAAGATTAGGGAAGCGCGATAATATTAGATCGTGCAGTTTTGGTTGGTGGTCTGACAGTTGTGCTAACCTTATTGGCGTTTCATACTGAAGCTCAAATTAAGAAGCTGAGACCAATTCACTTTTAGTAGAAGTTCAGTTAATTCAAAACATTTGCTTTCTTTGCGACCGTTTAAGGCTAAATGCTACTTGGATAAATAGTAGAGGTCGACCGATTGTGGGTTTTGCCGATACTGATAACTAAAATAGGAAAACTGGCCAATAGCCGATTAATCGGCCGATAGTTTTTAAAATGTATAATATGAATGAAAACTTTCACCTCAATGTAAAATTTTGCTGAACTTTAGTAAGTATCACTTTCAATGGCAATACTTTATACATTTCTCTCACACTGGTAACTTCACAGCCTTTGCCATCTGAAATTAATTTAAATATTAAATATTAAAGGTCAAATGTGTTTGTTGTTCAGAAGTAACATAAAACACTGCCTTACAAAGCCAAATAGCGACTGTATGCTTCATCACTACTGACAATATTTATTATTTTATTTATTTGTCATATTAAATATATGAATGATGTACAAAAAAGGTAGAGGGAAAAAGGGATAGAAATAAAATCAACTCAAGTCCTGTCTTTTTAAAGGTAAATTTAGAATGGCATTGTATATATTATATGTGCCCTCACATTAATATCAAATTTATATTTTGACGTATATGTTTTACCATGCTCTTACGTTTAATTTTTGTAATTTTTTATTTTATTTTATTTTTTTTACATTACAACTTCATAAAATTAGGAGGCTTGGACAGAAGTTAATTTTGTCACAACGGAGAAAAATTTGGGAAACTTTATAGTCAAAAAACTATAAAACTGTAAAACTGTTACTGTGCGCGTCTCATTCACGCAACATAATTTGCTAGCGCTTTGTCTTCTATATATACACTGGCGGCTAAAAGTTTGGAATAATGTACAGGTTTTGCTGTTTCGGAAGGAAATTGGTACTTTAATTCACCAAAGTGGCATTCAGTTGATCACAAAGTATAGTCCGGACATTAAAACAGGACCATCACTATTAGAAAAAAGTCATTTTTTATCAAACCTAGACAGGTCACATTTCCTGCAGCCATCACTCCAACACCTTATGCTTGAGTAATCATGCTAAATTGCTAATTTGGTACTAGATAATCACTTGCCATTATATCAAACACTGCTGAAAGCTATTTGGTTCGTTAAATGAAGCTTAACATTGTCTTTGTGTTTGTTTTTGAGTTGTCACAGTATGCAATAGCCTGGCATGTCTTAAGGTCAATATTAGGTCAAAAATGGCAAAAAAGAAACAGTTTGCTTTAGAAACTCGTCAGTCAATCATTGTTTTGAGGAATGAGGGCTATGCAATGCTTGAAATTGCCAAAAAACTGAAGATTTCATACAAAGGTGTACACTATATTCTTCAAAGACAAAGGACAACTGGCTCTAACAAGGACAGAAAGAGATGTGGAAGGCCAGATGTACAACTAAACAAGAGGGTAAGTACATCAGTGTCTCTAGTTTGAGAAATAGACGTCTCACATGTCCTCAGCTGACAACTTCATTGAATTCTACCCGCTCAACACCAGTTTCATGTACAACAGTAAAGAGAATATTCAGGGGTGCAGGCCTTATGGGAAGAATTGCAATGAAAAAGACACTTTTGAAACAGAAAAACAAAAAGAAAAGGTTAGAGTGGGCAAAGAAACACAGACATTGGACAACAGATAATTGGAAAAGAGTGTTATGGATCTTAGCCCCATTGTGCTTTTGTGGGATCAGCTAGACTATAAGGTGCGTGAGAAGTGCCCGACAAGACAGCCACATTTTTCACTTTATTAATGTCCTGACTATACATTGTGATCAGTTGAATGACACTTTGGTGAATAAAAGTACCAATTTCTTTCCATAAGAGCAAAATCTGTACATTATTCCAAACTTTTGGCCGCCAGTGTGTGTGTATATATAGATATATAGATAGATAGATAAAAACATAATTGACAACTTTAAAACAAGTATATTAAATTTGCTTTTATGAAAGTATTTAATGAAATTTTAAAATGTAAATTTGCTAGTTCTCTTCATTGCTGGTCTCATAGAACTAATTTACTATACCTACATTTTTGCAAAGTCATTTTTACATGTCTTGTTGTACGTATCATGGCAGTTTACTGGTGAAATGAACACTAGATTAAAGTAAAATGGCAGATTATCAGTTCATAAACATACTATTCACCCTCTTCCTCACCTAATTCTATTTTATGACATCTAAACACTTACTAAAGCGCATGAATTGTTAGTTCATGCATTTTAATATTTGCATGACACAACCAGCTACATTATAAGCTTGTGTGTGTAATCAAATTGTGCAGTAGCTCAGCTGAAAGAGCCTTGCATTTATGATGTTTAAGACCCGGGGTACGAGTCTTAAAGAGCATGCGAGTCGACACGTGAGCCGAAAGTCATAGAAACACTTTGCTTTTATGACACTATCTGCTAAGTTTAGGTTCATGGTTTAGGTTAGGGAGGTTGGTTTTGTTGATTTTAAAAATTTAACTTGCTTTTAGCACCTCATTTCAACTCAAAACCGCCACAGTAAGTGTAATGAACCACATAATATCTTTATGCAAATATGTCGTCACAGTCATGTAATTTTCATGAGATTAGCCTGGACTAAACAGGCTGCACTATAGAGGCCCATAGCACGAAACACTGGTGTAATTAATTTATTATATTTTATTATAATAAATTATATAAAGTTGTGCTCAAAAGTTTGCATACCCTGGCAGAAATTGTGAAATTTTGGCATTGATTTTTAAAATATGACTGATATTGAAAAAAAACTGTCTTTTATTTAAGAATAGTGATCATATGAAGCCATTTATTATCACAAAGTTTTTTGGCTCCTTTTTAAATCATAATGATAACAGAAATCACCCAAATGGCCCTGATCAAAAGTTTACATACCCATGAATGTTTGGCCTTGTTACAGACACATAAGGTGGCACACACAGGTTTAAATGGCAATTAAAGGTTAATTTCCCACACCTGTGGCTTTTTAAATTGCAATTAGTGCCTGTGTATAAATAGTCAATGAGTTTGTTAGCTCTCACGTAGATGCACTGAGCAGGCTAGATACTGAGTCATGGGGAGCAGAAAAGAACTGTCAAAAGACCTGCGTAACAAGGTAATGGAACTTTATAAAGATGGAAAAGGATATAAAAAGATATCCAAAGCCTTGAAAATGCCAGTCAGTACTGTTCAATCACTTATTAAGAAGTGGAAAATTCAGGGCTCTCTTGACACCAAGCCACGGTCAGGTAAACCAAGAAAGATTTCAGCCACAACTACCAAAAGAATTGTTTGGGATACAAAGAAAAACCCACAGGTAACCTCAGGAGAAATACAGGCTGCTCTGGAAAAAGATGGTGTGGTTGTTTCAAGGAGCACAATACAACGATACTTGAACAAAAATGAGCTGCATGGTCGAGTTGCCAGAAAGAAGCCTTTACTGCGCCAATGCCACAAAAAAGCCCAGTTACAATATGCCCGACAACACCTTGACACGCCTCACAGCTTCTGGCACACTGTAATTTGGAGTGACGAGACCAAAATAGAGCTTTATGGTCACAACCATAAGTGCTATGTTTGGAGAGAGGTCAACAAGGCCTATAGTGAAAAGAATACCATCCCCACTGTGAAGCATGGTGGTGGCTCACTGATGTTTTGGGTGTGTGTGAGCTCTAAAGGCACGGGGAATCTTGTGAAAATTGATGGCAAGATGAATGCAGCATGTTATCTTTAAATACTGGCAGACAATTTGCATTCTTCTGCACGAAAGCTGCGCATGGGACGCTCTTGGACTTTCCAGCATGACAATGACCCTAAGCACGAGGCCAAGTTGACCCTCCAGTGGTTACAGCAGAAAAAGGTGAAGGTTCTGGAGTGGCCATCACAGTCTCCTGACCTTAATATCATCGAGCCACTCTGGGGAGATCTCAAACGTGCGGTTCATGCAAGATGACCAAAGACTTTGCATGACCTGGAGGCATTTTGCCAAGACAAATGGACAGCTGTACCACCTGCAAGAATTTGGGGCCTCATAGACAACTATTACAAAAGACTGCACGCTGTCATTGATGCTAAAGGGGGCAATACACAGTATTAAGAACTAAGGGTATGCAGACTTTTGAACAGGGGTCATTTCATTTTATTCTTTGTTGCCTTGTTTTGTTTTATGATTGTGCCATTCTGTTATAACCTACAGTTGAATATGAATCCCATAAGAAATAAAAGAAATGCATTTTGCCTGCTCACTCATATTTTCTTTAAAAATGGTACATATATTACCAATTCTCCAAGGGTATGCAAACTTTTGAGCACAACTGTATATAATTGTTTTATATTTATTATATATATATTATAAAATTAATTTCATTTATATTTAAACATTTATATACAAGTATAATCTAATTCTTCCTATAAATATAGACATTATTCACTATTTAAAAGAACATTTAGTTATATTTTAATATGCAAATACATTGAAGTTGTCTCATACTGAATGCATAAACATCCTTAAACCCTGTTTAGCTGCTTTCACTTTCTTTTCATTCCAACACACCCACACTGACATACACCCACACACATGCACTTGTATTTCTCATTCATTGGCTGCACAGTGTTAATACAGTGACTCATCTCTGTGCTGCCTGAAATGTGGAGAATGTTCAAAATGTGCTGCTGCTTTCACCTTAATCCAAACTCTTCCCTCTCCACTTTTCCTTGTCATTTCTGTTTACTTCAACTGTATCCTCAAGTGTTGTTTATCTGACTCTTTCTCCTTCTAAAGTTGCTTGGGTGTACATCTATACACATGTCTGTCAATGTTTAATTGTTTGTATAATCTAGAACTATTTTTGCCCACAGCCATGTACCAGTAACCAGTCCAATGGCTTCATTTAACAAAGATAACGGTTAACCAACAGTGACATGTTTTCAGTGTTGGAAACAAAGGCTGCTTAAACATAATACATTTTCATTTGAAAACACATTGATTTGGTTGCATATATGCCTCTCATCTACACTGGAACACCCTTTTCCTCCACCGAAAATGTTAAGTTTTGAAAAGGCTAGAACTGCATACTTTGGACAACAAGGATGTTAGGCAACTGAAAACTAATAATGAGGTAATGAGGTCATGTGACATCAATATAGTATATTACTGTTTTCAAATTATTATGTATTACTTCCTGCTTAAATTACTGTTTTTATATATATATATATATATATATATATATATATATATATATATATATATATATATATTAGTTAGTATACAGTGTGAACTTTGCAGTATGCAGTAATCAGCATGCTAGTATACCATTCTGAACATAGTCAGAGACACAGTATTATGTATTAAATGGATAGTTCACCGAAAACCCAATTCTCATCATTTACTCACCCTAATGCCATCCCAGATGCGTATGGCTTTCTTTCTTCTGCATGCAGAAGAAAGTCATGCATTACACATCTGGGATGGCATGAGGGTGAGTAAATGATGAGGGAATTTTCATTTTTTGGAGAACTATCCCTTTGAGGCAACATATAAAGAGGAGGTCCCAGTTTATTGAGCATAATATGCAGTTTCTCTTATTAAGAGTCTATACCCCAGACAAAAGGAGTCCTCTACTTCAGCTTCTGATTGCTCTTGAAAGCCTGGTTATTTTTGTGTATATGAATATTCAGCGAATCTTACAGTTTCAAAAGGAAGAAAGCTTTTTCCCAGGTCATGCTTAAGTTTATAGCAAACAAAGCATGACCTGGGAAACATATTTACTGGCTTAATGAGTTAATCAGTGATCTCTAAGAAAGTAAGGTAGACTCCAAGATGTCAGGAACAGTTAAGATAAACACATGGTTGCAGCCACATGGCATTTTCAAATTTCCCACTGAAATAAAAGTGAAGAATGCAAATCTCATTTCTGACTTAAGACAATTTACAAATAAGCTACAGTAACATACATTTTAAAGGAATAGTTCACCCCAAAAAATTCATTCTGTCATTATTTACTCACACTCATGCCATCCCGGATGTGTATGACTTTCTTACATCTGCTGAAGACAAACAAAGAATTTTGGAAGAATTTCTCAGCTCTTTTTGTCCATACAATGCAAATGAATGGGTGCCAAAAATTGTAAGCTCCAAAAATCACATAAGTCGGCATAAAAGTAATCCGTAAGACTCCAGTGGTTAAATCTATATCTTCAGAAGCGATATGATAGGTGTGGGTGAAAACAGATAAATATTTAAGTCCATTTTTACTATAAATTCTCCTCACTGCTCAGTCAATCTCCACTTTAACTTTCACTTTCATATTCTTCTTGTGTTTTTGGTGATTCACATTCTTCATGCATATCTCCCCCTAATGGGCAGAGAGAAGAATTTCTAGCAAAAAAGAACTTAAATATTGATCTGTTTATCACCCACACCTATCATATTGCTTGATATGGATATGGAAGATCTGGATTAAAACACTGGAGTTGTATGGAATATTTTTATGCCAACTTATGTGCTTTTTGGAGAGTAAAAATTTTGCCACCCATTCACTGTTTTGTATGGATGTACAGAGCTGAAATATTCTTAAAAAAATATTTGTTTATGTTCTGCAGAAGAAAGAAAGTCACACACATCTGGGATGGCACGTGGGTGAGTAAATGATGATAGTTCACCCAAAAATGAAAATTCTATCCATCTAACCGTCATGTTGGTCCAGCCTGATATGACTTTTATTGCTTTTTTCCACTGACCACGTAAGATGTTTTGCAAAATGTCCACACTGCTCTTTTCCATACTGTAAAAGCGAAAAAAGAAAAAAAAAAAATCATAAAAGTGGTCCATACGACTTGTGCACTATATTCCAAATGTTCTGAGTCTAATGATCGCTTTGTGTGTGGAATTGAGGGTTTTTTATTATTTAAATTATTAACATATAGTGTATCCTTTTGCCATAGTCTTTAAATCTCTTTCGTGTTCACGTACATTAAAATATGGTGCTTCAAGATGCATTGCGCCAGGTTTCAAGCCAATGGCACAAAACGGCTTTATTCCCCATATTTGAATGTAAGCAAATTAAATTTGAGAGATATAGTGGAGGGGAAGAATCATATTGCTTCAGACGACTTGGGATATAGTGCATAAGTCATATGGACTACTTTTATGACACTTTCGAAGTATTTTTCGCCATTTTTGGAGCTGGACAGCCCCTGATCACTGTCTGCTTACATAGATTGGAAAAGAGCAACTTGGACATTATGCAGTATAACTCCTTTTGTGTTCCACAGAAGCAAGAAAAACATGTGGGTTTAGAATGACATGAGGGTAGGTAAATGAATTTTCAGTATGCAGTAAACTATTATTTTTAAAGTGAGCAAAGAACTACTGTGTACAATTTGTTTGAAATGCATCAGTTTTGGACCCATGTTATACTTAACATTTTAGTGTTACATTAATGTTTTAAAATGGAATGCAGATTTCTGGCTATTATAAGCAATACCCTACTCATTTATCAATGAGAGTACAGTCTATAATGTGCTACAGATTGCAAATAATATGTATGAAATAACATGGCTGAGTAGGAAATAGCAAAATGGCCTCTTGCACTTTCTTGACATTTACATGTGATTTGAATGCAGTAGTTTACTTTTGTCCTGGAGTATGAATGTTTTTGCCGTGTTTGGTCAAAGTGATTACCTTGTGTGCAGCAGCACAATTTTAGACTTTTAACTTTTAACTTTTTCCTTTGTTTTCATGTCTTGTTTGCTTGGTTTTGTTTTCCTTTTATTGCAGTTTGGCATCTTTTTCTGTGTACAAAATGTGTCTTTAGAATCAGAGGATCCAGAATTCCAGTGTAGAAGCAGCAGCCTTTGTGGCTGTTTTATTGACTTTTCAACTTTGCTACAGTATATTAAATTAAGTGTAGACTGTATATGAAACTCTTGAGTATTCATCTGTTCAAAAGACAGGTCAGCACTAAGGTTTCCCAAATATATATTATTACTTTGACGGTTTTCAGAGTTAAAATTTTTTTTTTGAAGAGACGCAACTAATTTTTCAGGTGCAAAGTTTAAAATGGAGGGGTTCACTGCTGCAGTTTATCTGTTGACCTGTAATATAGTGTGAGACAAGAGACTGAGTGAACTAGGAAAAAAGTGGGGGTGGGCTGTGAGGAGGAGGAAGGGGAGAGGGGGAGTGGTCAAGAAGAGAATAGGAGTGGTAAGTGTGATTATACATGTGTGGATATGGTAGCCAGAGCTCAGTTGCTGAGTGCTGCTCTATGTGCCATATACACATGCTGGGAGTGAGAGTTATAGACAGGAACTCCAAAAGAAGGTAAATGATTTGTCTGTGAAGTAATATAATAGGGTTTTATAATATGTTTTTATAAATAATATTTTGTTTTTATTTGCCAAATTCCCAAATTTCCAGTGTTTTATATATAGTAGATTAGAAATACACACATGCCCTTAAATGTAATTAACGTATCAGTTCATTCTTGGTCTTGTATTGCTTTTGGGAAAGAAAATTATGGAATTTTACTGGCTCAGATTTAGTTAATATGTTAAAATATTATTCCATATTTAATTTAAATATGATATAATATTTTATTATATTATACTATATTTGGGTCGATTTTGTTTTTTGATGCTAATTTCACAAAAATATTCAGTGTTTAATATAGAACACTCACAAACACTTGTGTCTTTCTAATTTTGGAGGGAAGAAAAATTCAGATTTTTTTTAGTTATGTTATAATTTATAATATATTGAATTGTCATTAAAATATATTGTATCATTATATTTGAGCCTTTATTTTTATTATTATTATTTTCATTTGAATTATTTGTAGAAAGCAATAGAGTGGGATAAATGTGTGCTCTTTGATTGTGTTGAAAAGGAAAATGTTTTATCAGCAAATTTAAACTTTCACTTGAGATTTGTAAGAGAAATTGAATATGGTGTGTAGTCTTTAGGCTGGTTCATACCTCATTTTAGTGTGTGTGTGTGTGTGTGTGTGTGTGTGTGTGTGTGTTGGAGCAAAAATGACGGATCCCACTACTGTATTTCACTCATAAGTTAAGAGTGTGTGGTTCACCAGACTTATCCAGATGCTCATGGAAAATGACACTGGAAAAGCCTGTCTGCTTCACACACTAGATCTTTTGAGCTTTGTGCTCTCACGTGGCTTACAATTGAGTAAGTTGGTTCATCATTGGTAGTGAGTTTTGCATGTCATTGTTGGTAAAAAGCAAAAGGTGACCATGTAGATCTTGAGATCTTGTGACTCATAAGGGGTCATGAGAGTCTGTTTGGCCCACACTTTACTGTGGTCACCATCTGAGGACATTGGTTGGTTGGAAAACTCAGCTATAGTCCGAATAGCATACTACCATACTTCATACTGTTTCTGTAGTATGTAGTATGTACCCTGTGCACAGTATATATACTTCCTATGTGCATGCAATACCCGGAAGACCTACTAAACTTGCCAATATGTGTAGTATAATACTGAATCCCACAATTCCCTCAACTTGACCTTCCATTTTCAGTCTGAAATGAACCAGAGGTAATATTGGCTGTGATTTCCAATATCTCCTTGACTCATCATTTGATCAGACGGACAAAAGTTAAGACATTTAAAAAAAAAAGCAAGTTAAGCATTTTTATTTCTAAGATGATGACTGAACACTGTTTGCTGAATTAAACATTCAATGCAATGTGGCAATGTAGCACACTATTGTCTGAAACATTTATGGATATATGCTGTGTATTTTTCACATACTATTTAAAAAAACAGTAGAAGGTACACAG
This sequence comes from Myxocyprinus asiaticus, assembly GCF_019703515.2. Lineage (NCBI taxonomy): Eukaryota > Metazoa > Chordata > Actinopteri > Cypriniformes > Catostomidae > Myxocyprinus > Myxocyprinus asiaticus. The sequence continues at coordinate 58,363,508 of NC_059346.1, forward strand.
CATTTACAATGTTGGATGCAGTATGCTAGTATTCTATTCCGAACATAGTAGCCTCTGATACAGCACGAATATTAGTTGAAAATCTGACAAACTGATTAATCTTTCACATACATGTGCATAGAGGCGACCTCAAGCTGACTTCAGTAGAAGCCGTTTTTCCTGTATTGCTTTGGCAACCATCCTGTAATTATAGTCTAGAAATATGTATCAACTGCTTCTGTGTAACTCCTGCAACTTTTCGCTGTGTGTCTTTTACAGAGAGAAACGTGATGTGTAGCTTTTGTAAAATATTGCAGGTTTACTGTGTGTCAAAATATTCTTGGTAGTCACCTATTTACATGTTTTAGGTTTAAATAATCCCCTCAGACTGGCTTCCAAGACTTCTGCTGATCCAGAACAATAATGCATCTAAGCACATGACCTTGTTTATAGCCTGATTTGTGAGTTTGTGTTGGGCTGCTGATTAACAGCGGATTGGTGTTTATAGTATCATATAGCTCTTAATACTTTTACAGCAGCCAGACAAGGTCATCAACAGTCTAAAAAGACATAGCATTAAGCCAACTCTTGAGATTTTTAGCTCATAATACAGCCCCATTTACAACATACAGAAACACAAATCAATCTCTAGTTGAGTCTGGTTCACCTGTCAGAAAGGATTCTTTATTTTTACCCTATTCTTTAATTCTGCACTTCAGTGAGCATCATACACTTTCAATTTAAAGGTGAAATGCGTGTTTTTTTTAATGATGTTTAAGGGAAAAGTTCATTCAAAAATAAAAAAATTCTGCCATTACTTACATTGTTCCAAACCCTAAAAGCACCCAAAAGTTAAATAATACAATTAGTGCATGTGACTTGCATCATTTCCCAAGTTTTCTTCAAGACATTCGATCAGTTTGTGTAATGAACAGACCAAAATGTAAGTCTTTTTTGACTCTCGAACTCGCATATACAAATCATGAGCCTAAATCAAATATGGCAACATGTCAATAACATCAAACCTCATTGGTTCTTGTGTCATGATGTCATGGTGTTTGGTCTCGAGACTTGCAAGAACCAATGAGGTTGAATGTTATTGATGTGTTACTATATTTGGTTTTGGCTCTATATGTACTAGTGCTGTCATTCGATAATTTTTTTTTATCGTGATTAATCGCATAATTTTTTTTGGAAGTTAATCGCAATTAATCCGATTTTTAAAGTGCTGAAATTTGCCACTATATATTTCCATCTTAGAAAAGAAAAGAAAACAATGTAACAATATAATACTTTTACAAACAAGGCCTTCCACAGCATAATGATAGAAATGTACTAAAATAGCACCAATTCAAGTAACATTAAACATTTCCCATAGTCTAAGTGGGAGTTTGACTAATTGAAAGAACTAGTCTCCCCATTGGTTTAGTATTCATTGCAACCGGCATTAAATCTCTTACTTTCATCCTCCACAATATAAATCTACCGGTAGATTGTGGCTATCCGCTTTCCTACAGCAATCGTGAAGCTGAGTTCATGATTCGTGTCATGGCTTCAACGGCAGCGTCTAGCTCCGCGTTGAACTCGACATGAAAAGCATTTACAGACAAAAAATTGTAATTCTGTGTTTGGTGATAGTTAAGGTTTGGTGTGCTTCTGTTGTAATAAAAATGTGCCTTACATAGGCTGAAAAATACTTGATATCTATCACAAGTCCCATCTGGGCTTGTTTTGTACATCAAATAGTGCTAAGAGCTCCTTTCTCCATCATTTTATCACTGTCAGGTAAGCACTGTCAGAGATTCTTTGAATTACTGAGATAATGACCTCTGCGGCTCTATCATAGGAGAGCGCGTAACGGTCATCTAGCGTGTTATGATGGTACATAATGTCTATGGGACTGCTGCATTGTGCTATTTTATACAAAGCTTGTAGGCCCATCTTTATAGAAGGGCTCTGGTGCTTTTGTGTGTGTGTGTTTGGGGTGTGTGCGTCAGTGTAATGACTCTGGGCGGACACATTACAAAGGTGCCACCCTTCACACCAGTGTTTATGCTGTATTAATGGTAAATGTGTTAATCGCGATTAAGAAAAATGAATGCGTTAAACTTTGGCTTAATTTGTAGATTATTTGTGTCATTCTGATACTTTTATTTCAAAAGCACTGTATTTAGCGTATTGTCTATCTATTTATTTGGTTATTTATTTATTTTGCCTGCTTACAGGACGGGCAGAGAGGGAACATCAGCAACGCAGAAATGCTCATCAGCCAGTCGGAGAGAATTGAGAACCACAGAGACGGCAAGTTAACATATCACAAAAACTGTATTGCACAATTCTGTACTTTAAAAGATGAAAACAAACACTATGCATTAGTGGTGACACACCTCATAGGGAGAGTTTATTTTATAAATAATAAAATTAAAACAAAGATTTGGCAGGACAGTGTCTAGTACAGACTGATCTTGCTGTGAATTTGGTGACAGTAGGTCGAAAGTTATTCAGCTGAAATCAGTTTGTGCTCACTGAAATTCAAAGCACTGCCCCTAGTGGCCGAAGTGGAAAGTGTTGTTTAATGTCTGGACAGGTGTAAGCTCCTGTTTTTGTGTGAAATGTTCATAGAGTGGTGCCAAAAGCAAGTTGTTTTTAGTTGTAAATGATGTAATGCAGTCAACATGAATGCATATTTTATTAACTATACACCCCAACCCTAACCGTCAGTGCAGTAAAAATGTAATCTTAAATGGAAAATGCAACCTCATCACTGATTATGTGAACACGATTACTTCCTGCTTTTCACTGCTTTCAGCAGCACCACAGGAAAAAAGGTAAACACATTTGAATTGATGCAAAAATGTCTGATGGGAGATGGCGCTTGTCAAGGTACCAGGACATTCTGTGGCAACATGTTTTGCTGTGTCATCATATTGGCCTAGTAAGCATATCTAAAGGAGGCCCATGGGAAATGACTGCCTTTTGGACTTTTTCAAGTCCATTTGTATGTGTATATGTTCATCTGAGGAAAGAAATCTATTGTTAACTCCTTCCAGACAGCAAAAGATCTTCCTCTTCCCAAAAAGTTTATTGAAGCAGCATTACGGGTAATTCTACACCAAGGTAGGCTACTATGTTTGAGAGAGCCCCCCCCCTCCAGGTCAAGCCCTATATTTAGTCTGTTCTTGTGGTCCTGAAATTTGTGGTGTTTTTGGCCCTTCCTTAGCTGCTCTGCCCAGTAATTGTGGCCACGGTGAGAGCAGGGCCAAGCATAGACAGCCGTAACGACTGCACAAATTAGACATTTTGGGAAGCCACTGTTTGTTATTCAGACAAAGGAAGTTTGAGACTGGGACAGGACAGGCAAGAGTGGTTTATATATGGGTATTGTTTAGAGAAAGAGGGAGGGGCAAGCTTTATTGTCTTTCAGATATTTTGAAGTTTGGGTCAGAGAGTCAAAGCTGCTGCTGTATGATTTTTATTTATTTATTTATTTATTTTATTATACAATATTTTGTCATATCCCAGGTTAATATGCAGAGGCAGCTAAAAGTAAACCAATCATAGGTCGATTTCCCCAGGAAGTGTAAACATTTGCTTGGTTTCAATGCAGCTATTTTTACGCTCATTTTAAATTTGCAAAAGTCAGAATGTTCATTAAGGTGATGGAAACAGTTTATTCGCAAAACTATGAGGTGTTTTGACCATTCGTGCACATGTTATGGGTGTGCGATAGCTTGATATGACTGGCCCAATGAAAGGTCCGACCTTGGCTCACAATTCTTGGAACATTGCCCGTGATTTATGGAAGTATTTAACCCACAGCGGGTCGTTAAAGTGGGCAAACTGCAGGAACAGTTTTGAGTGTGGGCACTCCCAGGTATACAGAGGCTGTTCCGTCATGACAGGGCGGCTCCCTCAAAATAATGCGCATGACGTAGTGGATAGAAATGCGCAAAAATTCCCATTTTCTTTAGTTAAAATATTAGATTGCTAAAAATATGAAACATTTGGAAAGAAACCCAGATACTGTGGACGAATAAAACTGCACTGTTTGTTTGGGCATCCCGACCAGCCCAACACTGAAACCACCAATAGCTTGGTATGGGGCTACCTCTTTGGGCGACCAATGGATCATGGGGGGGTGGGGTGACCTGTTTGAAAATAGTCATTATTTTTGCATTATTTAGCCATATGGAATGGCAAAAATAATGACTTATTTCAAACAGGTTTCCAGAACACTCCACCCATCCACCACTGATCATTCAAATGGACAGTCCCATCCCAAATAAAGGCATTGGTCTACAAAATGTGCATAAAAAAACGTATATGCTTACCTGAGGTGGATACATTTTTTATTTGATAAGAAGACGTGCAAAAACTACAATGGAAACACATTTACCAAATATACTCCTATACAATTTATATAGATGTTCATCAGAAACGTCATTTGACTTTGCCTCAATCCATGTGAATATATGCAGTAATTCACTCAGAGAATACATCAATATCATCGCTAACCATCTCAATTGTTGCTCTGGTTATTCTGAAATGCCAGAGCCTGTCTTCAAAATTATTGGCTCGTTTTGACCCTTCGCTAAGCTCCGCCCCCTTGGTTATGGTTGCTCGCTCTAACAAGCTCTGCAGAACTCCCCATAGGAATGAATGGGAGATTGCTGTGAACAGCATTGTTTTTGGCAAAATATTCTCATAAACGGAATGGATAATATTATTACCTGGGCTGGAATGAAGAGTGACATTGTAAGACGTATTTATCTGATGTTTTTGTAAAAGAAATGGTCAAATTACTTAGTAATTTGATCGAAAACTGTGCAGACTGTGGATCAGAATTGAGGCAAACGATTATTAGTCACTTGAAAAGAGAAAAGGGTCATTTAATAGCGATTTCAAACCTCATAACATTAGTTTAATTAAAAAGAACTGCTTATAACGTATCATAACACACTCATTTTGATGCAGTGAACTCTCTATTTACCATCACCTTCACTAAGACCTGAATCAATACCTAACTGAATTGAAAGTTATTAGCTTTAATTTACCTTGGAGCAAATGCAGGGTGTCCTCACTGATGTTATATGTTCATTTTGGAATGAGGAATGACACACTTTAATACATAGCATGCTCTTCTCAATATTTATTTAAAGAAAAAAACACTGCGTGTATCTTCTCTAGGTACCATGTGTCACTATTACAAGTGACCCAGCAACAAAGTTTTTTATAGTTTTTGGATAATTTCGATAAAATCCTGCTTAAAACTACCCAAACACACATTACTCCCATAGGCTCTCATTGTAAAAAAAAAAAAAAAAAAGCAAGCACTTCTCAGAGAATTGGCATTGGGGCAACAGTTGCTAAGACAGGATTGGTCAGAAATGCTTTTAAGGCAAGGCTTAGCAAAGGGTCAATTACCTCCCAGAACTGTCTGACACGCTTTAGCTCATCAGAGCATTTCGTCTACATGCTCTTAACCCCAGGACATTCATTATTTTTAATAAAAGTAGCTTCAGTGGCTTCAACTTCCATTTTCATGTCTATTTTATTCCAATTTTCCCTGAAGTGGCTATTTTATTCTCTTAAACACATGGAATGGAAACTAGGGATGTGCATTTCCAGTTATTTTATAGTCAAGTACTCTTCAACAGAGGTCCAGCATCGCTGTTCGGTGAGTGAGATCTCCGAGGATCATGTTGCAACACAGAGACGAAAGCAACTGATTGGGATCTGTACTTCATTGCCGATAGTGCTGACATAGAAGTTGAGGAGAAGTGTGCAGTGTTAACCAGGAATTGATCTCTTCAGTTTCTCCACCTAACCCCCCCGCGAGTTGCATGTGGAGAACCATCTTCCGATCTCGTACTCGTTGACTTATACGCACATACACGTTTATTAATAATTGTATTTGTAATGTTTGTGAATATGTATGGTGTGTTAATGTTTGGATTCCATTATTCATTTATATTTGTCCATGTCTCGTCTATGTAAAAATACACTTTGCTCAATTCAGCTTATTATATTAATTAATTAATTCAAGTTTTTATTTAACCCCACGAACTCCACCGTTCCAAGCTGAACGAGTACTCGATTAATCGAATACTCGTGCACATCACTAATGGAAACACTACTATATTCGCAAATTGTTTTTTGCGATTATTCAGATTTTGCTCATCAATTTAATTTGTAACTTGGATTTAAACATGACTATTGTTGCTGTGTCATGCCACTCTAACAAATTAAACAATGTTTTAATAGCACCACAGAGTGAAAAACTAACAGAAACTCAACGCTCCGAATCTTTCTTTCAAAAAATTTGTAATATGCATTTTCCATACCAGCTATCCAATGAAACGTTACCTCAAAATCAAAAGACCAGATTGGTATCTGCTTTGAAAATCCATGCCTCTGCCACATGTTGAGCTTTCTGGGTGGAAAATGGAAACAAATTAATAAAGAAAACTTATGGCAGAGGGAGTTTGTTGTGCTGTGGTCTATGTATAGTCAGGCATTTGTCTGACAGTGTGGAGAGTCTTTCTTTGTGTTGAAGGAGAGGAATGTGTCTGGAGTTTGGATCTTCAAACTTCATTGCCTGCCACATAACTTGTGGTAAACAAAGCAAACAAGATGGTAATCAAATTAAGATCTCAACTAGGCCAGAGCTCAGGACTTGATGCTGGATAAAAGTGCCACAAAACCTCAATTATACTCATCTTAGACATGTCAGTTATATTCAGTTAATTTAATTTATTGTAAAGAGTAATTTAAGTCCAGCAATGCAAACATAAACTTAATGAGCCATTAATTTATAATGTTATACTGTATATGGGCACTTATATATAACTTTGGGCACTTTCATGTCCTAGTGGTTGGTTTGTATTTAAAACAAACAGATTTCAGTGTTTTTCTTTTGTTTTATGAAGGTCACATTAAAGCTAACTTGTAAACTTTTTACCAGGCCTTCATTTATTTTTGGTACATTTCAAATGCCTTTTGTGTATATTTGATCTTTTTAGCCTTGTCCCAGACCCAGATTTTCAATGTTAAACTGTGAAAATCCATTATAAAAATTCAAATTATTACATGTTTTAAATTATGATCATCTAAATAAAGAGTGAAATATACATGAACCATTTACATATTTATTGTAAAATGATTTCTATAATTTGTTTTTTTTTTTGTAAATTATGACTGTCCCACAGTTGTGGCTTAATTTCCACCACACCAAAAATGTTGCCAAATTACGCAGAAGGTGTGAAATCATTATTTTATTGTGTGCATTTAGGATGCATAAATTGTTAGCAATGAAATTAGCCCTTAAAAGAAGTCAGACAAATTTATTTCCATAATTTCCTCCACAGAATACAATACAACACAATACAGAGTTTGAGATGTGCTGGAAATGACAATGTGGTGGAAATTTTCATAACTTTCCAGAATATATATAGTTTTATTATCTTCCCTGAGGTCCACTGATAATGTTCGTAACATTTTATATATATAATTATTTTTTTTTTAATTATTTTTTTTATTTTTTTTTTGCATTAAAGTCATGTCATAATTTAGTAATATATGATCATTTTCCACCCTGTCTCTGGCCCTCTGTCTGAAACGCTCGGTTTCGGCATAAGCACCTCCTTAAAACTTCAACATAAATGCCCACTGGTCTGATTGGCTAACATGGTACAGCCCCTCAAATGCAGCTATATTTGAAACTCAATCTGAAGAGAATGAACAAGCTCCACAACATTATAAAACAAAATTTCAGGGGTTACACATAGTGCACATCCAACACATTGCACCTGAATATATTGAATTGTTCATCTCAAGTACAACTTAACACTCACCCCTTGTCTACTCCGGACGCGAGAGTTGTGTCGCATAAAAAACAATAGAACCCATTATAATCAGTGATGGTGTCTACCATGGAAGCGTCCATTGTGGCATGTTGCGTTGCGCAGAGAGTAAACAGATGTCCCACTCCATTTTGCGCTGCACACACTGGCGTTACCACTGCCAACAACACAAATAAATGGTTAGAAAGTTTGTGTTGACACGCCTGGTGTAGACAGCCTCAGGTTGAAGCGATGCAAATAATATTGCCTAATATTGTGTAGGTTCCCCTCATGCCGCCAAAACAGTGCCAAGCCTCGTCTTGGAACAGCACAATTGTACAGTGTGGTTATCTGAGTTAACATAGACTTTGTCAGTTCGAACCAGTCTGGCCATTCTCCGTTAACCTCTCTTATTTCCATCCGCAGAACTGCCCCTCACTGGACGTTTTTTGTTTTTGGCACCATTCGGAGTACATTCTAGAGACTGTTGTGTGTGAAAATCCCAGGAGATCAGCAGTTACAGAAATACTCAAACCAGGCCGTCTGGCACCAACAATCATCCATGTGATTATCTAATCAGCTAATCGTGTGGCAGCAGTGCAGTGCATAATATCATTCAGATATGGGTCAGGAGCTTCAGTTAATGTTCACATCAACCACCCAGATGGGGGAAAAAATGTGATCTCAGTGATTTGGACCGTGGCATGATTGTTGGTGCGATGGGCTGGTTTGAGTATTTCTGTAACTGCTGATCTCCTGGGATTTTCACGCACAACAGTCTCTAGAATTTACTCCGAATGATGCCAAAAACAAAAACATCCAGTGAGTGGCAGTTTTGCGGATGGAGACACCTTGTTGATGAGAGAGGTCAACAGAGAATGGACTGGTTCGAACTGACAAAGTCTACGGTAACTCAGATAACCGCTCTGTACAATTGTGGTGAGAAGAATAGCATCTCAGAATGCTATTCTGAGCTGCAGGTTGGTGCTGTTTTGGTGGCACGAGGGGGACCTACACAATATTAGGCAGATGGTTTTAATGTTGTGACTGATTAGTTAAAATATCAAGGAAAATTTGATTCCTCATGACATGACTCCTTTAAAGCTTAAGTGTGTAATTTCTGTGTTACTAGCATTATTATTTTCAAACACTCCTTAGTCTTTCATTGGTTAGGCAAACAGATAGTCCCGCCCCAAAGTTACACCATTTGTTGAGCCAATGTTGCTTTGTCAAGCTGGTCGGGATGCCCAAAGAAACTCAATGTTTTGAAAGCACCGTAGAGTTATAATGTTAACACTTTTTTTGAAAATTAACCTGTGAATGCCTTATAGTTAAGTGTGTATCTGCACATTAAACTGGTATAGGAGAAAGTATTTTAACATAAAAAAATGACACACTTTAGCTTTAAACGTATCGTTTGTTGTACTCTGCAACATCTTACCATAAAAAATCCAGCACTTTGAACACTGATCATCATAAATCTAAAATATAAGAAAACATATTTGAAAACTCCTTTAAAGGAGTATATACTGGCTGTGTAAACAATGAAAAGAACGCAAGATGTAGATTAAGCACTCTCAAAAGCAAAGACTGTGCTCTGCTTCTTCAGAGAATTGAGAATGGTGGAAACAGAACGATACTTCCTGACCAGATGTGAAAAGTATCAGGATGTCGGGTAGACTGCTGTCATACAAATTACAGGGATCTGCTCACAAATGCCGTTACCTTAAAAGAGCATTAGCTCTCTCTCATTACGGCAACAGACTTTGACCAGTGAGAACGTAAATCTCTTAAATACTGTCAATTTGGATGAAATACAAATTTTTATGCTTTTTTCCTTACAGTCTTGAAAAACCTGGAAATATCAGGACATTTTGAAATTGACAAAAGTCAGGGAGATGAATAAAATCTTTAAAAACTTGTCAAAGTTATGGATATTTCTATAGTGCAAAAAAGGTTTTCTTCATATGTTTAGTTCCGAAAAATATTTTATTGGCAAGAAATAATTTTTTGTGATTGCAGTCTTTATCAATTTGATTAAAAAAAACTTCTCTAGTAATGACAAACAACTGGAAATGTCATGGAAATTCATTAGCCAAAAGTTGAGGGAACCCTGTATGTCTCCCGTCTTTGTTTTCGCTATTATAAAAATGTCATTTCCAGGTTTGAATTTGAATTCGATAACAGTTGAACAGTTTTAATTTTAAACAGTAAAATTCTGCTAAAATGCCTCACCATCTAAATATTATTTTTTAATGAAATAATTAGGTTCTAAATTTTAGGACTTTCAATTTTGTTTTTGTTTTTCTTTTGTCAAATTGAAGCTGGATTGGAGCCATCTTTATGGAGCATAAACGTAACATTTTGCTAATAGTAGGCTTAAGGATTGACTATGAACATGAGAGACTTGTCACTTCCTGCACCCACCATGTGTTCTCTGTGGTCTATATCCCTGTCCTAGCCCCCCCCCCCAGCAGCCTTTGCTCTTGAGTGTGCGTATACTCAGGAAATGTGAAAGGAAATGTCTCTATCTCCACCCAGCATGCACAGCTCATTACAATAACCATCTGACATTCCTCTGGCTATAGTCCTGTTCATTTTGTCTGCGTCTGGCTGCCTATATTTTCTTTTTTTTATGTAAAAAAAAATTGTGTGAATGAACCTATATTTTGGTTTAAGAATATGATTTTGTATCTGTTTGTTTAACTAATGTGTTCAAAATGATATATGTGCTACTTATAGTACTTTTAAAGGAAGTATTTGTATTTTACATAACTTCAAGCTGAAGTGTGTAATTTTTCGGTCTTAAAACACTTTCTCCTATCCCGGCTTAATATGCAGAAAAACTACTATGAGTAAGCCATTCTTAGGTAAATTTTCTCAAACTGTAAACACTGTGTCTGTGACTACACATTCTCCTCAATATTGAGATTAGTGCTTGAAATTTCGAAAACGCATGTGACCACATTGGACTTGTAGTCTAAACCCTCATCTGCATTTAAACAGCAGCGAAGGGGTACATACTCACCTGCCAATCAATTGATGCGCTAAAACAAGAGATTTAAACTTTGCCAGTTACGTGCCATTTTGAAAAGAAATTACCGTCCGATCTGAAAACTGATGTGCAAATACAAATACATGCACAAGAACTTTGCGGAAATACTTCAGTGTGTCTGATTTTAACATGCGGCAGCACAAGAGGCTGTTTCTCAATGTGCATTCTTATGTCTTCCTACGTTCTCGTGGACTCGTTCGACATCATAATCCACTGCCTAAGTTCAAGTCTAATAGAGCTGTTCAGCTTGGAGTCCACAAACCCGGAAGAGAATTCGCCATGGGTTCCCTCTGGATTTTCCTATGGGTTTTTATAATGGGGTTTTTGAACTTAAGAGAAAAATAAGGTCTGTGGTTAACATTACTTGATGAAATGTAGACGTTTTGTTCTACAACATAAATTACACACAGTCATACCTCAAATGTGAATTTTGAAGCCATATTGAATTACATGCTTTTTAAAATGTTTAAAATATGCACAGCAGCTTCAACATTCACGTTTGAGGTATAAAAGTGTGTAATTTATGTTGTAGAACAAAACGTTCACATTTCATCAAATAATGTTTACCACAGACCTTATTTTAGACAGGTTCAAAAACCCCATTATAAAAATCCATAGGAAAATACTGAGGGAACCCATGGCGAGTTAGACTTCCAGATTCGCCTACAAATTGGCTGAACAGCTCTATACTCAAGAATGTTGTTGTGTTCTTGATCAGGCCGAATATCGAGGATACATCGGATGGAGATTTGTGGGTTAAGAACCCGTTTTAAATCCAAGAAGTCATAGCAGCACAACGGTGGCAGAAGGACATATATCGTTGTGATTTCCCTCAAGAGTTTCCTGATGTTAGCTCACGAAAGACTGACAGCTTGTGAGAGTTGTCATACTCCATCAACATTTGTTGTTTTGTTGGACATCATTTTAATATAGTAATAAACACATGGAGGAAACGAGTGTTAACAGACTTTATTCTTTTAACATGTCACTAGTCCTGCAAAACCTCACTGGTGTGATGCTAATAATGCTCTCACTGGTGTGTGATCATGCCAGTAATTCTCTCAGTGGCTTCAAATGTGCTGTGACGGTTAATTGCGCAACAGGAAGATCACAGCACATCGCGAGACTGGTCTTTATAAGAACGCAAGTCCGTTCTCTGCGTTCTTAGCATTGAGAAACACCCAGATTTAAAGCACACAAACCCAAAGCTCTGTTAATACAGGTAATCAACTGAAATAACTGAGAATTCTGCTCCCCTTGAAATCCAAACACAACTGGTCAAAAGGCAAATTATGACCAGGTGTAAACGGTGTTGTGTCTCGCCTGTTCACTTTTGATCGCCAAAAAAACACATCTTAATACCTGGTGTAAGGAAGGCCTGGTGTAATGTATTAACAAATATATATTAATCTGTTCTGTTACAGGCTTGGACCCTGACATGGTTTTAGTACTAGATCCTCTGGTTAGAGAGAAAGTCTCTTGCACTCTAACCCAACGGATTCAATGTGACCATGGCTCGCCCTCCTCAGAAGTCATTCCTTCATACCGAGAGCGTTCTGACTCTGGAGAATCGTTTGATAGCCATGACTCCCATCAAAGAAAAAGGCTGAACTCCAGCGCTTCAGACCGCAGTCACAAATCTTTCACCTGTACTACTGACCAAAGCTCTCACTCAGGACCAGCTGGAGAGGAGGTGGCTGCAGGTAGATCTTTGTCTGGCATGGAATCAGAAGCTCAGCAGATTGAGCAAAACCTGAAGAAACTTGACAATGGTGTGGAGATGACTCTCTTTAGGAGCAGGGACAGTTCAAGAGACTACGCATTAAATGGGACCAGCAAGAGGCCTGAAGACATCTCAGGACGAAAGGTAATAAGCTCAGCATGAGTAAGTGAATGATATCTCATAGGAGCAGTTGCTCTGTTAGTTCCACCAGGAGGCACTGTTCCTCTACAACTCTGTCCTCCTAAAGTCTCCCTTTATCCATACACAACTTGCCACATACTCTTCCTCAAGTGTCATCACAGTCAAATTTAAGGAAAATCAGAGAAAACTACAAAAATAGAATGTTTGTGGAATATCAAAACTGCTACCTTGCAAGCATGGTAATTACTGTTGTAAACAGAAATTGCTTTATTGAAAAACTGTATTATTTTGTCTTATGGGAAGTTGATCTTGAATAAATCTTTTTCAACAGGTCATGTCCAGTAGAGACGCTCTCATGACTTCTGTCTCTAACAGTAAGGATACAGGTGAGCAGTTCTGTTCAGTTTTTTTATATTTTTTCTCTGAGCTTAGCATATAACATCAAACAAGCCTCACCAGGGAGTCAGTTATGGTTTTCGCTTTACCAGTAGGCTCCCCAAAACCATTAATATTAATATGAAATTTTTATTATTAAATCTATTGTATTACATGTATTATATTTATTATCCAGCATGATTTGATTTTAAATCAAATTGTGAAATCAGTGCCAATATCTAGCCCTACAAATATGATGTTGATACAATTTTATCAGTAACAGTTCACAGTCTCTCATTATTCATATTAAATTAATTGATTAAATAAAGTATTTAACATAAAAGGTTGATACAGAGTCATTTTATAAGGTTAGAAAAAAATTACCCTAATAAATGTAAAAAATGCCCCTAAAAGTCAATTCCAGGAGGCAGATATTGCCCTATAATAGAAAAGTTAATTTCTAACACTGCTAAACACTCACTATTCAAATTGTACATGCATACACCAATCCGCCACAACAAAACCACCTGCCTAATATTGTGTAGGTCCCCCTCGTGCCACCAAAATGGCGCCAACCCGCCACCACAGTTGTACAGAGCGGTTATCTGAGTTACCGTAGACTTTGTCAGTTCGAACCAGTCTGGCCATTCTCTGTTGACCTCTCTCATCAACAAGGCATTTCCATCCACAGAACTGCTGCTCACTCGATGTTTTTTGTTTTTGGCACCATTCGGAGTAAATTCTAGAGACTGTTGTGTGTGAAAATCCCAGGAGATCAGCAGTTACAGAAATACTCAAACCAGCCCATCTGGCACTAACAATCATGCCATGGTCGAAATTACTGAGATCACTTCATGATGGTTGATGTGAACATTAACTGAAGCTCCTGACCCGTATCTGCTATGATTTTATACACTGCACTGCTGTCACATGATTGGCTGATTAGATAATCGCATTAATGATTATTGGTGCCAGATGGGCTGGTTTGAGTATTTCTCTAACTGCTGATCTCCTGGGATTTTCACACACAACAGTCTCTAGAATTTACTCCGAATGGTGCCAAAAACAAAAAACGTTCAGTGAGTGGCAGTTCTGTGGACGGAAATGCCTTGTTGACCTCTCTCATCAACAGAGAATGGCCAGACTGTTTCGAACTGACAAAGTCTACGATAACTCAGATAACTGCTCTGTAGAATTGTGGTGAGAAGAATAGCATCTCAGAATACTATTTTGAGATGCGAGTTGGCGCTGTTTTGGCGGCACGAGGGGGACCTACACAATATTAGACAGGTGGGTTTAATGTTGTGGCTGTATATTACATTCATGGCAAGCTAATATGCACAGCAGCAAGTATATTGTACAAATTAAAAATGTCTAGATATGACAGTGTACCAAATACAGTACACCTAATAAAGTACCTTGCATTACATGTGTGTTAATGCTTTCCAAGTAGTCAAGTCAAGTTGATGTCCTTCAGCTTTTTTTTAAGCATCAAGACTTTTACCTCCTCACAGACCTTCTGCTCTACCCCAAGAACTTTACTCTTACTTATGACCTAATAGGGCCATTACCGCATACAAAAACTTAGGGGCCCGGTTCAGTGTAATGCTTAATCAGTCTTTCTTCTCTCCTTCCACTTTTAAAGAGAACAAAACATCCTGCATCACCCATAGGAAAGAACATTTCCAAATGAGATCCCTTTAATATCTCAAATCAGTTACTTCTCCAAGAGAGCAATGAGATTATATGGAGAGCAAATGAAACTTTTGCTTAAATTGTGTAAAAGTGTTAAAATACTCCTATCCAAGCTTCATATGCTGTGACAACTAAGTAAGCCATTTGTATTTTGATTTCCCAAAAAAGGATAATGTCTGAGGCTCTGTAGTGCTATCAAAACATTGCTTCACTAATTTAGGCATCCTTACCAGATTATCAACCAATGGCAGGAGACTGGGGCAGGACAGTCTGTTTGGCCTACCAATGAAGGACGGTGGAATGTTTGGGGAAACCTTAAAAACAGTCATTAGGTTTACTAGTGAAACACAAGCAGAATGAATTTTTGTATAAGTAATTAATAAATACGTATTTAGGCACATTTTGACACATTAAATTGTATGCAACAAGTTACATAAGAATGGGTTTTACCAGTTATTTATAGGAAGTTCATGTTTCATAAATAAGGCCCATTGTTTCTGTAATCCAGAGAAACCATTTTTGGTGTCGCAAAAAAATTGCATACTTCACCTTTAAACAAATGTTTTGGGTTCAATGCAAGTTTAGGTCAATCGACAGCATTTGTGGCATAATGTTGATTTAATAAAAAAATAATATTTTGAATCGTCTCTTGTTTATAAAAAAAAAAAAAAAAAAGCAAAAATCACAGTTATATTAAGGCACTTAAAATGGAAGTGAAGGAGGCCAGTCAATACTCACTGTTTCAAAAGTATAGCCACAAGACTTAAACATTATAAATGTTAACATGATTTTAGTGGGATAAAATTGCTTACTAACATTTTCTGTGTAAAGTAAATCCAATATTGCAACTTCGTTGTCATGAAGACGTAACACTGTAAAACCCTGTAATCTGGTGAATGCTGGTATATCCCTGATTTTATCACACTAATATCATGTTAACACATAACATTTTTATATCTTGTGGCTATACTTTTGAAACTGAGTATTTTAACTAGTGCTGTCAGTCGATTAAAATTTTTTAATCACAATTAATCGCATACATTTTCGTAGTTGATCGCGATTAATCACATATTTTGAAAGTGCTGAAATTTGACTCTAAATTTACTTATAAAACTTAAAAAAAAAAAAAAAAAACAATTTGTAACAATACAATGCTTTATTAAAATTTTCAAAACAAAGCCTTCCACAGTATAAAGATAGAAATGCTCTAAAATATCACCAGGTTTAGTAACATTAAACATTTCCCAAAGTTTAAGTGGGAGTTTCACTAATTGAAAGAACTAGTCCCACAATAGGTTGCATATTCATTGCAATGGGCATTAAATCTCTCATACTCTCTTCCTCCACAATATTAATCAGCCGACAGAATGTGTTTAATATTTTTTTACAGCAACCATGAAGCTGCATTCATGATTCGCGTCAGGGCGTCATCGGCAGCGGCACTTTGAACTCCACATGAAAAGCGCTTTCAGACAAAAATGTCTCATTCTGCATTTTGGTGATAGTTAAGACTTGCCGTTCTTCTGTGGTAATTAAAATGTGCCTTACTTAGGAAGAAAAATACTTGATTTTTGTCACAATTTCATCTAGGCTTGTTTTGTACAACAAATAGTGTTAAGAGTTCATTTCTCCATCACTTTATCACTGACACTAAATGTGGTGTATGCGTCAGTGTAATGCTCCAGGCAGACATATCGCAAAGTTTCCGCCCTTTCAACCAGTGTTTATGCTGGTTTATGCTGTATCAACGGTAAATGTGTTAACGTGTTTATTTTGACAGCACTAATTTTAACATTTATAGACTAGCCCCATTCACTTCCATTGCCTTATTGTAACCACAATTTTTGCTTCTTCTTTTTTATATATATATATATATATATATATATATATATATATATATATATATATATATATAACAAGGAACGTGTGTCTCACATGTATCTTCTCTAGAGTTTTAGAAGAGATCTGGGCTCAGATTTGCCAAGATACCAAAGTCCGCATTCAAAAGTCAGAGATTTCAACGTAAACTCAAACATTTCTCATGAAATTGTTCCAAGAGCAAATTATCAGAGCTATAGGTTCTACATTCAGTTGATACACTATTTTTATACTCTTATTGAATGTAAATAATTGTCTTATTTGTTTCCATTTGTATTCTTCCCAAGGAATTTAAAATATATATATATATATATATATATATATATATATATATATATATATATATTTTTATTTTTTTTATTATTATAATTTTTTTTTTTTTTTTCAGATTCCAAAAACAAAACCGCATACTCTGGGCCCTTCATTCGTACGAATTCTGTACGTGACAGAATGCGCAAGTTTACCGAACCTGTTTCGAATGTTCCTAGAAGTGCCCATGCTTCTCCTTTTACAAACACACATCCTACATCAACAGTGTCTGCAGACAGGTCCCAGGACACCCCATCCTGCTCCTCCTCCATCCCAAAGAAAGGGAGGAATGTCAATGAAAATGTATTAGCCCAACCCAAGCTTTACTCCAGCCAATCACACGCCGCAGTGGGTGGCTCACATGGCCACATTGAAAATGTCAGGAGTGCGTGTAGCGCCTCAGAAGAAGCACATACTCCTGCGAGAACAGCATCTTCAGGGACGCAGGACACCCGGGGGGAACCCGAGTCAAACATGAAGACTTTCCTCAGCATTGAGATCAAAGATGGGCGAAACGCAACATCAAATTCAGCTGTACACAACATGAGCCCTCGAATATTCACAGCTGCTGCTCCACAGAGAACTGGTAAGAAAATTATCATACAACTGGTCAAAGGCCATTTATATTAATCTTTAAACAAACAAACAAAAAACAATAACACAGGTATGTTTGTTTGTGTGCAGAATCCAAAACTGAATTTGAATTGAGTAAATGTATTAGTTAATATTTCTTACCAGCTATAGATATTTTTTTTTCCATGGAATATATTTTGTTGTGTACTTAAATACTTAAGAAATAATGCATGAAGGCATATATATTTAAGGGTTGTCAATTTAACATAATTTTATTACAATTCATTATTTTAAAAAACTAACTGGCTAAAAATTAACACATTTAATCACACCCCTGACCTGTAAGCTACTACAGGCAAAACCACACTTAACTAGAGCACACAGTGCAGAAAAAGTAAGGAGCCATTCACACAGGACACGTTTTTGCATGGATGGGTGGATGAATGGGTGGATGGATGGGTGGGTGGCTTTGTATGGATGGATGGGTTGGTGGGTGGCTTTGGATGGATGGATGGATGGATGGATGGGTGGGTTTGATTGGATGGGTGGATGGATGAGTGGGTTGGTGGGTTTGATTGGATGGGATGGATGGATGGGTGGCTGGGTGGGTGAATGGATGGATGAATGGATGCATGGATGGGTGGGTGTTATTGATTGGGTGGATGGATGGGTGAGTGGTTGGATGGATGGATACGGCAAACACAGGTTATCGTGAAACTGCACCACTCCCATAAACATTGGCTACGTTCACACAGTCAGTATTTGGGAAAGACAACCGCATTTACTTACAGGTGTGAGTCTTAAATGTCCTGTTCATACAACAGCTTACAGTAGCGGTTTGAATACTGTCTGACCGAAGTCACAACCATATTCTAACAGCTGTATCCATTGTTACAGTGACTGAAGTAAATATCAAAGATGGTGACGTCGTAATACCGGCATGTCTTTTCACAATTGACTCTGGGTTAGTAAATAATCAAGTCCAAATGAGGTGCAAATTCACCCATCAGATCATAATTTACCGAAGCGGGTTTGAATACTTTTTAACCACATGCAGAGTGCAGCTTTTGTGTCGTGCAGCTTGTGCCGGTGAGCAGCCGGTGGAAAACAGCGTTTGGATATTCGGATGACACACAGCTCACATCTCTCCGTGAGTTAATGAAACCCCACATGAAACACATGAGACCTGCTCATGTACAGTGCACCGTGGCTCTCACATTATATGACGTGACTAACAACTAGTTGTCAGTGCGGTTCTGTTCACACAGTACAGGTCTGCAGAGAATGCGGTTGTGAAACCTGAAAATTTGCGGGTGTCAGTTTGGATATAGAATGCGGTTGTCACACTACCTTCTGTGTGTGGATGCAACCGAATTTTGCTGCTGTGTGAACATGGCCATTAAGACCCATCGGGATTTTGTTCCCCAAATGTTCTTTGTGATGACTTCTCATTAGGAATGTGTTGCCTAGAGCTGCCGATACAATAATATATTGATATATTGCGATGCTTTCTCACTATATTGTATCAATTGACTTTAGAAACCTTTATCAATATTTTTACTTATCTATGCGAGTTTTAATATTATGTATATCATTTAAATAATGAAGAAGCAGGTCGTCTAATAAGTGCAGATTCTTAAATTCGTCATTGCTCAGTGCGAGCAAAGCCTCTTTAATGAAGCGCAGAAAAGACTGAAACTGAAAAATTAGATTATATCTTTCTCTCGCAGACGTGCTGAATCTATCTCATGTGTTTGTCACAGTTTCAGTCATGATCCAATTAATATATCGGGATGTATAAAGGTATATTATTGTGTTATATGTGAGGTGGATGTGTGACATCGAAGGTTACAGATCTGTAGATATCCTACGTCAAAAATCCTAAAGGAACGTATGTATAGGATTCCTTTCAGAAATCATAATTTGGAACCAGTAGACGATCATAATGGAAACAAATAAGAATCATTTAAGGATCTAATAAGATCCTATTGGATAAACAGGAGCATTTTATCTATTTGGGATTCATAATAATCATTTTTGGAACTATGCTTTCTCACAGATCTAGATTTTGTTTTGTATTATGTTCCCTCTGAAAAAATTCTCATTAAGATCCAATAGGACTGGTTCCAAATTAAGATTCCAGTAGGATTCCATAGCATTCCAAATTTTGTGACTAGGGCTGTTGGGTCACAAGCCTAGAAATGGGGAAAGGTGGGATGCAAGTAATGGCTAAAATATTATCTAGGTTATTTGGAAAAAGGTATTATGCATTTCACAGATGTTTTTTTTTATTTTTTATTTTTTTATGAGAATAGGCGTCTAGGCGAGTGGGCTGATGGACCGTACTATAGTGCAAGGTATGCATTTTCTTAGTTTGGCAGCCGTGTTGAAAATTGCACCCTGAAAGGAAATATTTCCATACATTTACTTCTCTGTGACTCCAGTAATGGATGAGTCAGCCTATTTGGTGGGTTTTGCATTTAAACTGCAACAGAATCTATTGTGCGGAAACTATCGCGTTTCCCTTAGGTGGGAGTAGAATCCACAAAATTTTCTTGGTTGTCACTTTAGTTTACTTATTCAATTGAATACACAGCCATTAAAGGGATAGTCTACCCAAAAATGACATCATCATATACAGATATTTGAGAGATTTTCAGTCTGTTCTAACACAAAGCTATCATTTGAAAGCAGAAGATTTGGAATATACTGCATGAGTCATATGGACCACTTTTGTTGTACATTTTGAGTATGAAAAATGAAACCCATATGATTTTTCTATTTCTTTGGAACACAAAAGGAGATATTTAGCTGAATTTCCAGGCTTTTTTTCTCCATACAATGAAAGAGGAGGGCGAACTGTGGCTGTCAAACTCCAAAAAGTATTCTAAAATTAGTCAATATAACTTGTGTGCTATATTCAAAGTCTTCTAAAATTGTACAATAGCTTTGTGTGAGAAACAAAAAATAAAAGCTTAGTCATGGTCCTATCTGACCACAAAATTGCCCTTAATCACAATGGGAGTGTTTTCAGCTATTGAACGCTAGCTTCTTTAAAGTAATGGTTGGCCTTTCTGGAGCTTTTTCTGTAAGTCTCCATGGTGACACTGTGAGTTTTGCGATATGACCTTTTCAAGGCAGTGGCACTGTCTGGATGTTTTATTGTAACTTCATTGTCTGATAATGAAACCAACAGTCTTCACTGGGACGTCCAAACACTTGGATATATATATACACACTACACTAACTATAGTTTTGAAACACTCATTCTTTATAAAAAAAATTTTCTTCACATTTTAGAATAATAGTACAGCCATCAAAACTATGGAATAACATAAATAGAACTATGGGAATTATGTTGTGACTAAACAAAATCCAAAATAAAGCAAAACTGTGTTATATTTTAGCATCTTCAAAGTAGTCACCCTTTGCCTAGAATTTTCAGACATGTACTCTTGACATTTTCTCAACCAACTTCTTGAGGTATCACCCTGTACAGAATTGAAGGAGTTCCCATCTATGTTGGGCACTTATTGGCTGCTTTTCTTTATTATTTGGTCCAAGTCATCAATTTCAAAAACTTTTTTTTTATATAAAATTTTAGTTTTATAATGAAATAAATTTATATGGTGGCGCAATTATATTTTTGTCTACAAAACTAATTTCAAACATTTAAGCATACGCCTTCAGATCAAAAGATTTTTAAGATCATGAGAAACATTTCAGTCAAGTGTTTAAAAACTTTTGACCGGTAGTGTGTGTGTGTGTGTGTGTGTGTGTATGTGTGTGTGTGTGTGTGTGTGTATATATATATATATATATATATAATATATATTGATGAGCCAAAACATTATGTCCACTCACAGGTGAAGCGAATAATGTTGATCATCTCCTAACAAGGCCACATGTCAAAGTCTGGGTAGATTATATGGTAAGCAAACAATCAGTTCTCGTAGTCAACATGTTGAAAGCAGGAGAAATGGGCAGAAGTAAAGACCTGAGCGACTTTGACAAGGGCCAAATTGTTATGGCCAGATGACTGGGTCAGAGCATCTCTTAAACGGCAAGGCTTGTGGGGTGCTCCCAGTCACAGTGGTGAACTTTACTTGCCGACAGTGGTCCGAGGAGGGACTGAAACACTGAACCACACTGAAATGTCTGAAAATTCTAAAATCCCTTTACTGCAGATGCAAAAAAAAAAAAAGAAGAAGCGTGTCCCTGTGCCATTTCCATGGCGGTCTAAAATGCAATTGTCCTCATGTTCCTCCCCTGGACAGCAATTCTGAGTAAACTTCCCATCACATTTAAAGGAACACAATATGAAGGATGTACAAAGTAAGATTTATCTTTAACAATGCTATCAATATGGATCGCAGGTACAATAACATTGCTAAAACATGGGCTGCCATCTTGATTGATTTGGGTGTAATGATCACATGACTGCATCACATGACAACAAATACGTCATTGTTTTCAGATATCTCCGTTTCCCCATCCACAGTACAATGCGAAGACGGCGTTTTCAAATTTATCCACGGGTGATCCGATAACGTGCTCAGCCCTAAATACAGGTCTGAACGGGGTCTAAAATGTTTTGTGATCGGATCGCAAAAACCACATAAGAGTGTGGTCAAAAACACGTGACCAGGTCGCATTTGAGGTGTCAACGCTAATCCGTCCTGTATGCATCCAAGTAGCAGTGAAGTGACACCCCTCACCTGTCAATCAACGGCTGCGCTAAAACAAGAGTTTAAACTTTGCCGGTTACGAGCTGCTTTAAAAGGAAATAACCGTCCATTTGGAAAAATTTAAAAAGCGAATACATACACAATCACAAGAGCTTCGCAGATCTTTTTAGTGTGTCTGATATCAACACAGATGATAAGCACAAACACCTGAAGCTCCTTTAATACAGGTAATCCACTAAAATAATGTATAATTCTGCTTGACATGTTGCGTTTGTGCTTAGATTAAATTTCAACCGCATCTGGGAGAAACGGCGCATGTGTTTTTTGGCTCTTTCTTTGTCTTTTCTGACTTTGTTGCACTTTATTATCATGCAGTAACACACTGACATAGTGATTGATGTACGTTGTCATGAAACAGAGACCCTCCCCTCCAAATCCGAACAAGTGGTCACAGGAGACACATTTAAGGGACCAGGTGTAAACAGCGATGTTTCTCACCTGACCACATGCGATAGGATTATCCGAGACGCATCTTAATACCAGGTGGAAACGGGGTCTTCTGTTCTTCAAAATATTATCAAGTGTGTTTTTTTTCAAGCTCATTGTGTCTAAGCAGTACTTTTCTTGTCGAATGTCACTCCGAGACGTACAGGTCACCTGCCACAGTGGCATGCAGAGTAGCAAAATTACCCGGCACTGTGCAAAAAGTACCCACATTTGGTGGGTGGCAGGTGTTGATTTCATACGTTGGTCACAGGGTATCGGGTGTTTTCAGACCTGTAGTTTGTTTGATTTGCTCCGAAACAGGGGCTAAATTTGTTACAATGTTGCATTTTCTATGCTGGAACACATTATTTTTATGGCCCCTGTCATATAATCATATCACCCATAATTCACCCACTCTCTCTCCCCCTCACAAACACACACACACACACACACTAGGCAAAGTACTTGCAATGTCTTCAATGTCTATGCAAAAATACAATCACTATTCTCTCTCTCTCTCTTTCTCTCTCTGTCTCTTCTCAAAATCATCAAATGGCCATATTTGTCATAGTGCCACAGCTCTGTCAGATCTTCCTTTTTTGGAAGCGATGTGTTCATCTTTGACTGTGAAAGGTCTTGCAGGCACTGGAAGTGTACTTGAAAGTTTCAGGATATTTAATGCTATAGACCTTCAGTAAAAGTGTGTTTACCTCTCGCTCAGCCACATAAGGAAACTGCTATGTTGTGTAATTGTTCACGAACTAATGGAAGATACAGTAAACAGTGCAGACTGCTTTATTTAGGAACTATGTACACTCTTTAATTTCACCAGCACAGTGCTCTTATCCGAAGAGCTTTTAATTGAGAATTTATTGAAGTTTTTATTACTTTAAACAAGCCAGATCACCTGGTATAATAAATAAAGGGTTTAAATTAAGAGTATCAAGTTCTTATGGAGAAACGGCACAATTTAATTACCGTTTTCAGGTAAAATCAGATAAACGTATTGGCAGGAGTGTATGTGTGCTTGTATCTCTTTTTCAGGGGTTAAAATGTTGTGTCAGAGGTAGGGATGCATGATATTATATCACAATATATTATTGTGATGGGGATTTGAATATTCCAAACATTTAACATATATGTCCAGAATGTGAAAATAGTAAAC
Source organism: Myxocyprinus asiaticus (assembly GCF_019703515.2). Lineage (NCBI taxonomy): Eukaryota > Metazoa > Chordata > Actinopteri > Cypriniformes > Catostomidae > Myxocyprinus > Myxocyprinus asiaticus. The sequence goes on from NC_059346.1 coordinate 58,387,416, forward strand.
CTGTAGTAAACCTGGAGTGCTGTGCATGTATGATGCATATTATAAGTAAACTGCATCACAGGCTTGTTCCAGGTTCAATATAAGTTGAATTTTTTTTCAGGTTTTTGAAACTAGGGTTAGTGCCTTACTGTAACTGCAATTTTTGCTTTTTTTATTTTATTTTATTTTTTACTTTTTTGTGTAAATCAACATTACGCCACAAATGCTATTAATTGAGCTTAATTTGGATTGAGCCATAAATATTCCTTTAAAGCGAACCAAACTCGAACAGTCTCATGAGATGGAGTTCATGTGGATCACGCATATAGATTGCCGAAAACACTGTAGCATGAGCTGTATATGTAGGATACGACAGAAAAGGGATTCACTTTGAAGCATAATGTGCAGCCAAGGTGTATGTTCAGAATAGCATACTACCATACGACTTGTACTATTTCTAAGTATGCAGTATGTACATTGGCAAGAAAAATTATGTGAACCCTTTGGAATTACCTGCATTTATGTATACGTTTTGTATAAAATCTGGTTTGATCTTCATCTAATTTATAATAATGAACAAACACAATCTGTTTGAACTAATAACACGCATTATTGTATTGTTCTTGTACATATTGAATACGTCATTCAAATATTCACAGTGTAGGTTGGAAAAATTATGTGGACCCCTAGGCTAATGATGTCAACAAAAGCTAATTAGAGTCAGGAGTTGGCAAATCTGGCATCCAATTAATGAAACGAGATTGGAAGTGTGAGTTAGAGCTACTTGGATTTATAAAAAGCACTCAAACATTTTGAGTTTGCTATTCACAAGAAGCATCTGCTGACGTGGAAAATGCCTTGCAAAAAAGAGATCTCAGAAGACCTACGATCAAAAATTGTTGCTTAGGATGGAAAGGGTTTCAAAGTTATCTCAAAGAGCTTAATATATTCATCTGTCCACCGTTAGACATATTGTTTATAAATGGAGATGATTTAGTACTGTGGCTACTCTCCCTAGAAGTGGCCTTCCAGCCAAGATGACTCAAAGGGCACACCACAGAATGCTCATTGATGTAAAAAAGAACCCTAGAGTGACAGTTAAAGACTTGAAGGAATCATTGGAACAGGTTAACATCTCATGTTCATGAGTCTACTATACGGAAAGCATTAAACAGGCATGGCGTCCATGGCAGGACACCACGATGGAAACCGCTGCTTTCCAACAAAAACGTTGCTACCACAAGGGTTCACTTACTTTTAATTATAATTGTTTGAGTGTTGTTAGCTTAAGCACATTGTGTTTGTCTATACTCGTGACTGATGAAGATGAGATCACATTTTATGACCAATTAATGCAGAAGACCAGCTAATTCCAAAGGGTTCATATACATTTTCTTGCCACTGTATACTGTGCACAGAATGCAAATTTTATGGATGCATGGAATTTCTAGATGACCAGAACTCATTGTGTGGAATAATGTATCCCGCAATGAAATGCACTCAACTTAAACTTCTATTTCCAGTGTGATCTGGAATCTACCCTCAATTTTTCACCTCCTTGTTTTTGAATCAGACTGTTAAGCATTTTGTGTAAAATGTTTTTACACCAAACTGGATTAAATGCAAATTAACCATTAGTAAAATGAATGTCTGAGATGAAAACTGGACACCACTCACTGAATTAAATGTGCAACTTGATGTTATGTGACAACAATGAAGTATAACTGCATACTTTTTTACAGACTATAAAAAAAAAGAATAGTAGGCAGTGTACAATGTATACTGTGTGGTATGCATTAAGCATTATGTTAGTATTCCATTCTGAACATAGTTAGAGAATGCTGAGGGCACTGAACTGTGTATATTAGCAGTAATGACCATGTGAATTTATGAGCACTATGCGATGCCATTGTGGCTGCTTACATTACACACTAAAATACCACTCTGATTCAAGCTCTATTTAGCATGTAAATATTTCCATGTAAATGTTCTTTGGTGAGACGAGATGTTTTCAAAAAGCTCAGTCTCATATAAGTCTCATAAATTTCTAACCATTCCAATGTTGTTGATTTCCTGTGTCTTCTTAGAGCTGACTCTTGGTTTAAGAGCGACACCGTTCAAAATCACCAGCTCGAGTCTGTCATCTGGATCCACTGTTAAGGTATTTAACATATACAGAACATTTTAGCCACCAACACAAAAACGGATTGTTTGTGCATGCATATCGGTCCAAGGAAACTATGAGTCACTGATTTTACCCATGGTATAATTAATTGGATAGACGTTCATGTGTAAACCCCAAAGGAGATCAAGACCAATACATAAAGAAACTGATAAATTATATCCTTAATTGACAGATTGGGGTTTGGAACAATATGAGGGTAGGTAAATTATTCTTTTTTTGGTTAACTATTCCTTTAAGCCACTTATCTAGTTGTTTGTCATAACTTTGTTGATGGGTTGCACATAAGATGATTAAAAAACTGGAAATTTCGGTGCACATTTTCAGTCAAATTTGCTCAAAGTGCTAAAGATTGATTGGATGTTACTCTTACATGGGTTTTTTTTTTTTTAGATATGAATCCATCATTGCATAATTGATAATCAATTATGCAGCAAAGTGATTTTAAAAATTCAAATTTTTGAAAATTCTGTAAAAAAAAAAAAAAAAAAATATCCAAATGTGCATGACTTCCATAAACCTACATTAGAAAAGACCAAAAGCTTGTCTGATAATATGGTAGGATTGGTCAGTAATGTTTTTTTAGGCAGGGTTTAGCAAGAGCTAAATCTTTAGCGTCTCTCGCCCATGTCGGGCAGTGTGGTAATCTCGTTAAAGGATAAGTGCAGGTTGGTTTGTTAACAGGTTGACTGGGTTATTCCACACAAATGAGGGATTAGAATCTTTGTGTGAGAGCGACAGAGAAGGAGAGAAAGAGAAAGCATTGAGAGAGAACACACAAAACAGCGATCATGATTTGAAGACAAACTTGTACACTGCAAACTGAGACAGAGGTAAAAATTAGTTGTATTTGAGGAAATGAATGCATCATTTCTTTATCCATCCTAATAATAATTTGGCTGAGATTTATTACAGTGACAGCTACGATGACAGACATATATGTAGAGTTATTAAAGTTAACAGCTGAATTGAGCAGATAGGTAGTTTACATGAAAATTTCAAGCAGTTTCAGCAGTGTCCTGCAGTGTGACGCCATAGTTCATCTTACATTTTATTTTAATATTTTCTTGTATAATTGTTATATATTTTAACGGCATAATATTAAACTGTTTGTACTTTTAAAAATTCACTTGTCACACCGAAGAACCATTTAAAACGAAATAGTGAAGGCAAAAAGGTGATTAAAAATGGTGAAAAACTTGATATCTGTTGAATCATATATGTCAGGTTTAACCATAAAATCTTGATTCATATTCATGTTCGTCTTTTATGTCAATCAAGATGCATTTGAGTAGTTGAAAAAAGGATGTTTTTCCCCTTTTGCTGCTTTGTTCCTTTTAAAGTAATTTCCTAAACGGTGATCTGGAGCAAAGATAGGTTGTACTAGATGTAGATTTTTGAGTTCAAGATGGCACCGAGTATGGCTGCTGCGTTGCGAGCTCCATTGGTTCTGCAATAGCACACCAAAAACCGGACTTTAAATACCTATTGTCCCTTTTGGGATGGCTACAAATCCCTCCCCCGCCTACCATTTGGCAAATCAGACCACTCTTCCATTCTGCTTCTGCCCGCTTACAGGCAGAAACTGAAACAGGAAGCACCCGCCCTCGGAATGATCCAGAGCTGGACGGACCAATCAGATTCTATGCTACAAGACTGTTTTGATCACGCGGACTGGGAAATGTTCCGGTCCGCCTCTGACGACATCCGGATCTACGCTGATACCGTAACGTGTTTCATCAGGAAGTGCATATATGATGTAGTGCCAACCAAAATGATACAGATCTACCCTAACCAGAAACCGTGGATTAATAGCGATGTTCGTGCGGCACTTAATGCGTGGACCTCCGCTTTTAATTCCGGGAACGTGGAGGAGCATAAACAAGCCAGTTATGCCCACCGCAAAACTATCAGAGCAGCCAAATACCAGTACAGGGACAAGATAGAAGGACAGTTCAACACCACGGACTCTAGAAGCATGTGGCAGGGAATTAACAGCATCACAGACTTCAAAGGGAATAAAAACTCCTCCGTGAACACTGCTGCCTCTCTCCCGGATGAGCTTAATACTTTTTATGCTCATTTCGAGGGAAACGACACCACCCTCGCGGAGAGAGCTCCAGTGGCCGAAGCAACAGAGGTCAGTTCACTCTCCGTCTCTGTAGCAGATGTAACCCGATCCTTCCGACCGTTGAATATCCGTAAAGCCACGGGTCCAGACGGCATTCCGGGCCGCGTCATCAGAGCATGCGCGAACCAACTGGCTGGTGTTTTTATGGACATTTTCAACCTTTCCCTCTCCTTGTCTGTGGTCCCCACATGCTTTAAAACGTCCACCATTGTGCCTGTACCAAAGCAATCCAAAATCACTTGCTTAAATGACCTGTTGCTCTGACCCCCATCATCAGCAAATGCTTTGAGAGACTAATCAGAGATTACATCTGCTCTGTGCTGCCTGCCTCACTGGACTCACTGCAGTTTGCTTACCTCAACAACTGCTTCACTGATGATGCTATTGCATCTACACTACACACTGCTCTCTCCCACCTGGAAAAAAGGAACACATGTGAGAATGCTGTTTATAGACTTCAGCTCAGCATTCAACACCATAGTGCCTCCAAGCTGGATGAGAAACTCCGGGCTCTGAGCTTAAACAGCTCACTGTGCAGCTGGATCCTGGACTTCCTGTCAAGCAGATGCCAGGTGGTTAGAATGGGCAGCAACATCTCCTCATCACTGGCCCTCAACACTGGAGCCCCGCAGGGCTGTGTTCTCAGCCCACTTCTGTATTCCCTATACACACATGACTGTGTGGCAACACATAGCTCCAATGCCATCATTAAGTTTGCTGATTATACGACGGTGGTAGGTATGATCACTGACAATGATGAAACAGCCTACAGAGAGGAGGTGCACACTCTGACATGCTGGTGTCAGGAGCACAACCTCTCCCTCAACGTTAGTAAGACCAAGGAGCTTGTGGTGGACTTCAGGAGAAAAGACAGAGAACACAGCCCCATCACCATCAATGGAGCACCGGTGGAAAGAGTCAGCAGCTTCAAGTTCCTCGGTGTCCACATCACTGAGGAACTCACATGGTCCGTCCACACTGAGGCCGTTGTGAAGAAGGCTCACCAGTGCCTCTTCTTCCTGAGATGGCTGAGGAAGTTTGGAATGAACTGCCACATCCTCACATGGTTCTACACCAGCACTGTAGAGAGCATCCTGACTGGCTGCATCACCGCCTGGTACGGCAACAGCACCACCCTCAACCAGAAAGCCCTGCAAAGTGTTGTGCGAACTGCCAGACACATCATCGGAGGTGAGCTTCCCTCCCTCCAGGACATCTATACCAGGCAGTGTGTGAAAAAAGATTGGAGGATCATCAGAGACTCCAGCCACCCAAGCCATGGGCTGCTCTCACTGCTACCATCAGGCAGGCGGTATCGCAGCATCAGGACCTGCACCATGACTTCATGACAGCTTCTACCCCCAAGCAATCAGACTTTTGAACTCTTGATCGCTCATGATACATGTATCAGCACTGCACTTTATTAGCCTCAGACTGGACCCACATTTTATACTTCACTTAATAACACACTGGCAACTGATTATCAACCAACAGCTGAATGTCAACACAACATATTTATTTCCATTAATTACAGTGGGGGGGGTACAGTGTATTTTTATTGTATACAGTCTTCTTATTTTGTGTATACTGTATATTGTATATTATTTTTTCAAGGCTTTGTAAGGCTGACCGCTCGACTGTGTGAGATGAAACGGCACATGGTAAAGCTAAGTATACTCTTGCCTTTAGGGTCAGGGGTGTGAACAATAGTTAAGCTAGTTCAAGTATGAGTGATAGTAATAGTGATGCTTACCTTAGTGCTATTTAGCTCAATTTGATTTGTGTCCAGAATAATTTTAGCTTGAAACAAGCCATTAACTGCTGTCCCATTACTTACTTATGGATATCAACCACACAACGACAACCTGTAATTCTCGTTATAATGATCTTTCCTATAAGGGAGAAGCATCTTTTCATTTTTATAAATGGGTTCCTAAAAGCTCTTACATTTTCAAACTGTTCCTTGGAATGTATTGCTTGCCAGTTTCTCCTGTGTGGCTGCGCATACCTAAATTCATCACAGGGTTTGTTTTGCAGACACATTTTTAAAGCATGCAGTGGTATATTTAGAGGCACTACTATGCAGGGTATTTTTAGTTGCATGGCTGTCAGTAAGAGGGTTTACAGTAGTCATTGTTGCTTGAATGAGTGGGGACTGATTGAAACTGAAACTGATTGAAGCTGTCTGAGACTCAAATATATGCTGACACAGTCATGCTATTGAATGATCTGTCATTTATGTGAGTGAGTTCAGAGGTGGGTTTTGGCCACTTAAAGCATTCTAATGACAGCTACAGCACTTTTCTGTTATACACCTGTTAGGCTGTCACATCAAGGGCAAATATGTGAAATGTGAAACAGGAGAATAGTCTTCTCTCAATGTTTTGTTGCTTGTGTTTAAATTGCTTCAATAAACAAATTGCTTCAATAAATTGGAGGAAAAACTTATTGAAACTAATATTAAAATGTACTTTTTTTACTACACCCCTGGTGTTATTGTGCATGCTACTCCAAATAAAATTTTTTTGTCTTTGTGATCTTTCATCAAAACGTAAAAACTTCCTCCATTTCTGAAATGCCTTTCTCGCAGGTAGTTCCTTTTGACCACATGGCTTGGTTTTTGCTCTGTAATGCATTTTCAGCAATGAGACCTTATATAGACAGGTACACTATATTGCCAAAAGTATTCGCTCACCCATCCAAATAATTTAATTCAGGTGTTCCAATCACTTCCATGGCCACAGGTGTATAACATGAAACACCTAGGCATGCAGACTGCTTCTACAAACATCTGTGAAAGAATGGGCCGCTCTCAGGAGCTCAGTGAATTCCAGCGTGGTACTGTGATAGGATGCCACCTGTGCAACAAGTCCAGTCGTGAAATTTCCTCGCTACTAAATATTCCACAGTCAACTGTCAGTGGTATTATAACAAAGTGGAAGCGATTGGGAATGACAGCAACTCAGCCACGAAGTGGTAGGCCACGTAAAATGACAGAGCGGGGTTAGCGGATGCTGAGGCGCATAGTGCGCAGAGGTCGCCAACTTTCTGCAGAGTCAATCGCTACAGACCTCCAAAGTTCATGTGGCCTTCAGATTAGCTCAAGAACAGTGCGTAGAGAGCTTCATGGAATGGGTTTCCATGGCCGAGCAGCTGCATCCAAGCCATACATCACCAAGTGCAATGCAAAGCGTCGGATGCAGTGGTGTAAAGCACGCCGCCACTGGACTCTAGAGCGGTGGAGACGCGTTCTCTGGAGTGATGAATCACGCTTCTCCATCTGGCAATCTGATGGACGAGTCTGGGTTTGGCGGTTGCCAGGAGAACGGTACTTGTCTGACTGCATTGTGCCAACTGTGAACTTTGGTGGAGGGGGGATTATGGTGTGGGGTTGTTTTTCAGGAGCTGGGCTTGGCCCCTTAGTTCCAGTGAAAGGAACTCTGAATGCTTCAGCATACCAAGAGATTTTGGACAATTCCATGCTCCCAACTTTGTGGGAACAGTTTGGGGATGGCCCCTTCCTGTTCCAACATGACTGCGCACCAGTGCACAAAGCAAGGTCCATAAAGACATGGATGAGCGAGTTTGGTGTGGAAGAACTTGACTGGCCTACACAGAGTCCTGACCTCAACCCGATAGAGCACCTTTGGGATGAATTAGAGCGAAGACTGCGAGCCAGGCCTTCTCGTCCAACATCAGTGTCTGACCTCACAAATGCGCTTCTGGAAGAATGGTCAAAAATTCCCATAAACACACTCCTAAACCTTGTGGAAAGCCTTCCCAGAAGAGTTGAAGCTGTTATAGCTGCAAAGGGTGGGCCGACGTCATATTAAACCCTATGGATTAAGAATGGGATGTCACTTAAGTTCTTATGCGTCTAAAGGCAGATGAGCAAATACTTTTGGCAATATAGTGTATGTGCCTTTCCCAATCATGTCCAATCAATTGAATTTGCCACAGGTGGACTCCAATGAAAGTGTAGAAACATCTCAAAGATGATCCAGAGAAATGGGATGCACCTGAGCTACATTTCAAGTGTCATAGCAAAGGGTCTGAGTACTTATGTCAATGTGAAATTTGTTTTTTCTTTTTAATACATTTGCAAAGTTATCAAAAAATCTGGGATTTGCTTTGTCATTATGGGGTATGGAGTGTAGACTGATGTGAAAAAATAAATAATTTAAAGTATTTTAGCATAAAACTGCAACATAACAAAATGTGAAAAAAATGAAGTGGTCTGAATACTTTCTCAATGCACACTATATTTTACTTTAAGTATTCATCGAGTGGTTCTTAAAAGTTTTTCTTTTTTACTTTCTTTTACTGATCTCATGCGTATTCTGTTCATATAGTGAGGCATGTGGCAATTGATAACATTTTAATGTCGCACTGGTTTTACATGTAGTATGTTGACAGGACATGGCTGGGCATCTCATATTTAAATGCGTTTGTAAATGCTGGCCCCAGCAGCGTAGGTGGTGTCCGAATGTTAGCAAACAGTATACCATTGCTCAGCTGTTTTGGCCTTTCTAACTCTGAGCAGAGAACGAAGAAGAACTTTGCTGTGAGAGTATCAGAGCCTTAAGGGTTTAAGCCTCTGTAGACCCTCTTAAAACAAAGCAAGTGAAAATGTTTGTGCTTTGGACTGTAGCCATTTGAATATGGCCTCTTGTAGCTGTTGACCCTTGCCCCTGCAGACTTTGTTCTCTGCCAGTGAAAGGTGTGAAGGACAAGAGCTCTAAAAAAAGAGAGCAAGGGGCTTATAGGAGGTTGCCTACTGGAATAATGGCCAGATTGTTGATAAATAGTTGACAGTGGCACCTGAGTTAGTGGGGGCTCTGGGGCCCCCAGCTGCCATGGCAACAGAATTCCATACTTCTCCATTGGTTGTTGCACTCTGGACAGCCTACTGGGGTTTGGTGTGAGGAATAAAAGGCCAGAGTTCTCTCAACTGTGAGTCTAAGTTGGGTGTGATTTGGATTGCCTAAAACTATAAATAAACTAGTCGATTTGCTCCAATTGTTGTTATCTACTCTTATTGTTGGAATTGTGATCATTCAAAGAAAGTAAACAATTGTCACCAGCTGATTAGTTGCACGTAAGGTGGATATTAGAGAAGCAGTTAACCATACCATGCCTGGAGTCAGTTTGGACCCTACTCCAGCCCTGGGCGATGAACCCACTCCCCCGGGTAGCTCAGATCAGGACTGTGCCGAATCAGGTCTAGAAGCAGTGATTGGAGACCTTCTGTTACAGTCGGTTGCGGACGATGAATTGGACGGTAAAGTTGGTGATAGAGATGAGCGTTTTTTTGAGTTGGAACTCAACCTTCAGCAAGCCGTGAAGCAGGTACATTGCGATTTGAAGGTTTTTGGCAAAAAGATTGAAGAATGTTTGGAGGAAGCTACAGCCCAGGTTATGCCGGTCATTGAAGCAATTGCTGCCTTGCAGGAAGAGAACGCAAGGTTAAGGATCCAACAAGAGAAGCTTGCAAGACAAGTAATGGCTCTTTGTGAAGTGCTTGGACTGCCTGAACTGAACCTTAAGCAAGAGCAAGATGTTGACCCAACAAACAGCGAGACATCTGATTCTGATGTAAACCCAGTGCCACATCCTCCTACCTTTTCCGCTGCTTGGCGTACATTATCTACATCATCTCCAACCAGTGGTTTCTCACGGAGCAATAGCATGGTGGTATGAATGTGTCTGTGTCTATTTCCTAGACATTTGTCAGATTTTAAACATTATTAGTGGTGTTTGAAAGGCAAGAATCACTATAACTATTGCTAGTACTTACAGTTTGGGGTAAGTAACTCATCCCGCACCATTGGTGCTACAGACATGAATGATACCTAAAATTGTGGGGCTTATTGAGGAGAGGTGTGCTATTACTTTTCTAAGCGATCAGATTTGTGATTTTTGCCTAATTGACTATAAAATGGGAAAAAAATCCTGTAAACTTGCAATGAATGAGGGAATTAGGCCATATCTTGGGAACAGAATATCATAGAGACTTGGTGGGTAGATATTTTGCCTTGGGCCAGTAAGCGACCACCAAGAACACCTTAGTAACTTCTAAGGTGTACTGGGTTAGTAGGCGATATAAGAAAAAAATTATATTGCGGTATTCTTGAAAGCTGAAAACGCAACAAAATTAAGCCACAACACAACAAGAATTATCAGAAAAAAAAATATATCCAAAAAAAAAAAAAAAAGGCTGTACTAATCAAAAAAATCAAAAAATCAAAAGACCACTGCAAAATTATCAGTTTCTCTGGATTTAGGCATGGTTTGAGTAAAATGAACATTTTTGTTTTATTCTATAAAGTACTGGGGAAGTATTTCTCTCAAATTCCAAATAAAAATTTTGTCATTTAGAGCATTTATTTGCAGAAAATTACAACTGGTCAAAATAACCAAAAATATGCAGTGTTTTCAGACCTCGAATAATGCAAAGAAAACAAGTTCATATTAATTTTTAAACAACACAGTACTAATGTTTTAACTTAGGAAGAGTTCAGAAATGAATATTTCGTGAAATAACCCTGATTTTCAATCACAGCTTTTATGCGTCTTGGCATGCTCTCTACCAGTCTTTCACATTGCTGTTGGGTGAATTTATGCCACTCCTGGTGCAAAAATTCAAGCAGCTCAGCTTTGTTTGATGGCTTGTGGCCATCCATCTTCCTCTTTATCACTTTCCAGAGGTTTTCAATGGGGTTCAGGACTGGAGATTGGGCTGGCCATGACAGGGTCCAACCCCATTGAAAACCTCTGGAATTTAGTTATCCCACGTGGAGAGGAATAATTTGACACATGTATACGAATGGAAAATATTTTCACCTCATGAATCTGTTGTCATCATTTTAAATAGCTTTCATTTTGAAAGCATAATTTTTTCCACCACATATTATAACTTATCTAAACTTATGGTGAATAATGTGGGCTGGAAAATATGCCAAATAAAACTATCCAAATGCAGTTTTCAAATGGAAATGAGTTGAAAATATAATCATCTTAAACATTAGGGATGGTCTGCAAAGTTCAAAGTAGTATGAATGGTTAAGTTTGTGTGCATATTAGGTTATACTTTAAAATAGGTTTTATTGCATAACACAGTAATACATAATGAATCATGAAAGTAAAGACTCATATGGCCCATTACGTTTTGATTCATTGAAAGTCTTAGTGTCTGAGTTTGCTTCCAGGAAGGGATTTAATTCAGTCAAATCAGACTTTCCAGGGATCTTTTGATTTAGGGCAAGTTGTGCTCTAGATATAGTACAAATGGTTCACTGAGCTGTAAAAGGTTGATTGTAAGTTAATGATGTATACATTTGTTAAGTGAATAATGGTTTTCTGGATTTGAACATGCAAGAACATTTTTGTTATGATTAGAATTATCTTTACTTGGTCAAAAGATGACTAAAACCCTCTGAATTTGCAAGTGCCAAAGCCTTGATAATCGGGGATTAGTTAAAGGTAAAAAGATGGTGACTTGTGTGGCACAAGATTTGCATGGGATTTACAAGCCTATTTCTGTATTAGCCTGTTGCAGGTCTTTGTATGTATTTGGTGTAGTTCTTTGAAAGTGTGATGTATGGTATTGTGAGAGTCTGCCAGGCAATTGGTCGGTCTCATAATTGGTAAGTGGGACTTTTTCCATAGTATACCAGTAATTGAAAAACTAGTTGTCTCTTTTTGTTGTTTTTTTTTTTGTTTTGTTTTGTTTTTTAAATATAAGGCTGCCAGATTTAACACATTAACAAATTTATGAGATCATTCAATATGTCTAATCCTGTTAAATATATTTAACACACTTAACACATTTACCTAATTTGACATCACAAGTGTTTAATTCAGTTCTTTGTGATTTATAAAAACGCATGAAGATCTCATATCCATACTCATTTATCAGTAAATGATGTGTTGCTGATTTACTTATAAATTATATCCCGACAGGAAGTTTAATAAATGTCAAGTCATTTGCAATCTTGGTGAGGTGAAATTTTAAGAAGTATGAAAGAAAGTAAAATAAGTATGAAATATTACCTGTACGGGTCAGACAAAGCATCAGTGGTACTAATGTTAGTGAAAACAGCATTGGAGGACTTCACTGACAGTAAATGTACTACATTTGGAGATTTGCAACTGTAATACTGCAATACTACAGACAAAAAATGTTTACAGACTGAGGGATAAGTTGAAATTTTTGTCTGTGGTAATAGACAGATTGTTACAGATGAATTAAAGACAGAACATTCCTTTATTTCCTTTTATTCCTATTTATTAGTGACACAAAGAAAAACTGGTAGTATTATAATTAAATCATTATTTTCTATATTGTGATTTTTGTTTATCAATGCAACAAAAACAAGGAATGCTAAATACTGAATGATTACCATATTAATTCCCATTCATCATATCGTGGTAATTATATGGTATTCCAAGGTTCTCTAGAGAGCATTTTTACGGTGGCCGAGAGGTGCAAAACACAACCAAATTGGCAAAGCAAATAAAAGCTAAAAACACAATAAAATTAAGCCACAACATTACGGAAAAGCCAAAACACAACTAAATTATCAGAAAAGAAATATATATATATATATATGCTGTACTTGTATGTCCTAAAGTCATGACTGGAAGTGAGAAGAAACTGTCCGAAGGGGGGATGGGGGTTCCCCTTAAGCGTGTTGCCGTCCGAGCAACACTGTGATGTCATTTTCGGATCATTACTGGTACAGGGTACTAGTGTGTACCTGCAAACTGCTCAGGACAACACATGATTGGTTGAGTTTCTACAAACATATTATTACGCATAACTTTAACAACATTTCAAAAGATTTGAAATCAGTGGGACGAGCAGCCCTCTTCTTTTAAATAGTGTTTAAAAATGATTAATTAATTTAGTTGTGTTGTGCCTTTCGTTGTGTTTTCAGCTTTTATTTGCCACTGTATATATTCGCATTACCATGGTCCATTTTAGAGGTCAACCGATAACTTAGGTGGAGGGAAAGGCCGATAACTCATTAATCGGCAGATAGTTTTTTAAAATCGATTTATAGAATGTCAAAAAATAAATCTTATTCTTTATTTACTATGGCAGGCAAAGACAAAAAGTCCAAAATGAATAAAAATCCAGATGCAGTTTACTGTTCAGTCAAAATCCCAATAATAACCCAATAATGAAGATTTGGTGCATAATGCAGGACTTTTAAGTATAAACAAGCCCTAAACACACCGGGGAGTCTTATTTTGAAATGACGAAATGATAAAAAACTATCAGCAACTATTGCCATATAATATTTCATAAAACCGATCCAAAAAGCAAATATCGGCACAGATTAATCGGGTCTAACGGTCTACCTCTTGTCCATTTCCAAAAAAACATTGTATTACCAATGGCACAATCCAAAAAATAGACAAGCATTGCATTACTGCAGTACTTTGTCCTGAAAACCATTGTAATACATGATACTTTTCACTAAGTATTGGCAGTGTCTGAATTAATAAAATGTGACTAAATTAAAAAATGTCATGTGTACACATGTGTAAATGAAATTTGCTTAGGACAAAGGTAAAAAAAAAAAAAAAAATCATATATAAAAAAAATTTAATTGATTGGGGGATTTAGTTTTCCCAAACATCATTAGATTTTTATTTATTTATTTTTACAACTCATTTCATAATGTGGTCCATAGAGGGTTAATTTATTTTATATTAATGGTTTTTTTTTATTTATTTTTTTGGATTTGCTGATCATTTGCTGGTCTGTTCTACAGTGTAGTGATGGCAGAGGATGACGAGGGAAACTGAAATTAATGTTATTAATGAAGTCGTTACACATGTGTGATCCGTCACACTTTCTCACAATCACATGCACACACACTGATTAACTGTCTGCGATTGTCAGTTCTTATCTTCTTCTGTGATATTTTGCAAAAAAAACAAAAAAAATAACACTGTCAGAAGAAAGATCAAATGTTATATTATAACAAAGAATTACTAGATCATTTATACCTTGTTTTATATGGGCTGTAAAAGCTGAAATCAACCTAAAAAAGAAGTGTATGCTGTATATAATGTCATGTACATTGCAGCATGGTAGGGTTTCAGGAACATGCCTCTTTTTGTTATTAGCTGCGATTAATTTCTTCTTTTTTTGTCATCACTGAACTGGTCTTTTTGCTCTACATGTTTCTCTCCTGTGATGTCACCTGCTGCAACTATGAAAGCTGTCCTGGAATAAACAGAGAAACTAACTCTTAACATTTCACATATGCATGTAAAGTAAAAGCCATGATGTCAGACACATTTTGAATATTAGCGCTTTGGCTAACATCAACGATAGCTGAATGGAAAAGCATAATTCAGAGCTGAAATAAACTTATAACGCTTTTAATAAAGAATGCATCTAATAAAGTTTGCAAACATTTTTATGCATTATCACATGCACTCACTTAGACAGATATGACTGAGATATAAAAAAGGTATTTGAAAAATGTGCATTTTAAAAGTGTTGCGTACAATAACAAACTGTTTCTGATTAGAGCTCTTTTTGAAACAATTTTCTAAAGACCACATTTTGCATTCTTGCACATTTTGCTTTGTCACAAGCATCTCATATTTTGGATACCTAATTTTCCATTCTTTCTAAGTGACAATGCTTTAAACCTTCCCCCTTACCAAGCGTCTGGTGTGGCAAGCATGTCCACAGCGCTTGTGGTGTATTGGAGGAGGGATCAGTGAAGAACTGATGGGTTTCAGGAGAGAGCAGCAAGCAAAGGATCCCAGGGACATTCACAGAAATTACTGAGCTCTCATGCCTGTCTAAATGTCAGCGAGCTTCCACGGCTTTTGTGTAAACACAGCTGTAGTCATAAATCAGATTCAAGGACCAGCCCCTTTTTCCATCTCCCCATTTCCCCTGTGCGCTTCACTCGCTCTTTACTTTGTCTTACCATCTCTCTTTCACTCTGCCAATTTTATTTTTGGACACTCATTTATTTAATTCCCTGCTCTTAAATCTTAATGTCAATTGTTTTACTGTCAATGGTAAGTTGGTTTAGGGATTAGCTGTTCTGAGTTATAAATGTCATCACGGTTTTATTGCCATAGAATCAGATCCTAAATAGGCAGCTAGTAGATTTTATGTTTTTCTTTCCCATGATGGTCCCAAGTTTCTCATGCATATATTATATTTTTTACTTAATACACATTGGCCACAAAAAGTAATTAGACACTTTAGCCACACTTAAAAATGTGTGCATTATATAACAAAATATCAAATCAAGTGGCATTTATTTTGAAGATAGTACAAGCACATTTTTAAAGCAATACATTTTTGTAGAAGTTAAATGATTAAACAACAGATACACTGTTAAATATAAGTATACATTTATATATAAAGGCTTGATAGAGTTTTACTATCTTTGTTTTCCATCCTCACACACAGATGGAGACTGAGCCCGTTTCTCTTGTGGTTGAGCCTGCGAGAGAGATAAAGACCAGTGCTCCTGTACTTCCTAA
Source organism: Myxocyprinus asiaticus (assembly GCF_019703515.2). Taxonomy (NCBI): domain Eukaryota; kingdom Metazoa; phylum Chordata; class Actinopteri; order Cypriniformes; family Catostomidae; genus Myxocyprinus; species Myxocyprinus asiaticus. Next base: position 58,403,237 of record NC_059346.1, read on the forward strand.
CGGCTCATCCATTAGCTCCATCAACGCTGAGGTGCAGAATGAGAAGCTGACCTCAGAAAAGCTGCAGGACATTGAAGATGAGGAGATCCTGGACAAAATGGTACAAAATCTCAGGAAAATTCCTTTGGATCTATGTCCTAGTGGTTCGCACATATGCTCTGACACATTGAGTCATGTCGCTTATGTGGGCGACACAAGTTCGAATACGGCTTGCAACATTTTTTGATCCTGTTACCCTCTCTTAGCATCACAATTTGGACATACTGTTCTCTCTGCAGTATGTCGATCCAATAAAAAAATAATATGACACAAGGTCAAAAATACCTAAAAGTAACATGAGATAACATCAAACCAAAAATTTACCCCATTTACTTTCTTAATACACGTTCCGTGTCTATTAGAGTATGACAGTGCCCGCCCACTTTTTCAGCTGTCTTGGTTCCGGAAGTGTTTTTCCCTTTCATTTTTTCCACTGGGATTTCATAAAAGTCTTCACAAAAGCATTCTAAGACATGAACCAAACCAACCAGCTAAGAGGTGAATATCCTCACCTTTGATCAAGTTTTGATTTGAAGCAAAAAATTATTTGAAAATCGGATAACAAGACTGTGTAGGCTGCAACGGGGCTAAAGGCACACCTTAACGAAAATGTGCTTCTTTCTGGTCACAAAATGTATCAAGATTGGAAAAATACATTTCTATTTATTAACTAATGATGGAGCAACATGTTTGAAACATGTTTGGAAAAAAACTAATAATAACGGAATGTTGTTTGATTTAAAATTATTAGTATTATTATTATTATTATTTTTAAATGGCAAGAAGGTATTTGACCTCACACCTGGGGTAAACGGCTCCCACACTCGTGTGGATATAGGGACAATAGTTATGGGGCAGAATTTGTCAACTTGTCAACAAATACATTAGAGACATTGAGTAACTGATTATAATCATTCTTATTCAAAATAACCCCTTCAGAAAAGGGTTAACCTTTTTCTGTTAATTTCAATCAAATTTGACAAAGTATTCTATAAACAAATTAATCTCCATTGTGATTGGATCAGTAAAAAGCTGGGTTTCCATCCACGTATTTTTATGTGCATTTTGGGATATCGCATAAAAACTGCTGGATGGAAACACCAAGATGCAAATAAAATCCCCAAAATGCACATAAATGTATATGCTTGCTTGAGGTGGATACATTTATTATTCGATAATAAGAAATGTGCATAAACTAAGATGAAAACACATTTACTGAATAAACTCCTATTTTATTTATTAGGAATACAGGATGTGCATCAGAATCAAGTCATGTGACAAAATAACTAGTTTCTAACTGAACAAACCAGAGGACCAGTCATTGCATCTGAAATGTTGCTCTGGTCATCATGAAATAATGGTGTCCTGAAAATCCAAAGCCTGCATAATGTTTGCAGAGCAAATAATTTGAATACAAACATGTGTCGAAGAGCAGGTTTATTGACACTTAAATATATTAGAGCCGCACGGCAAAGACATAAGGAAGGAGGAACGCATACACATAGTTCTCCCAGAATTTTGTGATGCGCTGTTGCTCCCAGACAAGAGACACAGTTCTTTAGAGTGTTTTGTCTGCATGCTATAAACCGAAAGTATTTTAGTAAAAAAAGAGTCACAGTAACTATGTTTCCATCCAAGGGTTTTTTGGCGACAAAAGATGTAGCGCATCAAAAGTTTACCGATATATCTGATGGAAAGTATTTAACTCTAGCGCATAAACTCTATGTCGATATTTCAAATGTCGCAAAAAACTGGTTTGGAAAAAAATGTGTCTAGAAAATTGGCATTAACGCAAAAATATAGTGTCACATGACAGAATTTACCCCAATCGTTAGCCTGTGTTAATCATGACGACAAGACATACATTCTTGAAAGCCAATTTACTGTACATGTAGCATTACTCGCACTGTTATGGATTGGTCTTAAATGCATAACTGCACAGATCCGATGCTGCAAACACATCTGCGTCATGACACTTCCAGGAGTGCCAACACAAATATCTCGTATGTATCATGCACCTGTCATCAACATGTGCACAGAGAACAAATGAATGGCCACTCATTGCGATTCATTTAATCGCGGTAGCAATCCATTTATTTATCGAAGTTGCTTTTCCACACCATTCAAAATAATAGATGGCAGTCACAGAATTAGTCCACAATACAAAAAACATATAATTTCTATGCACAAAGATGTTTTAAATTAAAAATACACAATACTATGAGAAAAGCTTCAGTGTTGTTTTTTTGGAACACTAACATAAAGCCCAATTCTATAAAATTATTGTTTAGCTTACTTTTGAAAAAAAATGCCGGCAAAATTCCCTGTATTAAATAAAATAAATTACCAAACGAAAAAATAATATCGGCCTACATATACTTGAAATCAGAATTATTTGTCCAATGCCGAGTTCACTTTCAGAAAACTAGCTTTTGAACATTTTAAAACGTACCCTCTTTACCTCGGATCGCATTTGCTGAGCTTCAGAAAATGTAAATTTCATTATGACACTAAAATTAATTTGAGATGATAATCAAGTTCAGTTGATCGTTAAAAGTTGCTGGACAAATATGCGGGACATAATGCAGTTGTGATGGCGATGCTTTAGATTAGATGATTGTTCAAAATAGCCTATTGAATATCAGGAATGTATCATATATGTAAACCCTGATATTACACCGCTTACATTTTTCTTAAATAGCTGTTCACACAGCATATACACATCGATGGATGCTCCTTACACTAAGACCAAAAATTTCCCCACTACTTGGTGCAGGTTGTCAGCTTGAACAGGGCCATGATGATTCGCTTTCGAGTCGGAACCGGTGGCAACCTGATAGGCGCAACATCAGGACCATTATTACAGTCCTATCAGAAGGGCAACTGCTCCCTTTTGACTGCAATTCCTCGTCTTCTGATTGCATTTATTTGTAAAATTAAAATGACAGTAAGCTGTCTAATTTCAATGAATTGTCTCAATACTCTCCCCATTTTACAAATTGGGGACATCTGGGAGGCGAAAAGTACACAATTAGCGATATACACACATTTCTTTATGGAAACGGCTTAAGAGCAGATTTCTTTTGTGATTAAAAACCTATGCGACAAAGTGTTTTTTTAAGCATAATGCCATCACACACCATTTTTATTGATAAAAGGACATTTGAATGGAAACAGGCAGAAGACAGCAAATTTCACAAACATTTTTACGCATTTTCGCTTTGTCAATATCAGAACAGCGCGAAAAGTAGGTTAGTGGCTTCAATTTCTCAGAAAGTGAAAATATTGTTCTTTTGAACACATTGGATAGAAACGCAGCTTTATTTGCACATTGTTTTTGCGATATTATGGTTTTTCACGTACATTTAATTCGCAACTTGGAAGAAAACGCAATGATTTCATGGATCAGGAAACTTTTGCAGTGTTTAGTGACAAACAGGTGTTAAGGAAAGTACTGTGGTAGATTTGGAATAAAATAAAATAAAATGTGCCTTTTACCCTGGGGTGCATTTAGCCCCGTTGTACCCTACTTAACGTCTTTCATGAGGGAATGAACCACAAACTTATGAAGCATTGCGAAGGACATAATCGAAATAAAAATGCTGGAAATATATAAAACTATTGATATTAAGATTATAAAATATTTTAAGTTTACTGCAAAATATTCAGATGTACAGTGCATCCGGAAAGTATTCACAGCGCTTCACGTTTTCCACATTTTGTTATGTTACAGCCTTATTCCAAAATTGATTAAATTCATTATTTTCCTCAAAATTCTACAAACAATACCCCATAGTGACAACGTGAAAGAAGTTTGTTTGAAATCTTTGCAAATTTATTAAAAATAAAAAACGAAAAAAATCACATGTACATAAGTATTCACAGCCTTTGCTATGACACTCAAAATTGAGCTCAGGTGCATCCTGTTTCCACTGATCATCCTTGAGATGTTTCTACAACTTGATTGGAGTCCACCTGTGGTAAATTCAGTTGATTGGACATGATTTGGAAAGGTGCACACCTGTCTATATAAGGTGCCACAGTTAACAGTGCATGTCAGAGCACAAACCAAGCCATGAAGTTCAAGGAATTATCTGTAGACCTCCGAGACAGGATTGTATCGAGGCACAGATCTGGGGAAGGGTACAGAAAAATTTTAGTGGCCTCCATCATCCGTAAATGGAAGAAGTTTGGATGAAAACCTGCTCCAGAGCGCTCTGGACCTCAGACTGGGGCGAAGGTTCATCTTCCAACAGGACAACGACCCTAAGCACACAGCCAAGATAACAAAGGAGTGGCTCCGGGACAACTCTGTGAATGTCCTTGAGTGGCCCAGCCAGAGCCCAGACTTGAACCCTATTGAACATCTCTGGAGAGATCTGAAAATGGCTGTGCACCGACACTCCCCATCCAACCTGATGGAGCTTGAGAGGTCCTGCAAAGAAGAATGGGAGAAACTGCCCAAAAATAGGTGTACTCAAAAAGACTTGAGGCTGTAATTGGTGCCAAAGGTGCTTCAACAAAGTATTGAGCAAAGGCTGTGAATACTTATGTACATGTGATTTTTTTTTTTTTTTTTTTTTTGTTTTTTATTTTTAATACATTTGCAAAGATTTCAAACAAACTTCTTTCACGCTGTCATTATGGGGTATTGTTTGTAGAATTTTGAGGAAAATAATGAATTTAATCCATTTTGGAATAAGGCTGTAACATAACAACATGTGGAAAAAGTGAAGCGCTGTGAATACTTTCCGGATGCACTGTATCAGTAGATTGAGAGTGTAGGGAGACCGACTCGATTGCGTAATTCAGTGTCACAGGAGTGGGCCAATATAATCAATTTCTGATGGATAAATCAAGTCCCATCCTACATTTTTTATGAGGTGTATTTTACAGTATGTAGGTTAAATATCCTATTTCACTCGGAAATGCATCCCATTACTGAAGTAAAATGGTTTGCGATCATGGTTTCATGTTTCCTTTAACAATGATAATGCATTAAAGAGATTAACATTAATCAGGATTGATATTTTTATTATGATTATTATTTGTTTGGGTGGGGTTTTTTGTTTGCTTTTACAGCTTGATGACTGTAAAGACTTTGAAGAAAGGAAAATGATCAGGGCTGCAATGAGAGAACTCCGAAAGAAAAAGCGAGGTAAATACCTCTCTACTTTTGTTTTTATAGCCCTTCCTCTCTTCTTCTGCCCTTCTTCTCTCCTCTCTGTGATACTCTTTGAGTATCTGTTCTAGACATATCTCTGCTAGACATTCTTTGTTCTTCCTTTTATTCAATCTGATGTATCTCTCTCTCTCTCTCTCTGCTCTCAGAGGCTAAGCTGGGGTGCACACTGGAGGAAATGGGTAGGGATGCTGGATCATGTGTGCTTTTGCCCAGTTCACTCTTCGCTGAGCCCTAGTAACGTTTTTACTGTGGGGCTTACGAAGCATCATTTAGAGCTTTTGATAGCTGATGTTTTTGTCTGTGCTTGTATTTAACTCATGAGTGTGATACTCTGATTACTCCTGTCCTTTTATTAATGTTAGATTGTGCATGAAAGTGTATGTGTTTTGTAATCATGTGGTACTGCTCACTTTGTGTTTGCTTAATAGAATTGACATATTCGAAGCCCCTAAGAGGACTGGGTGGGGATTTATTTAATTTTTTTCTGAAATAGTTTTGTGTTACCTCGCAATACGTTTTGCATTCCCTCACAATAAGTTTTGTGTGCCCTCACAATAAATTTACCATGGTTTTACTAAAATAACCATATTTTAACCTTGATATTCATAGTAAAACCATATTAATAATACAGGAAAACAAAAACTATGGTAATAAAAATCATACTTTTGTGGTTATTTTGATTTTACTACAAATACCATTGTATTTGTAGTAACCACAAGATTAACTATGGTTAATCTATAATAAAACTATGGTTACTATATGGATACAGTATACTGTAATAAAACCATGGTTTCTGCCAAAAGAACATGGTTACTTAACTAACTTTTCATAGTTGGCCTACTACAATATTACTATAGTAAAACCATGGTTTCTGTCAAAAAATAAGTAAATAAAATTATAATAATAATAAAAGGTTAGCCTAAAACAATCATGGTTACTACAATATTACTACAGAAAAAACATGTTTTCCACCAAAAACTATGGTTACTACCAGGGTAGGAAATTTGCACCCGCCAAATGCGGGTAAATCATGCGCAGTGGTGGGTAATTTTGCTCATCCACCCACCACTGTGGCAGGTGACATAGACATCCCGGAGTGACATAAGACAAGAAATGTCGTGTTACAAACAGACGTGCATTTGAAGAAGCACACTTGATTATATTTTGAAGAACAGATGACAGAAAAGCTGTCTGTGCATGTCTGATTCACTGGAACGCACGCATTTCACGAGTTCTCACTATTTCTTCACTGGAACACTTTGCAAGAATTGTGTCATATATGGCCACGTACACACTAAAAAGTTTCGGGTGTGACAACTGCATTTAAATATGGGAGTGAATCCCCTATTTTTTCATTCCATGTACATGTACGGGACACAGGACTGACTCCCTTGGGTAACACCATCCGGCAATGGTTAGCTGCCGTTAACGGAATCACTGTCTTTTGTTCACGCTCGTCTAAGCGGCTGCTGTTTAAAGAGTGCATGCACTCATGCTGGACTATTATCAAAGAATCTCTGCTGTATGTACCAGTTATCCCAAGACTGCAGGGATGTTTAGAGAAACTATTGAGGAGTGACAGACTGGAAAGTATGAATGAGAGGAGATACGCACATAACTCTGTGAGTCTGATTTGCACCAGGAGAAGATGGAAACATCTCGAATGCGCCACTGATCATGTAATTAACCTTAATGAGTTGTTCGGTTCAGTTCTGTACACACTACGTAGAATTTTTGAGAATGCGGCTGTCACTTCCTGAATTTTTGGGGAGTTTACCTCGGTTGTATAATGTGGTTGCCACTCACGTATTTTATCGAACTGTATATGTACAGAACAGGTTTAAGCACTAAAAGGTGAACTGACAACCGTATTTAGTTGCCGTGTGTACGTAGCCTATCAGTAGCTGTATATGATCAACATTGGAACTACAGGTGAATTGGTATATGTTGTCACAGGTTGAAGGAGTGGCAGGACCCAAATGCAGAGTAAAAGGGAATTTATTAACAAAAAACAAGGCAAACAAAAACTACCCCATAGGGTTAAACACAGTCACGGCTGGAAACCCACTGAAGCTGGGCTGTGTCCAGGACCGGAATCAACAGACGGGAAACTGGACCAACTGGAGACCAACATGAATCACGAAACAAGACAAACTGGCACTGGACAGTACACACGAGGAGACTAAAAGAGGGAGAGAAATCAAACGGGTTAACAAGCAGGACATGTGTGACTAATGAACTAATAATAAGCAAACAAGGAGGCGGGGTATGACGCAAGAATGAGAGACACGTGGCAATACACAAACAAAACAAAGCCACGTGCTCTCACAAGACACAGACACCCGAATGGCCTGAGCACATATCGCCAAGACAACAGGCAACATGCGCTCATGCCAACCCTGAGCGTACATCGTGAGTCAAACGCCATACGATGCACACAACAGGCAACAAAAGGATAAAGGACACCTGTGCGAGGGTTCGGCCACACAAATCCGACACCTCAGACCGAAGTGGCTGAACCTCATCACAACGTGAAGACGTGAGCACAAAGCAAAGCGCATCAGTGGTCGCGAGAGACAGACATAAACAATTGACATGAGTGCATGCCACCAAGATGACATAAGCGCAATGCACTCACGGCAATAACAGACAGAATATGGAGCATGCGTGTCCGGATCCCGACACCAACCGAAACCGAACCAGACAGGGAAGTCAGGATCCAGACACCATGCTCCAAACATGAAACATGAGACTAGCCGAGGAGCGCATGTCAGGGAAATCACAACCGAAGCCGTGCACTCACACAAAGACAGAGAACAAAACACAAGACAGACATAGAACAATGATGTTACAGTCTTGCCACATAAAAACCCAGACTGACAAAGTGACAGGACCGTGACATGTGTCATAATCCAGTACAACCTCGGAAAGGGTTCTTGAACAAGAAGTTTCTCTTCTGTGCCTATCTACTCTTTAGCCTCCATTGAATGTTGCAGAATTATCATTATTATAATAATTATAGCTTGGTATTATATGTTATATTTTATATTCTAAAATAACATACACTGGTGGCCAAAAGTTTGGAAAAATGTACAGATTTTGCTGTTTTGGAAGGAAATTGGTACTTTAATTCACCAAAGTGGCATTCAACTGATCACAAAGTATCACTATAAACATCGCCATCACTATTTGAAAAAAGTCATTTTTGATCAAATCTAGACAGGCCCCATTTCCAGCAGCCATCACTCCAACACCTTATCCTTGAGTAATCATGCTAAATTGCTAATTTGGTACTAGAAAATCACTTGCCATTATATCAAACACTACTGAAAGCTATTTGGTTCGTTAAATGAAGCTTAACATTGTCTTTGTGTTTGTTTTTGAGTTGCCACAGTAAGCAATAGACTGGAATGTCTTAAGGTCAATATTAGGTCAAAAATGGCAACAAAAAAGAAACCGCTTTCTCTAGAAACTCATCAGTCAATCATTGTTTTGAGGAATGAAGGCTGTGCAATGCTTGAAATTGCTTGAATGCTTGAAGATTTCATACAAAGGTGTACACTACAGTCTTCAAAGACAAAGGACATCTGGCTCTAACAAGGACAGAAAGAGATGTGGAAGGCCAGATGTACAACTAAACAAGAGGATAAGTACATCAGAGTCTCTACTTTGAGAAATAGACGCCTCACATGTCCTCAGCTGGCAGCTTCATTGAATTCTACCCGCTCAACAACAGTTTCACGTACAACGGTAAAGAGAAGACTCAGGGGTCTTATGGTAAGAATTGCAAAGTAAAGCCACTTTTGAAACAGAAAAACAAAAAGAAAAGTTTAGAGTGGGCAAAGAAACACAGACATTGGACAACAGATAATTGGAAAAGAGTGTTATGGATCTTATCCCCATTGAGCTTTTGTGGGATCAGCTAGACTGTAAGGTGCGTGAGAAGTGCCCGACAAGAAAGCCACATCTATGGCAAGTGCTACAGGAAGCGTGGGGTGAAATGTCACCTGAGTATCTGGACAAACTGACAGCTAGAATGCCAAGGATCTGCAAAGCTGTCATTGTTGCATGTGGAGGATTTTTTGATGAGAACTCTGAAGTATTTTTTTTTTTCAAATTGTAATTGTAATTTTTCACATTATTAATGTCCTGACTATACATTGTGATCAGTTGAATGCCACTTTGGTGAATAAAAGTACCAATTTCTTTCCATAAGAGCAAAATCTGTGCATTATTCCAAACTTTTGGCCGCCAGTATAGTTAAAATTTTATATTTCCCTCGCAAAACTTACTGCGAGGGAAAGCAAAACTCTTTCAGAAAAAAAATTACCACCCTGTCCTGTTGGGGGGTCTGTAAACACACATGGTACTACATTCATCGATTATTAAACAAAAATTGTAATAACATTGATTTTTCTAATAGTAACAGTACAATACAAATTTAATGATATTAAAAATGCTTAAAATGATAAACATAAAATCTTCTGCCCATTATTCTTTATTTTTTGGACTTGATATATTTTAGCGAGATCTCACATCTTTGTGCCAGTGATATGTGCAGTATATGTGTGTGTGTGTGTGTGTGTGTGTTTTATTTTAACCATGCCTTGGAGTTGTATATGAGGGCATACCTGATTATTTTGGAATTTAGATATCAAAATATACAGTGTATTTTGCATCAGATGGTACCTTTAGTGATATTTCAACCCTTTCCTCTCTCCTACTTTAACATCCTACTTCTCAGTATTTCCTCCAGGAGACAAACACGTAAATAGGTGGACATTTAATGACAGAGTCCATTAAGAAATCCAATATTAACCAAATTAAATATTGACCAATGGCATCAAATTTAAATACTAATATGGCCACTAAGATGGCCACTGATGTATTGTGCATCACTAATCTGAATCCATGCCCTCTCTCATCCACATTTTCCTCTGTCTTCATCCTAATTTCTCTTTCCTTTGTCATTCATAATCACTCCTGACTTTCATATTCCCATCCTCCTCAGATCAGAGAGAAAAGGAGAGAGATGTTCGTCTGAAGGAGCTCAGACAGCAGAGAGAAGAGAGGGCTCAGAAAACTCGGGTGGGTGGAGACACCAGTGAAGTGGTAATGAAGAAGACTGAGCGGTCTACAGATGGCTCCACCATCAGCCACATAACCAATCGTGTTTCAAAGACAGGTACTGCAACAGTAGAGTACTAAACTCTGCTTGTATGAGTTTGAAGAGAAGAGGAGATTATTGTGGTATTTATCGGCACAGCTTATTCTGACCAAGAACTGCCCACGTAGACAGGAAGAGGGTGTCTGACCAATATACAAAGTGACAAGCCAGAGTTTACTTGTTTAAATATCTGAATTATCCCCGAGAGCAAAGGAGAGTATACAGGTGTGATCAAGGATGCCTTGCATGCTTGCTACTAAAGGTCTCAAATAAGACTCATATCTTTAAATGATTCAAAGCTGTAAATTTGGTCAAATCCAATGAATGCTTTTCCCTTGAACTGCTCCATGAAGCAGTCTGGGAACTCTGGTGGACTAATACAAATCTTTACTTACTTTATATTGGAGCTTGTTGTTTTGAGAAAGCTTTTGCTAATTTGGTGTGCAATATGCATTAGACAGTGCATAAGCAGTCCTTTTATCAAACAAGCTGCACTGAATATGTTTATATTCAGTGCAAACCTGTTTGTGGCCTGTTTGTAACTTGATTGTAACACTGTTATTGTTTGCATGTGCAGATGATGCTGGCAGGACGTCCCGCAGCACTATCATGGAATCCAGCTATGTTCAAAAGACAGAGAGTGAGTTCATTAGACCCTCTTTGTACTCATACTCTGGGAAAATTCACTAAAGCCTGGTTCACACTGTGCGATTTTGCCGTCTGAGACAAATTTTGGCGATCGCAAAATATTTTTGTCGTAGGCTTTCGTCAGCCTCTGATTGCTTAGTGTGGCATATTTACTGACAGCCAATTAACTGCCTTTGTGATGAATCTTTGCCTCCGACAAAGTTCTGGCAGTGTCACAAATCGTACAGTGGTCAAGCTCAGTTTATTTATAGAGCACATTTAAAAACAACAAGTGTATACCAAGGTGCTGTACATGGGCAAATAAAACAATGAATTAAGGGGAAATAAAAAAAACAAGATTGACATTAAAAACAATAAACAAAACAATATACATTCATACAAAAGCACCAAGTGTGCACCCTGCTTAAGAATTAAATGTGCCCTCTTATAGCATTGTTTATTTGCACATGCTGTCACATTGTTTCAGGGCCAGATTCACTAAAGGAGTTATGCAAATCGGTTAACAGTGTACCACAAATATTTTGTGCTGAATGCCTTTTGCACGACACAATTTCCCATCTTCCAGGCCGGTTCTGAGTGCAAGGTTGTGGAGGATCCGGCATCACCCCAGAACTGTAATCCAGACACCTAAATCGGCTCTTTAAAGTGCTTAAAGTGCCCTCGGCTACATTGCACTTCTGGATATCTGGCATGATCAATAGAAAACGTACACAATGTCAATTACACAAGGCAAATAGCACAGAGTTTTGTTAAAAAAAAAAATAATAATAAAAAAGTACAATTGGACCCAATTTGTATTAGGTGTCTTTAACTACTATATACTTAAGCATTTGAAACAATGTACTTATTATGTACATGACTTGAAATACTTGTGCCGCAGCGCTATTTTGGTGCATTTAGCACTTGGAATGCAAGTGGTTAGTGAAGAAGACACAGGCATGCAGAAGTGGCACATCTGTTTAGTAAATTCACCCCTTTTTATTTCAGCATGATGACATAAAAATAAATTGACTGTGGTGACATTTTTGGAAATGTATATTACCTGGTTCATTACACGTATCGCAGCTGTTCTGAGGTGAAATGTCCACTGTTTTGCTCTAAAAGCAAGTTAAATGTTCTCCCAAACAGATGAGGTGAAGATTAATACTCTGTTGAGATTTAAATTAACAAAACCTACCTACCTTACTACCCTAAACCTAACCGATAGTGTCATAACAAATGTGAGATGAAAAATGCAGTTGTTGAAGTAACCGTGTCATTTTGTGGTGCTTCTATGACACCTTTGGCTCACGTGTTTGACTCGCGTGCTCTTCAGGGTAGGGTTGCACCAGCTGTGCGTAAGGTCTTAATTAAGTTGGAATGTAAAGTTCACACTAAGGGCTTAGTAACTACTAGATAGTTTGTAACTAAGTCAGTGCTTAATTTGGTTGTATGGCAAAACTTAGCTAGTAGATCGTAAGCTCTCCGTAAAGTGATGCGTATTCGCATAATATGACGTTTACCTGAATTGATCCAATAAGAAGCCTTCAAATTTGAACACTAAAGTGTTCAAATGATGTGCATTTCAGTTTTATTATGTTACAGTTAATGTTCAAACCTTGTTTTCTCACATAACTGTCAGCTGTTATAAATATCCCCATTTAAATACGATCCGTAATAAATTATAGATTTAATAAATAGTATATTCAGCCTATGCAAATAATATTATTCAGGAACTGTATCTAAAATTAATAATGGGCAATAAATGAATAGGCTGGAACAACTGACATTTATTCATTTTAATATCCTATATATTTTGTATGTGTTGAAACTTGACACCAGGCGACGCACCTGTGAAGTGCACTGTTAGATCGGTTTCATGCTGAAGAGCCACTAAGAAGTAAGAGTTTTACATAATGTTCTCTCTTGTAAATATAAATGTGTAAATGGCAACATCATCATATATGTCTAAAGGTTTGAAGTCTCTCATGCAAAACATGAGCTCATTGATGTCATTAAATATCAGTCTGCTTTTTTATTCCAACCATTAGTCCTGGTCGTAAAGGACTGCCAAAAATATTTAGTTTATACATAGGGTTACGTTCTACCTATGCTTAATGGTGCATCACTCAAATATTTAGTAGTGCATAAATTGTGAATTAGTGCCCATTTACGCCACAACTAGGCTAAGTTGTAACTTACGTATAGCTGGTGCAACCGGCCCCAGGACTCATAACCAAGTCCTTTGCATTGCACATGTAACGCTCTATCAGCTGAGCTACCGCACAATTTGATCACGCTAGAACAAGCTTGTAAATGTAGATGGTTATGTAATGCAAATGTTAAAATGTATTGCCTTACAAGTCATGTGCTATAGTAAAAGTTTTCGATGTCATAAAATAGCACTGTGTGAAGAACAGGGCAAAAGTAGTTATTTATGAAAGAGAATTTGTGTGAGAGAGAATAAAAGTCATTGTTGTAGTAGTGCCTCTAGTGATCATTTCACCTGGAAACTGCTGCGATATGTACGACGAGCATCGTAAAAATCATTTAGCAAAAATGTAGGTAAAGTAACAGGATTTTGTGAGAACAGGTTTCTTTTAGTTTCATTTCTATCAGTTCCCCTGTCAAACCTTCTCTTTTCTCTTATTGTCCCATAAGAAGGCACAATGCAAACTAAATCCTACAGCTACTCCAGTGCCACATCCACAAGAAAGATTGGCAGGTAAGTGGCATGAAAAACTCATTACAACTCCTTGTAATGTAAAAAAAATAAAAATAATTTAATGTGTCTGTTTTGTCATCTGAGTAATATATTAGAGGTGTTTGCTAAAATTAGCATCACTGTTAATATTGCACATACTAGTCTTGGGTATTTGCACAAACCCCATTTTAGATTGTATTGTTTTTTTATGCTCAGATATACTTCAATGTTTTGTTTCTCTCTCTCTGTTCACTAAGTGTTTTTGACCGTGAAGATGACACGCCTCGTAGTGGAAGCAGAACATCAGCTCTTGAGCGCAGACAGGCAGAGAGAGTGGAGTTGATGAGATCTCAGACACTACCCAAGACATCTGCAGCTCAGGCACGAAGAGCCATGATTGAAAAACTTGAGAAAGACACTGGAGGGTGAGCTTAAAGTTTTTTTCAAGTGTTTTGAGCACATTTAGTTCATTGAAGTGCCAGCTATTCAGCAACATCTCTTTTTCCATATAGCAGTTCAGCGATTACAGTAAACAAGGTGCAGCGTTCCACAAGCTTTGGTGTGCCCAATGCCAACTCCATCAAACAGATGCTTTTGGACTGGTGCAGATCCAAGACACGTTCCTATGAGGTAAAAGGAGTGAATCAGAACCTGACTTAAAGGGATAGTTCACCCAAAAATTAAACCTCAGTCATAATATTGTTGTTGATCCAAACCTGTATGACAGTGTTTTTTTCCATTAAGTTATTTAGCAGAATGTCTAAGCTGCTCTTTTTATTTAACAAAAGTATAAAGTGATTTGAGGTCCTTTTAAAAAAGGACAAAAAGCACTATAAAAATCATGGAATGCTTAACCAATCGTATTAGGATTCAGATCACTGCAACCAGAGGTGGAAGTCATCCAAATATGGGCAGAGAGGATCGTTCACTCTAATTACATAGGGCCAGCGGGAGATGGTGCCAAGTACATGAGACAAACTCGATGGCTCAAATGACAGAATGGAACTGAATGAGATCTCGTTACTTATGCCTGCATGCTTTGGAGAGAGAGCATACCTTTAGTCATTGTTGTATTTGCATGTGTAATTAGTTCTTATGAACAGTAATTATGTTCAATTTGTTTGGAGAGGCTTTTGGACACTTGGAGGAATTTTTAGACACTAGGATAAATTATTTTTGTAATGCTATAACTTTTGATTGCTTTGAGATACCAACACAAAATTATACTCAGTGAAAGGCGACATGATTGGGAACAAAACAAACCCATTTTTTCAGAGCTACCTTATTTGCACCCTGAGATATATAATGTCAAATCAGAAAAAAAGTTCATTTATGGCTAAAGTTTTTGTGTGTGTGTGTGTGTTTTCAGCAGTTTCTTAGGCTGAAAGTCTCATAATTATTCATAATGTACATTTTCTTAAAAATGATACCAAACAATTGCTCCTCTTTTGTTTTAGTTTTTGTAGAGTTGTAAGCCTTTAATTTGGGCATGCCACTGAAACAGGAAATCTTAAAAAATAAAAACACCTTCAGAGCTTAAAGAGTTAATGCCTCACTTCATATTCTGTGAGAATGAAGTTAAAAAGAAACTCCCCGCTAAAATTATATCCTTGTCCATTGTGAAAATTCAGTGTAGCTGTGTACGAAGCACCGCACACACTGAGGTCACTGCCAAACGAAGCAACTTCCTATTGGTCAATGCACCGAATTCTTAAGTCAAAATTCACCAAACTTTGCACGAAATTAACTATCATGCAGATTTCCATTTGAGATTACTGTATTTCGCCCATGGAATTTTGTTGTACAAAGGTGAATGTGACCACGCCTTTACTATTGTGCCTGTTGCCAACTGTTGCTCTCTTTGTCTCCTGCATGTGATGAAGAATGTGGACATCCAGAACTTCTCGTCCAGCTGGAGTGATGGTATGGCGTTCTGTGCTCTAGTGCACAACTTCTTTCCAGAAGCCTTTGACTACTCCAGCCTCAGTCCCAGTAACCGCAGGCACAACTTTGAGGTGGCCTTCAGTACAGCAGAGTGAGTCATATGCATATGTCGCATTATCAAATGGGTTTCAAGATGCATTTTACAATGATATATTTATATATACATTTGTTAACATAATTTTTCAGGTTATTTGTATCTGTGGACAATAATTTTGACTCACCATTCAGTTTGTTAAACTTAAAGGGGAAATGTGTGTACACTAATGCACTACAGTGGAAGCCTAGCAGGCAACTTTGCCAACAAAAATGTAAAATATGTAACTACCACATTGTTTTTAAGTATAATCGTAACACTTAAAAATGTCTGTTAAGTTAATTCCGATCTTTTAAACTCATGTCACGGCCAGCCAAAAAGTAAACTTGGCTATGTTTCTTGGTATCTGCGCAATGACGGGAAGTGGCGCAAGTCCGTAAAGCACTGTTTACATGTTGGTAACACATAAGTTCATCCACTTAAAAAGTAGTCCCATCTCAAAATAGTTTCTTTAAAAAAATGTACAGCTCAAATAATGCAATTTTTTGCATTAAAACTGCTTTAACAACAAGATGAGCTTCACATTTCTGCTTTTAAACCCTTCCTTACACATGCTAGACTAACATGGTAAGTGCACTACTGGAAAAAAAATGTTGTTCACTTTTACAAACTGAGGGATGAGTCAAAATTATTGTTTTCATATTCAAAAGAATGCCACAGATTAAGCCATAGACTTAAATTGTGTTTATCCCAGAATATTCCTTTAAAGACTGTTTTTTTCAACCTCCCAATAAAGACATTTTATAGAAGGACATTCTATAAGGAAAGACGAGTCTATTTACTATGCAAAGTGTTATCTCTAGAAATCCTGAGTTTTGTTGTTTAAGCCTGTTTCAGTAATACAACCGAAGCTATTAACAAGATCCGATCTGCATCTCTAGTCTAATCATGTTTTAATAAACTTTCTTTTATTCACTTAAGTCCACTTAAATGAATAAACCTTACTAGCTTTCCAAATATTTTTATTTGCATTTCTACTTTCCTTCCCCTCCCCAGCATAACATAACATTTTTGCATTTATGCTCCTTTTGAATTGAGAAACATCCAGCCGGACACTAAGGAATGACCACAGTATAGTGTCTCCTAATGAAAGACCATTAATCAAAGACAGTATATAGAGTAGGCCTGAACCTGCTTCCTCTCTCCTTTCCTTCTGCCTGGTTGATCTGTCCCCAGGCAATTCCCATAGATACTCTCTAATTTTATGACTATCACCCTTAATCTAAATATGAGCACTGGTTTATTTCACTTCCCATGCTGTTGTCTCTATTAAAGGCACAATCTGAAATTGCTTAAATGTCCGGCAAGTCATTAGTGCTACTGATTTAATTGTTGGAGGTCACCAAGTCACTGTACTTGGTCACCAGTTCCTAATCAATTACAGTTTCCAGCTGTCTTCTTTCTTATTGGTGATTGCCAAATTGCACACGGCTCATTTGCACAAATTTGAACTCTTCTCAACTTCTTGATTTCGCCAAAATTTGCTGTCTCTCATGTTGCATAAAACGGCGCTTTAAGACCTAGCCCCAGGCCAACCAGTACTTTCATCACTTAATTAAGATTCATGAGCAAAGCTGATAAGTTTTATATTGTGTCCTGCCCTTGCTTTTAGAATGGACAGTATATGAATTGGGACGCAAAATCTGCATCTTGTTTTTTTTTTTGTTTTGTTTTTTTTTTTTTTAAGCTTTGTTTATAGTCTCTTGCCGATTTTCTGATGTGATATTAGAGTGTTTACAATCAATAACAGATGGTGTCTTCGAAGAGTGCGGTCTGCAGTGCTGCAGCATGTTCCCTCCCATCACCTGTATCACTAAGCTTCTGTACTTTAGATGCATTTTAGCTAGATGTACACTGAGCAGGCTGTTTTATAATCAGAAAAACATTGTTTGTCTGGTGATTGAATGGTTAAGAAGCCCATCCACCTCACTATTTGCATTGCTATTACTGTCTTTCCACATGTCCATGTTCACAAACACATTTGCATAATGGGAACACTGAATGGACGCATAGTGTTGCTTTATTTCATGTTGTTTATGTCTGCCTGTGCACACATAGTTGTCATCAATGGAATCATTTACCCAAAAATGATAATTCTGTCATAATTTTCTTACCCTCATGTCAGTATAAACCCAGATGACTCTCTTTCCTCTGTGAAACACAAAAGGAGATGTTATGCAGAATGTCCGAGTTACTGATTTCCATACAATAAAAGTGGACTGTGATTTTTACATAATGAAAAAAAGCACCATAAAGTTAGCTCATATGATTGCTACACTATATTCCAAGTCTTCTAAAGTCATACGATAGCTTTGTGTGAGGAACACACTGAAATGTAAGTTATTATTCGCTGTAAATCTGAGAAGGGTATAGCTGCAGGCATAGCTCCAAAAAGGGGCGTGAGATCCAAATCGTCATTAAAGATATAGGGAGCCCTAACCTAATCCTTTCCCTAACCTTAACCCTTTTGGAGTAACCCCGCCCCCTTTTGGAGTAACTCTGCCTTCTTTTGGAGATTCTGCCCCCATTTGGAGGTCTCCGTCCTGCAGCTATACCTACTTGGTAAATCTTTTTCTCAACCGGAGCTTTGAAATCGAATTCACTCTTCCGCATATTCAAACTTGACGATCGGTCATATGCATAGGCGTATGCATGGCTGGGACATGTCCCTACCACTTTTTGCTTTTGCCAATTTTGTCCCCACCACATTTTGAAATAGCTTTCATCAGTTAAGTGTCTAATGCAGAAGAAACATCTCCAGTTCCTGAGCATGAGTTTTTTCGTGTGTATTATAAGTGGCGATCTAGCGCTGAAGTTTGTTAATTTTAATGTTATGATGAGTGCTCGTTGTGGCTGTTATTAGTGGCGTTGAGTGACAGCGGTGGCGATGTTCTCTCATGCATCTAGACAAGCTCTTTATTCGTGCCGCAGCTCACTCTCTTTTCCAGTTAAATCGTGAAGCAAAATGCAAACAGATGCGATCAAACCGGTGTGATTACACTAGGCTGGGCTCAGACGCGTACAATCAAACCGGTGCTATCTGCATTCGTGCTGATGTTTACCAGCAAAAGAAGGATTAAAGCGGTTGTCATAATGAACCAGCTGCTCAGATATTCTTTTCAACATCACAATATCTTTATTTTTATATGTTACAAACATTCAGACAATCGCTAAATAAAAGTTTAAGCCGTTACCATCGGAGCTGACTGTTTTGATGCAGCGATGTGGCCATGTTTTCTTACGTCAAACAAAGAATATACAAACTAGTCAGTCCCCTCAAGCCTTCGCCGATTCTGTCCGTCACTCATTCCAACCACTGGGAAAGTGGAAGGGATAGGTTTTTAGAACCTTCTATGCTTCTATGGCGAACTCAGAATCCCATGTGGCATTGCATGTAAACAATATGGCGGCACGCATAGACGGCAAGCGCATTCGCGATCGCATCTTATATATCATAATCGATCATTATAAACATCTAAAAACCACATATGTTTGATCATATATAATCTGTCCTCCTGTGCATCTGCGGTGAAGTGTAAGGTAAGGTTTTTTTTTTATTTTATTTTTTTATTATTATTATTTATTTATATATTTATTTTTTTTTTTATGACAGCACGCATTAAAGAACTCACGCTGGGGGGTCCGGTCCGTCAGTACAAAAGAAACTCATGTGCGAAAAGGTTTAATTAGTCATCAAGACTGTTTATCAAAACAGTAAAAGATTATTTGACATTATCTGCACATAACCTAATTAATATTGAAAAAAATGTCCCCACCACTTTTTCAAATAAAGTGATGCCACTGGTCATGTGATATGCAAGAACAAATGATACAATGCTTCTTTATGCCGCATATTTGATTAAACGTGACTGTGAATTAAATTTAAGAGGTACGGCAAAGAGAGTTTTAATGAATTACAACTTAAATTTTGGTCTTACATTTCAGACTTGGAATGAGTCGTATGGACTACTTTAATGTTGTGTTTTGTGTGCGCGCAACTTTTGTAGAAAGTCATACAGTTTTGGAATGACATGAGGGTGAGAAAATTACAAATTTCACTTTAGGGTGAACTATTCCTTTAAGATTGTGAAGCATGAAAACACATTAAAATTTGCTGTAGTCACAGAGTTTAATGTTGGCTTTTTTATTTTGTGTGTCTTATTTCTTTCTCCGCACTGCTCCTCTTATCTCACTGTCCTGTTGGCTGACCCTGGCCACCCCTTCTCTATTTTTCTCTTTAATAATTCTACTTTTCCATCTATTTTATATCCCACTTTGATCTACTGATCTGTTGTTTCTATGTTCTGTCTTTTGGTTTACTACTTCCTCTCTGTCTTCCTCAATCGATTCCTCCCTTTACTTCCTCCTCTTCCTCCTGTTGCCCCCTTCATTGCTGTGAGAGTAGGAAGCTGGCAGACTGTCCACAGCTTTTGGACGTGGAGGATATGGTGCGGATGCGGGAACCCGATTGGAAGTGCGTGTACACGTACCTCCAGGAATTCTACAGGGGCTTGGTGCTGAAGGGCCTGGTCAAAACCAAAAACTCCTCCTAGGGTCAAAACTCAAATGGTGAGAGCCAGAGGAGGAACAGCCCGGCCAGTCTTGGGACTTGTAAAAGGGCTGAGTATTAATTGAACGCAATGGTGGATGGAACAAACAGTCCTTTGATGATGTGGCTTTAACTTTTAAATGAAGATGTTGTGTATATAATGAAGAAATTGGGTACATAAGTGAAAGGCTTTACAAGAATCCATGCTAGCTAAACGTATCTTTAAAAAAAAATGCATCGTGTTTATAGTAAAAATGGCCAAAAACACAAGAAAAGATATGATAAAAGTGACACGAGGTTGCAAATCAGATTAAATTCAACAGTCATCAGTAATTTGACAATTAAAAATATTGTGTAAATAATGAATGAATTGACCAGATTTATTCCATTTGAATTTTTTTTAAATGAACCAAGATGCTCCAGGGAGTTACATTTTAAAATGACTCGTTAGATCAAAAAAAAGTAAAGTTGGTTCTCAAAAAAGCTATAGCATCCTTTGTTTGAAGATGCCACTTGGTATGATATTTTGTTTGTCTGATGAAATGACATTCATGCATTTTTAAGTGTAGCTTAAGTGTTCAAATAAGGGCCCCTGCATGTTAAAATAGACGCATTAGACCTAGTAATACCAGCTAGATATTTAACTTAAAAGCTAAGGCCTTTCTCAGTCTTGTCTGTGCCTTTTGGTCTAACAAATGCACCATGACAAGTAATGGTCTTTATCAAGGTGTTGTTTGTCAGTTTCTGGGGATTAGCTTAACAAAATTTTGTGCATCTGCCAACTCACCGGGTATGTTGGAGCAAAAGTAAACGAAACTGCAAACTGCACTGAAGACGCTGATGTCCAAACATGGTCTTACTTATAGACTTGTAAAATGAGACAGACAACAGGATGAAAGCCTGGTGTTTTCAAAAGCTCAGAAATGTCAGAAACAAAATGGATTCAAACAATAATCTTTGGTTGCTTTCTGCACATGTTAAATGTTCACTGTCACGTCGCAGATTGGATTATCACATGGTTACAGCTCTATGTTTTGTCTCTACCAGAACCTTGACTTAAAATGGTAGCAAAAGGATGACTTTAAAAGCTGCAACAGTTACATTATTCCCCTTTTTTGCCAGTAAGTAATCAGTAAGCTACAGTGGCCCCAAAAATATTTAGACACTGAAGACACACTTAAAAATCTATAAATGTAATTTCATCATATAACAAAATATCAAACCAGAGGTCATTTATTTTTTTAAAGAAATATAGCACAAGCACACAGTTTAACCAGAAAATTTCACTCACTAAAAGAAGTATGGAAGTATATTAATGACAGATGTCTTTGATAGAAAAAAAGTTTAATTGCACATTTAATTATTATTTTTTTTTTTTTCTTTTTCTTTTTCTTTTTTTTTTTTTTTGCATTTTTGGGGCAGCAATTTCATATGGTTGTATATTGCTGTGAATATCTCAACTGAAAAAAATTCACATAAAAATCATAATTCAACTGTTTAATTGATTTATCAAAACTGACTGCCGTACATTGAAAACAATGCAGGTGGAACTTCAATAATGCTACTAATCGGAGCCGAATGTGATGACACAGATTGTGTTAAAGGTTTGTTTGGTGAGGACCTCTCCATGTTGTGCTTGGTCAACACCCGATTGCACCACTTAGTGGTGACACATAGTAGCAGCAAGTGAAGATTATGCATTGGCACTCTCCTGCTTTTTCTAAAATGCTAGGATGTGCAAGGTTGAATTTTCCACCGAATTTGATCAGGGTTCCAGTGCATCCTGGAAAACCTGGAATTTTGCAATACAATTGTTTAGTCATGGAAAATGAGAAAAATACCTCCTGGAAAATAATTATTTGTCCTGGAAAATATTTGAGTACAATAAAACTGTGTCGCTAACAAGGTTTTTGTTACATGTACAAAAGGACTCGGAATGGGTGTCAAATACTCAAATTCGTATAGTTTTTCCGGCAGCTGCGCATTGTGAAACAACATCAGCGATTGACTGTCAAAGCCCTGTCATATAATTTCTTTGCTCATCTTCGGTCATCTCTGCTTTGCTCCGACAAAATAGTTTAAGTATTGATTTAGTGCAAAATAGTATTTTTTTTTTTTCGTTCCAACATTGCTGTTGTGTAAACTACAAAAACATTTGTGTTGTAAACTTTAGACAATGACGATGGTAGGACCGTTTTTTTTTTATTTTTATGAATTCACATCACGAGATGGTAACGTGGTGATGCGGCCTTTATACCTCGGTGAATTAATTTGTAATAATTCAACGATTGGAGTTTGCTTATACCACGGTTACCACATGTAGGGCCCTATGATTTCCGTGATGCAGAAAACATGGACAGAATCACTGAATCGAGTCATAAAAATGGCATTAGATATATAAAGTGCAGAATGTCACGGAATTAGGGACGAACATTTATGTTTGAATGCGCAATTAATAAAATTTAAATCGCGATATGTCGTAGTGGGATCATAAAGCCACAAAAGGCTGAGATATTAGTAAATTAATATATAATCTGCATGTGCTGCGTGCTCAAAATGAATATGGAGCCGTCCGCTCATACACAGAAAACACTTCATGATGAGCATCAAGCATGCTCCAATGTTAATCTCATCAATTAAATCACTTCTGAAAACATTCGATAACAAATATGAGACGAAAAAGATCATGACAAAAATCAAACGATTTAAAGCATACTGTTGAAAATAATACTGCAAGATATTAACAGTTCAAGATATAAACGGAAGAAACATCTGTTTATAGAAGGATTCACCTAATCCAATAATCCAGTGTTTTGGGGATTTCCCCGTTTGAGCTGAACACCAGCAAATGAACCTCTTTATACATTACTATATCCACAACATATATGTTATATTATAACTTACATCTGCACAGACAATTAGGCGAATGACCAGGTGAACTTGAACTGTTACGCGCTAATCATAATATGCATAACTTTTCGCATGCGGAGAATTTCATAACTTGCGTTGTGAATATGCTGTTTCCATAAAAAACACCCTACACACAATGCAAATGCCAAAATTGGCTAAACACGAACAAACTAATAACAGTCTCTAAAGCATGAAGAATTCAACTTCTAAAGAGTAGCTAATACTTCAGTATATTCGTTATATGCTATTATTTCTAGGAGATCAGGTTTTCACAACAAGAACAGTTGTACAATATTTTGGATCTTTTATGTTTGATACATGGTTAAATTTAAAAAATGTTTATACATTTGATTTGTTACAGTTTGACACATTTTGCAAATTATCATCAACTAAAAAATATCATTTTCGTTGACAAAAATTATATGCCATTTTCAACAGGGTAAAAATGACTAAAATGAATGATGAAATATTGACTAATTTTAAAGGACATTTTTGTCAAAAGACTAAAACTATGACAAAAACTAAAAACTGTTAATAATTAATGCTGTTGCACTCTGTGTGTAGTAGATGACAGAGAGCAAAACGCTCTGAAGCACATATCAGACTATATATTTATTTAATTAAATCTCAGCTTTTTGTGGTTTAATAATCACACTGGACCATGTAGTGAATTAATTATCTGGAGGTGAGAATCTACTGTCAAAAACACACAGAAAGCCAAAATAAAAGCTTGATTTAAATGGTGAAATTGGGAAAAAAGACTTAATTATAAAGTACATTTTTCTTGAACACGGTTAACACATTTACCAATTTTCACATTGGATTTTGACATTGTAGACGGCATCTCTCAGCAACACCGAACAAACAATAGGGGAAACAGAAGCATGTGTCCTGCAAAACACTGTATCCAGCCATTGCCGCGAACGGTTCTATCAGCTAATATTGGCGGGTATGGTGCTTTACAATTCAGGTCCAGTATTTCACGAACACCCGCAGCGTGGGAGCTGAGGTGGAGGTAGTGGGAGATATTTGATGAGCGGGAAGAGGGTGCCTATGGTACATTAACATAAGCCATATAGTCACTGCTAGAGACACCACCAGGCTTCTTTACGGGCACTAAAAACCTATGCATTGCATAAAAATATGATTCTCTGATTTGCAGCAGCTGCTTCTTGAGTTTGTCATTGCTTTCGGCCAATGACAAAAATAGAAAAATGCTACAGATTTCTGGTGCTATTTTGTGATTGGTTGGGGCGGTACAGCCCACCCTTAATGATTGCAACACATAGCCCACCCCCAAATTGCTTTTAACCAATGCACAAATCGTAAAAATAAAAATAAATCACATATTTTATTTAATGATGTGTTTGCCAAACATTTAATTGGGTGGGCAAGACTCACGTTTGGGTGGGTTCAGTCCACCCCTGCCCATGCCTACATCCGGCCATGGGTACACACCACAAACATACACACAACAGTGATTTCGTGTTATTGATCAAGTGATGGAGAAAGGACCTCTTAATGTTAATTTTATGTACAAAACAAACCCATGTGGGACTTGTGACAAAAATCATATACTTAGCAGCCTTTGTAAGGTGGAATTTAATTACCACAGAAGCTTGTCAAGTCTTACCTATCACCTAAAGGCCAAACACATGATACATGGCACTGATGAGGGACCGTTCGTGGAATGTCTGACAACATGCCGCTCAAAGTTTCGCTGGTGTTGAGCTAGGCGTTGACGCCCTGACGTGAATCATGTAAATGCGGCCAAAGGGCTTAACAGGAAATGCTAACTCTAATGCGGCTTCACAATTGCTGGATAGCCACAGACTTTCAGCTGATTAATATTGTGGAGGATGAAGGTTTAAGAGATTAAATGTGCATTAAAGTGAATACGCAACCTAGAAATGTTTAGTGTTACTTAAATTGGTGCTTTTTTAGGGCATTTCTATCTTTATACCATAGATAGCTTTGTTTGGAAAATGTTAACAAAGCATTATTGTTACATATTGTTTTGTCTTCTTTCAAAATTATGCACGATTAACTCTGAAAAATCATGCGATTAATCATGATTTAAATTTTTATCAACTGACAGCACTAACAACAATATATTACTACTGTATAGTAATGTTTACTATAATAATAATAATGTATCAAAGCAATATCTCACACCTTTGATGTTCTGTTGTGCAGCACTTCATTTGACAAAAATATCTCCATTATTGTTTTGGAATGTGCTATGAGGATTTTGAATAATAGGACTTAACTTGATAATAATTATGCAATGTTTTGTTGAAAAAAAAATTATTAAAATAATTATTTTTTCATTTGATTAAAGTTTTAATGAATTCATTTGATTAGATACCATTTTGATTATAAAATGTAATTAAAGTGTCAAATCCGGAATTCAGAAAAAATAACTAACCACAATATACATCAAGACCTCTTGTGTATTTTTGCTTAAATATTACACGTTGGGCACATAAAATGTCCTTGAAAAGAGTGAGAACCCTGTTTGAACCACTGATCTGTTCTATAGGCAAAATTGTTAAGCGAAATATAATAGATTGAATATTACCTGTCAAAAACAAAGATGGAATTTAAAAAAAAAAATTGATATTTTGGAACTGAACTTTGGAAGGTGAATATTTATTATTCAATATTTAGTGATACATTTTTTTTTATGAAATTTCCTCAGTTAAGTTAAACCCCCCCAAAATGCATGCACTGTTAATGCAAAGCGTTTTTATTATTATTATTATTATTATTATTAAAGCAATTCAACAGGCTTTTTTGTCATTAACATACTTCCATAAAGAAGGCATTTCCAAGTGGAACCGGATTGTCAACGAGAAAAATAGTTGTATGACGTTGTCTGACTTCGCCATACAAATGCTGTGGAAGTGGCTTTGGAAAAATGTGTATTATAAATTAAATGAAATTCATTAGGAGTTTATTGGGTTAAAAATGGCAAAGCAAGTGATTACATTTTGCTGAAAGATTACAAAGAAACATTTATGTATTTTTCTTTTTTTTTTTTTTTTTTTTTTTTTTATAACGTGCACTTCAAATCATGCAAAATATGAGCAAGAACATGTATAAAGAAAGTAAATAGAGTCCATTTAGATTTAACACAGACTTTTTCTTTAAGTATTTAGACACTTTCTGGTTGTCAGACGTTAGATAATGTGATGAACTACACCTGTGTTTATCCTGCTAGGACACTGGTGTGAACCTAAAGGGGAACAGACTTCATACACCACTAAAAATCACCTTGACACCAGTTGGTTGAAAGTCATTGCAAAAATGACTCTGAAAAGTGAAGTTATTTCTGAGAAAAGCTCTAGCAGCATTTGTTTGCAGATGCCACTTGATTTGATGTTGCTATATAATCCAAACATATATAATTCAAACAGTAAATCTGATGTTAGTGGCCAAATACTGTTTTTGGGTCACTGTATTTGCATCAAGTAGTTATGCTGCACCCTGCTGGTTAGTCATATGAATTGCATTGTGTTTTAGCTTAGAAATCATGCCATTTGGATTGTGTTTGAAATTGTTATAATTTGTCTCTGTCTCTTTAAATTAGGGCCTATGCTAATTGTATGCCCCTGCTGGAGGTGGAAGACATGATGATAATGGGTAGGAAGCCAGACTCCAAGTGTGTCTTCACGTACGTTCAGTCTCTGGTTAACCATCTACGCAAATATGAGATGATGCGAGCTCGGGCTCAGCTGGCCAACGACTTCTGATGCTGCGACATGGAGGCACATCTTGTAGTCCTACAACATGTTTCCTGGTGATGCTAGCTTTACAGGGAGATAGAATTTTCCCCCCAAATGGTTTTTGTTTTGATTTTTAAAAAAGAAATAATAATTTTTAAAGGATTAGTTCACCCGGAAATAAAAATTCTGACATGCTGTACTGGCCCTCATGACTTTCTTTATTCTGTGGAACACAAAAGAAGAGATTTTAAATAACATACTGGTCGCACTTTTCCTTTCAATTACAATGATTGGGGACTGGAACTTTTACACTTCAAAAAGGATCCAAAAGCATCATAAAAGTAGTTCAAATGTAGCACATTAATCCAAGCCACATGAAGGCGTTCCGTGAAAAACAGAATGAAATAGAAGTCATTGTTCACTCTAAATCTTGATATTTGCCCTAGCTTTCTTTGGTGCATCCAATTCATAAACAGATTATTCTTTGGACTCAGATCTTTTCAATGAATCGGTCTGAATGATTCGTTCAGAAATTGGAATCCATTCAACTGACTCGATGATCAAGTAGCAGTTTTTCTCCATTTGAAATCTCACGAGGATAAAATTATGAGAGATTAATGACTTAAATTTTGGTCTGTTTCTCACACAAAGCTATCGTATGGCTTCAGAAGACTTGGAATATCTTGCACGGGCATACGCAGGAGTCATATGGACCATTTCACATTCTTTTTAACGTTTAAAAGTTTTTGTCCCTATTGTCATTGAAAAGGACTGGAAAAAAGCAACCACATTGTTATTCAAAATTTCTATTTGCATGTTCCACCGAAGGAAGAAAGTCAAACAGGTCTGGAACAACATGAAGGTGAGCAAATAATCATTTTTGGGTGAACTATCTCTTTATGATTGCGTTTACTTTCCAGACATATCCAAAGAATTCCTCCTATAACAGCTGTAATAAGCTGTAATTACATATTTTTTTTAATGTATGAACAAGTTTTTTTTTTACTAAGGTTTTACTGCTAAGGTGCAGTAAAAAAAAAATATAATAATAATCCGAAAGGTAACTACCAAAATGTTTTATTAATGGTAAAAGAATAATAATTGCAAGTTGTATTTAGTGTACTTCCCAGCCTTTTGTTGATACCTGCTACTTTATTTCATGTGTTAAAAACGAAAACATGTTTTTATGTTGATTGCCCATATCTAGTGTTTTTAAATACTTTTAAAACCGTTTCACGGTGGGGGGCCTGGGTAGCTCAGCAAGTATTGACGCTGACTACCACCCCTGGAGTCGCGAGTTCGAATCCAGGGTGTGCTGTGTGACTCCAGCCAGGTCTCCTAAGCAACCAAATTGGCCCAGTTGCTAGGGAGGGTAGAGTCACATGGGGTAACCTCCTCGTGGTCGCTGTAGTGTGTGGTTCTCGCACTCGGTGAGTTGTGCGTGGATGCCGCGTAGAATAGCTTGGGCCTCCACATGCACTACATCTCCGCGGTAACGCGCTTAACAAGCCACGTGATAAGATGCGCGGGTTGATGGTCTCAGACGCGGAGGCAACTGAGATTCGTCCTCCGCCACCCAGATTGTGGCGAGTCACTACGCCACCACGAGGACTTCGAGCGCATTGGGAATTGGGCATTCCAAATTGGGGAGAAAAGGGGAGAAAATCCAAAAACGTAAAAAACCGTTCCACGGTACGGTTGCTTGTTAAAGGAGCTCAGACCTGCATGCTTTTTCACAAGTTTACTTGAATTTTTTGTTCCGTCTCAAACAATTGAGATTATATTGCCATCTGAATGCATTATTGTCTTTAAGAACTTTGTAGGAATATTATTCTCACTGCTTGTTATGACTTCAGCCATTTATTGCAAGACGCATCTTAATGACTGTTTTTCAATGCATATTTCTTGTAAGTAATTGAACGTTTGGTTTTACACTGAACACAGACGGAACATTTCCGTGAGTTTCTCCTTTTAGTATGGAACATGTTCATTTTTAAATGATATACAAATACACAAACAGCTGCATTTATTGTTGCACTTATGTACTGTCCTTATTTATGGATGAGTATATTTTTAATTCATTCAAATACAAATGGATTTATACAAATATATAAATAAGGTTGGTTCATAAACTTAATACTTAAGTCGGTCCTTAATACATAAGCTGAATTCCTGATTAAAGGGTCTGTTTTGTAAAAGTATAATTTAAACAGTGTATATTAGTAACTCTTATCGAGTCATGCCTGATTATGACACCTTGAGAATAATAATGTTTTACTAGTAAATTCTATCAGAAAAGGTCATTGATATTTATATATTTGGTTCTATAGATGGTTGTAGTTATAATTACTTTTATTAATGACTGCTCATAATTTAATGACAAAAGAAAAATAAATGCAAAGCTATTGCAACAACTAAAAGTGGCATTGCTTGGTACTTGGTACTAGTAAGGCAAATGAGCATTCACAATATGCTAATAAAGGTATTTGTACAAACTTATTCAAAACTTCTTGTTCACTCAGTATTTCAGTACACAATTTCATATAGTAATCATTAAAACCATAAATGATACCAATATTGTGTTTGTCATTTATTGTACTTCTGTATGTTCTCTATGAAACTAGAATTCATATTTTAGTTTAAAGCATGATTGAAATGGCACAGCTAAAGGTTTTATAATCTTAATTTAATGAGTGCAACATAATGATTTTACATTTAATTTGCCAATATCAAATAGTGCAGATCTTGATCAATTTTAAGTTCAGAATAGCAGTTCTCATATTCATATCAAGAGTACAGAATTAGCCTATAAAAGTGATCCAGCTCTGTAAAGCTCTTAAATATATGAGCAATATCTTTATTCCCATTATGTTCCGCTTAATAGAGCGTAACAGTGCCCACCCACTTTTTCAGCCTTCTGGGTTCCGGAAGTATTTTCCCCATTAATTTCTTCCATAGACTTTTTAATAAAATCCTTCATAAACGAGTTGTAAGCCATGAACCACACCAACCAGGTAAATCACAACATCACGAACTTTGTTTTGAGGCAAATATTAAAAGATCAGACATAAAGACAAAGGTACAAGTCTGTGTTCTTACGGTCTTTCACAAGTGCATAAACTACAATCCCATGAAGCATTGCGAATCATGTCATTAAATAAAAAAATGATGAAAGTTATAAAACTATTGATTTTAGTTTGATTATAAGTATAGAAACAATATATTTGTCTTTTTATTGCAGAATACTCTGATATGTACAAATATATACAGTGATGTGAAGAAGTATTTGCCCCTTCCTGATTTCTTCTATTTTTGTGTATTTATCATACTAAATTGTTTAGATTTTCAAACTAGATATAACATAAAACAAAGGCAACCTGAGTAAACACAAAATAGTTTTCAAATATGTATTTTTTTTTTATTTTTTTTTTTTAATTGGAGCAAAAAAGTTATCCAAAACCTATATCACCCATGTGAAAAACTAACTGCCCCCTTAAACATAATAGCTGGTTGTGCCACCTTTAGCAGCAACAACTGCAACCAAACACTTACAATAACTGGAGATCAGTCTTTCACAACGCTGTGGTGGAATTTTGGCCCACTCTTCTTTGCAGAACTGCTTTAGTTCAGCCACATTGGGGGGTTTTCGAGCATGAACTGCCCGTTTAAGGTCCTGTCACAGTATCTCAATCGGGTTCAAGTCAGGACTTTGACTAGCCACTCCAAAACTTTACATTTGCTTATTTTGAGCCATTCAGTAGTGGACTTACCCCTATGCTTTGAATCATTGTCTTGCTGCATAATCCAGTTGTGCTTGAGCTTCAACTCACGGACAGATGACCAGACGTTCTCCTTTAGGATTTTCTGGTAGACAGCAGAATTCATGTTTCCCTCAATTACTGCACGTACCTCTGGCCCGTAAGCAGCATAGCATCCCCACACTATCACACCACCACCATGCTTTACCGTAGGTATGATGTTCTTTTTGTGGAATTCTGTGTTTGATTTACACCAGATGTAACGGGACCCCTGTCTTCCAAACAGTTCCACTTTCGACTCATCAGTCCACAGAACATTCTCATCAAAGGTTTGAGGATCATCAAGGTGAGCTTTGGCAAAATTCAGACAAGCCTTAATGTTCTTCTGGGTTAGCAGTGGTTTTCGCCTCCACACTCTTCCTTGGATGGCATATTTGCCCAGTGTCTTTCTGATAGTGGAGTCATGAACAGTGACCATTATTGATGCAAGAGAGGCCTGCAGTTCCTTAGATGTTGTCCTTGGCTTTTTTGTGTAACTTACTGGATGAGTCATCGCTGTGCTCTTGAAGGAATTTTGGAAGGTCTGCCACTTCTGGGACGGTTCACTACTGTGCCAAGTTTTCTCCATTTGGAGATAATGGCTCTCACTGTGGTTCTTTGGAGTCCCAGAGCCTTTGAAATAGCTTTGTAACCCTTTCCAGACTGATGTATTTCAATCACCTTTCTCATCATTTCTGGAATTTCCTTTGACCTTTGCATAGTGTGCTACTGGGTGAGACCTTTTAGACAACTTCATGCAGCTGAAAAAGTTCTATTTAGGTGTTGATTTGATTAAACAGGGCTGGCAGTGTGTTTAGTCCAGTTGAACCCCATTATGAATGCAGTTTCATAGATTTGGGGATTAATCATAGATATAATCTTTTTCACACAGGCCCAGTTGGTATTGGATAATTTTTTGCTTCAATAAATAACACTGGCATTTAAAAACTGTATTTCTCAGATTGCCTTTGTTTTATGTTAGATTTTGTTAGAATTTTTGAAACAGTTTAGTATTAGATATACACAAAAACAGAAGAAATCAGAAATACTTTTTCACAACACTGAAAATAGTTTAAGGTTGAAGGGAGACCAACTCGATTACTTCATTTACAGTGTGTCATGGGAGAAGGCGGTGGCTCCGAGGCACGTTTTGTTGGCCACGGCTCTCTGATTGGTAGATCCTTCTCTGCTGTACCATGGGTTTTGTACTTGTTTACCATAAAATACGCTATCAAACACGATTTAAACAATGAAGTTGAAATAACGGATGGCTTCAATTGAAGTATATACCTTCGATGTACAACCTTGTAGCTCACAGTAGGTCTGTCTTTAAAGTTTTTTAAGTTATCATTGAAAATCAATTAATGTATGGCAGTGGTCACCAGTTAGCGGACCGCAGTCTGGGACCAGACTTCTGCTTGGTTTCATCTGGACCGCGAGGCATCATGACAACGGTTGCCCCATCTTACCATTTCTACAGATTAATTGAGCAATGTGTCAAAACTACAGAGCTGTACACACCACGCTAATTAATATTTTTCTCTACAGGTGAACGCAAATCATTCCCACTCAGCGCGCGTAGCATCTCTCTCCCTGCTATAGACATAAGGTGCCGCATAAACCCTGAGAAATAGAGTTGCAGGTGCGGTTATTTTAACAACAGTAGCGGAGACACGGTGAGCAGCAATATAGATGGATACTAGCATCTTTTGCCTAAACACATTGCAGAAAACAAGAATGAAGCAAAGTGAAACTATCTTCATCTGTCTGATATATAACTCCGATGGTTCAGCTAAGGCAGGCTTGTGACAGAACAAGTTAACGTGGCGCTTATAAAAAAAACTTTACCCTGTCTAAATTTAGCTTCATTAATCAGCATGTTAGGAGCCTTTCATAATAAACAAACTGATTTTTTGTTCAAACTTTGTGAAAAATAATCTCTGGCATGGATGGCAAGCGTAAGGATCTGAACGACTTTGACAAGGGCCTAATTGTGATGGCTAGACGACTGGGTCAGAGCATCTCCAAAACGGCAGTTCTTGTGGGGTGTTGTCGGTATGCAGTTGTTAGTACCTACCAAAAGTGGTCCAAGGAAGGACAACCGGTGAACCGGCGACAGGGTCATGGGCGCCCAAGGCTCATTGATGCGTGTAGGGGGCGATGGCTAGCCCATCTGGTCCGATCCCATAGAAGAGCTACTGTAGCACAAATTCCTGAAAAACTTAATGCTGGCCATGATAGAAAGGTGTCAGAACACACAGTGCATTGCAGCTTGCTGCGTATGGGGCTGCGTAGCTGCAGACCGGTCAGAGTGCCCATGCTGACCCCTGTCCACCGCCGAAAGCATGTGAGTGTAAGAACTGGACCATGGAGCAATAGAAGAAGGTGGCCTGGTCTGATGAAACACGTTTTCTTTTAGATCATGTGGATGGCCGGGTGCGTGTGCGTCTTTTACCTGGGGAAGAGATGGCATCAGGATGCACCATGGGAAGAAGTCAGACCAGCCGAGGCAGTGTGATGCTCTAGGCAATGTTCTGTTGGGAAACCTTGGATTCTGGCATTCGTGTGGATGTAACTTTGACACATACCACCTATCTAAAGATTGTTGCAGACCACATACACCCCTTCATGGCAACGGTATTCCCTGATGGCAGTGGCCTCTTTCAGCAGGATAATGTGCACTGCCACACTGCAAAAATTGTTCAGGAATGGTTTGAGGAATATGACAAAGAGTTCAAGGTGTTGACTTGGCCTCCAAATTCCCCAGATCTCCATCCGATTGAGCATCTATGGGATATGATGGACCACAAGTCCTATCCATGGAGGCCCCACCTCGCAACTTACAGGACTTAAAGGATCTGCTGCTACCATCTTGGTGCCAGATACCACAGGACACCTTCAGATGTCTTGTGGAGTCCATGCCTCAACTGGTCAGAGCTGATTTGGCGGCACGATATTAGGCAGGTGGTTTTAATGTTGTGGTTGATCGGTGTATGCAAAAATGGTCCATTCAGACTTAAATTTTATACATTTTCTTTCAGGGGACACCCCTGAACCCCATACAATATTTCTTGATCTATCAAAGGCCTCCTATCCCATACATAGGTATTTATTCTGAATGTAAAAAAACAAATTCAAACACAAAAACTGGACTGCTGTCATTCAGCTTAAAAACGAACTGTTGACCTTATCTTTTAATATTCCTATCCAATTGCCCTCGACTGATAAACTCTGAAATATTTTAATCTTTTTGTATAAAAGATCCCTCAGACCCCAACACTTTGTCTGCTCTGGGCTCCCCCATCCCTGCACAGTTTTGAAGAGACTATTGTGAATGTTTAGGAATTATTATTTTTTTAAACAAAGTACTATTGCTGCCAATGTGAAGTTATAATAATTTTTTAAATATCCAGTATATATATATGTATATGTTTCATAGCCATACTGACTACTGACACAGATTATTATCTGGACCTTTGCTGGGAAGGAAATGGAGAGATCGGACCTCTTGGAACTTTAATTGAATACCCCTGATCTATGGGATAAATGAATGGTATTTTTACTTTCGGAACCAGACTGTTGCACTCTACAGTATATGACTTGCTGTTATTCACAAATGTGCATGAGTATGGATCTGGTCACCTCTTTTTGCATACTTGTGTGAAAAAGAATTTAAATGTCAAGAAAGTTTTCACCATAACATTTAAAGGTGTATTTATGGTTCTGTCTACTGATAGACCAACAAATCGGCTGATATTTGGTCATTTTCTTATTACCGGCTCATAACTGTGCCTTATTGGCTGATTAAACTGTACGGTCATTCTGCCTTACATCCGTTCCAAAATATACAGACAGCTTTTTCAATGGATAGTACATATATATATATATATATATATATATATATATATATATATATATATATATATATATATATATATATCTATACATACAACACTGCAACTGGTATGTCACCCACACTTAGCACAGAGTACTGTCATTTTAAAAAAGAATGTTATTAACCTTTCTTTAATTTTGTTCGAACTGGTAACCAATTGAAAAGGACAAAAAAAATTGTGTTTCTGCTCAGAATGAAATGAAATGAAAAACATTTGGTTTTTATGCTGCGTTCCATTCAAGTCGGATGTGGGATATTCCTACTTGATATCTCCGACCATAGACATTCCATTGCCAGATGCTCGGAAGATTACGAGTAAGGAAACAAAACTGCAACGCTCCCATTAGCTTATTGCCGTTTGACTGTCACCAGAGATGTCTCCTAGCAAACCAATTGATAAACAATGCTGCAACGATAGCATTTGTGCTACAGGTGTAGAACAATTATCATAAAAGGTAGTACAGTTTGCCATGTTTTATACATGTTTCTGCAGGAGTTTGTTAAACAAGCTTTAATATCATGTAATGTAGGAACTTTGACTCATTTATCAATATTATTTTAAATATTATTTTTAAAGTGCATATTTATCACTTACTTTGTATAGCTACCTGAGTGCCGACATGTTTGTGTGACGTCACGCACCTGCATCTTGGTGAGTTGAAAATGTCCACGTTATCAATTTGGAATTCCAACTTCAAGTGGCACTTTTCCTAATAGTAACTTAGAAAGTTGGAAAATCTGGCTTTCCGAGTTGAATGGAATGCAGTATTAGTCCCTGGTTCAGGGTCTTGAGTGGTGAACAAACAGAATTTGGAATTTTCTCCCTTGGTGAAAAAAAAAAACCATCAAACAATGTTATGATTTTTCCTAGTTTTAACCTCATTCTAACCATTTTAATAGAAAAATAACTTGTGTACTGTAAAGAAAGAAAGAAAGAAAACATCTGTGTTTGGAACAAGATGAGGGAAGTGTATTAAAGGTTACTGACATACATCAGTCATTTTTAGTGCATACAAAAATGGAAATATAGTGGCAAGTAGCAATTACAGGGCCAAGCCCTAAAGCACAATGCAAAGAGCACTTGCACAACAGTCACACCAGCAGAAGCGGGTATCAAACAAGGGTTCGCCCAGTCCTTTGGCTGGAACCCAGAGCCCTAACCACTGCACCAGACAAGTCTGACTGATGCAAAAGAGACATTTTGGATTGAGAGTATACAACTATTTCTGAGAAAATATTTACAGCTGCTTATTTTTTGTATTGAAGCAGGAATTACCCAATAAAGTACAGTCTGCATTGTAGTAAGCACAATATGAAGACTCAAAGATCAACAGAAACTGCACTTTCTTGGACTCAAACTCACAACCTTTTGACCTATAGTCCAAGGAATTAACCACTGGGCCATTCAGTTGACACAATTCAAAAGTGCCAAAGAGACATTCCAATCTAAGAGCAGCAAGTTTTAAATAAAAAAAATAATAATTTATATAATAATTACATTTAGAAATGTCTCTCTGCCATTTTCAGAAGACTTAGAATAAGGAAGCAATGATGCATTTAAAATTTTGTTTAAATTGACGAAGCATTTTGACCACTATGTGTGCTGTCTCCAAACTGCTTTGGTATCCTCGGGACATAATGTCGAAGTCCCCTGCCAATTTTAATTCAAATTGGACAAAACGTTTAAAATATACATAACTTTTTCATGAAATTCATGGCGGAGAGGTTATATGGCTATATGGTTATATGTTGGACAAATTGGTATCATCATGACCCAAGGAATCCAAAGACACCAAACTCATAATTTTAGGACAAACGGTTCAACAGTTATGGTCCAAAATAGCCAATTTTGACATTTCTTGACCCACAGGTGGCACTGTCACCAAACTGTTCATGTTCCCTCAGATCATGGTCCTGATGAAGCATACCACAATTCTGTTTCAATATGACAAAGCGTTGCCTAGATATAGTCTCACTTCCTGTTTTATGTTGAGCTCGTTAACTTCACGTTTAATTTGTAGTACAAATTAAAATGGTTTCTGGTCAGTTCTGTGCGGCTCAGTCTGCAGATTATTTTGAGCCATTGTTTGGCCAAATCAGATCAAGTTTGAAAGATGTGAAAAGTTTTGACTGTAAACGTCATAATCCAAGATGGCAGCCACTGTAGTGTTTTAATGTAAGTGATCCATTGGAATCATCAGGAGGAGAGTAATTAGATACAGAATGAATTTTGTTTCTAGGACAAATGGTTCAAAAGATAGGCACAAACGAAAAGTGAATTTTTGACATGGTGATGGCGCTATAGAGTTTGTCCTAGAGACCCCAAATTTGATATGGGGACTATTCATGCCCACACCTATCAGTGTGCCAAATTTCATCATTTTCTATGCACGGTTCATAGGGATGCCATTGACTCCCAGCCAGAATAATAATAATAATACTAAAGGATACAATAGGGGCTTGGCCCCTAATGAGTAACCAAATTTGTTACAGACGTTTCCTTTTTATTATTATTATTATTATTATTAATGTTGGATAGGTGGCATGCTTAAATTTTATGCCTGTATTGTATATATTTGAAATTCTGTTTGTTGATTGGTTGGTGTACCTTTTTGTACATGCCAAGTTGTACGCGATCTTACGATTTCGCCATCTCATGTTGGTCAACTTATACTTTTGGGGCTTTATGTTTAGTTCCATTAAGTTGTATTTGTGAGAAGCAATATGAAAAAAGACACCATGTTCAATAAATAATAAGTCATTAGAAATAACCACTATTAACAATTCTAGGACCATGTCGTTTATTAGCTTACCTGTAGGTTATACAGTATTATAATATATAACTGCTGTACGATCACAGGTGTGCATATATCGGCTATTTTACAAAGGCTACAAATGTGGATCGTGAAATCAGATTTTAGAGTTTTTATTCTGAATTACATAATAATCAAAACACTCATTCACTGTGATCATATTTCAAACTTTTATTTTCTCAGTGGTCCCTTTATGCTCCTACAGCCTGATTTGGAGCCCTGATTTTTGCCCGTGAGAACAAATTTCATCAGTCTGCAGCCAGTCACAGAGTTTTACAGCTGTAGACATCATTAATGTCCCCTTTGGGCAGAAATAAGGTAATGTAGAGTGGGAGCAAACAACCAAATAACAGTTCATTGCCACAAAGATTAACAATACACACACAAGCTTGCACTTATTAACTTCTTAACAATGTAACTCAATAATGCCACTCAAAATATTTCCAGTTGTTGAAAGTGTGTTGATTTTACAAACAATTTTTAAGCAATAATTTGGCCACATTTAGCAAAAAGATAAACTCTTGAGACTCGTCTGGCTCGGTTCAGTTCTAATGACATTTGTAAATCAACCCAATCCCTCTTATACAAGCGGTTACAAATCTGGGTGATTGGAATCCGCCACTGATTGGTGCTCTACGGTTATATCAGTCTTAGGAGGCGATGTGGTTGATTGCTTCCCCTCAAAGGGGCTGTCTTTCGCTGGGGAGAAACGGAACTCTTCTGGCACCTGGTCTTCGGGATGCTCTTTTTTATAAAAGCCCAGCTTTTCCAAGAGTTTGTTTATCTCAGTGCGAGTCATTTCAGATAATGGGATCCTCTGGAAGGGAAATGTATGGATGATGAAGATGGGAAAGTCATTCAAATTAAAGGCTGGATTCAAAACATCACATTTAGTTTGCAAATGTTCATTCCAGGATGAGGACTATGATAATAATCTGGTTGATACTAAAGCAAATAATAGTGACCAAGACAAGCAATAATATTTGCATTTTTACTTATGTTTCTAGCACACATTTTCATACCAAAGAAACAAGTAACATTGTATTATCCAGTGTATTCTCTACACTGGATGCTAAAGTAGTTTGAGAATGTTCAAAGTTGCTAAACACTGGCACATTTTACTTACATCTAGCTCTTTATAGTAGTGGTTGAGAAGGACAAGTTCAGGATCTGCCCCAGGAATGTGCTTCATTACCAAGTTGTGGCTGAACAGATGAATATTAAGGATTAACTTTTACCAAAAACAAACAGAAAACTTTAATATCGCTGTTTGTGAGTAATACATGCCTAAACATATGTTAAAGGAATAGGTTTATACCAAAATTTAATTTTTCATCATTTACTCTAAGGACAGAAATATACTTTATGCAAGTACGCGTATGCCAACGCACAGTCCGGATGAACATCCTGTACATAATGTGCATTCTTGTGTTGCTGTGGCAGGAACAAACCTCAGTCCTCAAGAGGGCGATAAAGTGTCCTTCAGAAGTCTGAGCCATTTTAACTGGATGTGTTATTATTCAGGTAAATTGATATAAGTGTATTATTGACTTTAACTTACTCAGCAATATTCTCTTCAAACTGCTGCTCCATTATGACGGGAGTTGTCTTGAAAGAGAAAACTCACCGTAGGACCAGAAATTTTATATACTGAGATAACAACCTCTGTGCTTTTACCATAGGAGAGAGCGTAACGGTCAACTAACGTGTGACAACAGTAAGTCAACATTTGCGGATACCATACAAATGAATGGGGAGAGCCGTAAACTGACACCTACCTGTCGCAAAATTATCTGTGAATTCTTTTATATAACAGCAATTTTATCGGAGTAAACTCCACACATTGTTCACTCCAAAAAGAGTGTTTAGTGTAAAATATGTTGAAGATTGGGAGACAGGTGGTCTATTCATTAAGTGCTTAACTGTGTCCTCGCAAAAGCAGTTTATTCAGCACACTGAAGCATCTTCTCTATAGAAATCCATTCAAAAAGAACAGCCTCTTGTCTCCTCGCCAATGTACCACCCATAGAATGTCTACGGAACCGCAGCGTTATGCTATTCTATGCTAACCTTGTAGGTTCACCCTTCAGACGGGCTCAGGTAGAAGTGAACAGTTTCAAGTGTATCTGCGTCTCACAAGAGGACAAGGAACACCCACTCCAAGTATTCGCCCCCTTGGATCACAAAGCGATTCTTTTGGCTGAAAGAACTTTTAAAATCCTATGCAATCTCTGTATGATTCGCGTTGTCTCAACTTTGTAACTATGACAAAGAATAACTTTGAATTTATACAGTATGTCACATATCATATTATTAAAACGACAATACAGTATAAATGGTTAAATTAAACATTCATCAGTTCTGTTTTCTCCTGTTAACGCACAAGCTAACCTGTTAGCCTATTAGCTTAACATACCGCTAGCAGCTTCTCCTCTTCATTTTTATCACATTTATCCTCACTGTTGCCACCTAGTGATACAATGGGTGATTGTATTTAATAGAACTTTTAAGATGCTGTATATAAAATAATTTTATAAACGTTTCATTTTTTTTATCTTTGTGGTTAGGGATAAGTTTAGGGGGTGGGAATACTGTAGGTTTAAGGCTGCTGAGGGACTACAATAAACACAAACAGTGTAAAAATGTGATATTCAACTGTTGCAAGACTCAAGCATTTCGCTAGTTATATTAAGAGGGGCGTAACTCATAGTGGGCGTGTCTTGTAGTAGTCTTGCAGGATGCAGACAGATCCTTCTCTACAGCTCACACTAATGCCCCTTGTGGCAACATTGAGAATACAACGTGCATTTTGATAGGCAACAATGCACAAAATCAAGCTTGCATAGTGAGAAGCGTCTGCATTTACATGCTTTTTGAAGACTGACCCAATACTTTTGTTGTATGGAGAAAAGCAGCTCTGACATTCTGCCCAACATCTCGTTTTGTGTTACGCAGAAGACATCATACAGGTTTGGAACGATATTGAAGGTCGGTAAATTACTTTTTTCAATAAGTATTCCATTAAAATCTAAGAAACTACAGACCTAAAGTGCTATTGCAATGTAACTTTGTAGAGTACAGTCAAAGCTGAGAAATGACTGCAAGGGATGAATGTAGACACACCAATGGATATCAGCTGACAAGGCCTAAACAACAAAGTTCAAATTTAAAGATGTAACACCATAAAAGATTTGCTGTTTTTGGAGAATTAAGTAACATACTTGGATTTCTTACTTCTGTCCCACTGAAGAATGCATGGTAACCTAATCTGCAATGGCCTAGAGCTGCATTAGTGTTGTAGCTTAAGAATTGTAGGAGCTGCTTTAAAAGGACACTGAATTTAATCCTGGAGGGAAGAGAAGAACCTAATCATGTGTAACATTCAGGTATTTGCTTTCATAGTGGAAAATTTATTGTGAGAGAAAGTAAGAAGCAGGAATTGAAAAGTGAGAAGGGGGTGGAGACACATTGGTAAACACAAAAGATTATAATAAGATCACTATGCTTTAGGATAACAGATCTTTTTAGTTGCTCTGTAGTTAGTTGCGATTCAGTTATTTGTAATGCTGATTATTTATTTATTTATTTATACATATGTTTAACATTTATGTTTTCATATCAGGTTGCTTGGGTTCTTCAGACTTTAAAGGATACTAAAGAGGAATGTCCTGTGTCACAAAGGCCTTGACCTGTTACAGATTGTAAAAAAAAAAAAGTTTTTAGTTTTCTATGATAAATTACAATTTCATGCAAAAAAAACAAACAAAAAAAACAAAGCATTGTCTATAGAATATTTCTATCAATATGACAGTGATTATAAACTATGCATAAAGGCAGCTTACCTCCTTCAGCCTATTCAGCTGTCATCCACCACAGGTCTGGTGAGGGCGGGAAAATAACAGATTTAGAAATTAATATTGATTACATTTAAAATAAACAGTGTATGTGTGTGTGTGTGTGTGTGTGTGTGTATACAGTACATATGTTATGATGTTATTTTAATAATGACTTGTGTCATTATTTGTATTGTGTGTAATCTCAAATTTATACAGGTTGAGAACTATATTTGTTAAAAAATGATTTGCTGTTGTACATACCAGAATGCTGGTATAAAATGGTAAATATATTGAGGGGTGGCTTTTTTTTGTTTGTTTTTTTTTTTTCAGCACATGTAGTGATTTTTTTTTTCTTTTCTTTTTTTTTTTTTTAAAAAAGGATTCAGATTTTTTTCCTTAGGGATTTTCTTATTAGAGTGAGACCAACCTTTTTTTTCCAGACTTTTATTGTGACATTTGAACTCAATCCAAACTTT